>NC_090651.1:59550811-60150811 GCF_040937935.1 Hyperolius riggenbachi
GCCCTCCCTGTGCTGGGGAACACCGCATGCACTGACCGGCAGCAGCATATATATCATCTGCACCTCTCTGCAGCCCTCCCTGTGCTGGGGAACACCACATGCACTGACCGGCAGCAGCATATATACAAATCCAAATCCAAATCCAAATCCAAAAAAGCTTTATTGGCAGGACCAAATACATTTAGCATTGCCAAAGCAAAACAAGACAAAACATTAACATGGGGGGGGGGGGTTTGTGGGAATAGGGAAGGATATAGGGAGTTGGGGTATATAGTCCATAGGTGTGTGGATGATGTAAGGGGCAGCATGGGGGACTGGGATATACAGTCCATAGGGGGGTATTGGGGGGGAATACAGTCCATGTGGTATCATGTTCCTCTCAGTTGGTGGCAGGCTGTGACATATCGGGCAGCTATTTGCACGGTTGTTTCCTCCTCCCCCAGTAGGATGTAGAGTTTCCGCTCCTCATCTGTGGAGGTAAAATCCTGGATGTGGGCGGAGAGTCTCTGGAAGTGGGCGGTCCTCACAGGTGCATATTTGCTGCAGTGTAGCAGGAAGTGGGCCTCATCCTCCAAGACCTCCTGGTCGCATTGTCTGCACAGTCTCTCCTCCCGGGGCTTCCATGTCTGTCTGTGCCGCCCTGTCTCTATCTCCAGGCTGTGGGCACTCAGACGGTACAAACTCAAGACCTGTCTGTCTTTGTGGTGATGTAGCCTCCCCAGATATGGAGCCATTGTGTACTCCCTCTGTAGTGATTGATAGACAGCGAGTTTCTTGGAATTCTTTATGTCACTTCTCCATTCCTCTATGTATTGTTCCTTGCAGCTTTCTATAGTCTGTTTTATTTGGGCTTTTGTCAGCCTGTGTTGGTGGCCTTGGCTGGGCTGGCTGCTGATGCTTTGCTTGAGAGCGCGTGGTATGGCCTCGCCCCCCTGGCTCAGTGAGGCTTTATGGTGGTAAGTGCTGGGGTTGCTGCTCTGTATATGCGCCCAGTATGAGAGTGCCCTCTGCTGGATAGTAAGCCATAGTGGGAACCTGCCTAGCTCTGCCCGGCAAGCTGAGTTTGAAGTGCTTCGATGGACTTGGAGGAGATACTTGCAGAACTCTAGATGGAAGATTTCTGTTGGGCTGGAGTCCCATTTTGATTGGTCAGGGTAGGTGACCGGGCCCCATACCTCACTGCTATAGAGCAGGATTGGGGTGATGATGCTGTCGAATATCTTTGCCCACACTCTCACTGGTGGTTTTAGGTGGTAAAGCTGTCTTCTGATGGCATAAAATGTTCTGCGGGCTTTGTCTTTCAGGGCCTGTACTGCTGGTTTAAAGCTTCCTGATTGGTTGATCTCCAGCCCCAGGTAGGTGTAGCTGTTAGTGGACACCAGTGGGGAGCCATTTAATATAAATGAGGAGGTAGGGTTTTTATTTCCATTCTTCCTCTGGAACACCATCACTTTTGTCTTCTTTGGGTTGATGGGCAGTGCCCATGTGGTACAGAAAGTCTCCAATACTGACAGGCTGTCCTGTAGTCCTTTCTCTGTTGGGGAGAGCAGCACAAGGTCATCTGCATACAGCAGGAACTTCACCTCACGGTCATGCAGGAGGAGGCCTGGAGCTGGGAAGGATTCCAGGGCTACAGCCAGTTGGTTAATGTATATGTTAAAGAGTGTTGGGCTCAGACTGCAGCCCTGCCTGACTCCTCGACCCTGCTTGAAGAACGCACTTCTCTTCCCATCTACTTTCACACTGCATTGGTTCCCAGTATATGAACTCTTGATGACATCATAGGTTTTTCCTCCTATTCCACTCTCTAGGAGTTTTAGGAAAAGGCCTGGGTGCCACACTGAGTCAAACGCCTTCTTAAAATCAACAAAGCAAGCGTGTATTTTGCCACGTGAGTTGTGGACATGGGTCTTGATGAGGCTGTGCAGTGTGTAGATGTGGTCGGTTGTGCGGTGGTTTGGCATGAACCCGGCTTGGCTTTTGCTGAGTACGTCCTGCTGTGTGAGGAAGGAGAGGATCCTCTTATTGATGATGCTGTTAAACAGTTTCCCCAGTGTGCTGCTGACACAGATTCCTCTGTAGTTTGCTGGATCATATCTGTCTCCATTCTTGTAGATGGGTGTTATGAGGCCTTCACTCCAGGCCTGAGGAAAGGAGCCCGCCCTCAGGATAAGGTTGAATAGTCTTGCAAGTGCCTCATGTATGTCCGGGGGGCTGTATTTGATCATCTCTGGCAGGATGCCATCGGTACCGCTAGCCTTCTTACATTTTATCAGCTTTGTTCTTTCTCTTATTTCCTGCACCGTGATTGGTGTATCCAGAGGGTTTTGAAAGTCCTTGATTGTCTCCTCCATGTCCTTCAGTTTTGCAGTTATTTGTTTTTGCTCCAGGGTTTGGGCATTTTCTGGGATGTCTTTGTAGAGGTTCCTGAAGTAGTGGAGCCAGATGTGGCCATTTTGGATATGAAGAGGGCTTTTTTTAGGCTTTGCACCGATATGGTTCCAGGTCTCCCAGAATGAGTTGTCTTGGAGGGAGTCCTCCAGCTGTTGGAGTTTGTGGGAGATGTGGCTCTGTTTTTTCTGCCTGAGGGTGTCTTTGTATTGTCTCTGTAGGTGGTCATGGGTTTCCCTTAGGTCTCGGTTGTTGGGGTCTCTGTGTTTTTGGTTAGAGGCTGCCCTTAGCGAATTACGTAGAGCCTTGCATTCACTGTCAAACCATTTTTGGGACTGTTTATTTGTGGATCTCTTGAAGTTGGTCTGCTTGAGGCCTGCTTGTACTGCCATGGTATGTAGGATGTTACTGAAGTCCTTCACTGCATGGCTGACACCTTGTTGGTTTGGTTCATATGGGTTGTTATAAAAGTTTGTCAGCAGTTCTTGGATTTTGGCAGTTTTGGTCATGTTGGTGTATTCGGTGGCAGACTGTTTGGGCCATTTGAGGGGTGGTGGCAGCTTGTAGAGACCGGTCTGATGAGGCTGCTGTGTGGTTGGTTTGTCGGTGGATTTCAGGTACAGCAGGATTTGGCTGTGGTCTGACAGGTGTGTTTCAGGGGTGACTATGAGGGCATTGATGTTTATGGGATCTGTGTCTGTGACAGCATAATCTACCACACTGCTGCCTACGTGTGAGTTCATAGTGAATCTCCCAAGAGAGTCACCCCTGGTTCGCCCATTCATTATGTATAGGCCAAGGCTCCGACACAGGTTCAACAGGGCTTTCCCGCTTTTGTTTACTGTCTTGTCATAGCTGTTTCTTGCTGTCTGCATTGGTTCCTGGTAGTAGCTCTCTCCTCCAAGTATGTATGCGTTTCCCTCAGAGGTCAGATAGTCCTTCTCTGTGCCTGTTCTCGCATTGAGGTCTCCATAGATGAGTACTCTGCCCTGAGACTGGAAGTGGCTGGCTTCTCTTTGTAGGACCTCATAAATATCAGGTTTGTAGTAAGGGGACTCTGTTGGGGGGATATATGCTGCACACAGGTACATGTCAGACTGAGAGGTGAGGATGGAGCTGTTTATTTTGATCCAGATGTGGCTGTCTCCTCGTTTGATAGCTTTAATGTGCTCTGTAAGCTCCTCCTTGTACCAGATTAGTATGCCTCCTGAACGACGACCCTGTTTAACGTTCTTGTTTTTCTGTGAAGATACAGAGAATTCCCTGTATCCCATGGGTGCAAGAGATTCATCCTCTGCCCGGGTCCATGTCTCCAGGAGGATTTGAATATCAATGTTTTCAAGTCTCTTTTTAAAGTCTGGATCATTTGTTTTGCATCCAAAAGCTGAGGCATTCAGCCCTTGAATGTTCCAGCTACTGATAATGAGTGATGTCATTTTAGGTCTGTATACCTTGTAATGAGCAGGGATTGTCATAGGACTCAATATTTTCGGGGTGTCGCATCAGTATACTATATAAAGTGCTACACAAAGTCCTGATTTCCGCCGTGTTTCTGTCCTCCCTTGTTCCGTGTTGCCATTGTGGGTCAGGCGGTTTCCTCCGCATTTGTTGTGTTTGTGGCGGCTCTCTTTGGTAACGCTTTATTGGAGTTTGCCATCTGTGTGTTGGATTAGGTCTATCTTGGGGTCTCTGAGGTCTATCAAGTACCATGTCCTTAAACTCCTTTGCAAGGAGGCTGACTCCTTGTTTGCTAAGGTGCTTGTTGTTGTACAGGTGGTGAGCTGAGATTGTAGGGTGCTGTGCCAGTTGTATGCCTGGTGAGGATCTGAGACTGGAGGTCAGCTTTGCATTGATTTGTTGGATTGTCTGGTGAGAGATATCTTTTCTTGGGAGCAGGGAAGAGAGGATAATCTTTGTATTGGGGAATTTCAGCTGTGCCCTTTTTGCAATTTGTGACAGTTTGTCTGTGATGGTTTCTTGGTCTATGGTGTTTTGTTTAATGTCATTGGTCCCGGTGTGCAGGATGAGATGTTTTGGGTCAGTGAAATGAGGCTCATTAATGACCCCTGCTACTTGTTCAATAGTTGAGCAGGTGATTTTAATGACATTCTTCCCTGGAAAGAGTCTCTTTATGTCCAGGTATGTCCCATTAGAGTCTATAATCAGCACAATGTCAGGACTGCGAGGTCTATAGGAGCCATTTGCTTGGTGTTTAGGCTTAAGCTCTGGAGTGTTGGGTGGGGCAGTCTTGGCAGCATTTGGGGAGGGGTCTTGCTGGCAGTGGTGGTCTTTGGTGTTTACTGTATCTTGTGTGTGGTGTACAGTGCAGTCCTCAATCAGCGCACGACTTGTGGGAACCTTTGTACATTTTGTTGTCACCTCTTCTTTTGGCTGATTTAATATCTGTATTTTCCGGATCTCCTCCTTAAGCTGTGAATTCTCCTCCTGCAGTTGTTGAAGAGATGCTTTGATTTCACACAGAGCTTCAGTGTGCTCAGATTTCAGCCTGGCTAGTTCTTCTCTCAGTTGGTCATTTGCATTTTTCACACCTTGGCTTCTTTGATATTGTTCTCTGAAGAGGGTGAAGTCTATCTCTAGATTAGACAAACAATCTCTGAGGGTCTCCAGGGAGGGGTGTGATTGAGAGTCTCTGGGGGGCAGTTTTTCTCCCTGTTTTGTAGTTTGATCCTCACATTTTTGTGTAGCAGGGTTATTTATGGTTTTATAGTTTTCTGCTTTCTCTCTGATATGGGGAAATAGCTTCTCAAATTCCTCCAGTCTGCATTTAGCACCTTGGATCAAGATGGTTCCACTGTTATAAACACTGATGGTTAATGCTGTCTGCTGGGGGGAGTCATCATCCTGAGTTCTGATTTGCCTGCCTGTGTCCCCATCCTGGTTGATGTCCACAATTGTAATATCTTTGTAGTGTTCACATATTGCCTTGTGCCATGCGAGGATATGTTCTGTATATAATATTAAATTAGTTATGCTCCCTAGTTTGTTATAATCTGCACATAGAGTTTCTGTATTGGCTTTCAGTATTGCCTTCTTAATTGGCTTCCTTTGATCTTTGTTTGTTCCTTGTGGATATGTTATCCTTAGGATTCCTGACCTCCTGCTGGCTCTGCCTTCTGTCTCTGAGGCTTCAGTCTTGTCTATGCTGCTTTGCCTTTGCATTATCACAGTACTTTTCTTATTTTATATCTTTGTCTTTCTATTATAATGTATTGACAAGTTTATGCAGTTTATGCAGCTGTATGGCAGAAAGCCCTTACCTTGGAGAGGGCTTGTGTTCTGTTCCTCTGGATTTCTGTTATTTCTCTGAGGGCAGGGCAGGGGTCTCTTCAGCAGTCTGCTTGTTGTTACTCCATAAGCTTGTTTCTTTTATTTTGTCTGGATGTCCTTGTTTAAAATTGTTTAGTCCATGTCTTTAGTTTTTCATTCTGTCTGTATGTCTGTTCCTTGCTTTTGTGATGTCCTTCATTTGCTCATTGCTCATTACAAGGTATAAGTTGTATAGAATCAGGAGCTCATCTTCAGTGCTTCAGTGCCATCATCTGCACCTCTCTGCAGCCCTCCCTGTGCTGGGGAACACCGCATGCACTGACCGGCAGCAGCATATATACCATCTGCACCTCTCTGCAGCCCTCTCTGTGCTGGGGAACACCGCATGCACTGACCGGCAGCAGCATATATACCATCATCTGCACCTCTCTGCAGCCCTCCCTGTGCTGGGGAACACCGCATGCACTGACTTGCAGCAGCATATATATCATCTGCACCTCTCTGCAGCCCTCCCTGTGCTGGAGAATACCGCATGCACTGACTGGCAGCAGCATATATATCATCTGCACCTCTCTGCAGCCCTCTCTGTGCTGGGGAACACCGCATGCACTGACCGGCAGCAGCATATATATCATCTGCACCTCTCTGCAGCCCTCCCTGTGCTGGGGAACACCGCATGCACTGACCGGCAGCAGCATATATACCATCTGCACCTCTCTGCAGCCCTCCCTGTGCTGGGGAACACCGCATGCACTGACCGGCAGCAGCATATATACCATCATCTGCACCTCTCTGCCGCCCTTCCTGTGCTGGGGAACACCGCTTGCACTGACCGGCAGCAGCATATATATCATCTGCACCTCTCTGCAGCCCTCCCTGTGCTGGGGAACACCGCATGCACTGACCGGCAGCAGCATATATACCATCATCTGCACCTCTCTGCAGCCCTCCCTGTGCTGGGGAACACCGCATGCACTGACCGGCAGCAGCATATATACCATCATCTGCACCTCTCTGCAGCCCTCCCTGTGCTGGGGAACACCGCATGCACTGACCGGCAGCAGCATATATAGCATCTGCACCTCTCTGCAGCCCTCCCTCTGCTGGGGGACACCGCATGCACTGACCGGCAGCAGCATATATACCATCATCTGCACCTCTCTGCAGCCCTCCCTGTGCTGGGGAACACCGCATGCACTGACCGGCAGCAGCATATATACCATCTGCACCTCTCTGCAGCCCTCTCTGTGCTGGGGAACACCGCATGCACTGACCGGCAGCAGCATGTATACCATCATCTGTACCTCTCTGCAGCCCTCCCTGTGCTGGGGAACACCGCATGCACTGACCGGCAGCAGCATATATACCATCTGCACCTCTCTGCAGCCCTCTCTGTGCTGGAGAACACCGCATGCACTGACCGGCAGCAGCATATATATCATCTGCAACTCTCTGCAGCCCTCCCTGTACTGGAGAACACCGCATGCACTGACCGGCAGCAGCATATATACCATCTGCACCTCTCTGCAGCCCTCTCTGTGCTGGAGAACACCGCATGCACTGACCGGCAGCAGCATATATACCATCTGCACCTCTCTGCAGCCCTCCCTGTACTGGAAAACACCGCATGCACTGACCGGCAGCAGCATATATACCATCTGCACCTCTCTGCAGCCCTCCCTATGCTGGGGAACACCGCATGCACTGACCGGCAGCAGCATATATACCATCTGCACCTCTCTGCAGCCCTCTCTGTGCTGGAGAACACCGCATGCACTGACCGGCAGCAGCATATATACCATCTGCACCTCTCTGCAGCCCTCCCTGTACTGGAGAACACCGCATGCACTGACCGGCAGCAGCATATATATCATCTGCACCTCTCTGCAGCCCTCCCTGTACTGAAGAACACCGCATGCACTGACCGGCAGCAGCATATATACCATCATCTGCAACTCTCTGCAGCCCTCCCTGTGCTGGGGAATACCGCATGCACTGACCGGCAGCAGCATATATATCATCTGCAACTCTCTGCAGCCCTCCCTGTGCTGGGGAATACCGCATGCACTGACCGGCAGCAGCATATATATCATCTGCACCTCTCTGCAGCCCTCCCTGTACTGGAGAACACCGCATGCACTGACCGGCAGCAGCATATATACCATCTGCACCTCTCTGCAGCCCTCTCTGTGCTGGGGAACACCGCATGCACTGACCGGCAGCAGCATATATACCATCTGCACCTCTCTGCAGCCCTCCCTGTACTGGAGAACACCGCATGCACTGACCGGCAGCAGCATATATACCATCTGCACCTCTCTGCAGCCCTCCCTGTGCTGGGGAACACCGCATGCACTGACCGGCAGCAGCATATATATCATCTGCACCTCTCTGCAGCCCTCCCTGTGCTGGGGAACACCACATGCACTGACCGGCAGCAGCATATATACCATCATCTGCACCTCTCTGCAGCCCTCCCTGTGCTGGGGAACACCGCATGCACTGACCGGCAGCAGCATATATACCATCTGCACCTCTCTGCAGCCCTCTCTGTGCTGGGGAACACCGCATGCACTGACCGGCAGCAGCATATATACCATCTGCACCTCTCTGCAGCCCTCCCTGTACTGGGGAACACCGCATGCACTGACTTGCAGCAGCATATATATCATCTGCACCTCTCTGCAGCCCTCCCTGTGCTGGAGAATACCGCATGCACTGACTGGCAGCAGCATATATATCATCTGCACCTCTCTGCAGCCCTCTCTGTGCTGGGGAACACCGCATGCACTGACCGGCAGCAGCATATATATCATCTGCACCTCTCTGCAGCCCTCCCTGTGCTGGGGAACACCGCATGCACTGACCGGCAGCAGCATATATACCATCTGCACCTCTCTGCAGCCCTCCCTGTGCTGGGGAACACCGCATGCACTGACCGGCAGCAGCATATATACCATCATCTGCACCTCTCTGCCGCCCTTCCTGTGCTGGGGAACACCGCATGCACTGACCGGCAGCAGCATATATACCATCTGCACCTCTCTGCAGCCCTCCCTGTGCTGGGGAACACCGCATGCACTGACCGGCAGCAGCATATATACCATCTGCACCTCTCTGCAGCCCTCCCTGTACTGGAGAACACCGCATGCACTGACCGGCAGCAGCATATATACCATCTGCACCTCTCTGCAGCCCTCCCTGTGCTGGGGAACACCGCTTGCACTGACCGGCAGCAGCATATATATCATCTGCACCTCTCTGCAGCCCTCCCTGTGCTGGGGAACACCGCATGCACTGACCGGCAGCAGCATATATACCATCATCTGCACCTCTCTGCAGCCCTCCCTGTGCTGGGGAACACCGCATGCACTGACCGGCAGCAGCATATATAGCATCTGCACCTCTCTGCAGCCCTCCCTCTGCTGGGGGACACCGCATGCACTGACCGGCAGCAGCATATATACCATCATCTGCACCTCTCTGCAGCCCTCCCTGTGCTGGGGAACACCGCATGCACTGACCGGCAGCAGCATATATACCATCTGCACCTCTCTGCAGCCCTCTCTGTGCTGGGGAACACCGCATGCACTGACCGGCAGCAGCATGTATACCATCATCTGTACCTCTCTGCAGCCCTCCCTGTGCTGGGGAACACCGCATGCACTGACCGGCAGCAGCATATATACCATCTGCACCTCTCTGCAGCCCTCTCTGTGCTGGAGAACACCGCATGCACTGACCGGCAGCAGCATATATATCATCTGCAACTCTCTGCAGCCCTCCCTGTACTGGAGAACACCGCATGCACTGACCGGCAGCAGCATATATACCATCTGCACCTCTCTGCAGCCCTCTCTGTGCTGGAGAACACCGCATGCACTGACCGGCAGCAGCATATATACCATCTGCACCTCTCTGCAGCCCTCCCTGTACTGGAAAACACCGCATGCACTGACCGGCAGCAGCATATATACCATCTGCACCTCTCTGCAGCCCTCCCTATGCTGGGGAACACCGCATGCACTGACCGGCAGCAGCATATATACCATCTGCACCTCTCTGCAGCCCTCTCTGTGCTGGAGAACACCGCATGCACTGACCGGCAGCAGCATATATACCATCTGCACCTCTCTGCAGCCCTCCCTGTACTGGAGAACACCGCATGCACTGACCGGCAGCAGCATATATATCATCTGCACCTCTCTGCAGCCCTCCCTGTACTGAAGAACACCGCATGCACTGACCGGCAGCAGCATATATACCATCATCTGCAACTCTCTGCAGCCCTCCCTGTGCTGGGGAATACCGCATGCACTGACCGGCAGCAGCATATATATCATCTGCAACTCTCTGCAGCCCTCCCTGTGCTGGGGAATACCGCATGCACTGACCGGCAGCAGCATATATATCATCTGCACCTCTCTGCAGCCCTCCCTGTACTGGAGAACACCGCATGCACTGACCGGCAGCAGCATATATACCATCTGCACCTCTCTGCAGCCCTCTCTGTGCTGGGGAACACCGCATGCACTGACCGGCAGCAGCATATATACCATCTGCACCTCTCTGCAGCCCTCCCTGTACTGGAGAACACCGCATGCACTGACCGGCAGCAGCATATATACCATCTGCACCTCTCTGCAGCCCTCCCTGTGCTGGGGAACACCGCATGCACTGACCGGCAGCAGCATATATATCATCTGCACCTCTCTGCAGCCCTCCCTGTGCTGGGGAACACCACATGCACTGACCGGCAGCAGCATATATACCATCATCTGCACCTCTCTGCAGCCCTCCCTGTGCTGGGGAACACCGCATGCACTGACCGGCAGCAGCATATATACCATCTGCACCTCTCTGCAGCCCTCTCTGTGCTGGGGAACACCGCATGCACTGACCGGCAGCAGCATATATACCATCATCTGCACCTCTCTGCAGCCCTCCCTGTGCTGGGGAACACCGCATGCACTGACTTGCAGCAGCATATATATCATCTGCACCTCTCT
Organism: Hyperolius riggenbachi; assembly: GCF_040937935.1. Lineage (NCBI taxonomy): Eukaryota > Metazoa > Chordata > Amphibia > Anura > Hyperoliidae > Hyperolius > Hyperolius riggenbachi. The sequence goes on from NC_090651.1 coordinate 59,561,500, forward strand.
GCAGCTCTCCCTGTGCTGGAGAATACCGCATGCACTGACTGGCAGCAGCATATATATCATCTGCACCTCTCTGCAGCCCTCTCTGTGCTGGGGAACACCACATGCACTGACCGGCAGCAGCATATATATCATCTGCACCTCTCTGCAGCCCTCCCTGTGCTGGGGAACACCGCATGCACTGACCGGCAGCAGCATATATACCATCTGCACCTCTCTGCAGCCCTCCCTGTGCTGGGGAACACCGCATGCACTGACCGGCAGCAGCATATATACCATCATCTGCACCTCTCTGCCGCCCTTCCTGTGCTGGGGAACACCGCATGCACTGACCGGCAGCAGCATATATACCATCTGCACCTCTCTGCAGCCCTCCCTGTGCTGGGGAACACCGCATGCACTGACCGGCAGCAGCATATATACCATCTGCACCTCTCTGCAGCCCTCCCTGTACTGGAGAACACCGCATGCACTGACCGGCAGCAGCATATATACCATCTGCACCTCTCTGCAGCCCTCCCTGTGCTGGGGAACACCGCATGCACTGACCGGCAGCAGCATATACATCATCTGCACCTCTCTGCAGCCCTCCCTGTGCTGGGGAACACCGCATGCACTGACCGGCAGCAGCATATATACCATCATCTGCACCTCTCTGCAGCCCTCCCTGTGCTGGGGAACACCGCATGCACTGACCGGCAGCAGCATATATAGCATCTGCACCTCTCTGCAGCCCTCCCTGTGCTGGGGAACACCGCATGCACTGACCGGCAGCAGCATATATATCATCTGCACCTCTCTGCAGCCCTCCCTGTGCTTGGGAACACCACATGCACTGACCGGCAGCAGCATATATACCATCATCTGCACCTCTCTGCAGCCCTCCCTGTGCTGGGGAACACCGCATGCACTGACCGGCAGCAGCATATATACCATCATCTGCACCTCTCTGCAGCCCTCTCTGTGCTGGGGAACACCGCATGCACTGACCGGCAGCAGCATATATACCATCATCTGCACCTCTCTGCAGCCCTCTCTGTGCTGGGGAAAACCGCATGCACTGACCGGCAGCAGCATATATAGCATCTGCACCTCTCTGCAGCCCTCTCTCTGCTGGGGGACACCGCATGCACTGACCGGCAGCAGCATATATACCATCATCTGCACCTCTCTGCAGCCCTCCCTGTGCTGGGGAACACCGCATGCACTGACCGGCAGCAGCATATATACCATCTGCACCTCTCTGCAGCCCTCTCTGTGCTGGAGAACACCGCATGCACTGACCGGCAGCAGCATATATACCATCTGCACCTCTCTGCAGCCCTCCCTGTACTGGAGAACACCGCATGCACTGACCGGCAGCAGCATATATACCATCTGCACCTCTCTGCAGCCCTCCCTGTGCTGGGGAACACCGCATGCACTGACCGGCAGCAGCATATATACCATCATCTGCACCTCTCTGCAGCCCTCCCTGTGCTGGGGAACACCGCATGCACTGACCGGCAGCAGCATATATACCATCATCTGCACCTCTCTGCAGCCCTCCCTGTGCTGGGGAACACCGCATGCACTGACCGGCAGCAGCATATATAGCATCTGCACCTCTCTGCAGCCCTCCCTGTGCTGGGGAAAACCGCATGCACTGACCGGCAGCAGCATATATACCATCTGCACCTCTCTGCAGCCCTCTCTGTGCTGGGGAACACCGCATGCACTGACCGGCAGCAGCATGTATACCATCATCTGTACCTCTCTGCAGCCCTCCCTGTGCTGGTTAACAACGCATGCACTGACCGGCAGCAGCATATATACCATCTGCACCTCTCTGCAGCCCTCTCTGTGCTGGAGAACACCGCATGCACTGACCGGCAGCAGCACATATATCATCTGCACCTCTCTGCAGCCCTCCCTGTACTGGAGAACACCGCATGCACTGACCGGCAGCAGCATATATATCATCTGCACCTCTCTGCAGCCCTCCCTGTACTGGAGAACACCGCATGCACTGACCGGCAGCAGCATATATAGCATCTGCACCTCTCTGCAGACCTCCCTGTGCTGGGGAACACCGCATGCACGGACCGGCAGCAGCATATATATCATCTGCACCTCTCTGCAGCCCTCCCTGTGCTGGGGAATACCGCATGCACTGACCGGCAGCAGCATATATACCATCATCTGCACCTCTCTGCAGCCCTCCCTGTGCTGGGGAACACCGCATGCACTGACCGGCAGCAGCATATATACCATCTGCACCTCTCTGCAGCCCTCCCTGTGCTGGGGAACACCGCATGCACTGACCGGCAGCAGCATATATATCATCTGCACCTCTCTGCAGCCCTCTCTGTGCTGGGGAACACCGCATGCACTGACCGGCAGCAGCATGTATACCATCATCTGTACCTCTCTGCAGCCCTCTGTGCTGGAGAACACCGCATGCACTGACCAGCAGCAGCATATATATCATTTGCACCTCTCTGCAGCCCTCCCTGTGCTGGGGAACACCTCATGCACTGACCGGCAGCAGCATATATATCATCTGCACCTCTCTGCAGCCCTCCCTGTGCTGGGGAACACCGCATGCACTGACCGGCAGCAGCATATATATCATCTGCACCTCTCTGCAGCCCTCTGTGCTGGAGAACACCGCATGCACTGACCAGCAGCAGCATATATATCATTTGCACCTCTCTGCAGCCCTCCCTGTGCTGGGGAACACCGCATGCACTGACCGGCAGCAGCATATATATCATCTGCACCTCTCTGCAGCCCTCCCTGTGCTGGGGAACACCGCATGCACTGACCGGCAGCAGCATATATATCATCTGCACCTCTCTGCAGCCCTCCCTGTGCTGGGGAACACCGCATGCACTGACCGGCAGCAGCATATATACCATCTGCACCTCTCTGCAGCCCTCCCTGTGCTGGGGAACACCGCATGCACTGACCGGCAGCAGCATATATACCATCATCTGCACCTCTCTGCCGCCCTTCCTGTGCTGGGGAACACCGCATGCACTGACCGGCAGCAGCATATATACCATCTGCACCTCTCTGCAGCCCTCCCTGTGCTGGGGAACACCGCATGCACTGACCGGCAGCAGCATATATACCATCTGCACCTCTCTGCAGCCCTCCCTGTACTGGAGAACACCGCATGCACTGACCGGCAGCAGCATATATACCATCTGCACCTCTCTGCAGCCCTCCCTGTGCTGGGGAACACCGCATGCACTGACCGGCAGCAGCATATACATCATCTGCACCTCTCTGCAGCCCTCCCTGTGCTGGGGAACACCGCATGCACTGACCGGCAGCAGCATATATACCATCATCTGCACCTCTCTGCAGCCCTCCCTGTGCTGGGGAACACCGCATGCACTGACCGGCAGCAGCATATATAGCATCTGCACCTCTCTGCAGCCCTCCCTGTGCTGGGGAACACCGCATGCACTGACCGGCAGCAGCATATATAATCTGCACCTCTCTGCAGCCCTCCCTGTGCTGGGGAACACCACATGCACTGACCGGCAGCAGCATATATACCATCATCTGCACCTCTCTGCAGCCCTCCCTGTGCTGGGGAACACCGCATGCACTGACCGGCAGCAGCATATATACCATCATCTGCACCTCTCTGCAGCCCTCTCTGTGCTGGGGAACACCGCATGCACTGACCGGCAGCAGCATATATACCATCATCTGCACCTCTCTGCAGCCCTCTCTGTGCTGGGGAACACCGCATGCACTGACCGGCAGCAGCATATATAGCATCTGCACCTCTCTGCAGCCCTCTCTCTGCTGGGGGACACCGCATGCACTGACCGGCAGCAGCATATATACCATCATCTGCACCTCTCTGCAGCCCTCCCTGTGCTGGGGAACACCGCATGCACTGACCGGCAGCAGCATATATACCATCTGCACCTCTCTGCAGCCCTCTCTGTGCTGGAGAACACCGCATGCACTGACCGGCAGCAGCATATATACCATCTGCACCTCTCTGCAGCCCTCCCTGTACTGGAGAACACCGCATGCACTGACCGGCAGCAGCATATATACCATCTGCACCTCTCTGCAGCCCTCCCTGTGCTGGGGAACACCGCATGCACTGACCGGCAGCAGCATATATACCATCATCTGCACCTCTCTGCAGCCCTCCCTGTGCTGGGGAACACCGCATGCACTGACCGGCAGCAGCATATATACCATCATCTGCACCTCTCTGCAGCCCTCCCTGTGCTGGGGAACACCGCATGCACTGACCGGCAGCAGCATATATAGCATCTGCACCTCTCTGCAGCCCTCCCTGTGCTGGGGAAAACCGCATGCACTGACCGGCAGCAGCATATATACCATCTGCACCTCTCTGCAGCCCTCTCTGTGCTGGGGAACACCGCATGCACTGACCGGCAGCAGCATGTATACCATCATCTGTACCTCTCTGCAGCCCTCCCTGTGCTGGTTAACAACGCATGCACTGACCGGCAGCAGCATATATACCATCTGCACCTCTCTGCAGCCCTCTCTGTGCTGGAGAACACCGCATGCACTGACCGGCAGCAGCACATATATCATCTGCACCTCTCTGCAGCCCTCCCTGTACTGGAGAACACCGCATGCACTGACCGGCAGCAGCATATATATCATCTGCACCTCTCTGCAGCCCTCCCTGTACTGGAGAACACCGCATGCACTGACCGGCAGCAGCATATATAGCATCTGCACCTCTCTGCAGACCTCCCTGTGCTGGGGAACACCGCATGCACGGACCGGCAGCAGCATATATATCATCTGCACCTCTCTGCAGCCCTCCCTGTGCTGGGGAATACCGCATGCACTGACCGGCAGCAGCATATATACCATCATCTGCACCTCTCTGCAGCCCTCCCTGTGCTGGGGAACACCGCATGCACTGACCGGCAGCAGCATATATACCATCTGCACCTCTCTGCAGCCCTCCCTGTGCTGGGGAACACCGCATGCACTGACCGGCAGCAGCATATATATCATCTGCACCTCTCTGCAGCCCTCTCTGTGCTGGGGAACACCGCATGCACTGACCGGCAGCAGCATGTATACCATCATCTGTACCTCTCTGCAGCCCTCTGTGCTGGAGAACACCGCATGCACTGACCAGCAGCAGCATATATATCATTTGCACCTCTCTGCAGCCCTCCCTGTGCTGGGGAACACCTCATGCACTGACCGGCAGCAGCATATATATCATCTGCACCTCTCTGCAGCCCTCCCTGTGCTGGGGAACACCGCATGCACTGACCGGCAGCAGCATATATATCATCTGCACCTCTCTGCAGCCCTCTGTGCTGGAGAACACCGCATGCACTGACCAGCAGCAGCATATATATCATTTGCACCTCTCTGCAGCCCTCCCTGTGCTGGGGAACACCGCATGCACTGACCGGCAGCAGCATATATATCATCTGCACCTCTCTGCAGCCCTCCCTGTGCTGGGGAACACCGCATGCACTGACCGGCAGCAGCATATATATCATCTGCACCTCTCTGCAGCCCTCCCTGTGCTGGGGAACACCGCATGCACTGACCGGCAGCAGCATATATATCATCTGCACCTCTGTGCAGCCCTCCCTGTACTGGAGAACACCGCATGCACTGACCGGCAGCAGCATATATATCATCATCTGCACCTTTCTGCAGCCCTCTCTGTGCTGGAGAACACCGCATGCACTGACCGGCAGCAGCATATATACCATCTGCACCTCTCTGCAGCCCTCCCTGTGCTGGGGAACACCGCATGCACTGACCGGCAGCAGCATATATATCATCTGCACCTCTCTGCAGCCCTCCCTCTGCTGGGGAATACCGCATGCACTGACCGGCAGCAGCATATATACCATCTGCACCTCTCTGCAGCACTCCCTCTGCTGGGGAATACCGCATGCACTGACCGGCAGCAGCATATATATCATCTGCACCTCTCTGCCGCCCTCCCTGTGCTGGAGAACACCGCATGCACTGACCGGCGGCAGCATATATATCATCTGCACCTCTCTGCAGCCCTCCCTGTGCTGGGGAACACCGCATACACTGACCGGCAGCAGCATATATACCATCTGCACCTCTCTGCAGCCCTCCCTCTGCTGGGGAATACCGCATGCACTGACCGGCAGCAGCATATATATCATCTGCACCTCTCTGCAGCCCTCCCTCTGCTGGGGAATACCGCATGCACTGACCGGCAGCAGCATATATACCATCATCTGCACCTCTCTGCAGCCCTCTCTGTGCTGGGGAACACTGCATGCACTGACCGGCAGCAACATATATAGCATCATCTGCACCTCTCTGCAGCCCTCCCTGTGCTGGAGAACACCGCATGCACTGACCGGCAGCAGCATATATATCATCTGCACCTCTCTGCAGCCCTCCCTGTGCTGGGGAACACCGCATGCACTGACCGGCAGCAGCATATATATCATCATCTGCACCTCTCTGCAGCCCTATCTGTGCTGGAGAATACTGCATGCACTGACCGGCAGCAGCATATATACCATCTGCACCTCTCTGCAGCCCTCTCTGTGCTGGGGAACACCGCATGCACTGACCGGCAGCAGCATATATATCATCATCTGCACCTCTCTGCAGCCCTCTCTGTGCTGGGGAACACTGCATGCACTGACCGGCAGCAACATATATACCATCATCTGCACCTCTCTGCAGCCCTCCCTGTGCTGGGGAACACCGCATGCACTGACCGGCAGCAGCATATATATCATCATCATCTGCACCTCTCTGCAGCCCTCTCTGTGCTGGAGAATACTGCATGCACTGACCGGCAGCAGCATATATACCATCTGCACCTCTCTGCAGCCCTCTCTGTGCTGGGGAACACCGCATGCACTGACCGGCAGCAGCATATATATCATCATCTGCACCTCTCTGCAGCCCTCCCTGTGCTGGAGCACCAGCCCTGCATTCTCTCATCTCGCCTCACCCGGCTACTATTTCATGTCGTCCGGCTGGAAAAAATTTCTGGGGAGAACACTGTAGAATCTGCAGGGTATGTTCACGCTGTGTGTCTTGCGTTGTGATATAACGCAAGTGTTAACCGCATAGCAACAAGATTACATTGCATTGGCTCCAAGGTGCTTTGGGTTATCAATCCAAGCCCGGGCATTATTAGCATAGAGTTTGTATGTTCTCCCTGTGTCTAGGGTAGGAACACACTAGGCATATGTTTTTCCACTATGTGCTATGCAATTCTACCTAGTGTGTTCCCACTCTGAGTGGGTTTCCTCCAGACGCTCTGGTTTCCTCCAACATCCCAATAACATGATGAAAAGGCAATTAACTTCCTGAGCCCCTCAGAGGGACAGTTAAGTGACATAACCATGTACTCTGTCAAGCGCTGCTGAAGATGTCACTGCTATATAAATACTGAATTATAATCTTGGAACATACTTTTGCACAACATGTTTTCACATTGACAATCATTTGCTACGGTGGAAAAACCCATTTAAACGCAGAAAAACGCTCTATCGTGTGCGGAAAAACAGTTTTTCGCACTGACAAGTGTGTTGTCTTTGTACCGTTTAGGGACGAATCACACATAAAAACACAAATTGGAATCGCAGTCGTGATTTTGCCATAATTTGCATTTACATGCAATGCGTTTGTGATTTACACAAATTGCAAATGCTGCAGTGAGAATGATTCCATAGGGATACATTAGCAGCAGCACTTTGCTGATCACCAGCAATCAGCAAAGCACCATCCATTCACCTCCTTTCCAACAGCAGACAGGGACAGGAAGTAAATAGCATTCATTCCACAGGGACACAGACAACAATACAACAAAAACCTGGTGGCAATACAAACCCATTTTCACTGAGGGCCCATTTCCACTATCGCGAATTCGCATGCGTTTTTCGCATGCAAATTCGCATAGCAATACAAGTGAATGGGACTGTTTCCACTTGTCAGGATTCCTTTGCGTTTTTCTGTGCAGAAAAAATTCGCATGGCAGAGCCATCAGAATTCGCATACCGTATACCGATATGCGAATCGCATACAATGTATTCAATAGGAAATTCGCATGCGGTTTGAGTATGCGAATCTTCATGCGAATTCGCATAGAAACAATGGAAAATCACACCAGCACTGCCATGGTTAAATTCGCATACATCGTCATCCATGCGAATTCGCATGAAAATTCGCATAGACCCGCATGCGAAATTCGCATCCGCATGCAAATTTTTCCTGCGACGATTCCCACCGCACAAGTGGAAAAGCAGCCTCAGAGGAAAAAACAAAAAGCAAGGTTTCTACAGCCCAAAAGTCCCATAGTAAAGAGTAAGGCTACCTTCACAGTGGTATATTGTGGCATAATGGCCACTTTGTAACGCAGCTTGCCGCATGGCAATACACCACCTATAGCGACATTCTCAGTGCGGCAAGTGCATTGCAGTATAACGCAGTGCAGCACTATAGCACACCGCATGCAGTAAGTTTCTGCAAAACACACACATTAACCATAAAAGTGATGCATACTTTTGATTGGCTGTATGCTTCACTGTATCCCGCGCTACACACGGGAAACTTGAGGCACCACTTTCCTGTTTTATTGCATTCCTGCTATTACAGGGGATGCGATGGCCACTGTGAACATGCATACATTTGAAATCGGCGCCGGTAGACTTGTGCGCAGGATACAGCTGTTATACGGCTGATCCTGCTTCTGCACAAGTCCGGGCCGTGTTAATTACTATTCCCCCTCCAGGCCGCCATGGATAGTGGGGGAATGAAATAAATTTGACTTCCAGCGATTGCTGGAGGCCAAACTATTGTGTTTTTTAAGCAACTTCAGCTCCGTCTTCTGACGGCGCCGACCTTGCTCACTGAGCGCCGCTATAGACTGATTCCCATTACAGTCTATGGCGGCGCTGGCTGTGCCCAAATCTAGCAGCGCTGAAAAGCACTGCTCCGTGTGAACATAGCCTTGATCACATGACCTGAACCAGCCCAATCCAAAGCTTACCACCAAGCTCTGGAGGCGGCACCGCCGACACTTGGCTTCCATCATTAAGCTGTTTGTAATTCCAGAAGGCACAGACAGAGCTCTCTGAGATCATTTCCAGCAGCTGTCTGGGCTGTAGGGAGATGCTGGTGGAGAGGGAGGGGCACCTGATGCTCAAAGAGATTCTAATAAGTTTGGTTTACATGCAAATTGTATGCACCTTGGAATTGGGCCAATCAAATTGCACTGGGAATGCATGCACTTCCTGCCTAATTTGATTGGCCTAATTCCAAGATGCATATAATTTGCATGGAACCTGGAACAAATAGCTTCTCATTGACCATCTCTAATGCAAAAAGAGACACACTTGAAAGATTAATGAAAGATCACAGACCATTTTACCCCCTATGAGAGCCATACTCTACACAGTCTATTCTATTGAGCTGAACTCCCCATCAGATAAAAAAAAAAATCTTTGCAAGATGCTGTACACATTCAAAAGATCTGTTCCTGCAAAAGACCTGTTAGAATAGACTGTGTAGAGTATGCTCTTATGCTGGGCATACACGGTGCAATTCTGCGCCGGTATCGAGCCGCTGGCTCGATGCTGGCGCATCCCCGCTCGTCCGCACGGGCGCGTAGATCGATTCCCGCTCGTCCTCGCGGGCAGTTCCTTATCAGCCGCTCGTTTCTTCCATTGTCCGCCCGCGGGGATCGAGCACGGAGTCAATCCACCGCGGTGAATGGACAGGCTGAATATTATCAATCGAGCCATCAGCGGCTCGATTGATAACAACTATCGCGCCGTGTATGCCTAGCATTATACTACAACGGAAGGGGGTAAAATTGGTCTGTGATCTTTCATTAATATATTTCAAGTGTGTACACACCATAAAGCTTTGTTCACATCTAAAATCGGAACTGCTGACGGCAGCGATTTTCAACATATTTCCCCCTCCCGAGCTCCAGTGCCGCAGCATGAAGCATTTTCATGGGAATTGCGTTGAGATTCTCGTTCACTGTTATGAGAGTCAGAAGTGCAGCAAAATAGCAATGCAATCCCATTTTGCAGTTCCGATTGTTATCGGGGGCCTTACAAGACGCCATGTCATGAGAGCTGTGATGCCATGCACGACTATAGCGATTTTCATGCATTCTCCTTTTTTTGCTGCATGCCGTTCGATTATTTTTCCCCAACTGCAAATCAGATGGCAGATTTCAATAGGCTGAATTTACCTGTCCGAATTCACAGCAAATCGCCCATGGTGGAGAGAAGCCTTATGGGTTGTGGCTCACTAGAAATTGCAAATGGCCAACGATTCCTACAAAGCGCTTACTGAGCGGCCCCTGGCCTGAAGACTGATACACACCATGAGCGCTTTTTTAATGTAAACCAGGAAAAAAAACTTAGGGTCTTCTAGCCAGTACAATGGATTGGGAAATCAATTTTTCTACCAAATTCGATGAAATCTACCACAAATCGAGGGGAAAAATTGATAAGTTGTTGAGGCACCTTTAAGAAAACCTTAGTACCTCAGGCTCACGCCTCATGCTCCAGGAGTTGTCAGGCTTTCAGTACAGGCAGCCTAGAGCTCCCAGCAGCCATACACAGCCTCAAGCTCTGCTTTCCCACATTAGCTGCAAACTTTCAGTCAGTGCGCTGCTGCCCCATGCTGAGCACAGGAACCTCAGTCTCTTCCCACCCAGCCCGCACAAGCCAGACCCTCTCTGGAATGCCCTCGCGACACAGAATCCCCCGCTCTGATTGGCCAAGACCCTCATCCATCACCCGCAGCTCGCACTGTGATTGGCTAGGACGCACGCTGTCTAGACACTTCCTCGGAGTGAGAGGGGGGCGCTTCTCCTCTACATTCTAGAGTAACACAGCACTTACTTTTTTCCTCCCCCCTTCATTCCTCTCCCTGGCTGGGATCGAGCAAATGCAAAATCTGCCGATCTCAGCAAGTCTCTCTCTCTCTCCCTCCAGATGCATTAAAAGAAAGGAAACCCACCCTGATCTTGGTGCATGGAGGAGAGAATTCCGCAGCACCTCACCCTCTGCAGGCACGGCTGGGATTCTGCTGCAGTGCCCGGGGCCCTCTAAGGCCATCTGCCCCCCCTGGCATCCCCCCTCCCACTGCACACAATGCACACACACGGCTAAATATGGATCATATGTATAATAAATAGAAGATCGGCCACGTACCATGCTCAGGCACCTGATATAACACTACGGGGGCAACTTTACATGGCCCGGGCCGGTGGCTTCATGTTATTCACGGCAGGGCACGGGGGGCATTGATCAGCTCCATGCATTGCCTTCTTCTACGTGTGATTGGCACGCTGATCCATCCTCGCCCCCCTAAGGCACTTTAGCACAAGTTATTATATTAGCTCAGCTCTCTCTGCCAGCTCCTTGTTTATTTCCGCAATCACTGTGATTTGCATAGTTCAAGGGCTTGACCAATGGGAGCCCGGGGATGGCAGCTCCGTCCGGGACAACGTTCTACATACATCCCCCAGTGCGAGGCCCAGCCAGGCAGGGGAGGGAGGGGAGAGGGCAGAGGGGCGAGCAGGGAGGGACGGTGGAGAGGTGCTGGCCGGGAGGGAGGGAAGCAGAGGTACGGGAAGTAAAGAGAGGGCAGGGGAACATGAAGCAAGGTTAGGAACAAGAGAAACAGATCTACTAGGGACGAAGAGGGCAAAGGAGGGTAGGTAGGGCAGGGGCACATGAAGCAAGGAGAGGGCACATGAAGCATGGAGAGGGCACATGAAGCAAGGAGAGGGCACATTAAGCATGGAGAGGGCACATGAAGCAAGGAGAGGGCACATTAAAGCAAGGAGAGGGCACATGAAGCAAGGAGAGGGCACATGAAGCATGGAGAGGGCACATGAAACAAGGAGAGGGCACATGAAGCAAGGAGAGGGCACATGAAGCACGGAGAGGGCACATGAAGCAAGGAGAGGGCACATGAAGCATGGAGAGGGCACATGAAGCATGGAGAGGGCACATGAAGCATGGAGAGGGCACATGAAGCATGGAGAGGGCACATGAAGCAAGGAGAGCGCACATGAAGCATGGAGTGGGCACATGAAGCATGGAGAGGGCACATGAAGCAAGGAGAGGGCACATGAAGCATGGAGTGGGCACATGAAGCATGGAGAGGGCACATGAAGCATGGAGAGGGCACATGAAGCAAGGAGAGGGCACATGAAGCAAGGAGAGGGCACATGAAGCAAGGAGAGGGCACATGAAGCAAGGAGAGGGCACATGAAGCATGGAGAGGGCACATGAAGCATGGAGAGGGCAGGGGCACATGAAGGAAGGAGAGAGCAGGGGTACATGAAGCAAGGGAAATAAACAAGAGAAACAGAGATACTGGGGGCAGAGACAATTGGCAGAGAAGGACAGAGAGGGCAAGAGGCATGTGAAACAAGGGCAGGAATAGCAGCAATATAAGCAGAGATACTAGAGACAAACATTAAGCAAGGAGAGAACAGGGGCATAAACAAGAGAAGCAGAGATATTGTGGGCAGAGAAGCTTGGCAAAGGAGGGAAGAGTAGACACATGCACTGTCAGAGTACTGCAGAGGAGGGAGGAAGAGGGTAGGGTTTGCAGAATTGGCGCAGGTGTGCAGAAGGAATACAAGGGGTTATTTACCCATAATTCCGCCGTCCGCTCTGCGTTCCAAACAGTTTCCACGCGTCCTATTGGTCGCGTTGCAAGCCTCACCACAGCGCACTTCCTCCTTCAAGCCGGAAGGAGGAAGTGCGCCGGTGTGAGGCTTGCAACGCGACCAATAGGACGCGTGCAAGCTGTTTGGAACACAGGGCAGACGGCGGAATTATGGAAAAATGGTAACTCCTTCTATCCCCATCGCACACCGGCGCCAATTAAGTCTCGTTTGAAATACGGGTAATTACTCGCTAGAGCAACCCTGATAATGAGAAGCAGAGATGCTAGGGACAGAGAGGGCAGATGCACTGGCAAAGGAGGGAAGATAAGAGAGAGGCACTAGCATGGACTCTGCCAGAAGTACTGCAGGAGAGGGTAGAGGCATGATGCAGAGAAAGGGCAGAGGTACTGGCAGGGGGAGGTAGAGGGCAAATCCTCAAGCTTTCTCTCTTCTGGAGGGGCTGTCATTATTTTGCTGCCAGATTCCCCTTGTACCATTCTGGTCTGGTTTTGTAAAATTGATCACTTCTCTAGCCTTAGTACAGAAGTAAGTTTTTTGTTTTTTTTGCTAGAGGGAAGTACAAATGTCCAATAAAAGAGTGTCTGCACTACTCTAAATTTTACACTCAATCTGAAAATGATTGCCTCACTTGGGTGTAGCACAGGGTATGTGTGGGCCACTGCAGTGGATACAGTACGTTAATGAATTTTTCACCAATGTTTTAGTGCTACTTCCCAGTTGACCGTCAAATACCAAAATTCCCTTATTGAAAAATCTGCTATGCATACAATTTGCATTAAAGGGACACTTAAGTCAAACAAAAAAAATGAGTTTTACTCACCTAGGGCTTCCAATAGCCCCCTGCAGCTGTCCGGTGCCGTCGCCGTCTCCCTCCGATCCACCTGGCCCCGCCAGCAGCCACTTCCTGTTTCGGTGACAGGAGCTGACAGGCTGGGGACGCGAGTGATTCTTCGCGTTCCCAGACACATTAGCACCCTCTGTGCTGCTATATGGTATATGATATATGCTATAGCAGTCTAGATGGCGCTATTGTGGCCAGGAACGCGAAGAATCACTCGCGTTCCCAGCCTGTCAGCTCCTGTCACCGAAACAGGAAGTGGCTGCCGGCAGGGCCAGGAGAATCAGGGAGATGGCGAGGGCACCGGACAGCTGCAGCGGGCTATTGGAAGCACCAGGTGAGTAAAACTCATTTTTTTTGTTTGACTTAAGTGTCCCTTTAAGTTTGAATTATTAGCATCTCATTAAAGGCGGACGCGGCCAATTCTCCGCATTACAGGGTGCTCTCTCTCCATACAGATACGCATGTGGCTGCTTACTGCGCTGCCGCATGCGTACATGTATGGAGGGAGCCCCTGTGATGCGGACAATTGGCCGCGTCCGCCGGAAGTGACGGGCCCGGTACCGGCGGATCCAGGAAGCTGAGGACGGCGGCGTGGGAGCGATCCAGGCTTATGGAGCTGGAAGAAGCCCCAGGTATGTATAAAATCATTTTCTTTTTTCAACCCCCTGTTCCTCTCTGGTTCCCTTTAACCATCTCTACCTGGCCTGCTGCTGTGAGACAAGAAGAACATATAGGAGCACTCCAGAGTTATTGGTGGCTACAGTCATTGGAGATGATCAAGCAAGAACGTTTATATTTGGTCATTTCCTTCTGCAACAGCAGTAGTGTATGCAGGTGAAGGGGCTGTACTGTGCAGCAATTGATAGGAGTGATCAGGCAGCTGCAAAGCTACCAAACCAACCTTGTACAGTACACAGAAGGAGCACATTACATTTTAGGGAAAATTATAGCGGTTCATGAGATTGGGCTGACAAAAGTTTTCTAACATTCCTCAGGTTCTCTGCAGCCAGATGTTGTTATTATTATTTAGTATTTATATAGCACTGACATCTAATGCAGTACTTTACAATGTATATAGTCATGTCGCTAACTGTCCCTCAGAGTGGCTCACACTCTAATACCCATCATAGTCATGTGTCCATCATAGTAAATGTTCTACTATTATTTGAGTGAGATAACTATAGACACAGCTTCAAGGATAATAGAATTGTCTTGCGGGTTGGCAGTTTCTTACAGGAGTAACAAAATCATTCTATTGTAATTAAAGATATCGTCTCTAGCTAAATACTCACCCAATAATGGATCAGGGTGCCTCACAGAGATGCCCCCAATGAATGATGTTCCCGGATCCATCTTCTTACCCGCGGGAACACACAACGGGCGCTGCACATCACCTAATCGCACACTTGTACCCACCTTGCGAGATCGTGGATACGATCGCTCGTCGCTCAAAAAATCTCCGGTAGTCAAAAGAATTGCAAGGTGGATATGAGCCTTCAGAGTTGCTAACCAAGTCGTTTTTAAGTAAAGATTTGATTTTTATGTAAAACCTTCTGTTTTAATTTATTTCTAATATGGGTACTGACAATTGATAGGTGTTAGCCAATAAATGGTTTCATCCTGATTCAAAACTTGCTTTTTCTAAGGGCTCGTTTCCACTATCGCGAATCTGCATGCGTCCAACGCATGCAGATCCGCACATGTAATACAAGTGGATGGGCCTGTTTCCACTGTAGCGTTGTTGAGGTGCGTTTTTTTCAGCGTGAAAAAAACGCACAAAAGAGCCAACGATTTCGCCTGCGTCGGGAATCCGTGCGAATCGCCGCTAATGTATTTAATAGTAAAAACGCATGCGTTTGTTACATGCGTTTTTACCCGCGATTTCGCGTGCGATTTCGCACCTTTTTCAATTTTATTTAGCCCTGGCAGTGTCATGGTTAATTTCGCATGGCACCCTGCCATGCGAAATCGCAGGCGAAATCGCGGGTAAAAACGCATGTGGAAACGCATCCGCATGCGTTTTTACAAGCGTCGGAATGCGGCCGAAATCGCGTCGCAACAGTGGAAACAAGCCCTTATATGGTCCAATACTCTAGTAAAGTTACTTAGGCCGCGTACATTTGAAATAGCCGTTTATTGAATTGATTATTGTGCTTTTTATATAGCGGCTATATGTGTACCGTATGTGTTGTGTTACAAATATTTAGCGGTTATTTATTAGTATAAGCGGCTGTTTTTTTGTTTGCAATAGTGTGTTTCCAAAGTAAATTTCCAATACCAGCCGATGTATTCTTACATATTACATCGTAATTTAACACTTAAAGAGAACCTGTACTGAGTAAAAATATTTAAAATAAACACATGAGGTAACTTCAAATGAACATTACATAGTTACCTTGCCATCAGTTCCTCTCAGAAGCTCACCAGTTTCTTCTGACAATAATCCTTTCTAGTTCTGACAATATTTTGTCAGATCTGAAATATATCAGTTGCTGTCAGTAAAATATCAGTTGCTGTCAGTTATAGCTGAGAGGAAAACTGATGTACCAGGTAAATGTCCATGTTTCCCTATGGCTCAAGTGGGCGATGTTACAGTTTAACTGTGTGCTGACCAGAAAGCTGTTATGGGTAATGGTCATTTTCAAAATGGAGGACGGAAAATTCCCTTGGTTTATAAAATGCAAGTAGGAGGTCCACAGCGCTGAGTGTAATTTAAACACTTTTATTAATAGGAATTGATTATTGCATTGACCTTAGGCTAACTTGAAGCACCTTCCCCTTTACACATCCCTGTCACACACAAACACTCATACAATGTCACTGCAGTGAGCATCCGCACAAAAATGTAAAAAAAAAGGGGATCCTAATAAAAGATCAAGGCTGATAATAGATAAAAAACTTGGTTTGTTCACAATGAATGAAGTCCGCAATGAGTTAATCTCCATTAGGATCAAGTTCATATATATACAATGATAGCGTTCTACTTGTATAATGATATACTGCACCAGTTTCCTCCGCAATGGGTAGATCCTTAGGTCGCTGTCTCCTCTCACCACATTAGTCACTGGCCTTGTGAGAAGGGGCGAGGAGTCTGCTGATGCCGCCGGGTATAGAGGGCACTTCCGTATGGACGCCGCTTCCGTCCTCTGCAGCTGGACGGTTCCGTAAGCGGCTTGTTCGTTATTCGCTGGCTTGGGCAATCCCACAGTGACGTCACTGATAGCGTAAGTGCGTAGGACGCTGACGTTTCAGGAGGTAACGCCTCCCTTCTTCAGAGCTGTCCATCAATCGCTTCACCCAGCTTATAAACGTTCCTCCCGTTCTTAGAATCCACCCACTTCTCCTTGGCAACCAGCGCTGCTATGTCTCTTCTCTGATTCGCATAGAAATAGAAGTCCACATCAAGGCTCCTCCATAATGGCCGCTATAGTTTACCCAGTTCTGATAATCTTGCTATAGTAGAGAAAAATAATTATCGCCAGATCTTTTTTTATACAAAAATTAATAATATATAAAAAATAGTAAAAATAAAAAAACTTTCCAGATATCAGTTTATTTTATTTTAAAAAAGCATAAAATTCAAAATCGCAGTTTAACCCTTTAGGGGTCATGGTGTCTAATGCATATATCCAAAATGATTCCGTGCGTGATAATCTACTTATATAGTCTCCTCCCCTCCAGTCTCTCTCTACTTTCTGTAGTCCACAAAATGTAGAACCTCGTACCGAGCATTCATGAAATTTTCTATAATGTGCAGATAAGGGATGTTTTTCATTTCCT
The DNA here is from genome assembly GCF_040937935.1 of Hyperolius riggenbachi. Taxonomy (NCBI): domain Eukaryota; kingdom Metazoa; phylum Chordata; class Amphibia; order Anura; family Hyperoliidae; genus Hyperolius; species Hyperolius riggenbachi. The sequence goes on from NC_090651.1 coordinate 59,578,818, forward strand.
TTTTCTATATTGTATAGATGTTCTCCTAATCTTTTTTTTCAAAGATCTTTTTGTCTGGAAAGTTTTTTTATTTTTATTATTTTTTATATATTATTAATTTTTGTATAAAAAAAGATCTGGCGATAATTATTTTTCTCTATAGCAGGATTATCAGAACTGGGTAAACTATAGCGGCCATTATGGAGGAGCCTTGATGTGGACTTCTATTTCTATGCGAATCAGAGAAGAGACATAGCAGCGCTGGTTGCCAAGGAGAAGTGGGTGGATTCTAAGAACGGGAGGAACGTTTATAAGCTGGGTGAAGCGATTGATGGACAGCTCTGAAGAAGGGAGGCGTTACCTCCCGAAACGTCAGCGTCCTACGCACTTACGCTATCAGTGACGTCACTGTGGGATTGCCCAAGCCAGCGAATAACGAACAAGCCGCTTACGGAACCGTCCAGCTGCAGAGGACGGAAGCGGCGTCCATACGGAAGTGCCCTCTATACCCGGCGGCATCAGCAGACTCCTCGCCCCTTCTCACAAGGCCAGTGACTAATGTGGTGAGAGGAGACAGCGACCTAAGGATCTACCCATTGCGGAGGAAACTGGTGCAGTATATCATTATACAAGTAGAACGCTATCATTGTATATATATGAACTTGATCCTAACGGAGATTAACTCATTGCGGACTTCATTCATTGTGAACAAACCAAGTTTTTTATCTATTATCAGCCTTGATCTTTTACTGGGATCCCCTTTTTTTTACATTTTTGTGCGGATGCTCACTGCAGTGACATTGTATGAGTGTTTGTGTGTGACAGGGATGTGTAAAGGGGAAGGTGCTTCAAGTTAGCCTAAGGTCAATGCAATAATCAATTCCTATTAATAAAAGTGTTTAAATTACACTCAGCGCTGTGGACCTCCTACTTGCATTTTATAAACTAAGGTATTGGAGGATTTACCTGGTCCGTTTAGCAGCTGACATTTTTCATAGGCGCAGGATATCCACCAAATTTTATACAGGAAAATTCCCTTGATCACAGTGCACAAATAGGACGTGGGACAGGAGAAAGACACTGAGGAGTAGACTACATGGAAGGTAAGTATGACTTGTGTACGCTTATTTTGACTTTTAATTTTCAGTTCAGGTTTTCTTTAAGGCCTCCTTTCCATGGACTATTGATAGGCAGTGAAATGCCTCTCAAACTCTCTCAACTGCTCACTGCTGCCTAGTAACTGCTTGTTGCTGCATGATAACTGCTTACTTCTGCCTGGTAACTGCTGAATGCTGCCTGGTAACTGCTTTCTGAGCACACAGCTGAACAGTTCGTGGAAAGGAGGCCTTATGTAGTCGATAAATGCATTACAAGAATAGCCGCGCCTAATTCAAGCAGCGCTTTAATCGCCGTGTTCGCTTAGGCCACTTTTCCACGGGCAGTTGATGGGCAGTGAATTGCCTCTCAAACTCTCACAAATGCTTGCTGCTGCCTGGTAACTGCTCACTGCTGCCTGATAACTGCTCACTGCTGCCTGGCAACTGCTTGTTGGCACACAGTTCAACTGACCGTGGAAAAGTTGAGCTGTGTGCTCAGCAAGCATTTACCAGTCAGCAGTGAACATTTACCAGGAAGCAGCAAGCAGTTACCAGGCAGCAGTGAGCAGTTACCAGGTAGCAGTGAGCAGTTACCAGGCAGCAGCAAGCAGTTACCAGGCAGCAGCAAGCAGTTACCAGGCAGCAGCGAGTAGTTACCAGGCAGCAGTGAGCAGTTACCAGGCAGCTGTGAGAGTTTGAGAGATATTTCACTGCCTATCAACTGTCCGTGAAAAAGAGGCCTGAGGCCTCTTCTCTATGGACAGTTGAATTGTGTGCTCAGCAAGCAGTGAGCAGATACCAGACAGCATTAAGCCTCTTTTCCACAGACTGTTGAGCTGTGTGCTCAGCAAGCAGTTACCAGGCAGCAGTGAGCAGTTGTAAGAGTTTGAGAGGCATTTCACTGCCTATCAGCAGTCTGTGGATAAGAGGCCTCAAGCAGTTACCAGGCAGCAGCAGTGAGCAGTTGTGAGAGTGAGGCCTCTTTTCCACAAACTGTTGACAGGCAGTGAAATGCCTCTCAAACTCTCACAACTGCTGCTTGGTAACTGCTTGTTGCTGCCTGGTAACTGCTGCCTGGTAACTGCTCGCTGAGCACACAGCTCAACAGTTCATGGAAAAGAAGCCTAACTGCACAGAAAAAAAGTGGTTTAATTATTCTTGTATTGGAAAAACATGAAAACGGGAGCACAGGCAAGTTCTAATTAGGATTGGTACTATATATTAGCATATTTATCTCATCATGCCATATGTCATTTCAGGTTTCCATTATGGGAAGAAAACTTTACAAGCTATTCGGATACAGGAGCAGTGCATGGGGTTCTGCACTACAGAGATTAGATGGAGACTGTTACAAATGGTATGGTATAACTACCGTCTGATGCTTATTCTTGCCAATAGACACACAAGCACAAATGCTCACCCTGCCCATGTCATGGCTGCCGAGATGGGCAGTAGGCAGATGGGTTGGTGGTTTTGCCACCTTGTTTATACATAGAAAGAGAACTAGCGATCAGTTATTACTTTCAAACATGGCCAGCCGATTCTTCCCTCCCTTCTGCCAATCATCTGCTGACTCATCATTCTCATACATTGTGGTGGTTAGCAGCAACCAAAGTGGTTGACTGCTACTTAGTGTCTGAGTCATATTATATCTGTGGTTGTCTTTGAAGTTCATCTCCAGGCAGAGATCTGAAAACAGAGTAGTAACGACAATACTCAAAAAATAAAGGAATCCTGCGAGGTGAGCCTTCTGCAGCGGCAAATCCGGACTTTAGATCTTGATAACATGATCAGAAGTGTTATGCTAGATACACATGATATGTTTTTGTGTTCAGTAGATGCATTCGATAGATAATTTCCATCATGTCTGATATCACTTTCAATTGTTTTACCGCTCAATTTCTCATAGAAGTGAATGGAAATTGATAAGAAAAAAATAAGATAATCGAGCGGAAAAACAAACAAAAAATTGATTGAATGGAAAATCGAATGAAAAAACACATTGTGTGTACCTAGCATTAGGAAAAGAGTCACTTTCAGGCTCTGGATGTGTCTGCTGCTCTTCCCTGGATTGCATCATCCTGCTCTGCAGACCAATTCTCTGAGAAGGTTGCAACCTGTAGAAGTTAAGCTTCCCATACAGTATTCGACCACAGAGCCGATCTACCCGCGATCAACATCATGACCAAAAAAAATACAGTTATTTCTCTAAAAAAAGGAGATAAATATTTATAAAAAAAATAAACAAACTTTCCATTAGGGATCAGCGCCAACCAACAGAGTGCTCTGATGGTGGGAGGAAAGGGGGGGAGGGGAAATCACCTGGGTGCTGAGTTATATGGCCCTGCAGTGAGGCCTGAAAGCTGCAGTGGCCTATTTTGTGGAAAATGGCCTGGACTTTAGGGGGTTTAAGCCCATGGACCTTAAGGACCACTATCACGAAAATCATAAAATGTAAAATACATGTAAACTCATACAAATAAGAAGTACATTTCTTCCAGAGTATAATGAGTCATAAATTACTTTTCTCCTATGTTGCTGTCACTTACAGTAAGTAGTAGAAATCTGACAGAACCGACAGGATTTGGACTAGCCCATCTCCTCATGGGCACGGCTTCTCAGGGTTTTTGTTTATTTTTAAAAGTACTTAGTGAATGGCAATTGCTCTGCCCAACTGCCAAAAAAGTGTGCAGCAAGCACAGAGGCTGGCTAGCATCTTTGTATAAACCCTTTTCAGGAAATGTCTTTATAAAGAATAAAAGCTTTGCTGAGAATTCCCCATGAAGAGTTGGACTAGTCCAAAACCTTTCAGTTCTGTCAGATTTCTGCTACCTACTGTAAGTGACAGCAACATAGGAGAAAACTAATGTATGGCTCATTTTACTCTGGAAGAAATGTACTTTTTATTTGTATGAGTTTACATGTATTTAAAATATAGCGGTCCTTTAATTTTTTAGATTTCTACCTAAACTATTGAAGTAACAAAAGTTTTCTCTTCACCCTTATGATTATTTTTAGATTGCACCAAAAGGAACCCTGCAATATTAATGGACAATCCTACTGAACACCGTTCTCCTTGCAGGAGAGGTAAGTGGTAAGGGACAACGCTTACTTCATTGTTGTTGTTCATAGAATAGGGGCTTTAATTTTGGGCTCCCAGTTTTCGGTTTTCAGGGGCTTGTGCATCTGAACGGGTAATCTCCTTATGGAAATTTAATAGCGTTCAATTTCCTATTAGATTACGAGTAATATGAATACTGGGGAATCTCCAGTTGTGTCCCTGTAGCTGTCTTTTTCATCTGGAAGTATAAGCTAAAGTGTGAAAGGCCCGCCTCCTTCCAGGCTCTGCATGAATTATTAGGGCACTACATCACAACAAACCAATAATGAAGTTCTACCATAGAACATCCTACATAGCCAGGAGGAGGAAGTGATGTCAGTGGTCATGTGAATTTAACCGTTTCTGCAAAATGGATGTTTATAAACATATAACCATTAGTAGACCATTAGTGCAAATAGGGTGTTTATATAAACATTCATTCTGCGGAAGTGCACATGTGGGGATATTCGTGCCAATGTGTGCGCATTGAGACCCTTCAGTCTATGGCATGAAGTGGTTAAAGCTACCTCTGGTCAGTGATAAACTTTATTTCAGCTTGCTTGCTAAATGCTTTTCTGCAACTGAGCAGAAAAGCGTTTGGCATTGGTTCTCGACATTGCGTCACGGAACCGCCAAGTGCAACCACCGCAGGATGCTACATGCAGCATTCAAAAAATTTCATTCAACCGAGACGTTTGCGCAAATGACGGTAAAAGCATTGTGATGAATGCTGGCATCAGGCTGATCCCAAAGGTAAACGATGCCCCTGAATGTCGGCAGTCGCCGTTTACACCAATGTGGTCGGGTTAGCCTAATTAGCAGAAGTAATTGCCCCTGTGTGCACACCAGGCCTTATTGCTGAAGACTGGTTTATTTGAAAAATGTTATCGTTAGTGTGACCACGTCCTCATCCCAATCATTGCTTCTGCAGCATGCTGCCTCCACAGACAGAAGGCGCGGAGTGCTCTTTAAGGTCATCTTACTATTGCAATCGACCCAGTTGCCCTGCTAACCTTTGCCCCATGCCAGATAAGTGTGGTGTCACTGGAGTGAAAATGGATTAATCATTCTGAAGATCAGCCTTCAGTTAAATAAACTGTGCTGTGATTCAATAAATTAGAGGGAGTGAAAGTTTTGGCTCTTGCAACAACTTAATGACTAACTTGTGTATTGGCACTGCATCAGAGACACAGGCCAAACCTCTAGTTTGGCCTGCACAGCTTCCCTGACACACACACACTGTAGTCACATGTCTGACAAAGCAGTCCGTGCAGTGATTTTGGAAATTTAAAAAAAAAGGCCTACTCATGCACTGATTAACATATATGAGAGATAGTTATGGAAAGAGAAAAAATCCAAGCTCTTGAGACCAGGATCTGCTGTTTGGTAAATTGTGTTGTTGCTTTTATGTCATATATCCACATTGCAAGGCATTTCTGGTGCTATATATAGAACGTAACATATTGGGCCTGATCAAATTCATGTTTTCTCCTAGGAGATATTATTTTTTCATTTTCTGTTTAAAATCAGCAATTGAAAGAGTACTGAAAAGTAGGTGAAAAAGTATTTTACTTACTTCCTGGTCCTTTAAAGAGAATCTGTACTCTAAAATTCTTACAATAAAAAGCATACCATTCTATTCATTATGTTCTCCTGGTCCCCTCTGTGCTGTTTGACCTAGTGCACACCAGAGCGGTTCTGGTGCGGTTTGCGATCCGCTTGCGGGTGCGGATTCGCTAGGGTAATGTATTTCAATGGGCTGGTGCACACCAGAGCGGGAGGCGTTTTGCAGAAACGCATACTCCCGGGCTGCTGCAGATTTTGGATTGCGGATGCATTTCTGCCTCAATGTTAACTATAGGTAAAACGCAAACCGCTCTGAAAAACGGCACTTCAGAGCGGTTTGCCAGGCGGTTTTTGTTACAGTAGCTGTTCAGTAACAGCTTTACTGTAACAATATATGAAATCTACTACACCAAAAACGCTTCCCAAAACCGCAAAATGCTAGCTGAAACGCTAAAATCTGCTAGCATTTTGCGGATCTGCTAGCGGTTTTTGGTGTGCACCAGGCCTTTCTGCCACTCCCTGCTGCAATCCTGGCTTGTAATTGCCAGTTTTAGACAGTGTTTACAAACAAAAGACATGGCTGTTACCAGCTTGTGATAGGCTGTGGAGAGGGTGTGTATAGCTTCTGCCAATAACAGCAGACAGCACATTCCTGCCTGAGCCCGACAGAGCCGACAGAAGAAAGAAGATTAGATTATATAACAGAGATAATACAGCCACTGTGAAACTAGAAAAGGCTGCAGTAATCCAGACCACATTAGAACAGGTATAGGAACTTATAGGATAGAAGAAATAAGGCTATCAATTTTGTTACAGAGTCTCTTTAAAAGGCATTTTATTGATAAGATGTGAGAATATCACCTAGGAGAAAACTTGTAAAAAAAGGGAATTGGATTGGGCCTATATGCAATTAACTTTTTTTCTCCTGAGTCTTCACCTTGGAGGTAATTTTTAATGTTGTATTTAAAATAATTTTTCAGCATTTTGCAATTGAAAAAGTTCTAAAAAGTAGGTTAAAAGTACTATCAAAATTATTTTGAGCATTTTCTTGCTTTCTGGTGGTTTAAAAAGTATTTTATTGACAAGCTGTGAAAAAATATCACTTTGCTGAAAACTCAGGAGAAAAAGTGAATTTTGTCGCTTTTGTTGGGAAACTCTTTACACCTTTTATTCATCGGGTATATTATGTTAATCCTGTTGTGCTTATTTTGTGTTGCCTTCATATTCTAAAATTATCACATTTTATTTTTCTCTTCAAAAACAGTCATCTGTAGATTGTAAGCTCTTGTGGACACAATCCTCCCATCTTGTATTTGATAGGTCTATACTGTTCAACCATCCACGTTTTATGTGTAAATACATAATAACCGTCTCGTCTCTCACTTTATTTCACTTTGAGTACTTTTGTTAAATTGATCATGTTTTATTGGGTACTTACAATCATGGAACAAAGACTTTTATTGCATGATATATTTGCAGACAAGGAACCATGCAAAGCTTAATAAATGTTTTGCATTTTATAGGTCGTAATGCGATTGCTTGCCAGGCTTTAACATCCTGTATTAGTTTTATTAAAAATAAATAACCTTGTGGCATACCATTTACCAGATGCATGAATACATTACATTGCTACGTGGAGCTGTGTTATTACTAAACCCCAGTACTACGATACACATCCAAACAGTATAGATGACTGCAGCTCAGAATATTTACAGTTGTGTTCAAAATTATTCAATTGAGTGTTTTGGCCAGTTTGACATTGATTTTGATCATTTCATTCATCTTGTTTACAATTAAATCCAAGAGGCACTTGTAATTCAGACAAATATAACATAACATTTATAATGAAATAACCACAAATGTATTTTCTCTGCTCACATCGTTATCAGTTTTATTCAACCTCCAAGTGACATTCATTCTTAGTACTTAGTACAACATCCTTTTCCAGTTATAACAGCTTTTAAACGTGAAGCATAGTTTGACACAAGTGTCTTGCAGCGATCTACGGGTATCTTAGTGCATTCTTCATGGGCAAAAGCCTCCAGTTCAGTCACATTCTTAGGCTTGCGTGCTGCAACTGCTTTCTTTAAGTCCCACCAGAGGTTCTCAATCGGATTTAACCTGCTGGGCGGTCTGGACGAGCTCAGGCCCTGCTGGGCCGATTTGGCTCAAATAAAAAGCAGCACACGCAGCCGGCACTTTGCCAGCCGCGTGTGCTACCTGATCGCCGCTGCAGCGCGGCGATCCGCCGCATGCAGCGGCGAAAGAGGGTCCCCCCAGCCGCCTGAGCCCAGCGTAGCCGGAACAAAAAGTTCCGGCCAGCGCTAAGGGCTGGATCGGAGGCGGCTGACGTCAGGACGTCGGCTGAAGTCCATGACGTCACTCCGCTCGTCGCCATGGCGACGAGGTAAGCGAAACACGGAAGGCCGCTGATTGCGGCCTTCCGTGTTACTTCTGGTCGCCGGAGGCGATCAGAAGAACGCATCCGGAGCGCCCTCTAGTGGGCTTTCATGCAGCCAACTTTCAGTTGGCTGCATGAAATAGTTTTTTTTTTATTAAAAAAAAACCCTCCCGCAGCCTCCCTGGCGATCTTAATAGAACGCCAGGGAGGTTAAGTCTGGTGACTGCGATGGCCACTCCAAAATGTTCCAGCCTTTAATCTGCAACCATGCTCTAGTGGACTTGGAGGTATGCTTGGGATCATTGTCCTGTTGAAAGGTCCAACGTCTCCCAAGCCTCAGGTTTGTGACGGACTGCATCACATTTTCATCCAATATCTCCTGGTATTGAAGAGAATTCATGGTACCTTGCGCACGCTGAAGCTTCCCTGTACCTGCAGAAGCAAAACAGCCCCAAAGCATGATTGACCCCCCGCCATGCTTCACAGTAGGCAAGGTGTTCTTTTCTTCAGAGGCCTTGTTCTTCCTCCTCCATGGGCCCAAACAGTTCTAATTTTGTTTCATCAGTCCACAGAATACTACCACAAAAGTTTTGGGATAGTGTTCTGTGGACTGAGGAAACAAAATTAAAACTGTTTGGGCCCATGGATCAACGCTATGTTTGGAGGAGGAAGAACAAGGCCTATGAAGAAAAGCACACCTTGCCGGTACAGGGAAGCTTCAGCATGTGCAAGGTACCATGAATTCTCATCAGTACCAGGAGATATTGGATGAAAATGTGATGCAGTCCGTCACAAACCTGAGCCTTGGGAGACGTTGGACCTTTCAACAGGACAATGATCCCAAGCATACCTCTAAGTCCACTAGAGCATTATTATTATTATTATTATTATTTATTAGATTTATATAGCGCCAACATATTACGCAGCGCTGTACAATAAATAGGATTACAGACAATGATAACAGGGTTGACAGAACAATACAGGTAACAGACCATAGATACAACAATACAGGTAATAACAATAAGATACGCAACACAATGCAGATAATAGTACAATGCCAGATCATAAACTGGAATGGTAGTGGTAAAAAATTACCAGTTCCAAATTCTGGGTAAAGTGCACACAGTCAAGTATGATACACAAGGGAAGAGGGCCCTGCCAAAGGCTTACAATCTAGAGGGAGGGGCTGGTGACACAAAAGGAGGGGGTGCATCAAGAAGTTATTGGCAGAAAGGATTAGGGTAGTGTTGAGTTGATGTAGGCCTCCTTGAAGAAGCATGGTTGCAGATTAAAGGCTGGAACATTTTGTAGTGGCCATCGCAGTTACCAGACTTAAATCCGATTGCATGGGCTTTTGCCCATGAAGAATGGGCTAAGATACCCGTAGATCGCTGCAAGACACTGGTGTCAAGCTATGCTTCACATTTAAAAGCTGTTCTAACTGGAAAAGGATGTTGTACGAAGTACTAAGAATGAATGTCACTTGGGGGTTGAATAAAACTTATTATGATGTGAGCACAGAACATACATTTGTGGTTATTTCATTATAAATGTTATGTTATATTTGCCTGACTTACAAGTGCCTCTTTGATTTAATTGTAAACAAGATGACTGAAATGATCAAAATCAATGTCAAACTGGCCAAAACTCTCAATTTCAGTGGGGGTTGAATAATTTTCAACCCAACTGTATAACACAATCTACCTATTCCACGTCACATGCAGAATATTTAAGACCTTTCATAATCTAGCGATTCCACGTCACACAAAGCCATGATCTCCAAGGCTCTTCCTGCCAGCAAGCACACAGCTCAGCCAAGCTCTGAACTTCTATCCCCTCTGCCTGAAATGTATTCTAAACTTATTAAATTAACCAGCCAGATACTGTACATAGCTGAGATATAAGTAAGCAGTATTTTTATGTAGTATCGTTAACTGATTATATTTTACATCCATCTAAGTATCTACTCCTTCTGCCCATGTTTTTCTGTAGCTCATTTTCTCCATATTAAGATTTTACTATGGTATAAATACCCCAAAATACTGTTTATAAGCTACGCAATGCCAGAAAGGGGGGGGGGGGGGGGGGTTACAATTTTCAGTTATTTTTGCTTTCTGTTATTTTTTTGCTTTCTTAGTGGGTGGTGAGGTTTAAAAAAATGAATAGTTAAATTTGAACTTTTTTTTTTTTAACTTAACTGTTTATGTTCCTCCTTATTAATATCAAATATTAAAATTTAACATACTACTATAATTTAATCTTCTGTACTGTCAGTTTGTCTTTTCTAGTCAATGTATACTACTTATATTGGAAGTCTCCCTCCCTTTACCCAAAGTAAAAAGAGTTGTGTGAATAACAGCTATGCCAGGCTGTCTCAAGCCAGGTCCTCGACATCCATTATGTGCGCCCACCCCGGAGGGATTTATAATAGGATCAGGGTTACCTAAAGTTGTTGCTGTTCATAACCAACATTAAAAAAAAAAACATATGTAAGCAAACTGAGTAAGAGTTGTTTTTTTTTTTTTTTTTTTTTTGTCACTTTACAGCATTTTTGCGTCATGGGGTATTTGAAATTATATTTTTGAAAATAGTGGTTAATGTAAAAAAGAAAGGGTGGGGAGATACATTTTTGAGAACACTGCTCCAGCATACATACACCTGTACATAATACTCCAGTGGCTGATTTCTCAGTTTCTCCAATCACAGCACTGTCACATGACTGATGATGATGTGGCCCTGCCTGTTACTACATTTTTAGAGCCAATCAATATCAGCTGAGGACTTATTGCTAAGGTAAGCAGGACTGTTAGAAGTTTTAATAAAAACATAAAATCGAACAAAAAATATTAAAAACTAGAGCCATCAGTTTCTGATCAATATATCAATCCAACAATGATTGGAAAAGCCCATTCTGTATGGGAGAGTGCAACCTGCGATCAATGGGCGCCTAGATTTCTGCTGCATCATAATGGTACAAAACTAGCATTGTCACCGACGGCAATTGATTAAATGAAATAGTAATATGATTAATAAGAAGTAGTGCATAGAGATAACCCTGCTAAACAGTTGACATAAGGGAGATATAGATTATTCAACATACATCTCCCAATGTATGCCCAGCTGGAAGATCAATATCTCCCTAACATCCTGTATCCATACCTGGATGAACACCTTGCACCATTGAAATGAGCTGAAATCTGATCCAATATTGATTGGAAAGCCACCACAGCTAGCTTTGTATCTATTGGGGCAGAACAAACCTATATGGCCAATGGCCGGCCATCGTTATTTGCTCCCCCAGCTCAACAAAATAATGGGCTTTCCCAGTCGAGTTTAAATCGGTATTGTGTTCAAATATTAGTTTTAGTACTAGTTTTTATCAGATTTTTGTTTAATTTGAGGTTTTCATTAATATAAAGTATTAAAAAACATCAACAAGTGTGTGGTTTTTTTTAGGGGGTTGGTTCATACAGGCGCTTTCCCTAAATTTACTGCCACGATTAAATAAACGTTTTAAAAAGGCCAGCATTTAAATTTTTATGCCGTGGCATTTGTCTATCGAGTATACCGGAAGCGTTTGGCTAGCGCTTATTAGGCTAACTTCCTGTGACGACAGTACCTCCATGATGCCAAACCCCCTCCCCAAGCTTTTTTTTAATGCTGCACTAACCAAACCCTTGTCAATAATTCACTATTCAATGTGTTGCCCCATTGGGTAACAAATTTTCAAGTTTTCTGTCTGTTTTAAACTGCAAGGAATCCCCTTGTGAGAATGAGCCCCTAATGCTACAGCCCTGGCAGTGCAAGAGGCCCCTCCGTCTGCCGCAGACCTGACTGCTTTGCTCACCTTGCTGGAAATGTTAATAACTAGATTATAAATGAGCACTCCAGAGTGAGTGGGGCTGCAGACAAGGACGAGAAGAGCTGGTTTCTCCTTGCTAGAGGAAAAGGCAAGGTCCATGGCACAGCCCAGGGATTGTACAGATTGCACAGGAAGCCAGGGCTGCAAGATCCAAGCGAGGCTTTCACTCCCATCTGCAGCTGGGCTTCACATAAACAGTTGTTGTTCCTGGACCGGAGCTCAGGGGGTCTTGCTGTGCTGGTTGCAGGCATCTCCTCCTGTGTGTCTGTACAGTGCAGGCAGCCTGGAAGTAAAAGTTGTGCAGCGAGAGCAGTCCTGATGTCTTCCTCTACAGGCAGCTCTTCCGATCCTCAGCCCTGGGAGTACAGAGGTGCCCCCACCCCAGTGTATGTATGTGTGTGTGCTCAGTGCTGGGTCCTACGTGCGCCTCTCTTGCCTGGCTGCAGTGCACTCTGCACTGTGTGTCTTATTAGCACTAGAGGGCTCTGCAGCTGCCTCCCTTCCACCACCTTCCTCTGCCTTCTAGCTCATAAACCAGAGCCTTTTTTCTTTCTCTTTTTTTTTTTTTTCAAGTTTTATTTTTAGAAAATGATTTACACATTTTCCTTTACTGAATTTTTTTTCTTTGCATGATTCTGCAGCGGCCTGCAAGAAAGTTTTAGCTGCAGATGTACACAAGGGTCTGGTCTATGGAACTTATTAATAAAAAATCATGGATCTGCTTTCTCACGTGTTGGATGCTGGAAGATACAAATGCTAAGTAGTTTTAATAGAAATAAATTGATATTAAAATAGCACAGTTAAAAGTGCTAATTTTAGTTTGTAAATTTAGTTTTTTATATTTATAGTTTTTTTTGTTTTTTTTTGCGAGAAAAAAATATGATATTATTATTTCACTGAGCCATTTAAATAATAAAAATTAGAAGTGTGGGAAAATCACAAAAACAAAAGTCAGGAGTATAAGAACATCCTCTCCAAGTCAGCTTAAAAATGTATGCTGACCACACACGTTTCAATTGCAATCGTTCAATGGTATTTTAGATTGAATACAATTTTTGCTTGTACGAAACCATTGAAGTAACAATTTGAAGTCAATGAAATTGGATTAAATGTAAGCGTTTTATCAAATGAGAGAGCTGAAAAAGGAGAACAAATTAAAGATATATTTTAAGGAAAATGTTTTAGACTCTGCAATATTTTTTTTTTTACATTGATAGTTTAAGAGGGCTGCATTAAAAATATTAATAAGAACAATACAGGTAATATGTACAATACAGGTATTTTTTACTCTAAGGTAATAATGCCTTGTAAATTTGAACTACACCTGTAAGTCCAAAATCTAAGAATTTGCCAGAAAATAGTGTGAATAAAAAAAGGTTCAAGATAAGCAATCAACAATAAAAACAGCGCAAGTAAGTCAGATAATAAAAGGAATGAAGTGTGATTATATATATATATATATATATATATATATATATATATATATATATATATATATATATATATATATATATATATATATATATTTTGGGGGGGGGGGGGGTGTAATGTCTGTTTATTTAGGACACGACTTTGTGAAATTTTAACTCGAACATCAAAAAATGAAGTTCCAGTAATATTGGCCATGAGAAGCTACATTGTGACTGTGTGTCATCCAGGAATGGCACCAGCTCTACAATATTCTCCTTAACTGTAGAATACCCTTTTAAATGCCTAAGCCAGGTGTGCCCAGCTGGATGTGGCAGTAGTCTGGTCAGTGACTGTGCTTTGTGTAGGATTTTGTCTGACTCGGGGGTGATGGGTCAGGCTGAGCAAGGACTGTCACAAACATTTCCTGACACCTCTCAAACTTTCCGAGTGTGTAATAAGTGCAGGCGGCGCTGTGCATGCCAGGATGACTTCATTTAACGTATAGAGGAGCAGCGGCCCCCCACTGGAGGTATTGTGAGGGCAGGTCAACACACACTGCCCAGCACTGCCTGCCCAGGGACTCCAGGACAAGTAAATCAACTACTATATGTATTTACTGTGTATTTGTTCATACAGTGGCTTGTGCAACTCATATTTGGGCACACATTTTGGATATTTGTATTAGTGGTTGGCATTGAAACTGTGTGTGTATATATATATATATATATATATATATATATATATATATATATATATATATATATATATATATATATATATATATATATATATATATATATACATATATGGAATTTGAGTTTGGAATTTCAATTTTTTTTTTTTTTTTTTTTTTTTTTAGTAAGATAGATATTTAGTTATCTATAGTTTATAACCCGAGAGCATTACACAATCCCTTTATTTTGCTCTAATTTCCTGTGTCTCTTTTAATTATAAAATATTCAGCTGATCTCCTCTTTAGACAATGTTATCATTTTATGGCTTATAACTATAATATTATTCATAAATAAAGGAAATTTCCAATGTCTTCCAGCTGTTAATTTAACTTCAAGCTAAAGTTAAATTCACAGCTTTCTGTACAGAGGTTAGTTCTTTTGCCAAACCATTTTGTTTCGGGTCTGGACAGTCATACAGAAAAAGTCCTCGTAACCACTATGTGCCGATGATCTTACAGTAGGTTGGTTAGCTTAATTTTGTGTAGGTGTGAAAGTAAATAAACCCAAATCATCTTGTAAGATAAACATCTAATTTGTATGTATTTGTATTCAAATACAATATAAATATATGTATACTCTAATACTGTATGTATTTATCATACATAGATGAACAATGGCAATAATATTACAAAAGCAAGGATTAGACGTTATTAACCCAGGGAATAATAATACCATATAATATTACACTATAATACAAGTGGTAAATTATCTTTCTCCCTCTCTCTGTAGAAATCTAAATATTTCTACAACACTGGATTTTTTAAGAGACAAACTATGGCAATAAATAAAAACATTTTGTGTTTTGATTTAAACATATTTTATGCATAGGACAGAAATCAGTTTGTTGAAAAAAAATTATATTATTTCAATGATTAATTATTAACAAAAAAATCTAAATTAATTATCCCTTATTAATGGCGGCAAAGGAAAAAAAAATCAATAACAACTATTAGCAGTATTCAAAAATGTTATCCAACGGTATTTAATAACAGGGCGAATTACAAAATCCTGCGAGGAAAGCTATGTCTAAACATTAAAATAATAAATCATATTTGTTTACCAGTTTGTGTGACTATGGAGTATTAGATTTGAATCACCGGAATAAGAATTAGATTGTGAGCTTCTGTGTGGCTGTATGAAGCACTGCAAAAATATGTTATCGCTATATACATAGACAATAATAATATTAACTACATGGCCATAGGTATATATATATATATATATATATATATATATATATATATATATATATATATATATATATATATATATATATACACACATCTTCATATGTGTCTATGATCACCTGCTGTTGGCACCTATCACCTATTCCAATACAGTCTAGTGAGTTCTCTTGTTTTGACACCTCTGCAGACACACTGCAGCTAATGAGGTCATTATGTGACCAGTGTCAACACAAAAGCCCTTTTCTTGGCTAATAAACCTTAAGTGAAAGTTTAGCACTCTCAGCAGGGTGTTGTATACACTGTAAACAGGGTGCCATTTAACCCCAGACCAGAGAGAGCTGCTGACTCTGACCTGCCTGGAACAAAGCTACAATACACACAGCCTGTACCTCTCCTATTCAACACCCTACTGGGAGTGTTAAACTTTCACGTAACCCTTTTTCAGCTAAAGAAAGCTATTGTGCTGACACTGGTCATGTAATGACCTCATTAGCTGCAGTGTGTATTGCAGGTGTCAGTGTGACAAAATTCAGCAGAGTGCATTACAATAGGAGCTAACAGCAGCAATAATCCTATCTATCTATCTATCTATCTATCTATCTATCTATCTATCTATCTATCTATCTATCTATCTCACACCCATATAATACAATTAGATGATTCACAGTCATTCAGTAAATTAGTACATGCAAATATATGTAAATGCCAAATGTAAAAAATGCCATGGTATAACTGCCTCTAGTTATGGCTATTGCATACTACCCCGCCTCTTGTTTCCCCCTATTCCTGTAGATTGTAAGGGCAGGGCTCTCTCACCATTTGTGTCTTGGAATATGTTATACATTTTATTTATCATGCTACTTTTGGACTTTTGTCAATATAATTACAAATTCTGTATTTTGTACCAACTCTCTATTTTGTATATATTGGTTTGTACCATTGTCTGTATTATGATGTACCCCATGTTTGTTTCTTACTTTGTACAGCACCACAGTATAGGTTGGCGCTATATAAATTAATAATAATAGTTATGTTAATTATGGTTATTGTCCATGGTAAATGCTTTATTAGTTTAACTTTTAATAATAGCTGCCTAATCAGGACAGTGCGTTCCTTTTTATAGCATTTTAAAAAAATGTCCTTTTAACAAGTATATTTTAGCTAACATTGCCATTGAGTTGTTGTGATTGATTATTTAATGAAACATTATTTAAGGAAAACCCATTATAGAAAATTAATGAGAGTGATCAATAGAAATAATATTTACCATAAACTGCTTCCTGGTTCATAAAATCTCAGTGAATATAAGTATTTAAATATATTGCCCTAGTTTGCCTTTTATGCTAAGACCAAAAAAAATAAATAATAAGAACATCCAGCGTCGTGGTACTGTTAAAACTGGATGGAAATAATGCTGTGAATACCAAACTGTTTTTGTTTTTTTGGTCAATTAAATAAGTACAAAGTAATATAATATTGAATAGATAGGCTAATAGAGATAGATTGAAAGATACTTTCGTATAAATGCTCTTAATATATATATTATTATTATATTATTATTATTTAGTATTTATATAGTACCGACATCTTTTGCAGCGCTGTACAGAGTATATAGAGTCTTGTCACTAACTGTCCCTCAGAGGGGCTCACAATGTAGTCCCTACCATAGTCATATGTCTATGTATGTATCGTGTAGTGTATGTATTGTAGTCTAGGGCCAATTTTAGGGGAAGCCAATTAACTTATCTGAGTATGTATTTATATATATATATATATATATATATATATTAAAACTCCGGTTATCCAGAACACTGATAACCAGAATTCTCAAGCAACCACAAAAAAAATCCTGGCTTTGCAGGATGCATAAATCTACTGTTACAGCTCCTTATACAATAATACCATATTACCAGCGCTGCGTAATATGTTGGCGCTTTATAAATACAATAAATAATAATAATAAACCTCTGTTACATTAAAGGAGTCATCAGGGAAAGTATAGTAAAATGAGTGGTACTTACCGGGGGCTTCCTCCAGCTCCAATCTCCCAGGATGTCCCTCGCCGCAGCTCTGCCCGCAGCCGTCCGTCCTGGTCCCCGGCGATGACGTCAGAGCGACCTCCAGGTCGCTCTGTACTGCGCCTGCCTGAGCTGCGCTGTCAATCACCGCCACGTGGGCCGGAGTGGACTGCACAAGCGCAGAACTACTGTGCTTGTGCAGTCCACTCCGGCCCACGTGGCGGTGATTGACAGCGCCCAGAGCGACCTGTAGGTCGCTCTGACGTCATCGACGGGGACCGGGTCGGAGCTGCGGCGAACGGCTTTGGGCAGAGCTGCGACGAGGGACATCCTGGGAGATTGGAGCTGGAGTGGTAAGTACCACTCATTTTACTATACTTTCCCTGATGACTCCTTTAACCTCCTTGGCGGTAACCCCGTGTGTGACACGGGGTAAGCTGCCGGAGGGTGCCGCTCAGGCCCTGCTGGGCCGATTTACATAATTTTTTTTTGCTGGACGCAGCTAGCACTTTGCTAGCTGCGCCAGCACATCGATCGCCGCCGCCCCGCGCCCGATCGCCGCTATCCGTTGCGGCGTGCCCCCCCCCCCCAGACCCCGTGCGCTGCCTGGCCAATCAGTGCCAGGCAGTGCCAAGGGGTGGATCGGGACTCCCAATGACTCCATGGCAACGGGGGAAGCCCTCCAGGAAATCCCGTTCTTTGAACGGGATTTCCTGATCGGAGATCGCCGAAGGGCTGGGCTCGCTACATGATTTAAAAAAAAAAAAAAAAAACTGCTGTGCTGCCTCCTGGCGGAATGTTTCATACCGCCAGGAGGGTTAAGTTAAGTCTGTCCTTTGTCCTAATTTGTTTTTAATCACTGTATTTTAACATTAATACTGAGTTAATGCTGCGTATATAGTGTGGAGTACAGTACTGTTTTTTAGCTAGGCCTATTTTTAACATTGACTCTCAAGCTACCAGAAACTACACGTATCCGGCATCAGCCAGTCCCTGTTCATGCCGAATAATAATAATAATAATAATAATAATAATAATTGTTACGCTACAAAATGCCAGTTAAATATATCACATAGGAGACACACACAGTAATATTTGAGAAGTGAAATGAAGTTTATTGGATTTACAGAAAGTAAACAATAATTGTTTAAACAAAATTAGGTAGGTGCATACATTTGGGCACTGTTATCATTTTATTGATTCAAAAAATTTTGGACCAATTATTGGAACTCAAATTGGCTTGGTAAGCTCAGTGACCCCTGACCAACATATACAGGTAAATCCAATTATGAGAAAGAGTATTTAAGTATTTTCATCCTCTTTTAATTTTCTTTGAAGAGTAGCAACACGTGGGTCTCAAAACAACTCTCAAATGACCTGAAGACAAATATTGTTCACCATCATGGTTTAGGGGAAGGATACAGAAAGCTGTCTCAGAGATTTCAGCTGTCTGTTTCCACAGCTAGGAACATATTGAGGAAATGGAAGACCACAGGCTCAGTTCAAGTTAAGGCTCAAAGTGGCAGACCAAGAAAAATCTTGGATAGATAGAAGCGACAAATGGTGAGAACAGTCAGAGTCAACCCACTGACCACCACCAAAAACCTACAACATCATCTTGCTGCAGATGGAGTTACAGTGCATCGTTCAACCATTTGGCGCACTTTACACAAGGAGATGCTGTATGCAAGAGTGATACAGAGGAAGCATTTTCTCCACCCACAGCACAAACAGAGCCGCTTGAGATACGCTAAAGCACATTTGGACAAGTCAGCTTCATTTTGGAATAAGGTGCTGTGGACTGAATTATTTGGGCATAACAAGGGGCGTTATGTATAAAGGATAAAGAACAAAGCATTCCAAGAAAAACACCTGCTACCTACAGTAAAATATGGTGGTGGTTCCATCATGCTGTGGGGCTGTGTGGTCAGTGCAGGGACTGGGAATCTTGTCAAAGTTGAGGGACGCATGGATTCCACTCAGTATCAGCAGATTCTGGAGACCAATGTTCAAGCATCAGTGATAAAGCTAAAGCTGTGCCGAGGCTGGATCTTTCAACAAGGCAACGACCCTAAACAATGCTCAAAATCCACTAAGGCATTCATGCAGAGGAACAAGTACAACATTCTGGAATGGCCTTCTCAGTCCCCAGACCTGAATATAATTGAAAGTCTGTGGTGTGAGTTAAAGAGAGCTGTCCCTGCTCAGAAGCCATCAAACCTGAATGAACTAGAGATGTTTTGCAAAGAGGAATGATCTAAAATACCTTCAACCAGAATCCCGACTCTCACTGGAACCTACAGGAAGTATTTAGAGGCTGTAATTTCTGCAAAGGAGGATCCACTAAACATTGATTTTATTTCTTTTTTTTGTGGTTCCCAAATTTATGCACCTGCCTAATTTTGTATAAACAATTATTGCACACTTCCTGTAAATCCAATAAACTTCATTTCACTTCTCAAATATCACTGTGTGTCTCTCCTATATGAAATATTTAACTGACATTTTGACATCATAGCAACCAACGATTTATACAGGAAAATCATGACTATTAACAAGGTTGCCCAAACTTTCGCATCCCACTGTGTCCCACTGTGTATGTATGTATGTATGTATGTATGTGTATATATATATATATATGTGTGTATATATATATATATATATATATATATATATATATATATATATATATATATATACACACATACACACACACACACACACACAGTATAGGTTTATAAGTATCTGTATTTATTAAAAACATATAAATGTTGTCAGTGCCTAAATAATCCACCAGAGCTGTGTACTGATAGCTCCTCAGAGCACTGCCTTTAGTCTGCACTGGTAGAGACCAGGTTAAGCAGGTCTGTACTGTTGGTAGAATGTGTGCCACACAAGCGGCTGGCTGCCAGGCTGCTGCCCCATAGGAGTTCTGTGTCTCTACCTGAAAGGATGGTTTGGAACTATTAATCTTCCCATTCACACCTGTATAGCAGTTCTCGATTTTCTTTAGTAATGTGTCAAGCCGTGTACAGGCAGTCGTAGCAATAAACTATCCTACCTACTGTAGGTTTATTTATGAGTTTTGCTAGTGTGACTTTCTGGGCCAGACACAAAGAATCAGCATAGTATTAGAATCAACACCTGTATAGTAGTGAAACTCTTAAAGACAAACTATAATGACATAGAGCAGAATGTAATAAATTATTCAGGACTAGGTAGACCTAAGCTCGGTAATATAACGGGCTCTAGTCCCTCACAACCCCCCTCCCCTCCCGCCCCTATGACCGTGCATGTAAGCGTGCGCACACACGCTCGCCTCCACCTGTCTTCACATGCGCAGTGGCTAAAACACACAGACACAGGGACAGGAGAATGACGCTGGGACAGAGGGGTTTTATTATATAGGATACCGATTTTTACCTTAACCACTTGAGGACCGTAGGCTTACACCCCCTAGTGACCAGACTATGTTTTACAATTTAGGCCGCTGCAGGGCCGTACAACTCAGCACACAAGTTATCCCCCCCCCCCCTTTTCTGCCCACCAACAGAGATTTCTGTTGGTGGGCTGTGATCGCTCCTGGAATGTTTATTTATTTTTTTACAAATATTTATTTTTTAAATAAATTTCGCTATTTATTTTATTATTTTTTTTATCCACCCTCCCTCCCTCCCACAGCCAGCCAATGACATCGATCAGCTGTCATAGGCTATAGCCTATCATAGCGGATCGCTTCTCAGCCTCCCAGAGGGACAGCCGTGTGACACGGCTGTCCCCAGTACAGTGCTGCCGTAGATTGCAGTGCTGCACAGTGTAAATAGATGACTGTTTTGCCGTCTAACAGTCTCCTAGCAGCGATCACCGCTGGGAGACTGATGACATCTCCTGCAAAACACGCCCCCCAGGACTTGACGAAAATCGGCGTTAGGCGGTCCTGGGGTAGCCACCACATTCACGCCAATTGGCGTGACGCGGCCGTTTACTGATTAATTATTTTGGTTTCAGCAACAGAAACGCTAGTAATATCTACAGTATATATTGCTGAATAATGGTAGGTAACCCTTCCCTCCAAGTGATGCTTAGACCAGGATATGACGTCATACAGCCTTCTACCACAGAGCACTCTTGAAGATCATGTGATGTAGAATAAGATTCCACAATGATTCAACATGCAAGCAGTAAATATGCCGACATCTCCAATAAAGTAAAGAATCTAAGAGGAAAGATTTTACAGTGGCAAACATAAATAATTTATAAATGAATATTGTGAAAATAAGCAATTCTATTCTTCTACTTAGATACAGTAAATTTGGCCTTTGGCTGTAGTATAAGAGATATCTAACCCACACAGCTGGAAGGTAGGACACAAAAATAATTTTACAAATAATATACAGTATATAGGTATGCCATTTGGGTTATTGTATAAAGTACTGAAGGTCAATTAGAAAATATTACTGTTGAGAGAAAGTAAGAGAAAGGTGCAGTAAAGCTCGCCATACACTATTAGATTAGTGGTAGGTCAGGTAAATGATGTCATCCTGGCATGCACAGCGCCGCCTGCACTTATTACACACTAGGAAAGTTTGAGAGGTGTCGGGAAATGTCAGCGACAGTCCATGCTCAGCCTGACCCAACACCCCGAGCCAGACACCCTCCTGCACAGGCACTGACCAGACTGCTGCCTGCCACATCCAGCTGGGCACACATACTGACCCATCACCCTGAGCCAGACACCCTCCTGCACAGGCACTGACCAGACTGCGGCCTGCCACATCCAGCTGGGGACACCTGCTGACCCATCACCCCAAGCCAGACACCCTCCTGCGCAGGCACTGACCAGACTGCTGCCTGCCACATCCAGCTGGGCACACAAGCTGACCCATCACCCTGAGCCAGACACCCTCCTGCGCAGGCACTGACCAGACTGCTGCCTGCCACATCCAGCTGGGCACACATACTGACCCATCACCCTGAGCCAGACACCCTCCTGCACAGCCACTGACCAGACTGCGGCCTGCCACATCCAGCTGGGGACACCTGCTGACCCATCACCCTGAGCCAGACTCCCTCCTGCGCAGGCACTGACCAGACTGCTGCCTGCCACATCCAGCTGGGCACACCTGCTGACCCATCACCCCAAGCCAGACACCCTCCTGCGCAGGCATTGACCAGACTGCTGCCTGCCACATTCAGCTGGGCACACCTGCTGACCCATCACCCCAAGCCAGACACCTTCCTGCGCAGGCACTGACCAGACTGCTGCCTGCCACATCCAGCTGGGCACACAAGCTGACCCATCACCCTGAGCCAGACACCCTCCTGCACAGTCACTGACCAGACTGCTGCCTGCCACATCTAGCTGGGCACACCTGCTGACCCATCACCCCAAGCCAGACACCCTCCTGCGCAGGCACTGACCAGACTGCTGCCTGCCACATTAAGCTGGGCACACCTGCTGGCCCATCACCCCAAGCCAGACACCCTCCTGCGCAGGCACTGACCAGACTGCTGCCTGCCACATTAAGCTGGGCACACCTGCTGGCCCATGACCCCAAGCCAGACACCCTCCTGCGCAGGCACTGACCAGACTGCTGCCTGCCACATCCAGCTGGGCACACAAGCTGACCCATCACCCTGAGCCAGACACCCTCCTGCACAGTCACTGACCAGACTGCTGCCTGCCACATCTAGCTGGGCACACCTGCTGACCCATCACCCCAAGCCAGATACCCTCCTGCGCAGGCACTGACCAGACTGCTGCCTGCCACATTAAGCTGGGCACACCTGCTGGCCCATCACCCCAAGCCAGACACCCTCCTGCGCAGGCACTGACCAGACTGCTGCCTGCCGCATTCAGCTGGTCACACCTGCTGGCCCATCACTCCAAGCCAGACACCCTCCTGCGCAGGCACTGACCAGACTGCTGCCTGCCACATCCAGCTGGGCACACATGCTGACCCATCACCCCAAGCCAGACACCCTCCTGCATAGTCACTGACCAGACTGCTGCCTGCCACATCCAGCTGGGTACACACCTGCTGACCCTTCACCCTGAGCCAGACACCATCATGCAGAGTCACTGACCAGACTGCTGCCTGCCACATCCAGCTGGGCACACCTGCTGACCCATCACCCCAAGCCAGACACCCTCCTGCACAGTCACTGACCAGACTGCTGCCTGCCACATCTAGCTGGGCACACCTGCTGACCCATCACCCCAAGCCAGACACCCTCCTGCACAGGCACTGACCAGACTGCTGCCTGCCACATTAAGCTGGGCACACCTGCTGGCCCATCACCCCAAGCCAGACACCCTCCTGCGCAGGCACTGAGCAGACTGCTGCCTGCCACATTAAGCTGGGCACACCTGCTGGCCCATCACCCCAAGCCAGACACCCTCCTGCGCAGGCACTGACCAGACTGCTGCCTGCCACATCCAGCTGGGCACACAAGCTGACCCATCACCCTGAGCCAGACACCCTCCTGCACAGTCACTGACCAGACTGCTGCCTGCCACATCTAGCTGGGCACACCTGCTGACCCATCACCCCAAGCCAGACACCCTCCTGCGCAGGCACTGACCAGACTGCTGCCTGCCACATTAAGCTGGGCACACCTGCTGGCCCATCACCCCAAGCCAGACACCCTCCTGCGCAGGCACTGACCAGACTGCTGCCTGCCACATTCAGCTGGTCACACCTGCTGGCCCATCACCCCAAGCCAGACACCCTCCTGCGCAGGCACTGACCAGACTGCTGCCTGCCACATCCAGCTGGGCACACACGCTGACCCATCACCCCAAGCCAGACACCCTCCTGCATAGTCACTGACCAGACTGCTGCCTGCCACATCCAGCTGGGCACACACCTGCTGACCCTTCACCCTGAGCCAGACACCATCATGCAGAGTCACTGACCAGACTGCTGCCTGCCACATCCAGCTGGGCACACCTGCTGACCCATCACCCCAAGCCAGACACCCTCCTGCACAGTCACTGACCAGACTGCTGCCTGCCACATCTAGCTGGGCACACCTGCTGACCCATCACCCCAAGCCAGACACCCTCCTGCATAGTCACTGACCAGACTGCTGCCTGCCACATTAAGCTGGGCACACCTGCTGGCTCATCACCCCAAGCCAGACACCCTCCTGCGCAGGCACTGACCAGACTGCTGCCTGCCACATTCAGCTGGTCACACCTGCTGGCCCATCACCCCAAGCCAGACACCCTCCTGCGCAGGCACTGACCAGACTGCTGCCTGCCACATCCAGCTGGGCACACACGCTGACCCATCACCCCAAGCCAGACACCCTCCTGCATAGTCACTGACCAGACTGCTGCCTGCCACATCCAGCTGGGCACACCTGCTGACCCTTCACCCTGAGCCAGACACCATCATGCAGAGTCACTGACCAGACTGCTGCCTGCCACATCCAGCTGGGCACACCTGCTGACCCATCACCCCAAGCCAGACACCCTCCTGCGCAGGCACCGACCAGACTGCTGCCTGCCACATTCAGCTGGGCACACCTGCTGACCCATCACCCCGAGCCAGACACCCTCCTGCACAGGCACTGACCAGACTTCTTGCCACATCCAGCTGGGCACACCTGCTGACCCATCACCCCAAGCCAGACACCTTCCTGCGCAGGCACTGACCAGACTGCTGCCTGCCACATCCAGCTGGGCACACAAGCTGACCCATCCCCCTGAGCCAGACACCCTCCTGCACAGTCGCTGACCAGACTGCTGCCTTCCACATCCAGCTGGGCACATCTGCTGATCCATCACCCCAAGCCAGACACCCTCCTGCACAGGCACTGACCAGACTGCTGCCTGCCACATCCAGCTGGGCACACCTGCGGACCCATCACCCCAAGCCAGACACCCTCCTGCGCATGCACTGACCAGACTGCTGCCTGCCACATTAAGCTGGGCACACCTGCTGGCCCATCACCCCAAGCCAGACACCCTCCTGCGCAGGCACTGACCAGACTGCTGCCTGCCACATTCAGCTGATCACACCTGCTGACCCATCACCCCAAGCCAGACACCCTCCTGCGCAGGCACTGACCAGACTGCTGCCTGCCACATCCAGCTGGGCACACACGCTGACCCATCACCCCAAGCCAGACACCCTCCTGCATAGTCACTGACCAGACTGCTGCCTGCCACATCCAGCTGGGCACACCTGCTGATCCATCCCCCCAAGCCAGACACCGTCCTGCGCAGGCACTGACCAGACTGCTGCCTGCCACATTCAGCTGGGCACACCTGCTGACCCATCACCCGAGCCAGACACCCTCCTGCACAGGCACTGACCAGACTGCTGCCTGCCGCATCCAGCTGGGCACACCTGCTGACCCATAACCCCGAGCCAGACACCCTCCTGCACATTCACTGTCCAGACTGCTGCCTGCCACATCCAGCTGGGCACACCTGCTGACCCATCCCCCCGAGCCAGACACCCTCCTGCACAGGCACCGACCAGACTCACACCTGCTGACCCATCACCCTGAGCCAGACACCATCCTGCACAGTCACTGACCAGACTGCTGCCTGCCACATCCAGCTGGTGCTGCGAAGGAAACGGATGGTGACAGCTTTAGTTCTGGTGCCATTCCTGTGTGGGACACAGTCCAGTAACAGTCTATATATATATGTAAATATGTGCACATTCACATGAACATCTATGGCTACAGTTACAGTATTTCTCATTTAGGTAATGGTAACGCATTACTTTTCTCTTGGTGCTGTAGTTGTCTGTTATAATAATTAGGAAGATGTACACAGAAGAGCGCAGTATAAAAAATGAGTTGGTCGTACGGTTTGTTGGTGCGCTGAAAATACAAGTTTTGCAATCGCGTGGTCTTGTGGTTGGTCATGTGTTGAAGTTGGTTGCGCCTTTTGTTGAATGTGTGTACGAGTCTTTAGTCTATGACAGGGGTATAAGACTATGGCTGTAATTGGTTTTCGATTGAGAGGTCTGTTGAATTGCTTACCAAATGTAATATGCGGTTTCCTTCCAGATCTTAAACATTTTATTTTTTACTTATAAAATAGTCGGAAAAAAACACAATTGTGCCCTTAAAACAAGAAATTGCACAGATAAACATTTGTTGGAAATAAAAATAAAGATCATATCTTGAATGCATTTGCAGTGTAAATTGGCCCTTAGTGGAATGACTATATACTCTGTAAAGCGCTGTGGAAAATGTGAGCGCTATATAAATATTAATAAGAATGGCTTTAATTTAGCACTTTATACAGATATAATGGATAAGCTCTTTGCATATGCACTGTTTTATGAAATGAAGAGAAAATTGAACCGACAGACTCTCACAGCACAGCAACAGAGAAAAGAAGTGAATGTTTTTTGGTCTTTTTCAAATTTGCTACCTGTGTATATTATGTCCTCATTGGCAGTGACAGAGAGCAAGCATACCAAACAAGATTGTTTGTACTGTATCTGAAAAAGGTGCAAGAATAACAAGCTCCTATTGAATGCAGCAAAGAGAGTAGAATTGTTGTGGACTTTAAAAAGTGCTCCCCCCTTCATACTTAACACAGTCTATATTGAGGGCACTGAAGTCTCCAGAGGGTCAAGTGCTCGGTTCTTAGCCACCACCATCATCATGGTCCTGAAGTGGGGGGAGAACTCTCATCAAAACTCAAAAGAAGGTGCAGCAAATTCTGTTCTTCTTGAGACAGCCAAGGAAATTTGGAATGCCATGAGATCTGTTGACCTGCTTCTACACGGTATGCAGGTGCATCCGCAAATGATAGGCTCAAACTTCAAAGAGTCATCAACTCTGCGGATCATTGGTTCACCTCCTGCCATCGCTGGACCTCCTACATGCCTCCATAGTAAAGTCCAGGAAAAAAGGATTTTAAACTACCCCTCCCACCCCAGCAGGTGCTACTTCAACTGCCTCCCCTCAGGCTGCCGCTTCAGGTCTATTTCCACCAGAACCACCAGACTCAGGAACTCCTTCTCCCAGGCTGTCCTTCTCCTGAACTCTAGCCCCAGAAATTTCCCCAGCTCTCATTCCTTCCCCTTTAGGTGTCAATCTTCATTGCCGTTCTAGACTCTGTTCTATTTCTTTTGTATTTTTGATATGTATATGTATGTATAACCTGTTACTGCACTATTACCAAAGCCGCGTGTACCACAAATAATTCCGGTTGCGACTTCGGGTTGTACTTGGCAAATAAACTAGATTCTGATTATTGTTGTCACAGTGTTGCTGGTCTGCGCAGTCCAATTGGCATGGCCTGACCTGTCAGTGTTTGATGAGGTCACTGGCTGTGATATATGGTTGGGCTGTCTAAAGCCATGTGATTCACAGCACTGGCTGGACAGAAGAACAAATCTTTTAGCAGGAAAATCATTTCACCTATGCTGTATTTTAACTGTGTTTTCTAGCTGATTGCCTGAAGTTCAGCCCTGGACCCCATGACTATCACTTTTAAACTTTTCAGTCAAAATTCCATCAAAAAAGAAAACTTTCTTCCAACATTTACTGAGCCCCAGAGGTTTTAGGGGCGGATGGAGCTTGGCTGCCTTCACCCCAGCTTCGGCAAACACGAATACTTTCTCCCTCTATCCAGAAAAAATAAATGAACTAACTTCACAAGCGGCAGCTCAGTTTTTCCGAGAAAGTTGGTACAGACGCATACATTCACCGGGGTCGGGTTTCTGTAGCTGCTGTGTTACCGGAACTGCGCAGAGGGCGGTCTCTCCTGTGTGTGAATGTCCAGGGAATGGTTTGTACACGTGCGCAAAAACTGTGCTAGTGTGCAAACACAATTCATACAACAGACTACTGTGGATCTGATCTTTTTTTTATGTCTCCCAGCCTGAAGTGTTAAAGGGTCAGTTGATCTCCACCCAGAATTTGTATTTCAGTGGTTGTTACGTGTTAAAGAGAACCCAAGATGGGCTCATAACATAAAAAAGTAGGCTACTTGATCCGGGGGGCTGAACGGATCAAGTAGCTTCAAAAACCGCTGCTCCTGTGGGCCGCAATGGCCCACTTTCACTTTCGTGACTTCTGGGTCACGACCCTGGAAAGAGAGATTCATTCTCTCACCAGCTCGCAGGGAGGTGGGGGAGCGGCAGGGGGGCGCGGCCAGGGAGAGAGAGCTGCCCAATGGCAGCCCTGGAGACTCCGTAGGAGCGTTTTGAACAGGGAATCCCTCTCCCCTATTTCTACCTCTGAGATGGCAACAAATAATGTCGCCAATCTTGGGGGACTATAGCCCGGCGGTGGGGAGGGGGGGGGGGGGTGAGAGAGCGGTGGTGTAGGGACACAGAGGCATGCCATGAGGCAGAGGGCAGAGAACATGCCTCTGTGTCCCAGCTGCCCCCCTCCCCCATGAACCACCTCGGGTTCTCTTCAAGCTACATAACTCTTACATATCTCTGGGGGACTCAGGTGGTGAGTTTTCCAGGCCTGCACATCTGCCACAACCACTACAAGGTGCACGCAGGTCAGGGGGCCGTACATGAAGGACGCTGCCAGGAGCTGCAGGATGTCGCTGGAGGCTTGGTGAGTATTGCTCTCGTGTGAGTTATTTAAAGTTGCCTCTAAAATACACTCATAGTTTAGGTAGTGCAAGTTGAACACAGACTCTGAATTGTTATTATCATAATTATTGATTTACGCAGCGCCACCCTATTCCGTGGTGCTGCACAGATTCAAAGACAGTCACTTAAACAAATAATACAATATAGCTGTGGGCTGTGCTGTATGCAGTTATACAGGAAATAACCACCCGTCACAACACCAATACTGCAGACATGAAATACAGCGTAATATTCATAAGCATGGGGACAGTAAAGTTCCTAAACAAGTGGAATCCAGTGGAACAATGGGGAAGACGGTCAGGGGGAGTTGCAGGGCACAAATCACAAAGTTATATATCTCATTTACAGCTTATTGACTCCCCTACCCAATACCTCCGATCTCCATCCTTAAAGGAAACCTGAAGCAAAAAAAAAAACAACTTATGATTTAATGAATTGTGTGTGTAGTACGGATAAGGAGTGGTACATACCGTAAGTAGCTAAAAAAATAGTTTCATATTTTTTTGTTTTTATAACATTGCATCATACAGTTACAGTTGCAGTTTTATAGCCAGACTCTGTCTTCTAAGCTATAAAACAAAGCTAAAAATAATGACCCTTTGAACTCTCCTGCAGTAAAACCTTGTCTAAAGCTGTCTCTCACTGTTTCTTAGCTGTTTAAAGGGAACCAGAG
Source organism: Hyperolius riggenbachi (assembly GCF_040937935.1). NCBI lineage: Eukaryota > Metazoa > Chordata > Amphibia > Anura > Hyperoliidae > Hyperolius > Hyperolius riggenbachi. Next base: position 59,608,439 of record NC_090651.1, read on the forward strand.
AGGAACTTCTTCTTCCAGCCCCATAAGCCTGGATCGCTCCCACGCCGCCATCCTCTGCTTCCTCTATCGCCGGTCCCGGGACCCGTCACTTCCGGCGGACGCGGCCAATTGTCCGCATCACAGGGGCTCCCTATATACACTTACGCATGCGGCTGCGCAGTAGGCAGCCGCATGTGTAGGTATATGGAGGGAGCCCCTGTGATGCGGAAAATTGGCCGCCTCCGCTGGCCGACTGGCGGAAATGACTGGACCCGGTACCGGCGGATCCAGGCAGCGGAGGATGGCGGCGTGGGAGCGATCCGTACGTATGGGGCTGGGGGGAAGCCCCAGGTATGTATAAAAGCTTTTGTTTGAGTCATCTCTGGTTCTCTTTAAGTACTTCAGAAAACAGGACTATATTCTACCCAGTGGCGTCAAAGAAGCTCTTTTGTATAGAGAACAACTGAAGTTTTTTTTTTTTTTTTTACATTTTACATGATGCCCTTATATGTTAATTTGGAATATGTGTCATACTGTTTTTTGGCATCTGCCAATTTTACAATGGGGCCTGAAACCCACTAGGAGCGCTTTTCTGAGCGCAATTATACGGCATTTTTTTTCAGCGGGATTCCCAGAACGATTGAGCTACAGGCAGCACTTGTAATCCTCCTGGCTGTGGAAGATGTCAGAGCTATATAAATACTAATTAATAAGAACAATATAGTGTATGACTAGCGTAAGTTGGTGTTGATCTTGAATCATTCCCTGTCCCTTTGCAATAATATCTCTACCCTTTTGCTGTCTGAAGCCACTAGAGGGCATTCTGTAGATACAAATATAAATCATGCTGTTAGAAGCAGACCGCAGCCTGTTTAGCGAGGCTGAGAGGGGTACGTAGCTGATGAATATCAGCCTGGTTGGGATAATTCATCGCAGGCACCTATTGCTGGCCGTCTAATAGAATGCACATTGAATTACTGCACAGCAAAATGCCTTTTCTTCCACCCGCTTCCTTTCAGCGCTCATCCAATTTAACCCCGAGGAGCATTTTCCCTATTACTTCATTTAATACATCTCCATTCTGTGCAATATTTGGATTATTATAATTATAGCTAGAGCATTAATTGTCCCACGTAAATGCAGTCATTACGGGGAGAGAATGGGGCCATTGGAACACATCTTGATAGGATGCACCTGTCCCTGATTACTGGGGTAATTTGGGTAAAGAACAAGTGTCACACTGTACTGATCTCCCCGCAGCGCTGCACTTGTGGGAACCAGATGGTAAAAACAATGATATATTGAGCCCGTAAACAGGGCTTGGAATACTGATCACAAAAGCCGCGGCGTGCATGCCGAGCCTGGGAAAAACCGGCCAGCTCAGCTGCCGGCGGACTACAACTCCCAGCAGGCTCCCGTAGCTCATCATGCCCGGGAACAATTCATAAAGGATCTCCCACACTGTATATCATCCAATAACAACAGTTCCAGTAAAGAAGGCCTATGGCCCTTATTCAATTCACTTTTGCTCCTATGTCTTCTCCTAGCGTACGAGAGGAATCGGCGCAGGAGACTTGGGCGCAGGATACAGCTGGTATATGTGGTAAATACTATTCCCCCTCCAGGCCGCCATGGATGGTGGGGAATGAAATAAATGCTGGAAGCCAAATTATTGTATTTTAAAAGTAACTTCAGCTCCGTCTTCTGATGGCACCGAAGCTACTCCCTGTGCGCTGCTATGGCTGTAATTCCGATTAAGGCCTATAGTGGCGCCGGCTGCGCCCAAATCTCCTGTGGTGCTTCTCCTAGGGCAGCATGGTGGCCCAGTGGTTAGCGCTCTCGCCTTGCAGAGCTGCTGGGTCCCTGGCGTGAATCTCAGTCAGGTCAACATCTGCAAGGAGTTTGTATGTTCTCCCAGGGTCTGCGTGGGCATCCTCTGGGCACTCCGGTTTCCTCCCACATCCCAAAAAACATACCTAGACTATGATACATGCACTACATGATACATACATAGACATATGACTATGGCAGGGACTAGATTGTGAGCCCCTGTGAGGGACAGTTAGTGACAAGACAATATACTCTGTACAGCGCTGCGTAATATGTCGGCGCTACTAAAATACTTATAAAAAAGAAATCATTTTTCATCTTCTGTTTAACCACTTGCCGACCGCACGCTTATACCGTGCGTCGGCAAAGTGGCAGCTGCAGGACCAGCGACGCAGTACTGCGTCGCCAGCTGCAGGCTGATTAATCAGGAAGCAGCCGCTCGCGCGAGCGGCTGCTTCCTGTCAATTCACGGCGGGGGGCTCCGTGAATAGCCTGCGGGCCGCCGATGGCGGCTCGCAGGCTAAATGTAAACACAAGCGGAAATAATCCGCTTTGTTTACATTGTACGGCGCTGCTGCGCAGCAGCGCCGTAAGGCAGATCGGCGATCCCCGGCCAATCAGCGGCCGGGGATCGCCGCCATGTGACAGGGGACGTCCTGTCACTGGCTGCACAGGACGGATAGCGTCCTGTGCAGCCCGGATCACCGGGGGGGGAAAGGTAGGAGAGGGAGGGGGAGAATGTCGCCGCGGAGGGGGGCTTTGAGGTGCCCCCCCCGCAACATGCCTGCACGCAGGAGCGATCGGACCCCCCCTGCACATCATCCCCATAGGGGGGAAAAAAGGGGGGCGATCTGATCGCTCTGCGTGCACCCTGATCTGTGCTAGGGGCTGCAGAGCCCACCCAGCACAGATCACAACAAACAGCGCTGGTCCTTAAGGGGGGGTAAAGGGTGTGTCCTCAAGTGGTTAACCTTCGTAATGTTAAGGACGAGCCTGACTCGTCCAAAAAAAAGATTAGCTGAAATCGATAAGGACGAGTCAGGCTCGTCCGGTATTTACTATTAATCACCTGCGGCGTCACTGGCGTGCATGATCCCTCGCCAGCACCTCGCGGCTTTGCTGCACGTGTATTCCCGTCTTCTTTGCAGTGATTCCCAGTGGCGATCTCGTTTCTCCTTCATCCGCTTCCTGTCCCCCAGTGACCACATCCCCCGGCGTGTCCCTCTGATGACACTGCGTGCGCCCCCTGGTGTCGGGCACATGCAGCGTCATTACATCAGGCGGCAAATTTAGTTTTTTTGTTGGATCCAATAGAAAAAATTGAAACTGTAAAAAAGAGGTACGGGCACTTCTCCCTAGAGAAGCAAATAATAAAGAAAAAATAAATAAATAAATATATATATATATATATATATATATATGTGTATATATATATATATATGTGTATATATATATATATATATATATATATATATATATATATATATATATATATAGTAAAAGAAAATAAAAATGAAAAAAGTGCTTATTTTATATTGTACGCATGCTTGCAACTTACAAGCGGTCTGCAAAAGTGCTTACAATATAAAGAAACACTTAGAAAAATGATACCGCTTTTGGTACAAAAATTGCAGGGAAATTAACCAGTTCACCACTGAGGGAGTTTTCCCCTTGTTGTTAATTTTAAACTTTCAGCGCTCCTCCCCTTCATTCACCAATAACTTTATCACTACTTAGCACAACAAAATTATCTGTATCTTGTTTGTTTTTTTGCCACCGATTAGGCTTTCTTTGGGTGTTACGTTTTACTAAGAATTATTTTATTCCAAATGCATTTTAATGGGAATAATAAGAAAAAAAAAAAACAACATTTCTCAGTTTTCGTACAATGTATGGTGACAATATTTTGTTTGGAAATACAGGTGTCTTTTTTTCAGTTTTGTGTCCATCACTAATTACAAACCCTTACTTGCAAACAGGGGCGTAACTAGGCCCCACCGGGCCCCCCTGCAGAATTTCTGAGCGGGCCACCCAACCCCCCTTCTCCCCCGGGGCCCGCTCGGGGCCGTTTTGGGGCGCTGGAGGGGTCGCAGCATGAGGGGAAAGCCATGGCCACATTCGGCGGGGAGGGGGGACATTCCCCCCCTCACCTCGGGGCTCTCCCTTCTGCGCTCCCCTCCAGCTTAAATTAGAGTCCGGGCAGCGGCGGGCAGCAGACAGATACATACCTTCCTTGTTTATACAGGAAGTCGCGTCAGAGACTAGAAAGAGGAACGCACGCTGGAGCGCATGGAAGGTATGTATCTGTCCGCTGCCCGCCTCTGCCCGGACTCTAATTTAAGCTGGAGGGGAGCGCAGAAGGGAGAGCCCCGAGGTGAGGGAGGGGGGGGGGACGTCCCCCCTCCCTGCTGAATGTGGCCACGGCTTTCCCCTCATGCTGCGACCCCTCCAGCCCCCACAAAACGGGCCCCCCCGCGGGAGCAGGTGCTGCAGGCCCTATTGTTACGCCAGTGCTTGCAAATATAATAGTAATATACCCCCACGACATACATATTAAAAAAAGTTGAGCCCCTAAGTTAACTATTTATGTTTTTGCTTTTTTAAATGTAATTTCTTTTTTACTTTTAATGGTAGATCTATGTATTTTTATTTAAAAAAATGTATGTAGGTGTAATTGTACTAATTTGTTTTGCACACTTTATCTGCGCATACTGTTAGTCCAGGAAGTAATGCGTGTCTGTGTTCATTTCTGTTTATCAATGACCACGGGTGGTCATTGATCACTGGAATGGGAACAGTCCTCCCGCGGGGCGTAGATATGCTGCCAGTTTCACATTAAGTGGTTAAACCCACGGGGAAGTTAAAATACATTTTCAGCACTCTTCTTGCTTGCTTGTGGCTTAAAGGGCATGTTATTGATAAGATGTGAAAATATCACCTAGGAGAAAACATAGTCCCGTTTCACGTGGGTGTCTCAGCAGTGGAAGCGGGCAGCTACCCAGCAGAAAAGCATTTGGCAACCTTTAACGGCAGATCCCAACGTTTAGATGTCCCGTTTTGACCTCTGTAAAGGGACACAGAACTGCTGAAAGGTAGCCAGTCCTGGACACTACCGAGATGAGACGACCTCTTTATGCTTGTAGCCTATCCTGAAGCATTGCCAGGGGGTGACAGGGGGAGTGAGCAAGCAGCTGGAGGTTCCTAAGATTAATATTAGGAACTAAGGATTAGTGCTACAGGTTTCCTTTTGTTTTGTATTTTTTTTCTACAAAACTTTCTCATAGAGGATTCATTTAAAATAAAGTTCCATGAAATACGGCGCGTCGTGTGGGCGTGACGTCATGCTGTGAGTGGGGGAGTTGCTTGCACAATGCCATCTGTCGTCGGTCGGCCAAGTTGATCCACCTGAGGGATCGATTCCTCTGTACATACGCCTGTACATACGCCTGATTATCAGCTGAGGTGGTCCCTATCGGCTGACTTTAATCAAGCGCGTGTACAGGGCTTTACACTCAAACATAATATAAAAAGGCTGTTAGTAAAATCAACCATCTAAGAATAATGCGCCATGTTGTGCTTACAGAGGAGATAAAAGCATGCATGAAGTACCATAACCGATGTATAACATCCTTACATCAGCAGAATTTCTGTTCCGTGCTGGGACCTTGACCTGCCCCACCCTCACATCCCCAACTTCCTTTACCCACCATGTCTCCCATAAAGCAATTCCCCTCTTCCTTCCCTGTTATCCCCCACTGACCCTCTCCTTCTGAACCTGAACCATCCTCAAGAGCTCCTTATCTTCCTCTTTCATGCAGGATCACTTTTCTCTAATTCAAGAAAAGCAATGCTGAACTTTTGGCTAAGGTGAAGCATATGGCCTCTCGGTGACCGACAGACTCCCACAGTTTTGAGCAATAAAAATAAAAGTAATAGTATCGCTGCTTTTGAAGGGAAAATACCCAGTCTTTCTTAACCATTACAGCACGGCATCAAGACACATAACATTTATATTGCGCTTTTCTCCTGGTGGAATCATCAGTGTTTGAGCTTCAGCCACAAGAGCATGCTCAGTAGGCAGTAGCAGTGTTAGAGAGTGTTGCCCAAGGTCTCCTTGCTAAATAGGTGTCGGCTTAGTGAACAGGAAGAACTAAGATTTGAACCCAGATCTCATGTGTCAGAGGCAGAGCCCTTAACCAGCACACCATCCAGCCACATGCTTACTTGATCCCTTAACACCTGCTCTGATATTGCATGTTTGGTAGCAGAAATGGCCATTGTATTGTATCACTGTCAGAATAAAGGTGCCCATACATGATATATCAGTTGATATATGGGCAGATCGACTATGAGACAGATTTCTCTCTGAGTGAATCTAATCGGAGAGGGATCTGTCCATATACCACAGACCAATTTCCAATTTTAGCATGACCCAATGGACTTTATTCTGGTAGGGTTATCAAACAAATTACCTCATGTGAGGTAATTTACCTCATGAGGTAATGACATTTAGCAATTCTGGTAGGTTTTAGTCATGTTCTACCTCATGAGGTAAATTATGAGGTAATTCATGAGGTAATTTACCGAAAATAGCTATTCTCTTGGAAGTTAGGGGGCATGTTAGCACATAATTTACCGATCAGTTTAAGACCTGCCTGTACCTGGAGGTAAAGTCAATTTGTATGCATTTTGCAGTTTTAAGTGGAGTTCCTATTCAGGCTGTGTAATAGAAGAACAGTACAACAGTAGAACAGAAGAAATAAAAGTCAAAATATTTGCTGGATTTTTTTTTTAATAAGGGATGCCAATAAATATACTTTTTCATAGGTTGTTAAATAATCAAATACACCTCTCCCCCCCCCCCCCCCCCCTAAAAAAAAAAAAATCTTCCAAAGACTATACTAACTTATAGAAGACAATTAAAGACTACTTTTATTTATTTACTGCATGCTTACTAGTGAAATACTGTACTTCATGTTTTACCTCACTTTATGCATTTACCTTATGTTTTACCTCATGTTCGAAAATGGAGAAAAATCTTTCAGAATTGCTAAGAAAAAAAAGAGTAAAATACCCCCTGAGATATTTTACTTACAAATAAAATATTTACCTCACACAGCTACCAGAATTGAGGCAAATGTCTCCCTGGTGTCAGTGCTCCCTAAAACCTCACCCGTCTGCAAAGAGGATTGCTGGCCTTCTGCACCATGACTGCCTTTACCAAGAGTGCCTGTATCATGTGGCCTGTTCTATTCACAACACGCCTGGTGCCATGTGATGCAGGCCACGTGTTACAGGCCATGTGTTACCGTGTTACACTGCATACAGAAAAGGGGGACATTTTACACTTGAGGGGATACCACCGTACACACAATCGAATACTTGTGACAAAGATTTTTTTCAGCATGTCTGATTGATCCTATCAACCCATTTTGCCCCCAAAACAATCGAAACTTCGATCAGGCGGACATGTTATGGCACTGACTAAAATTTTGGAATTGGAAGGTCGATTGGCCTGCAAAATCAATTGCATACCTACTAACTTTTTGAGATAAGAAAGAGGAACGTTTGGAGCAGCCTAGCGAGGCCACCGTGGGATGGAGGAGGACAGGGGAAGCCTCAATCAGATCCAGAGGCTTCACCCTCCCAAGGTAAGACCTCCACAGGGGCCCTTTTTCGAAACAGGTTTTATTTAAGCCATGCCCCTGCCACACCCCTAATCACGCCCCCAGCACACGCCCTAGTCACACATCCCATAAAGATTTCATAAGAAAAATATGTTGATTTATAATTCATATCACACTGGTTCATTTTCCTTCATCTTAACACATGAAAATAAGAAATATATCAATTTAAAGGGACACTTAAGTCAAACCAAAAAAAAATGAGTTTTACTCACCTGGGGCTTCCAATAGCCCCCTGCAGCTGTCCGGTGCTCTCGCCGCCTCCCTCCAACCCTCCTGGCCCCGCCGGCAGCCACTTCCTGTTTCGGTGACAGGAGCTGACAGGCTGGGGACGCGAGTGATTCTTCGCATTCCCAGACACATTAGCATCCTCTATGCTGCTATATGGTATATGATATAGGCTATAGCAGCATAGATGGTGCTATTGTGGTCAGGAACGCGAAGAATCACTCGCGTCCCCAGCCTGTCAGCTCCTGTCACCGAAACAGGAAGTGGCTGCCGGCGGGGCCAGGAGGATCGGAGGGAGACGGCGAGGGCACCGGACAGCTGCAGGGGGCTATTGGAAGCCCCAGGTGAGTAAAACTCATTTTTTTTGTTTGACTTAAGTGTCCCTTTAAAGGGTGGAAATAAACTTTATAGTCAATAAAGAGATTATTCAGTAGCAAAATACATATATTTACACCGATCTGTATGTCAGTCCTGAAAGAGGGACAAATGAGGGAGAAAGAGGGACAGTGGGACATGGCTCCAAAAGAGGGCCTGTCCCTCCAAAAGAGGGACAGGTTGGAGCTATGCGGTTGACATATGGCCACTTTGGGCCACTTTCAGAAGGGAGGCTGATATGCGCTTGTTAGGCAGTTCAGCGTCTTGTCTGCCACCCACAGCCACGAATGACTGTCAGGTGCAATTAAAATGCAGCTGAATGGCAGCGTAAGTAACACCGCGCATGTTAGCGCTTGACATGCGGTGGAGTTACCCGGCAGCAGAGAACCGTAACATGTGGTGTCTGAGGACAGCTGTGGCCCATACTCCATGGGTGGGCCGCCTGTCCAGCACCTATACCGAATGCTAGCAAGCGCCCAGCCGGTGCCTACATGAAAGAGGCCTAAGTGTCACCCCGCAGGCCAAACAAAGTGCTGCACTGTAGCTGGACTCCAGTCTTCGTGCCTGGGCAGAACGTTTATTTGTGGGGGCCCTGCCACGACTTCCCTTCCTGCTGTGTGGCTGGCCCATATACATGTTGTATATGAAACCAGAAAAGTTTGGAACTGTTGACAACATAAAATAACAGTAATACAAACAGACATTCCTTCTGAGACAGCAGCGTGATCTTGGATAAAAAGAAACTCAGAACTCTTGGCAGACCCAGAAAAAAATCTGGAGTTTGACATTGTCTTGACTCTGCGCATTTAATTAAATTCCAAATTTCGGAATCCCCTGTGGCATTCTGGGATAGTGCTCTCCTGCTTATGTTAGAAATGAATCTGGAGGCTCTGATATATACATGTGGGTGAGAAAAGAGAAGTTTATCTATCGATAAAGATGCCAAAAAAGGACAGAGAATTCTTTTCAAGTCATTTTGTGCTGATCAGATGTTTTGTCTTCCTCCAAAGCACTTTAACGCTCAAATAAACTGATAATTTAACAAGGCAAATTTTAAAAGTAATCACTTTGATGTGTGTGTAATTTATACCTGTAGACTTTTCAAATGAACAAATCAATCGTGTGACTGTGCTTGTTGTAGCTGTGCACTAACCCCTCGTACAGGCTTAAAAAGAAATTTTAACCAAGGATTGAACATCCCAATCAATCAAAAGTACCACAGTTGGGACTTGATTTACTAAACCGTGATAACTCAAATATCACACCTTATCAAAGATATCACACCTTATCAAAGATATCACACCTTATCAAAGATATCACACCTCATCAAAGATATCACACCTTATCAGAGATATCACACCTCATCAAAGATATCACACCTAATCAAAGTTAACACGCCTTATCAGAGTAGCACCAGAGTAGCACAGCGAGCGCTACAAACCCGCAGGGGCTCAGGGTAGGACAAGTGCCATTGTCAATTAGCAGGCATAAGTTCGTAGCGCTTGCTATGCTACTCTGATAAGGCGTGTCATCAGCACAATGTTTACCTAAGCACTGTCTGTCAGCGCCGCTTCCCCGCCTCCTCAGCATCGGCGCTACACGCCCGTGACCCTTCCCTCCCGCTGATAGGAGGGAAATGACGCGGGTGGGTAGCGCCGATGCGGAGGAGGCGGGGGAGTGGCGCTGACTGACAGCGCTTAGGTAAACATTGTGCTGGCGACGCGCTGCGTGTCGCCGGCACTGCGGGGGTATAGCGGCGCGCAGGGGGGACATGGAGGCACACCATGGGGCAACAGAGGCTGGTGTTAGTGTGCCCAACCAGCCTCTGTGCCCCACTAACATAATGAAATACCACCTCGGGTTCTCTTTAAAGGACAACTGTAGTGAGAGGTATATGGAGACTGCCATATTTATTTCATTTTAAGCAATACCAGTTGCCTGGCAGCCCTGCTGAGCCTCTGCCTCTTATACTTTTAGTCATAGACCCTGAACAAGCATGCAGCAGATGAGGTGTTTCTGACATTATTGTTAGATCTGACAAGATTAGCTGCATGCTTGTTTCTGGTGTGAGTAAGACACTACTGCAGCCAAATAGATTAGCAGAACTGCCAGACAACTGGTGTTGCTTAAAAGGAAATAAATATGGCTGCCTCCACATACCATATATCGATTTGTGACCAATTTCGATCGATTTGATCTATCTGACTGGATGGAAAATCTAGGTCTATCTGCTGCTGGCAGCAGATTAATGTCCCATAGAGTTGCATTGGATCTAATGGTCCAATAATGCATTTAGATTGATTTCCAATAGATTTCATTCTGAAATCTATTGGATATATGTTCCTAGTGTGTGTCACACATCAGATAGATTCCTGTCAGAATCGACTTGACAGGCATCTGACAGAAATCTATCTGTTGGTCGAATTTGCTGCAAATCTAGTAGTGTGTGGCCACCTTTACCCTCTTTCAGATATCTAAATAAATAATTGATATTTTAAAAGCTAAAGTTAATAAGGTGCCCATACACTGAGCCGATTAACGGCCGATCGATCGCAAATCGATTGACCAATCGATCGATTTGTGGCTAATTTTGATCGATTTCAATCGATCTGACATGCTGGAAAATCTAGGTCGATCTGTTGAGATTGCTTATCATTTTTCATTGGCCCTTATGGAAATCTGATGGCAAAAAAATGCCATCAGATCGATTTTCAATAGATTTCATACTGAAATCTATTGGAAATCTGTTCCTAGGAAAAAATGTTCCTAAACACACCAGATAGATCAGAAATCTGATGATCTATCTGCTGCTAATCTAACGAGTGTATGGCCTGCTTTAGTTGCTGCTGCATCTTTGCATTTGTCTGAGATGCCGTCTTCCCTTAATTTTCATTCTCCTGTGGCAGCGATTTTCCATAGACCACCGAGCTGTAACATAAATCTAGTGGTTCTTTAGCCTCGGCACCCCCCAGCCTGCGCTTCCATGCGTCTTAATCAGATACGTTTCATTATGGAACCTCCAGAATTAGAAGAGAGGCCGTAGTCAGAGTATCTGCGCATCGCGGCTGCTAATTCTTCCTCCGAGTGATCCAGGGGAGCGGCGCAGATTACATCTGTCAGAGAATTAATGTCAATCTGATTCATTTAACTGAAGAGCGCAGAGCAGATTACTGACACACTGCATTCTGGAAGGGACAGGAGGATAAAAGGATCTATATCATTAACTGCACCGCCCCCGTCCTCCGGGTAGCAATCCCCCCGAATTATGTAAGGGGATAGAAGTGTCAGGACATATGGCTGTAATCCCGATCTCTATCATTATTACATTACTGCCTATCTGCAACCAGGCCACCATGTCTCATTCCGAAAAGCAATTAAGGTGGACCTGAACTCTTGCACGGGACGGAAGGAAAACATTGAAGCTGGATGCACACAGCAGAAACCCTAGCGTTGCATAAAACGCTGAATTTTTGCCGCTAATGAAAGTTTATGGACCGCAGAAAAAAACTCATATAAAAATGCATTTCTATGCGTTTTCAAACCTGTGTTTTTAAAAACGCTGGTTTTGTTGCATATTGTGCAGTAAAACTGCCGTAACGCACATAATGGAAGTCGTTTTCCATGTGTTTTTTTATATGTGTTTTTTCCCCAAAAATAATTTTTGGGGTTGTATTTTTGGCTCACTGTTGTCTTCCAAGCGATTTGCATAAATGTAAATATAAAAACGCATGGAAAATGCGTAAAAAACGCATATATGTTTTCTATATGCAAACCGCAAACGCATTAAAACGCAATTTGTAAGAAAAACGCATCGCAAACGCACCGAAAACTCACCAAAATGAACAAAAAATGCACACAACATTAACATACAACATGACATAAAACGGAGCATTTCCCGCTATGTCATATGTGAACCCAGCCAGAGAAATCCACCCTGTATGTATTTAGAGAGTTTAGCCTTTCAAATTTTCCTGCATCCGTGTCTAATCACAAGTTGTAATTTGATCCCTTAGCTGTGTCAGCTGACTGCCACTCCAGAGAGCTAATAGGTAAACACAGAATGTTAACAATATGTCTGCTTCCGTGAAAGCAGGAAGTAGACACTGCAGGTGTATTACAGGATTCGTATCAGCTGTAACAAAGAAATGTTTTTCTTTAAAGGTTATTATGCTGTTGCTTATCTTTTAGAGCAAAGAGGAAGTTCTGAGTTCAGGTCCGCATTAAGGGCCTATTAACACTAGAGCGTTTTGCCGGCCATTTCGGCAAAACGCTCAAGCGTTAGCGCTTTTTAAAGCACTAGTGCCATAAAACCCTATGGACCCGTTCTTACTTGGGACATTGGCGTTAATCGCCGACGATTAACGCAAATCGCCAAACGCAAACACATAGCCTGCACCATTTTCAGTCAATTTTCCGGCGATCACGTTTCAGTGCTATAGAAGCGCTAAGCGCAGTTGCGGAAAAATCGCCGCAGTGTCTAGTGATTTTTCCACATGTAATCGCGGAAAAATCACTCCCACAAGACGCTGCGGTAATCGCTGGTGTTTTGTGCTTTTATGTGTGAATGGGGCCTAAGGTGGCCCTCCACTGTAACCTAAGGCCTGATTGTTTGTTTTTGGGGGGTGGTACAGCACAGGGGTGCTCATACTAGGTAATTTAATTGATTTCCTAAACCAATTGCCAAGAATAATTTGTTTTTGTGCCTTTCCTGTCATCCGAGTTCTTTTGGGGGGAAATTTATCGTTATTAATAGTGATGAGCACGAACCCTTCGCATAATCGAAACTTTGCATCAACATTTATGATGCAAAATCATAATGCGAAATTTCTGGAAAAAAGGAATTAATTTTGCGTAGAAACGTTAACAGGAACTGAAATGTTGCAATTTCAAGTACATTTTTGCGTAATTTTGTGCCGACTTTAGATGTTAATAGCAAAGCCCCCATACATGCCATCATCAGCCAGGGCTGATTCAAGTAACAATTGGGCCCTAGGGCAAAATTAGCCTGGGGGCCCCTCAACAGACACCCCCGACCAAAATGCGTCATTAGAGGCCCTTTGTTGCAGCCACATTTCCCTCCTGGGCCCTTGAGCTGGCTGCTGACCCTCCCCCAATCACCTCCCAACTTAACAGACTCTGCAGAGTCCCTGGGGAGCAACAGTTAAGATGGGGGAGGGAGAACTTGGGGGCCCCTGCAGGCTCCGGGGCCCTGGGGCAATTGCCCATTTTTTCCTGTGGTAGCTCCGGCCCTGTCATCAGCAAAACTGCTACGTGTACTAAAAGCAATAGTGGGAACAAGTAAAAAAAATTATTCATAAAGACCTTGTCGTTTTTGAGAAATTTTATTTTAAAAATGCAAAGGAAAAAGGTCATTTTTCTAAGTTAAAAAAAAAATTCTTCTCATTTTTAAAATTAATTTTCTCAAAATCTACAAGGTCTTTTTTGTAAAATTCTATTTTTTTACTTATTCCTACTATTCCTCTTAACATGCCTTGCAATTTTGGTGACAATACCATGTAAGGGGGCTATTACACAGCTAAAGTCGGCACAAAATTACGTGAAAATTATGCAAAATTTTGAATGGATTACACGAAAGCAATTGTATGTCCAAATCGTAATTACTTACGACCGTAATTGCAAAAATTGACATGAAACTTCAGGTGATCGTAATTAGCAAATTACGATTATCATTGGTTATTAATGTAAAACTGAAATGAAAAAAAAAGTCACATACTGACCTATGGAGAGGGAAGGCCCCTCTCGGTTCCCTCGGTTCCACGCTGTCACTCCCACTGCACCTCATTGACCAAGTGGTCAAATACGCCTTTGAGGATCCTTGGAATCTTTTGGATGCACTTGCATCCCTGTACTGTGCATGCGTGAGCACGAACTTGCGCATGCACAGCACAGAGCTGCCTGTCTTCAGCAGCACTCAGGGAAGAGCGCTTCCGAAGCTCCATTCCGTCATCAGTCTCCCAGCTGTGATCGCCGCTAGGAAACTGTTAGACAGCGAAACCGCTGTGCAGCACTGTGATCTAAGGCAGCGCTGTACTGGAGACAGCCGTATCACTCGGCTGTCCCCTGCAGAGGCACAAGGATGATCCGCTGTCATAGGCTGATGCCTATGACAGCCGATCGTGCTGATTGGCTGGTGGGGGGGGGGGGGGAGGGTAGTACAAGAAAAAAAGCAAATATTTATTTAAATATAAAATAAATAAATATTTGTAATAAAATAAATAAACATCCTGATTGCGATCACAGCCCACCGACAGAAATCTCTGTTGGTGGGCAGAAAAGGGGGGGGGGGGGATCACTTGTGTGCTAAGTTGTATGGCCCTGCAGCAAGCCCTTAAAGCTGCAGTGGCCTCAATTGTAAAAAATAGCCTGGTCACTAGGGGGGTTTAAGACCGCGGTCCTCAAGTGGTTAATTAGCAGTAAAACTAACTATTCTTACAATAGTGGTTATAATAGAAGTTATAATAGTGTCCCCACATACTGTATATGAGAAGTATGCACGGGTTTACACTTCGTTTTGGGTGGAGTCGGCCGTTAAATTGTTGCTCTTCGGTATCCCAGCATCGGTTCTGCATCCACAGCGTTTCCATCTTAATGATTTGTGCGTCACTGGTCTGGTGAGCTATCTTCTTTGGCACACGCCGATTACATAACTCTCCATTTATCTTGTGCTGATATCGTAAAAATTTCCCATAAATTTACCTTGCGCTGCTCTCTCCCTGCTCGGTCAATTCCTCAGCAAAGCTGCCGGAAAATATCTGGAAAAAACGCCGCTGCTGACCTCAATGCAATCTATTAGGAGCCGCTCTGCCTATATCTCCCATAGGAAGTTGAGGGCATCGTTCTCAGTGTTAGCTGTACCAAAAAACAGTATTGAGAATTCTAGAACAATTGCTTTGTGGACCAAATCCCAGAGTCTGTTTACTCCATTTTATCCCTCCGTGCTAGATTTATTTTGTGGCTGCCTTCTATTTGGAATTCCATTTAACCCTTTAGCAGCCAATTTATTTAGAGGCTTCAGGACAATTTATTTTAGCACATTTTTTATTTCCTATTTGTTATTTGCTTCTAAATAGTAATGCTGTAATGTGTATTTATGGCCACTTGTCACTAGGGGGCAGTGAGAGACAGTAACAGAGGACTTCTGCTTTCAATTTCTATATTTTCTCCTAGCAGAGAGATGTCAAAGCATCCCAAGAATTTACAGCACAATGAGTTCTGCCGACTGAGGCTAGGAGCCACATAACATAACGTGAAAGGCTGCGTTTTATGTCATGTTTTATGTTAATGCTGTGTGCATTTTTTTGTGCAATTTAACTGCGTTTTTGGTGCATTTGCGATGCGTTTTAATGCATTGCGGTTTGCATATGCGTTTTGTATGCGTTTTCCATGCTTTTTTATATTTCCATTCATGCAAATCACTAGGAAGACAACACGAAGTGGAAATACAGCAACAAAAATATTTTGGGGAAAAAAACGCTCGAAAAACGCATACCATTTCATTCCTATTGACTTTCATTATGTGCGTTTTTTGCTGCGTTTATGAATATTATCCAACACAACCTGCGTTTTTAAAAAAAGGATTGAAACCGCATAGAAGCCGCATATGCGTTTTTTATGTGTTTTCCTGCGGCCCATAGACTACCATTAGTGGCAAAGATGCAGCGTTTTCCGCAACGCTTTCTGCTATGTGTGCACCTTTATTGAAGCTGCTAATGGTTTAAAGGAGAAACACATAGTTGAAGTGTCATTGAGTGTGCCTTGTCTACAATGCAAGTCCATATTGGGGGTGACAGAAGTAATATTGAGAGGGGAATACTATTTTTTTTAAAGAATTTTCCTTATTAACTGCAATAAATATTTTTTTCTCTCTTATGCATCCTCAGGTTGCTAGGTATCAATGATCACAATAACTAAGGAGCCAACGAAGGATAAAATACATTCAAAACAGATTAAAGGGGACAGATACTCCAATAATTTTGCCTGATGAAGCAGGTTTCTCCCTCGAAACGCATCACAATTAGATTTTTTTTTTCAAATGTGAAAATAGGAGTTGTCTTGAAACTAGAATGATTGCATCTGACTACCTGGCTGGAGGTAAGTCCACCGCTTCCTCCCTTTTAATGTGTTTTTAATGTATTTTATCCTTTGTTGGCGCCTCTGTTATTGTGATCATTCTCACCTACTGATATCGCTCTTTGGTGAAGGGGTGTGTCCTGTTTATTCTTTACTACAAAGAGTGGGGTCAGGTTTAATCTCCTTACCTGCCTATACAGTGGCTGCCTTGGGGGTAATCCGTCTTTGTAAGTATCGTATTACTCTTTTCAAGCCTTCATATAACACCATCTATTTACAATACATACTGCACTATATCTCGTCCTGCCTATTTTCAGGCTGCTGCTTTGCCCCTCCCACCTCATGTAACCATGCTCCCTGCTGACACCTCCCAAAACACTACACTGCTCAGTGCACTCCCTGCTCCTGCATTAATACCAAAGCCAGCAAGACGCATATGAAGGCTGCCATACTTATTTCCTTTTAAATAATACCAGTTGCCTGGCAGCCCTGCTGATAGTGACAAGACAAGACAAATAACATTTATATCGAGCTTTTCTCCTGGCGGAGTCAAAGCGCCAGAGCTGCAGCCATTAGGACGTGCTCTATAGGCAGTAGCAGCGTTAGGGAGACTTGCCTAAAAGTCTCCTGCTGAATAGGTGCTGGTTTACTGAACAGGAAGAGCCAAGATTTAAACCCTGGTCTCCTGTGTCAGAGGCAGAGCCCTTAACCATTACAACATCCAGCCAGTGGTGTCTGAATCACACCAGAAACAAGCATGCAGCTAATCTTGTCTGATTTGACAGAAATGTCAGAAACACCTGATCTGCTGCATGCTTGTTCAGGGTTTATGGCTAAAATTTCCAAAGCTAATACTTGTAATTTATACTATTCAACATGACAATCAGAATGTGTCTTTTTCAATATTTGGTTTAGTTTAACCCACCCTGGCGTTCTGATTAAATCGCCAGGGTGGCTGCGGGAGGGTTTTTTTTAAATAAAAAAAAAACTATTTCATGCAGCCAACTGAAAGTTGGCTGCATGAAAGCCCACTAGAGGGCGCTCCGGAGGCGTTCTTCCGATCGCCTCCGGCGCCCATAATAAACAAGGAAGGCCGCAATGAGCGGCCTTCCTTGTTTTGCTTACATCGTCGCCATAGCGACGAGCGGAGTGACGTCATGGACGTCAGCCGACGTCCTGACGTCAGCCGCCTCCGATCCAGCCCTTAGCGCTGGCCGGAACTGTTTGTTCCGGCTACGCTGGGCTCGGGCGGCTGGGGGGACCCTCTTTCGCCGCTGCACGCGGCGGATCGCCGCGCTGCCGCGGCGATCAGGCAGCACACGCGGCTGGCAAAGTGCCGGCTGCGTGTGCTGCTTTTTATTTCATTAAAATCGGCCCAGCAGGGCCTGAGCGGCAGCCGCTGGCGGTGTTGGACGAGCTGAGCTCGTCCAGACCGCTCAGCTGGTTAAAGTGACACCGAAGTGAAAAAAAAAACGTATGATATCATGAATTGTATGTGTAGTACAGCTAAGAAAAAGAGCATTCTCCTGTTGTTTCCAGTACAGGAAGCGTTAAAAAAAAAAACTTCAGTTGTTATCTATGCAAAAGAGCTTCTCTGAGCTCTCCGACCAAGTGATCAAGTTGGTTGGCAACAGTGTTATTTTCTGTAGCACTTATACATCAGAAAAACAGTGAGAAGCAGCTGCAGATAAGATTTTATGGCAGGGAAGTTTAAAAAGTCATTAGCTCTGTTTGATAGTTTAAAATACAGACTGTGGTTTGTAAATTGCAAATATGACAGAATTATGCAATGTTAAGACAAAATAAAATAGCATGCCCCTGCAGAGCACTTAGAGCGTATTCCCCTTTTGGAATGGCAATTGTATCAATACTTTCCTACAAAATGATGGCATAGGCGCTAAGCCAATGGTGACCTGAACTTGGAATTTGAAGCGTATTCAATGCCTTTTGTCTGTTTGCCCAGCTAAGTGTTTTTTTTTCCTGCATAGCAAGTAGATGCCAGTTCTAAGATACAGTACAAAAGCCTGGTACACAGGATCTGACTTTCATCCCTGAACAAACATTTCCAGAACCCTGAACGTGAGTCAACATTGGTGATTGGAGTTTTGGATGCTGAAGAGAACGATACACTTTTTCAGAGCCATTTGGACTTTGAACACATGTGGTAATTGCCAGAGCTCTAGGACAAGTTAAGACTGGAATAGTGGAAGGCTCATCCTTCTACTCTCTGCAGCTCTCTGAAGGCACCAGTTACGTCTCTAGTGCTGGATACACACGGTGCGTTCGCGCACTCGATTTTCCCGTCGATTCGTTTATTTCCAACATGTCCGATTTGGATTTCGATGGATCGTTAGGTCGATTCGCATGCAAAGTATGCCGAATCGACCTAACGATCCATCGAAATCCAAATCGGACATGTTGGAAATAAACGAATCGACGGGAATCGACGGGAAAATCGAGTGCGCGAACGCACCGTGTGTATCCAGCATTAGCAGAGAAAGATGCACTGAAATACATTAACCACAGAAGCAATTTTCCCTTGTCAGCGCTCTTCACATTAATTTGCCAATAATTTTATCACTACTTATCACACCTAAATGATCTACGTCTTGTTTTTTCCACCACCAATTAGGCTTTCTTTGGGTGGAACATTTTGCTAAGAATTATTTTATTCTAAATTTATTTTAACTGGAATAATGAGGAAAAATAGAAAACATTAATTATTTCTCACTTTTCACCCCTTGTAGTTTAAAAATAAAAATTTCTACTGTGCATAAACCCCACACATTTTATTTGCCCATTTGTCCCGGTTATTGCAACGGTTAAAATATTTCCCTAGTACAATGTAGGGTGCCAATATTTTATTTGGAAATAACGGTACTTTTTTCAGTTTTGCGTCCATTGCTAATTACAAGCCCATGTAGGCAAAAGATAACAGTAATATACTCTCACGACATACATATTAAGTCCCTAAGGTAACGATTTATGTTGGTTTTTTTTCACTGTCACTTTTTTTTTTTTTTGTAACTACGGGGAGAGTGGGGGCTAATAAAGCTTTATTAAATGTATCATGTATTTATTTTAACTTTCATTTTACTTTTTGGCCACTAGGTGGCACTAAGCACTCTCCTGATAGTTACCAGGAAGTGCCCCTTCCCCTGTAATAGCCGCTGGGACCCAGCCACGTGCACGTGTATACACGCATACACCCGCCACAACACCACTGAACAAATATACTAGCCCACCCCCCACACACCCGCCCCCCCGCCCCCCTCACTAGTGCTCTAAACCAACAGCTGAACGCTGGTCCCCTACCTTTCGTGTCCCTACCTCTCCCTCTAGATTGTAAGCCTCTCCATGCTCCCATCCAGTGACTGACTAAGCATTACCTTGTACTCTGGTTTGCATGTTTTCCTGTATTGTATTATTGTATTATTGTTGTATGTCACCCCTAAATATTGTCTGTAAACTTAACTAATGTACAGCGCTGCGTAATATGTTGGCGCTTTATAAATACAATAAATAAATGTGCGACTTTGCGTTGCTTTGTAATTTGCATAGCACCGTTAATGTCGCACCACAGCACAACATCCCACTGTGAACCTAGCCTCAATGGTGGCAAAATATACAGATAAACAATGGCTCTCTCACAATCCACCCAGCGGATCACTTTGATCTTTAATTGTGAGCAATTGGTGGTGTATTCTGAAATTGAAAGATGTTTATCCTTTATATGAAAAGTACTAGTTGACAGTTTTAAAGAGGAACTGTAATCAAAATAGCAATGAATAAAATTCCTTTTTTCCCTACAATATTGATTTATAAATTATTTAGTCAGTGTTTTCCCATTGTCAAATCTTCCAAATCTAAATCCAAAAAAAAGCTTTATTGGCAGGACCAAGTACATTTAGTATTGCCAAAGCAAAACAAAACATTAACATGGGGGGAGGGGGGGAGTATTGAGGGAATAAGGGAAGGATATAGGTATACAGTCCATAGGAGTTTGGAGGATTTACTTTCCTTAAATGTATCACAGTTGGCAACATCTTTAGTCCTGGCAGATGATCCCTGTGGAAAATTCTAAAGCCAGTACAAATAGTGCCTGGGGCTATTATGTCCAAGTTCAAAGAATACTTGGGGTGGAGAATTCTGCATAATATATATATATATATATTTTATTTGCACTACTCAGCACCCATTTTCACTTGAATCCTCGCCTATATGTGCCTAAAGAGAACTCCCCACCTAATGCCTAACCCTAACCCCCCTCTTAGTGCCTTAAACAAACACCCCCACCATGTGCCTAACCCTAACCTCCCCTTTAAGTGCCTTAAACAAACACCCCCCACCATATGCCTAACCCTAACCCCCCCCCCCCTCTAAGTGTTTTAAACCAGCACCCCCCACCATATGCCTAACCCTAACCCCCTCTAAGCGCCTTAAACAAACACCTTAAACAAACACCCCCACCATATGCCTAACCCTAACCTTCCCTCTAAGTGCCTTAAACAAACACCTTAAACGAACACCCCCACCATATTCCTAACCCTTATCTAAGTGCCTTAAACGAACACCCCCACCATATGCCTAACCCTAGCTCCCTTTAAGTGCCTTAATCAACACCCGCCACCATTTGCCTAACCCCCTTCTAAGTGTTTAAAAAGAACCCATGACACCTAACCCTAAATAATCCTCAGTCTAAAACGAACCTCCGCCCACCTAATGCCTAGTCCTACATCCCTCCCCTTCCCCACACACACACACTTTAAGTGGCTTAAATGAACCTTCCAACTCCGCCACCAAACTGCTAATTGTGCTCGATTGGCTTCAACCTCTAATTTCTATATAGTAGCAGATTGGCTACTAGCCGATTACGGCATCTGCCGATCTCTCCGCCCAGATAACCTGATACGCTTTATAGGGAGTGGCAAAAGATGCTTTCAGAGTAGCAGAATGCAGCAACAGACACACTAGTATAAATGTACAGACTGCTTGTAAAGGCCTAGTGTACAAATCCCCCCATATAAATTTACCTGTCCCTTTAACAAAAAATTAAAAATAAAAAAAGATCCATTTTATTTTTAATTATCAGTTGCTGGTAAAAAAAATTCTTCCACTGCGGAATCTGAAAGGCATCACTTTTCAGAAATACTGAGGAATATCGATTTCTTTTCTAGCAGGGAACTAGTAATGCGCTGAACTGCTTCTTGGACAAAAGACGAGGAACAATGTTTTATCTGAAATATGGATTAACCAGCGCAATTTACACATGACCTTCTCGCCTCAACTTTTTTTTTTTATTTTAATTTTAATCTCTCATTGGAAGATTTTGGTCATATTTCTCAGCGTGAAATGGCTCGAGACACAGAGGAAACCGCAAGCCTCTGTCCAACTGCCAGACATAACGCTGACGGAAAAAAAAAATAATAATAATATTGGACAAGAATTTTCGCAAAGGTTAGAAGTTCTCCTGATCATTTGCTTTGTAAAACACTCCATCATTTTCACCGATGAATATTTATTGTAAGATAGCGGCTAAATATTGCCCGTCAGACTGCTGAGAAATCATTTCTCCGACTCCTTCTACCTTGTGGCGGAGATTTATGATTTGATAATTGTCTGCGTGAAAATATCTGTGGAAATGGGACTTGCATAAGCTTAACCTTGAGTGTGCAGCCTGATCTCCGGAATGGGAAGAGAGCCTGCAGTCCTGGAAATGACAGGAACAAAATTCTGCTCTTAAAGAGACTCTGTAACAAAATTTTCATCCTTATTTCTTCTATCCTATACGTTCCTATGCCTGTTCTAATGTGGTCTGACTTACTACAGCCTTTCCTACTTGCACAGTGGCTTTGTTATCTCTGTTATATGATCTAATCTTCTCTCCTCTGTTGGGTCTGTTGGGCTCAGGCAGTCTGGCTGGAATGTGCTGTGCTGCTTGTGATTGGATAGAAGCTATACACACCCTCTCCAGGCCCCCTGCAAGCTCTGTGTGACTCACACACTCTGCTTACTTGAGCCTATCACAAGCTTTTAGCAGCCATGTCTTTTGTTTGTAAACACTGCCTAAAACTGGTAATTACAAGCCAGGTTTGCAGCAGAGAGTGGCAGAAACAGCACAGAGGGGCCCAGGAGAACATAATGAATAGAATGGTATGCTTTTTATTGTAAGAATTTTAGAGTACAGATTCTCTTTAAAGTGTTAGCGTACCTTTACCTAAGCATGCTTAAAACGGCTTAAAAAGAGGCCCAATTGTACTTGCGTTGTATATTTTGCAACATTTTTAACAGGCATGTAAAAACTAAATATCAGGAACTCAGGCAACTGGAAGTCGCAAGTAACCGACATGCCTGAGGAGATAACGGGGACTGTGTTTTGGGGGGCTTACAGGTGGTTTCAGTCTGACTTCAGAAACGGCCCTCACCCAGATCTGCAACGATCTGCTCATGGCAAGAGACAGAGGCCAATGTTGCATCCTGATTTTGCTTGACCTTTCAGTGGCTTTTGACACAATTGATCATAAAATCTTGCTTAAAGCAGGAGAATTAGCCATACTATGCCAGGGAAAAAAAAACACATATATAAGTAAATAAATACTTGATCTAGTTACATAACACATTGTATTGTACTGTTCACGTTTTGATTTCAGTGAATTTTATATAGTAAATGAAGAGAATTCTGTTCCTGGTGGGAACCATATCTTTTGCCCACAGTTTGAGGCTAAATATTGATGTCATTTCTTCCCTTAACTTTTTTTACTTTTCTTCTCCAATCGCTGAGTCACCTCAGCCTTGCTTGTAAACACGAGTGAGCAGAGGATCATGTTGCAGCTAGGCAGCTAGACAGGGAAATAAAGGGAAGAGGAGGAGCATATTAAAGATAAAAAGAACCCCCAGCATGCAACGGAATGGCAATGGCTATTAAAGGGCCAGTGTTTCTAAGGTATGTGATAACTCCAAACCATAACAGTAGAAAACGTTTTGAATGCAGGATTAGCATCTTTATCACTTAATACACTCAGACCAGTTGCTGTTAAAATTTGATTTTTATGGTGACACTCCCACTTTAGGCTACAAGAGTACTGTGACATAGATGACTTAGTTCTCTTATGGTTCAACTCCTTACTGGCTGGAAGAACACAAAGGTAGCCTTGAGGCCCTTCTTCTCCAACCCTGTACCACTAAAATATGGTGTACCCCAGAGTGCAATACTGTCCACTTTGCTGTTCACCATATACATGCTGCCACTTGGAAAAATTGTACAAAAACATGGCCTGACATATTATTGCTATGCTGACGACACCAAGCTATATTTATCATTCAAACCCAGACACAGACCCTACCCCACAAATAAAAGCTCTCTTAGCTGAGCTTCAGGAGTGGATGAATAATAACTGGCTAAAACTAAATGCTGACAAAACTGAGGTTCTTGTTATCGGGGTTCAGCGCTCAACTGCAAAGCAGCTCCAGTCTCAGCCAGCAGCACTAAGGATAGGGAGATCAGACCTGGACAACTCAGAATTAGTGCGCAGCCTGGGAGTACTGATTAATGGGGAATTAAGCTTCAGGAATCAAATCTCAGCTGTTGTGAACTATTCCTTTTCACCTAAGGAACATTGCAAGGATCAAACACCTCATACCTCTAACCTTCATCACATCACGGTTGGACTACTGCAATGTTCTCTATACAGGCCTTCCAAACAAAAGACCTGCACCGCCTGTAAATAGTACAGAATGCCGCTGCAAGGCTGTTAACTAGCCAATCCCACCATTGCCACATAACATCATCCCTTTGCTCTCTCCACTGACTACTGATAAAAGGGAGAAAAAGCGGCGGCACTGAGGTCTGCGGGCAGGTAATAGATGCCTCTCTGATCAAATCAAATTGAAAAGGGATCTATCTGATGCAGGGCCGGATTTACCATAAGGCACTGTAGGCATGTGCCTACAGGTGCCTGATGATGGAGAGGCGCCTCACTCCCCTCTCTGAGCGCCTCCCTCCCTCCTTCCCTATACAGAGTCCTGAGCAGAGCGTAAATAGGAGGCTACTCATCCAACTCTCGGCATTCCACTGACAAGATCTACTTTCAGTCAGGGGCACCTCTAGCTACCTAATACTTGGGGACAACTCTATCTACTCAATACCGAGGGTACTCTGGCTACCTAATGCTAAGGGACACCTGTAGCTACCTATAACAGGCAAGGGAATATTGACAGCTGGGACAGTCAGCACACTTGTGCTGTGGTTCGGAGGGGGTTTGTAGTTTCATGAAGGGAGAAGTCTAGGGTGCCAGGACATCTGTGCCTATAGGCTCCAGTGATGTAAATCTGGGACTGATCTGATGGTCGATGTGGTGGCTGATTGAGAGATGTATTGGTACCTTTAATACTTTGAAGTGTAAAAGGTGTTGGACTGGACATGCCTTTCAGTGAATTTCCTGCCTGCGTTACAGTGAGTCATCATAGCATGAAGGCCTGAGTCCTGCAGGATATGACCTTTATCTTTCCACTTCTCAAGGGGCTCACAAGGGAATAGAAGAAAAATCTAGCTAAAATGGAAAGAGCCTTCAACTGGTTTTACCTTTCCAGAAAATACTTCCCAGAATGAAATGTGGGCTGTCAGAACGCTAACGAATGAGGTTCTGGTGCATTGGCTGTGGAGAGTCACTTCTGAGTCACCCCTCTTGTCTGCTGAGTGAGCTCCAACGAAAAGTTAATCAGCAGTGACCCTCGACAAGAGGGGAGCAGTCGGCACCCCCGGTTTTGGGCTACTACTTATTTTGGCAGCCGGTGGCGTCAGTGCAATGATCCATTCGCCATTTATCACCCGCGGAAAGTCCCGTAGGACTGAGCGGAGCTTATAAAATATATTGTAAGTCTGTTTACTCAGCTGCATCTTGTAAATATTAGGTGAGCGGAGATTTTTAGTCGTTTACAGGAAGATTAGTGAGGCGAACAATATCGTTATTGAGAGCTCCGTAACTCGCACACTACATCCATTAGCAGTTACTTAAAGGAAGACTCCAGCTAGGATACAAATTGACTTTAAACTTTTATAGGCCTGGCTTCTGAGGGAAGGAGGACTATAACATCACTAAACACACTGAGCTCATTTCCTTAAAGAGGAACTCTATTGAAAATAATGCAATAAAAAATTGCTTCATTTTTACAATAATTATGTATAAATGATTTAGTCAGTGTTTGCCCATTGTAAAAGCTTTCCTCTCCCTGATTTACATTCTGGCATTTATCACATGGGGACATTTTTACTGCTGGGAGGTAAAGTAGATGCTGCTTGCTTTTTTGGCAGTTGGAAACAGCTGTAAACAGCTATTTCCCACAATGTAATGAGGTTCACAGACAGGAATTGGCCAGGACCATGGTCCTCACTGTTTCCTGTGGGAGGGGTTTCACCACAATATCAGCCATACAGAGCTCCCTGATGATCCGTTTGTGAAAAGGAATAGATTTCTCAAGTAAAATGGGTATCAGCTACTGATTGGGATGAAGTTTAATTCTTGGTCACGGTTAAACTGGGAAGGATATGGAGGCTGCCATATTTATTTTCTTTTCAACAATGCCAATACCTGGCAGTCCTGTTGATCTCTTTGGCTGCAGTGTCAGAATCACACACCAGAAACATCTGATCTACATGCTTGTTCAGGGTCTATGGCTAAAAGTATTAGAGGCAGAGGATCAGCAGAACAGCCAGGCAATGGGTATTGTTTAAAATCAGTTCAGTTCAGCTGTGCTTTAAAGGGAACCTGAACCCAGAGGTATATGGAGGCTGCCATATTGATTCCTGTATAAGCAATACCAGTTGCCTGGCTATCCTACTGATCCTCTGCCTCTAATACTGTTAGCCATGGACCCTGATCAAGCATGCAGTAGATCAGATGTTTCTGACATTGTTGTCAAATCTGACAAGATTAGTTGCATTTCAGGTGTCATTCAGACACTACTGCAGTCAAGTAGATCAGCAGGGCTGCCAGGCAACTGGTATCGTTTAAAAGGAAATAAATATGGTAGTCACCATGTACTTCTCTCTTCAGGTTCCCTTTAAACGGAAAACCGGCTTGCATTGTAAAATTATATTTGAACGAATCCCGAAACGTTGTTGCTGTACACCCAATGTAAGTCAATCAGGTTTGCATTGGTTGCGCAATTTGAATTTGGACAATCAGCAGCAGTTTTTGGAACATCGTGTGTATTCTCTGCATCTCTTTCCATTGGGCTTCTGTGGACAATCATGCACAAACAAACGCTCGCGGGGTCCAAAAACCTACGTGTGAAAATACAAGTGCCATTTCGGACCATCCCAGCATGAACGCCTTTAAAGAGGAACTTTAGTGAAAATAACGTAATAAATACAATGTCTTACTTTTAACAATATTAATTTATAAACTATTTACTCAGTGTTTGGCCATTGTAAAATCTTTCCTTGAACCTTTTTACATTCTGTAATGTATCACTGGAGGCAACTTCTTAACTCCTGCGAGGTGATCTCTGTGGAATCTTTGTTTGCTGACAGGTACGACTTGATTGGCAGTTGGAAACACACATTATTTCCCACAATGCAACAAGGTGTGGTCATGACATCACACTGTGGGAGGAGTTTCACCACAATATCAGCCATACAGAGCCCCCTGATGATCTGTTGGACAAAGTTCAATCCTAGGTTATAGTTTCTCTGTAATTGGCAAAACATTGTGTGCGCCTGCAGTAAGCAGAACCACAAAGGCCAGACCTTGGAAAGGGCAATGTAGACTGTGGCCTAGCAAGTTTCAAGGGGTTCATTCCCTTTTAAACAGGCAGCATTCAGTTATGTTTTCTTTTCCATTGTAATATACTGAGTCATATTGCAGTTAATCACAGTGGGTTGGGGGCTGAGCAGCAGCTGAGGTATGCAGTGTTGGGACAGCACCATTAATGGGAATATGCAGCCATAGTAAAATGTTCATACAGCTTTCAGTATGTTCTGGATGAAATCAAATAGCCTATTGTGAAACAAAACACTTTTCACAGACTTTGCAAAGTACCTGAAACCAAACACTTCTTGTCCCGTAACATCTGAATAAATAAGCAAAATGAAGATATCCAAGACCTGGTTCTAATACCTTCAGAGACTCATCAGGGGCACCTGATGAGTCATTGTGACGAAACGCGTAGGGCGGAGCTTGGAGACACGCAGGACTGAGGCATGCAGCGGGATCCGACCGCGGCGGATGCTGATATTAATCAGATGTGCCTGTACATACCTGGGATCCGGTACGCATATTTTTATGTGCTTTTAAGCGATTACATTTTTGTAATAGTTTTACACTATGGAAGTGCCTCAGCTTGTGTTTTAAGGTTTTTTTTAAGGAACCCGTGCCCAGATCATAGGAGGGCTGAAGTGCTTAGTGAAAGTGGGTACACAGTACAGGGCCGCCCTTCTTCAGGAGCACTCGGGCTCCCTGAAGACTTCTGAAGCCTCCTACGGCCGGGTAAAGCAGTATTTGACTAATTTAGTCAAATACTGCTACCGGGCGAGCCAGCACTGGAACAAGGGGACCAGGAGAGGAGCCAGAAGGCTCTATAGGACTCAGAGCCTTCCCTCTCCTTGGGTAAGTATCTGTCTCATTTTTTTAAATGTGGTTCCCATTCACTTTAAGGAGTTACTGGATCTGAGCGCTGCTTTATTGAACTATATTGGATTGAGGATTTATGTGACCTTACGAGCAAGAGCCCCCCAGGGCATTTTGTACCCCTATGGGGGTGTGGAGGTTATATAATTGACTTGTCCCAAATTGTGACAAAAGGTGAAGATGAGGTCCCTCCCCCTGCCTTCGGTGAACTGACACTGTAGGAAGTGAGAGGCACTAAAGCTACATACTCATGGGGGACAATTGTCCCCCGTAGCATGCGCGAACGCGAACAGGGAGCGACAGCTCCCTGCCGGCGACAGCTGTCCACACGTCTCGCCAGAAAGGCAGAGACGCAGCGGAAGCTGTTTGTGAATGGAGCATCCCCTGGCCGGATGCTCCATTTACTCGCGTAAGTCTCCTGTCGCTAGCTCGCGTCCTAACGCGGGACTAGCGACAGTTCCGGCGAAGTCGCGCCGACAGCTGTAGCCGGCGATTGAACATGTCAATCGCCTGGCGACAGCTCCGACGGGCGACGGTTCAGGGCGCGCTCGTTATACACACGGGCGACCTGTCGCCGCAACATGCGCGTGCCACGTGGCTGCGGCGACGGCCGTACTCCGTGTGTATGGGCCTTAAGAGAGATGAGAGTAATAGCAGCTGGCTAGACATTCCTATAGCAGATGCAAACGTTGGTTTAGAAAAAAATCTGGCCACAGTTCACATCATTAGTCCTTTGGGGGTAAAAATCAGGTATTTTTTAGCTTTATTAGCTATGCCCTATTTACAACATGCAGGAGTTGTGTAGATCGATAATCGGAGTACACTGTTTGGTAGATAGATGATGGGGGTAAGCTGTTCTTTTTGACAACAAACACATTTCTTTAACAAAATAGTAATTTGGACCCTGGGTACGAAGAGACCCGGACGTGTACAATTTTAAAATGGACCTTCTACTGAGAGGCTCATTAGACACCTTACTTCTTATTTCTGAGAACTAGTGGTGTAACTACAATTCATGGGGCCCCCAGGAAAACTTTGATGGGGCACCCAATGTTCACACCCCTTATCTTTCCTCCCCTTGGTGCCCTTCATGGCCTTGGTACCCATCTCACAAGGGTCATAAAACATGATCATGATCTTCACCAGGGCCGGTTCTAGTAACAATGGGGCCCCTGGGCAAAATTGACCAAGGGGCTCCCCAACAGACCACCAACTCACCAACCAAAAAGCGGCACTAGGGGCTCATAGTTGCAGCCAAGCTGCGCTCCTCTGGGCCTCTGCAGAATCTTTGGCAGAGTACACCTTACCTGTGCTGGGGGCGCACTCCTCTGTCAGTCCGTGGCTCCGTGCTCCCCATCTTCATCCTCAGGGACGCATCTCCTCCCTGACCCGGCGCATGTTATTACATAATAACATGCTGAGGGTCATGGAGAAGATGCAGCCAACAGAGAAGGAAGATGGGGAGCACGGAGCCACGGACTGACAGAGGAGTGCGCCCCCAGCACAGGTAAGGTGTACTCTGCCAAAGACTCTGCAGAGGCCCAGAGGAGCACAGTTATGTGGGGAGGGACCTTGGCGGCCCCCTACAGGCTCTGGGGTCCTGGGGCAATTGCCCCCTTTGCCTCTGTGGTAGCGCTGGCGCTGAACTTCACAACCATAACATATGTAGATACAAAAACACCTGAACTGAAGTATAGTCCTCTGTGGGGCCCGAAAACAGCTCTTGGCTGCCCTCTAGTTACGCCCCTACTGAGAACCTATAAGGTTGTTAGGGCAATTAATTTTAAAATGACATTTTCCCTTGCTTATGACCTCAACAACACTAACACAAAACATTTGAATAAGGTGTACATTAAAGAATGTTAGTTTTATTTAGTGTGGGACGCAATGAAATGTCACAGGACTCTTTCAAGATGCATACCACTAGTTACATATCCTACAGCATATTTATATTTTGTGGTCAAAAACGCCCACATGATGTATAAATACATAGACAAGGGCAAGTCTGATGATAAACGTTTTGCCTTTTTGCCTCGCTCAAGTTTAATATATTTTGGGCTGCTTATGTTTAGCCGGAAAGCTACTGAGGATCCATATGTCTGCCCTGAGGACACAGAGGGATAGAAGTAAATAATAATGGAATCTCGCTTCTTAGATATATATTGAAGTGGAATGTGACCTGCAAGGAACTCAATGGGAAGGAAGAGTTTCCTGGGGTCGGAATCTGACACAACAGAGCAGAACCTTCTGTCCCATGCTGCGTTTTCACCCTCTGGTCTCTGATATACAGACAGCGCAGCTAAAGAAAACATAGAAAACGTTATTAAAGACAATGTATAGAGATTTGTTTTTGTTATTTTTCTCCTTTAAAGTCCAATTCCTGTATTTTTATTTTACTTTTGGATAAGGTGGAAAGGTCTTTATTACTGTCTATGCACCCACTGGAGAGATTCACCTCACTCCCTGCCCCTAGTTTCAGACCCTAATGCTACGTACACACATGCGACTACGATCGTTCGTTGTTAACGGCGAACGATCTTTTAATTGACGAAAGAACGACCGGAGTAAAGTTAGTTCTAAAAAGTGTGTAACGATCACATCGTTAGAACGAACGTTACACCACGTAAAAGCACTCAATGCGCCTGCGCATAAAATTGTAAAGTTCCCTGGAGAAAAAGTGAAATGCGCATGTCCAGCCTGGTACAAACGATCGTTTCCAACGATGTACTACTTTTGCAAACGATCGTCGTTGGTTAAAATCCGCCGAGACAGAACTTTCTTTTGTAGCGATTTGGCTCGTTCGTCGTTTGACTTAATAGTCGGTGGTTCGTTTTTTGTAACGATCGTCGTTGGTAAAGATCGGGGAACGATCGTTACAAACGACTATAGTCGCATGTGTGTACGCACCTTAACTCTTCCCCACACGACAAAAATGTTTTATGTGCATGTGTCTGACACTGAGATTTCTTCCCTTCCTGTCTGGACAGGAAGTCGTGTAAGTTATAACCGATGGGCACATGTTTTTCAACTGTCCCGGCCAAGTTTCATATAGTGCGTGTGCAGCTTTAAGCCAGAAACTAATGTTTTTACTGTTCTGCTTACATTGTGGTACTTCTGAAAAGGATAACTCAAGTTAAATATGTTTTTTTTGCAGCAATCAGTGTCAGAGCCTGTTTTTAACTATGTGAAAGTTCCTTAAAATTATTACCAGTGTATCAGATTAGGAGCCCCTTGTAACCTTTTGTGAAAATGCTTTCTATGCCACACCCCCTGTAGTCTGAACAGGCTACAAAGTCTGCTGCTTACGGTCACTTGGCAGCATTTTAAAGTGGACCTGAACTCTTGCATGGGGCAGAAAGAAAACAAAGAGAATTGCACCCTGTATGTATTTAAAGAGGTTAACCTGTCAAATCCCCACTCATCTGTGACTAATCACAAATTGTAATTTGATCCCTCACCTGTGTCAGCTGACTGCCACGGCAGAGAAGCCAATTGGTAAACAAGATATTGACAAATGTCTGCTTTCATAAAAGCAGGAAGTAGACACACTGCAGATTTACTGTAGGGTTTGTATCAGCTGTAACACAGAAATGACTGTCCTGCTAATCCTCTGCTTCTAATTCTTTCAGCCGTAGACCCTGAACAAGCATGCAGCAGATCAGGTGTTTCTGACATAATTGTCAGAACTGATAACATTAGTCGCATGCTTGTTTCTGGTGAAATTCAGTCACTACTGCAGCAAAATAGATGAGCAGTACATCCAGGCAACTGGTATTGTTTAAAAGGAAGGAAATATGGCAGCTTCCATATCACTCTCACCTCGGATTCACTTTAAAGGTTATTATGCTGTTGCTTATCTTTCAGAGCAGAGAGGAAGTTCTAAGTTCAGGTCTGCTTTAATAACTAAAATGCCATTTTGTTCACATCCATTTTAGTAACAGGTAAATGAATTTTACCCCTGGCCCCATAATTCACAACTAACAAACAGGCGTAAATAGAATGTTATGTTAGATGACCATAAAAAAAATGAATAAATAAAAAAAATGCTCTCATGTTTTAACGACATGTAGAATATCTTCCTCTTAGCGGTAGAATTTATAACCTCCTTTACTTAACAACAAACACTGACCCCACTTCCTCCCCCCTCCCCCAGCTCTTCCTCTTTAACGGCCGTTGATGATATTTCTCATTTTTATGAACTGCTTTTTATGTATGCTTAGGTAATACAGCGATTTAAAATATTGTTTTTTTTATGAGCGTTGCCGTGGAACATTAAACTTTGATTTTTTTTTTTTGTCAGCGCTGAGAAGAAAGCTGAGGATCTGGGATTGTTAATTAGCGTTCTGTGTATGAAAATGAGGCAAGATCACCACCTACTGTAAGACAGACTAATCTGCACTTTTTGTGTAATTCTGCACTGAGTGATCAGGAGGAGAAAAATGAATTGCTAAGGAGCCGTTATTCTCAAACCTACACTAAAATAACGACAAGTGTAAGGATGTTGGCAAAAAGTACCGGTTTATACCAAAATTGTACTTATTGGCCTCAATTCACTAAGCTTAACTCCTGTCTTTAATAACTCTTCTGAGCTGTTTTACAGTTATCACCATGGTGATATCATTGTGATAACTGTAAAACAGCTCAGAAGAGTTATTAAAGACAGGAGTTAAGCTTAGTGAATTGAGGCCATTGTTTCTATTTTTAGATTTGTGTTGTTCCATCATCCTTAAAGAGGAACTTCAGCCTAAACAAACATACTGTCATTAGGTTACATTAGTTATGTTAATTAAAATAGATAGGTAATATAATCTCTTACCCACCTTGTTTTAAAAGAACAGGCAAATGTTTGTGATTTCATGGGGGCAGCCATCTTTTTGGTTGAGAGGAGGTGACAGGGAGCACGAGACACAGTTCCAACTGTCCTGTGTCCTGATCACCCCTCCCAGTTGCTAGGCAACGAGAACAACAACATCAGAAATCCCATCATGCTTTGCACAGTATCAGGGGAAAAATGCTCGGATAGATTTCTTTGATGGGGCGGAGCTTAGCTTCTGTACAGCCAAAAATGAGGCTTTGGTAAGAAAAACAAAGTTCTGATGCTGTGAATCTGTTAAAGAAACACCAAGCCTTTTCAGTGCTGCTGAGTAGATTTTTAGTCTGGAGGTTCACATTAAAGTGTACTTGTAGACTGAGGCCGGTTGCATACCTGAGGTTTGCGATGTGATGTAAGCACTGCATAAATTAGGCTTCATGTTATCCTGCGCCATGGGGCAGTGACGGGGTCATATGCATAGGCCCACCCCTGGCTCGTGACGTATACTCTGATAGGCAGGAAGTATGTCACTGAGATTCCCCGTGACACATCGCACCGTGCTCCCGTCATGCACATTTGCTGCGTCGCCCACTGACTTGCATTGCTGCATTGGCTATCATTCATAAAAGTGTTGTCGGTAACCAAAATCCGTGCGGGAAAATACCGCTGCCGGTATTTCAGCCTTCTGGGTGGTTATTCATAAAAATGTTGCCTGTTGCGATAGGAGTGCGGAGATATCCCGCTGCAGGCTAGCGGTAGGCTGTCGGTAGGCATGCGGAAACAGGAGAAGCTGGCCAAGTCCCTCCATGCGGTTTTCTCTGTGCTGCTGCGTGGGAGGTCTGTCCCATTCACTTACATGTACTCCGCATGCTTATCGCTACATCCAGGGGAGCGGTAATCCCCGTCCGCATACCGCCTGCGTTAGTTTTTATGAATTTACATTTTGTTACATTTCCGCATAGAATCACCGCAGAATGCGGTGATTTATCGCTCTGCTCAGAAAAGTCAGCTTCACATGCGGAAACAGCCTTTATGAATACACATTTTGCTCAGTGCTCGGTAAAGTCGGCTGTTTTTAGCATTTCTGCATGCGGGAATGCTTTATGAATTAGAGCCATTGTGCGGTAGGCAGGGATCATGCAGTAAAGTGCTGCACCCTTTGCGCTGGCATTGCAGCGATGCTTCCAACACAACATGTCATATTGCGTGCAGTGTGCAACTCTCCATAGACTTGTATGGCCCTGGCTTCAGGGAAGTGTACCGCGGTGCGACGCAACGCACAAGTGTGCAAGGGGCCTAAAAATAGCACAAAAGAACGTTGGCAGAGGGAGGCACCTGGATAGCGTAGAGGCTTCCACCTTCCTCCTGCACCCCACCAAACCAGCGCTGGGACCCTCTGAACCAATTCAGCAAGGGCTTGTCCAATAGAATAGATTCACATGGCCACAGTGAGCAGTCCCATCCGTGTCTGAGTGCAGCTGCACTGTGCAGGTGGATGAATAGCCCACGCCTGCAGCAGCTCCTCCACAGACAGGAGTGCGGCTCTGAAGAAGAAGTGATGCCCCGGCGAGAAGCTTTGGGTTGCAGGAGGATCAGAGAAGTCTATGGGTTCTGCGTGAGAGTAGGGAGAAGTTAAGTTATAGTAATCACTTTTCTCGGTATATCCAGAGCCCTTTTATAGCACATCAAATTTTGCCTATAAGAGCATCCTTTTTATAAACTAAAACTAGCTTTTCGGCTACACCAGGCACCCTTTGTAGCCGAATTTTTAATATGGGCTACACCAGTCAGGCACCCTTTGTATCCGAATTTGGCATATGGGCTACACTAGGCGCCCATTGTAGCCAAATTTGGCATATGGGCTACACCAGGCGCCCTTTGTAGCCGAATTTGGCATATGGGCTACACCAGGCGCCCTTTGTAGCCGAATTTGTCATATGGGCTACACCAGGCGCCCTTTGTAGCCGAATCTGGCTTTTTTCGTCTATATCAGGCACCCTTTTTTCCCAGGCGTCCTTTCCAAATGTACGCTCATCAGGGGTCGCTGTTACATGTAAGTAAGTACATATGGCAAGTGGATCCCAGCAAGATGAGTTAACATAACCCACTGCACACTCTGACAGGGCAGTGGCCCGACCTTGTCCGCTCCTAGAAACATGTGTACAGTGTAATAATTCCTTAACGTCTCGTCTAATGCATGGTAAAATACCCAAAAGTTTGCTGGACAATTAAATTACTTTCCATACCTTGCTGAGGACAGGAGAATTTACAATTAGGAAAATCTAAAACCCCTCCCCTCAACCTGTCATGGCTGCCTGTAGCCTCCAGTGCCTGATTTCACATCCAGTACTGGGTTCTTAACAGACATTAGTAGCAGTAGGTACCTTTGTTGTTGTCGCTCCTACTACTTCTCTCAGCTGCAGCTTTTGATTAGCAGATAATTCTGTGTGCAGCATCTGGAAGCCATTACACAAAGCTGCTTATGTCTACCAAGCAGTACTACCTAGTGCTAGTGGCAGCAGGTACACAGAGAGTAGTACTATCAAACAGAAAGAGACACCGAGAGCCCAATATAGTGTAATAATATGTACTGGTAATATGGGGGTGACAAAGATAAGTATATGATATTAATACTCACAAACCAGGGTTACCTTCCAGGCAACCACTGTAAGGGCAGGTGGGGAGATTAGACCTGTCCCCACTCAGGATTAAGAAGTTGCCCTGTAGATCCCCCCCCCCCCCCCCCGCCTCTGTAGACAGAGGCACTTTGCTTTGTACTAGACCTACATGAGATTTATGCTCCGTTCATAGCCTGAGGAAGTGGGATATAAATGCGAAACGCGTTGCACTTTCTGGAGTAATGTGAATAAATATTTGGTTGAACTCTATCAACAGTTTGTTGTGTCTACTTGGAGGAGGGAAATCCACCTCGGCCTCCCCCGACTTTTAAACTTTTTATCGACTTTTATCCTTTTGGCACCTCTGTTTGCCTGTGCAAGTAGTTAAATCATGATAGAGATTCTAATTCTTCCCCATGCTATCCTGGGTCGTTAAAGTAAGAAAAGTAAACCTGAGATGAATGAAAGCAAACGTTTTATGCATACCTGGGGCTTCTTCCAGCCCCCTTTGGCCTGATACGCCCCTCGCCGCTATTCTCCGCCTCCTGCATTCTCCGCTACGGCTCCTGGCAACTTCAGGGGCTCACTGAGTATATGCGGGCCGGCCACGCTCCTGTCGTCGGGAACCTTATGCGCCTGCTCAGAACACTCTGCCGCACTGCGCCTGCGCCAACTGGCCGAAGTTACCGGGACCATTGCAGAGGATCCAGAAGGCAGAGGAGGACGGCGTGGGAGCGAACAGGAGGCTGGAGGAAGCCCCAGCCATGTATAAAACTTTTACTTTCATTAATCTCAGGTACACTTTAAATCCTTCATTCTCCCGTGCATTGCAGTCAATATTTCCAATAACGTAACAAGAGATTTGCCTTTGCAAAAACAGCAAAGCTCAGAAATTGCTGGCTTGGAGAAGTAATTTTCAGCACTGGTGATGGGGATAAGCAGCGGCTTGTCAGATAAATTATGTACCGAATTTCCCAAGTCCCCTGACTCCCCTCCTCCTGACAGTTCACCCTTCTGTTCTTGCTGAGTTGTGCTGTACAGCTGTGCAGACTGACAGAGCCGTGCGAGCTTCTCAGCTTCCTCTTCTGCAGCTTGTTACCACTGCAGACTGTCTGACCCAGCGGTTCTGGGGAATGGTTTACAAATGTGAAGTGAATCTGCCGTGTTCACTTCAATCAGCATGTCTCTAATGCTCATCTGGATGTTTTTGAAGGCGGTAAAGTGCAGCATTTTATTTTCAATAGTTTTTAGTGAACGTTTTTCAGTATTGACGATATAAAAGAAATGACCAAATATGCTTCAATAAATCCAAATAATTATACATTGTATATGTGTTCCTGCTCAGGGGGGGGCAATGGTAACTAGTGATGGTCGTAATATGTTAATTACGATCATGCGAAATTTATGTAATCTCAATTTGGACATTTAATTCATTTTGTGAAGTCCATTCGTAATTTCGTGTAATTTTTGCGTAATATCGTTCCAGCTTTAATGGTTAATAGCAAAGCTCCCATACATGCTATCATCACCAATCATCACCAACCTATGACCCGGACATGCATGCGCAGTATGTCCGTTCAGTCGCTGACTACACTGGAGCGCGCACACGGGGACGCAGGAGCAGGTGGAATGAGCGTCTGTGTGGTGACCGCATTGAGCATGGCCACAATGGTGCTGAATGAACATACTGCAGTGGCTGGATAGTGTACTCGTTAAGGGCACCGCCTTTGACATGGGAGACCAGGGTTCGAATCCTGGCTAGGTCAGTTCCTATTCAGTAAGGAGTTCAAGGCAAGACTCCCTAACACTGCAGGGTGGCCTCTTGAGCGCTTTGAGTCCGACAGGAGAAAAGCGCTATACAAATGTTTGGATTATTATTATTATTATTATTATTACTGTGCATGCGTGGCACAGTATATACGGGTCATAGGTTACCTGGGTCGGCCATCGGCGCGTACAAGAGGAATCGGCGCTGGTAGACTTGGATGACAAATACAGCCGTTATATGGCTGATCCTGCTGCTGCGCCAGTCCCGGCCGTTTTAAATACTATTCCCCCTCCAGGCCGCCATGGATGGTGGGGAATAAAATAATTCGGCTTCCAGCAATTATTGTGTTTTAAAAGTAACTTCAGCTCCGTCTTCTGACGGCACCGAAGTCACTCCCTGTGCGCCCAAGTTTCCTGCGCTGGATTCACTGTGTTCGCATCGGCACAAGGCTTGCTACAGGAGAGCGGCGAGGTGTGGTAAGTATCTACTTATAACACCCCACACATAACATATACCCATTTCACTAGAGTACTTCAGCTCTGGTATCCTTTAAACAACCTCACCCCAGAGCAATGCTCACCTCCTTCCCTCTCCTAGCAGAATAAGCCGTTGGATCTGCTAAGCTTACTCTGCTGTACACTGGTATGCTGGCAGTGCTGGGCATTGAGGACAGTGTGTTTCTTGGATCTATCTAAAGATGTCTTATGTCCTGCTTTAACAGGCTTCACCCCCATCTCTTTGTTCACGCGTTAATGTGCGTCACTTGTCACTTGAAATCTTTCTTCATTAATATGTTGCCACTCAGAGAAATTCCAGGGTAATCCAGTCCTCAGCAAAGTTATTTTTGTGATGTGGTTTCCCTTCTCCAGCACACAAGGCTTACTGAGCACTGAGACAGTTATGTGACTTTTGCAAGTTGTTAAGTCGAGAGTCCTCTCTGTGATTATAGGGGAGGTTGGAGAGGAGTGCAAGTGAGTGCAGTGTGCATACCTGCCAACTTTTTGAGATAGGGACACTCTAAGACACACCCCTGCCACACCCCCAATCCCGCCTCCGCCACACCGCTAGTCACTGATAGCAGAAAGAATTCAGAAGAAAAAGAAGCTGTTTTGACCACACTGGTCCATTTACTGACAGGAAAGTATTTTATGGCTGTAGTTACTTATCAGTGAGGGTTATGCTACAGACCCAGTCCGACCCGGGGAGAAACTGTCAATTGCATACCTGATTTAAAACTCTTTCAGGTAGAGAAAGAAAAAAAGGAACACAGTGTTAGGATTGGTGTCAGCAACCAGAGAGAATCTGATTATTGGCGATCTGCAGAATCGCCAACAATACAGATGTCACCTGATTATTGATGATCTGCAGAATCACCAATAATACAAGTGTAACTAACCTCTGGACACCTAATACAGTAAATGACAATAAAGACAGTAATAATTACCAAGATCGTGGAAATATCCACCACACGGCAATTCCTCAGAGGTGTGGTTACCTCTGAATGGGAGCCCCGTGTGTGAGATCCTCAAACCGGGCAAAGAGAGGAATCTCGGCCGCTGGCAGTAATCGTCTGCTAGGGCAGGCGTCTTGGAGAGGCAAGCCTCAGAGATAGCCCTACAGTGGGAGACGTTCCACTGAAGGGAGAAGGTCAGACAAGCAGAGGTTCGGCAACAGAGAAGGCGGCAGCAGTACAGAAACGGAAGGCTGATTCAGAGTCCGTAAACAGGCAGGGTCGGCAACTTTGAATCAGATAGGCAGAAGTACAGGATCGATAAGAGTAAAGAGTAGTCAGGGATAGGGGAGAGTCAAAACACAGGTAAATATACAAATACAATCCTAATCTAAGGTGTGACGTCCTTGGTATCAACACCTAGGAAACTGGACTAAGGTCTGAGCGCTAACACGAATGTATTCACGACAGCAGACAACTTGCTACTGACAAACAAGTTCTATAAGTAGCCAGAGAACTGCCCAGCGCCGCCCCAGACCCCCAGCCAATCCACAGAGCCACTGGAATCAGCTGACTCCTCGTCTAATGGCATAAAGTTCTTGTCTCCTCGCGCGTGCGCGGGTAAGACGGAGACAGTTGGCCGGCGAGGGAGCGGGAGACCCCACAGGCAGCAAGCGTGCGGTGGAGTCCGCCGAACATGCGGACTCCGCTGTCCGTACAGCCCCACCCGGCGACCCAGAGGTGAGAGCCTGAGAAGCGGAGCCCGCTGCCACGCATGTACTGGCAGCGGGTCCGCTGACTGTTACACACAGCCTTGTTATTTGTGTGCTTGGCACTGTACATACACATGTCTACCTCATCATGTCACATGTCACTTCGGTTGTCCTTTAAAGCATGCTGTTTAGTTGAGACTCTGGTGGCCTGAGTTCCGAATAACGAGGACTGTAATAGGAGAAAGATGAGAAAGGGGAAAGCAGGGAGAGAGGTGTAAGAAGCAAAGAAAAAAAAAAAGAAGAGGATAGGGAGAGGGTCTGGTGGGGTAAAGAGATAGAGAGAAAAGAGAATGGGAACAGGATGATTTGAGAGGAAAGGTAACCAGGAAAGGAGTTTGTAAGGGAAAGGTTCAGAGAGAGAGAGGAAGAGAGAGGGAATGGGAGGAAGTGACACCATGAGAGGGAGCGGGAGGATGTGAGGGTGACTTATACCACCATAAGGAATCATTTAAGGAGATGAGGTTGTTAATGGCACTTTCCCAGTGTTAATCCCAGTAATCAGTGCCACAGGCTTGTAAAAGTCAGGAACGCAAGTTATCATGTAGCATTGTCACAGGTCCTCATGCAAACTCTCCCAGAATATTCAGGGCCCGTTTCCACTATTGCATTGCGGATTTCGCATAGGTTAGGGTAATGCGATTTTAACCATGTCACTGCCTGTGTGAATTAACATGGGTACCTATGCAAAATCGCATGCGAATTCGCGGCAAAAAACGCATGGGGAAAACGCATGCGATTTCCCTATTAAATACATTGTGTGCGATTCGCCTGCATTCCACACGCAAGCGAATTCTGAGGGCTCTGCCATGCAGAAAAATCCTGCACAGAAAAACGCACAGCAAAACTGACAAGTGGAAACAGTCCCATTCACTTGTATTGGCTGTGCGAATCTGCATGCGGGCAACGCATGCGGATTCGCGATAGTGGAAACGGGCCCTCAAGGGATGCTTGGAAAGGCGATTTCCGATTCCGTGGAAATTCCAATGACCAAAAATGGCAATTACCGATTCTGTCCATTTTCGAAATTCGATTTCAGAGAAAAGTGGGTTTTTTTTTGTCCTTTTGTTAATAAAGTTAGTTCGTTATAATACTTCTCAGTATCAGAGAATGCAGAATTTTACTGTGGTAATCGAAATATCATGGTAATTTAGGCCAATCACAGGACTCAGAAATACTCAGTAGTATCCAAGTCTTGTGATTGGTCTAAAATGACCGCGGTAATCTGATTTTCGAGGAAAAATTCTGCATTCTCTGATTGGTCTGAGGCTTCCGAGTTCAGTGATTGGGCTAAAATTACCGAGTTGTGATAATGCGACATTTACATGGAGATCCGATTTCCGAGACCAATTTCCGATTACCGCTGCTCTAAGCCAATTTCCGATCGGAAATGCGCAAGTTTCAGTTCCGCAGAATTCCAATGAGCATCCCTATAATATTAGTATCTGCCGATTGATTTAATGAGAACTCCAGTTTGAGTTGCAGCATATTACATTAGCTGTATTAGCAGAGCCATTTCTTACAGTCTTGGCCAAAAATATTGGCACCCTTGAATTTTGGTCAGAAAACGCAACACTTCTCCCAGAAAATTGTTGCAACTACAAATGGTTTAATGTTGTCATGTTTCTACTTCTCCTGACTCCATGCCTGGATATATTGCCACAAACTGTCGGGAAGCCGCAAATTAAACAGGAACTGAAGAGGGGAAAAAATAGATCAATACATTGTAATGTGAGAAGTTAAAAAAAAAGATATCAAGAAATAATTGATATTTGCCATTTAATTTGTTTATGTTTTTTGAGCCACAATGAGCCTGCATGTAATCATCTTTACTGCTGGCAGGCATGAAAAACTAGACAGCACCAACTGCCATTATCTATAACCACACCCACTAACAATGCAGTAGATACTGTAGATACTGTATACATATGCACAGAGGGAGGTACTGGAAAGCTGTTATTTCCCACAATGCAACAAGGGTTACAGACAGGAAACTATCAGGACCTAGGCGCTGACATCACACTGTGGGAGGGGTTTCACCACAATATCAGCCATACAGATGTCTCTGATGACCTATTTGAGAAAAGGTAAAGATTTCACCTGGGAAAGGGGGTATCAGCTACTGATTGGGATGAAATGCAATCCTCTCTCTTTAAAGAGAACCAGAGATGAAACACCCTCATG
Source organism: Hyperolius riggenbachi (assembly GCF_040937935.1). Taxonomy (NCBI): domain Eukaryota; kingdom Metazoa; phylum Chordata; class Amphibia; order Anura; family Hyperoliidae; genus Hyperolius; species Hyperolius riggenbachi. The sequence continues at coordinate 59,649,856 of NC_090651.1, forward strand.
TATTTTACCTTATAAATCAGTGGGAACATGACAGTAAACACCTAATCTGCTCTTTGTTACATTGTTCTCTGTTTAATTTGCCTGTTATCACCTCTAAGATAAGAATCCCGACTAAGCAGTCGGCTGGCTTTGCTACAGAAAGATTATAGCTTAGACTGTGTTCTTTTGTGTCTTTTCAAGTCCAAGCCTGCCCCCTGCTGGCTTTGCTCAGAAATCATTATAGCTGAGTCATTATAGCAAAGCCAGACTCAATGCACAGTCCGGGATTCTTATCTCAGCTAGATAACAGACACTTTTAGCAGTGAGGATGAAACAGAGGGCAGGGTAGGTGTTTTCTCTAATGTTCCCACTGATTTCTATGGTAAAATACATGAGGGTGCTTCGTCTCTGGTTCACTTTAAGGTAACAGAGTTATTGTATAACTGGGATTTAGATGTACACCTGACCAGACCAAACTCCTGCTATGGTACATGATGCGTTCAAGGCAGATCGCAAACTAAGGATGAGTTTCACTACCCAACACACAACACACGAGAATGGGAGGGTGTGTGTGTGTGTGTGTGTGTGTGTGTGTGTGTGTGTGTGTGTGTGTGTGTGTGTGTGTGTGTGTGTGTGTGTGTGTGTGTGTGTGTGTGTTAATAATCTGAGGTTAGGGTGGGTGAGGATTGGTTGCTGATATTGGACTTTGACGATCAAAACTGTAGCAAATTGCCTGAAGAAAATCCAGCCTTGCTTTTCTCTGTTAATCAGAGTGGAGTCAGGAAAACAGATTGTTAGTGACATCATATTGATGCCCAGTGCAAGCATTGGAGGGTGCATTGCGTATAGATAATCTATTGCCTATAAGTAACTTTTTTTGCTCTCTGCAGTGCTTGTATGGAGAGACAGTGAATGCGGCCTCAGCGGAAGGGTCAGTGCTGCTTATTTCCTCTTAGTGTGCTTTAATGAAAAGCATATGTGTGCTGTAAATCTTCCTTTCTCCTTATTAAGCCGGGACATGTTCCCTATTACGCTCTGCACTTTCCACGCTGGGAATCAATAAGATGATTTGCTTTCTTAATCAACTTTGCTGTCTCTTATTTTTCTCAAAACGGAGAGGGAATGGGATGATTGGAGGTTCAGTCGGCACCCTACATCTCCCGAATAGAAAAGCCTTCTAGAGTAGAGACAGAATGACTAAAAACGCCTAGTCCAGCCACTATTGACTGTACATACAGAAGAAATAGTCTGGTGTTGCCATTAGCCAGGACCGGATTTCTTGAAAGGCCACAAAGGCCAGGACCTTGGGTGGTTGCAGCCTAAGGGAGCACCTATACTTTAAATAGGGGATGCTACATAAGAAAGAGAAGGCTGCAAATGGGGAGCAACATATGAAAAAGGGAAGCTGATGCCCAATCAAGCTGTATATGAAAGAGAGGGGCTGCACTACATGGACATTATACATGGAAGAGGGGGCTGCACATGGAATGGGAGGGGTACTGCTGCACATGGAAGGAAAGCTACAAATTATTTGGCCTAGAGGCGGAAAAAGTATAAATCCGGCCTTGCCTCTAGCAGGTTGGTTGGTCATTGCTTCTAGAGACACTGAAGTGAAAAAAAATGATGATATAATGATTTGTATGTGTAGTACAGCTACGAAATAAAACATTAGGAGCAGAGACATAAGTCTAATATTGTTTCCAGTACAGGAAGAGTTAAGAAATTCCAGTTGTTATCTATGCAAAAGAGCCATTGAGCTCCACGACTTCCAAAGTCGCAGAGAGCTCTGTCTTCTGAAGCTTGTTGTCTCAACTGTCAGTTACTGTATTTTCTTTTTCTCTGCAGAGAGCAGGTCAATAGTTCACTGGCCTGCTCTGCAAAATCATTTAAAATGCTGAATAGTGTGTAAACTGCAAATATTAGAGAATGCTGCAATGTTATAAAAAAAAACTATATAACTGAAAATAAAAATATGATAATATTTTCTTTGCTACTAATTTTCTAGTAATTATCCGTACTATACAACCATTTTATTATATCATTATTTTTTTCGCTTCAGTGTCTCTTTCAGTACCCCCAGCTATACTGATAACTGCGGGGCAGGTCCCAGTATTCATACCCTGGCGGGGCCTAAAGAGAACCTAAAGTGAGAGAGATATGATCCTGCTGATCCTCTGCCTCTAACGCTTTTTAGCTATAGACTCTGAACAAGCATGGAGCAGATCAGGTGTTTCTGACTGATGTCTACCGTAAGTGTATTATCTGTATGCTTGTTTCAGGTGGGTGATTCAGACATTACCAATGCCAGGAAGATCAGCAGGATTGGCAGGGGAAGTGATGTGCAATCTTGCGCTACTCCAACACAATGATGATACAATACACACCAATAGCAGCTCCTCAACCCCGGCTGAAGGTGTTACTGTTGCAGAAGAAGAAAGAGGAACACTCTGTAGTGTATTAACATTTTTAAAACACGCAAGGAATAAAATACACTTACTGGACAGTAGTGTAAATAAGACTTGTCATGAGTATAACCTAAATCATTAACCTCAGGTGGCAAAATATTCCTCCTCTGATGAAGACGTGGACATGCCGAAACGCGTTGTGACGTCACTGGCACACGACTACCGAACTGAGGCACCCCTTGTCCACCTACCATCCAGGACATCCACCCCTGTTGGCCACAGAGGAGGAATAGGTTGCCACCTTAGGCTATTGATTTGGGTTATACCCATGACCAGTCTTCTTTACACTACTATCCAAGTGTATTTTATTCCTTGCCTGTTTTATGATGCAAAATTTTAACACACTACGGAGCACTCCTCCATCTCTATTGTTTCTACTGCAACAGGAGTGGCAGGGAACTGGTATAGTTTGAATGAAAATAAATATGTCAGTCCTATATCCCTCTCACTTCAGGTTTCCTTTTAAAGCAGAACATCATCCCTCCTCCCCTCTCCATAGCAACAGGACAGTTAGCTAGCCTGCAGGCATAGCCGGCCTTTGATATGAGCGACCGGAGCGGTCGCTCAGGGCGCCAGCTTCCAAAGGGGCGCCTATAGCTGGTTGCCTATACTGAGGGCACCTACACCTGATTTCCTATACTGAGGGCACCTATAGCTGGCTACCTTTACTGAGGGCACCAACACCTGGCTACCTATGCTGGAGGCACCTATGCCTGGCTAACTATGGAGGGATGGAGACCTTCAACTGACTTCCTATACTGCCTATACTGGGGGCACCTATGCTTGGCAACCTATATTGAGGGCACCTACACATGAGATCCTATACTGGGGCACCTATACCTGGCTACCTACCTACACTGAGTCTGAGGGCGTTTTTTTTTTTTGGGGGGGGGCACTGCGGCTATAACCTGTGGTGCAAATTGTCAGTGCTGTGCTATCATTCTAAATAGGGGGAGGCGGATAACTGTCCCACTGATTGTTTTTATTAATATTCCTGAAAGGTTCTAGCCTTCATTTTTAAGTGTATTCAGGATAATGCACTCTTTCCATCCATTCGTGGTTATTAATAGTATTTTTTCTAATATACATGTAACAGAGATCTGAGCATTTGGCGTGATGTATCACAACGTCAAAAAGGTTGGGAACCACTGTTCTAGGAGAGATCTCAGGAGAAAAGGGGAATTGCATATGGGCCTGTGTGTGTGTGTATACGTGCGTGCGTGTGTGCGCACGTGGAAAGAGGATGAAAGGCGGGGGGTACAAAAATCAGGTTTCGCTCAGGGCGCTGTGAAACCTAGGGCCGGCCCTGCCTGCAGGCTACTGACACATCTGTACAGCACTCAGCCCTGAACTGTCACCCAAGAGATTGAAGCCCAATCTCTGCAGGTGACAATAATCGTCCATGCCACTTAGGATCTCTTTAGGGGGCAAAATAGTCATTTATTAATTGTATTATTGATTAGCAGTTTTTGAGCTGATTTACATATTTACACTCTATAATTACCCTTATCATTTAAATCGTCTCTCCTGCTGTCTGTGTCCTCGCTGGAAAGATTCCTCCTCGCCGTTTCCAAATCCCAAAATCATTTACATCTATACATGTTTAATATTCACCAGGAACAACGCCAATATCCATCTCACACATCAGACGTTCTACTTATGTGGTCTTTGTTCATCTCCCCTTTCATTGCGATTTACCCCTGTGGTATACAAGAGTAAGTGGGCTTCCCTGAAGGACCACAGATATAATGAGAGATACATAAAATAGAAATGTGACTCCCCCCTCCTCCTGTTATTGCTGTGAGAAGCACGCAGGCATCTTTATAAATGGATCTGTTGGGAGCGTCGTTTAGGAAAAGTTGTTTGGTGACAAAACCTGCTGTTGTGTGTACGATGGACGCCTTCCAAGAGAAGACTGGCCCGGAGAACAAAATATGCTAGGGACTCGGCAGCAGCAGTCCTCCCCATTGCAACATCATTAGCATATGTTTCTATGGTTACAATATAAAGATGGAGATGAGGCAGTTTACTATTGCACACTTTGTAACAAACATCTTACTATGAATGCAAGGTAGGGTGAAAGGTTTTTGTACCATGTAAACCAAAAGGATTGTGGGTAAAAAAATAAAAAAAAAGATACTGTAAGATGAAATGCCTGAAGAAGAAGACTAGTTTCCTGTAAGTTTGCTAAACTAGATAGCTGTTAAAAAGTATTATTTCTTAATCTCTTATTTTTTTCAGTAGGTAAAGAGATCCTGTCTTCATCATTGACATCATCATCATTGACATCATCATGATTATTGACCACTTGCCGTAATTTTCCTTGGTCCTTGGACAAACACCCTAAAAAAGAAGAGGACAGAGACATTGGGAGCCCGAATGGTGCAGTGTGGCATAAGAACACAAGATGAATAACAATTATATTGCCCTTTTCTCCTGGCGGACTCAAAACGCCAGAGCTGCAGCCACTAGGGAGCGTTCAGTAAGCAGTAGCAGTGTTACGGAGTCTTGCCCAAGTTTCAGGCGCGGAGCTAGGGGGGGTCGGGGTAGGACAAGTGCCCCGGGGCGCCTGGTCCCCGAGGGCGCCCTCAGCCTGGCTGAGCTGCAGGTTTTTTTTTTTTTTTGCGGCGGAGGGGAGGGGAGCAGCGCAGAGAAGAGGGGGAGCTGTGCGGACGGTGGGGAAGGGGGGCCATATCCCCCCTCCTTCCCTCACCTTAGGTGCTCTCTCTCTTCCTCGCTGTCCCCTCCAATGTCCGGGTGGCTGGCCTGGCAGCGGCGGGCGGAACTCACCTCCGTCTCGCTCCAGCGCCGGCCGGAAGTTCGAGTGTGCAGCCGCTGCTCTCTCTGGTCTGGACCAGACCAGAGTAGTGGCAGATCCATCCGGCGCTGCGACGAGACGGAGGTAAGTTCCGCCCGCCGCTGCCAGCCACCCGGACATTAGAGGGGACAGCCAGGAAGGGAGAGCAGCTCTTCTCTGCGCTGCTCCCCTCCTGCTGGGGAGGGGGACACCTGACCTGGCTACCTACTCTGGGCACATATACCCCTGGCTACATATACTGGACATATATCCCTGGCTACCTACTCTGGGCACATATACCCCTGGCTACCTACTCTGGGCACATATATCCCTGCCTACATATACTGGGCATATACTCCTGGCTACCTACTCTGGGCACATATACCCCTGGCTACCTACTCTGGGCACATATACCCCTGGCTACCTACTCTGGGCACATATACCCCTGGCTACCTACTCTGGGCATATATACCCCTGCCTACATATACTGGGCATATACCCCTGGCTACCTACTCTGGGCACATATACCCCTGGCTACCTACTCTGGGCACATATACCCCTGCCTACATATACTGGGCATATACCCCTGGCTACCTACTCTGGGCACATATACCCCTGGCTACCTACTCTGGGCACATATACCCCTGGCTACCTACTCTGGGCACATATACCCCTGGCTACCTACTCTGGGCACATATACCCCTGGCTACCTACTCTGGGCACATATACCCCTGGCTACCTACTCTGGGCACATATACCCCTGGCTACCTACTCTGGGCACATATACCCCTGGCTACCTACTCTGGGCATATATACCCCTGCCTACATATACTGGGCATATACCCCTGGCTACCTACTCTGGGCACATATACCCCTGCCTACATATACTGGGCATATACCCCTGGCTACCTACTCTGGGCACATATACCCCTGGCTACCTACTCTGGGCACATATACCCCTGGCTACCTACTCTGGGCACATATACCCCTGCCTACATATACTGGGCACATATACCCCTAACTACATATACTGGGTACGTATACCCCTGGCTACATATACTGGGCATTTATACCCCTGGCTACATATACTGGGCACATATACCTCTGGCTACATATACTGGGGACACATACCCCTGCCTACATATACTGGGCACATATACCCCTGGCTACCTGTTCTGTGGACATCTCTACCCCTGGCTACCTGTTCTGGGGACATCTATACTGCTGGCCACCTATTCTGGGGACACCTATAGACCTGGGGCTACCTATTTTTGGGCAAGCATTGCTGTCAGATTGAGTGTATTTTGGGGAACTGCTGCCAGGTGAGAGGTGTCTACCATATTAAGGGGACATTCTGCCTATTTATGTGAAATGCTGTCTATTTATGTGCCTCATGACTGCTGAATTTGTCTTGTTGGGGGCCTCATGGTTACTGAATTTGTCTTGTTGGGGGCCTCATGATTTGTTGGGGGCCTCAAGATCGCTGAATTTGTCTTGTTAGGGGCCTCATGATTGCTGAATTTGTCTTGTTAGGGGCCTCATGATTGCTGAATTTGTCTTGTTGAGGGCCTCAGGATTGCTAAATTTGTCTTGTTGGGGGCCTCATGTTTGCTCATGATTGCGGAATTTGTCTTGATGGGGGTGGGGGGCTCATGATTGCTGAATTTGTCTTGGAACATGCTGGAAGGTACATACTGAGGGAGGGTGGGTGAGCGTGAGCCTGCTAACCTCCATGTACATTTGAAGGGGCGTGACCAAATGTGGAGTACCCATAACCACGCCCACATTTGGTCACGACCCTTCACCTTAGGGGGCGCAAAATAGTCTTTGTCCCCGGGCGCTGAAAACCCTAGCTACGCCTCTGCCAAGTTTTTCTTATTGAATAGGTTCTGGCTTTCTGAACAGGAAGAGCTGAGATTCAAACCCACGTGTCCTGTGTCAGAGGCAGCGCCCTTATTCAGTACACTATCCAGCCACTACAACAAGAAGCGTGATGGAAAACAAAAAGGATGAGGCTACTCACAAGTGAAGGTTGCACAAGGGGCAACCAACCTCTTAAAGAGAGTCTGAAGCGAGAATAAAACTCGCTTCAGCTCTTATATTCAGCAGGGGCATGTGTGTCCCTGCTAAAACGCCGCTATCCCGCCGCACAACGGGGGGCCCTTACCCCCCAAATCCCCTCCGTTCTTTGTGGGGATCTCTTCCTGGTGAGGCAGGGCTAATTGCTGCAGCCCTGCCTTACACGCGTCTGTCAGCGCGTATCTCCTTCACTGAGAGAGGCGATACAAAGCATGGCCAAAAAATGCTATACAAAGAGCTGTGCTTTTGCAAGCATTGCTCTCAGTGGACCTCTGGCATTAGAGTTATGATGATGATGTAGAATGAAATAAGGATTTTGATTGGCTACTCTCAGCAACTAATTTACTATGACTCAGGCGCGAGAACACAACAGATTTTTTAAGATCAGTATTGCAGAAAATCGATCCTGTTGTCACCAGGGAGAGATCAGACATACCGGAAATGATCCATTCGACCCGTCAATCTGAAGGAAAATGGCATTGTGTGTACCAGGCATTGATTCCCACCTGGCCTTTTTGATAAGGTGATGTGGGGGTAAGGGTCCTCAGGGAAGATGACAGACAGGTCATTTGACACCCACCAGCCCCCCAGGCATCTGCTTATGTTGCCTTCTGGTTATTCTGGCTGTAGCAGAACGTGGAGTTCTTCTTGGAATCCCCAAGGAGTGCTGCTGTGCAAGGCCGGATTTATACTTTTACTGCCCCTAGGCAAAGCATGTTGGGGCTCCCCTACCATGTTGAGTAGTGCACCCCCTTTGAATGTGCAGCCCCCTTTACCATGTGTATCATCCACGTACTGTAACCTCTCTCTTTCATGAAGTGCTCCATTGAACATTGGATTCCTCCTTTTCATGTAATGCTCTCCATTTGCAGCTTTCTCTTTCATATATAGCAGCCCCTGTTACCATGCCCAGGTGCCCCTATGGGCTGTAGCAGCCCAAGGCCAGGGCCATTGAGGCTTTTCTAGAAATCTGGCCCTGCTGCTGTGGTGGGAAGGCTGTAGCGTCTTACCACCATTTTCTTACAGCAATACACTACAGGTCCACTATAATGCAGCATGGTGGGTTTGCTAAAGACATACATGAAATAAAAGCGCCTGGAAAAAAGGGTGCAGGGGATTGCCGCTAGTAGAATATTGCTAAAATTAGCGATATTCCACTGGATTCCAATAGTAAATGATTGGTAAGTTTTACCAATATTTTACTATGACTAAACCTAGCCTTAGGCCTCTTTCACAGCAGAACGTTGCGGTTTGATGCGACATTAAAGTCGCAACGCAAATTATACCACAATGCCCTAAAAAGGTCACAACGCAACTTAATGCCCCATTATGGTCGCATAAGGTAGAGCATACAGGCAATGAAAAGTATACTTCCAAGTCATTACTGAGCATGTGCAAACAGTCCAACGCAGCTAATAACATGTATAACGCACTGCATGCAGCACTTGCACTTAACGTGCAGCGTTAGACACCAACGCAACGTGTGCACTGTGAATGGGGCATTGATTTTTCATTGCAGTGAGTTATTCTGCGTTAAATGTTGTTTTAATGTGCGACTTTAACGTCGCACTGCGAAAGAGGCCTTACTCTCACACAGAACCCTCCTTCTGCTGATTCCTAACCCTAAAACCCCCCTGGTGGTATCTAAACCTAAGACTGCCTCTGTTGGTGCCTAACCCTAAGACTCCCCCCCGTGGTACCTAACCCTAACCCCACCAGTGATGTCTAACCCTACCCCCTCTTAAACCTTAAATCTCAACTCAGAACTCCTCTCTGTTCTAAAAGTTACACAACAGTATAATAACCTTTAAAGGGGCACTATTGCTAAATTTATCTTTTTTAGACCCTTTAGCATACATATGTGTAGTTGGAGGATTGATTTTTGCACATTAGGCACTCTTTTGCAAATGTATTTGTTTTCTGGCAATAAATATTTAGAGACATGCATTCACGTCAGTTGTACCTTTCCGACGCCAATACAGCCTATACCATTGTGTAATAGGGAGGCATCTTGTCCTAGGTAGTGAGTGGCCGTTATCTTCTACCCCTCTGGCCATCTCATTTCTTTTCTCCCACCTTGTAACTGCAATATCGAGCAGTTACTGAGTTCGCAGCAGCAGCAACCGTAAAGAGATGGGCGCAGCCTCCTCCAGGCGTATGTGGCTGCGTGTAGGCTGCCCAGCCGCCAAGGACCCCCTTTACCTAAGCAGGCAATGAAACGGACACCTATTGTTGTCCGTTTCCATGGTAACCTGACCGGCATTTTTGCTTTGCGCAGGCTTGCGGTGGCATCAAAGAGCTCACAAAGCGCTGTAGCTGTGTGTTGCTCTCGATTGTGCATTGATTTTTTTTACTTATACAAAGTATTTTTACAGGGTTTTTTTAGCTGAGAAAGTAGGTAGATATTTATTTAAGTATTGTTTGTTTTTAAATAAAGATAAAGTAATTTTGCTGTTGAAATATTAACATATACAATACATAATAATACATAAATAAATACCTATTTTCTCAGCTAAAAAAAAAACCCTGTAAAAATACTTTGTATAAATAAAAAAAGATCAATGCACAATCGAGAGCAACACAGCTACAGCGCTTTGTGAGCTCTTTGATGCCACCGCAAGCCTGCGCAGAGCAAAAATGCCGGTCAGGTTACCATGGAAACGGACAACAATAGGTGTCCGTTTCATTGCCTGCATAGGTAAAGGGGGTCCTTGGCGGCTGGGGCAGCCTACACGCAGCCACATACGCACGGAGGAGGCTGCGCCCATCTGTTTACGGCTGCTGCTGCTGCTGCGAACTCAGTAACTGCTCGATAGTGCAGTTACAAGGTGGGAGAAAAGAAATGAGATGGCCAGAGGCGTGGAAGATAACGGCCACTCACTACCTAGGACAAGATGCCTCCCCATTACACAATGGTATAGGCTGCATTGGCGTCGGAAAGGTACAAAAACTGACGTGAATGCATGTCTCTAAATGTTTATTGCCAGAAAACAAATACATTTGCAAAAGAGTGCCTAATGTGCAAAAATCAATCCTCCAACTACACATACGTATGCTAAAGGGTCTAAAAAAGATAAATTTAGCAATAGTGCCCCTTTAAACAAAAAACATTTCTTTGTTACAGCTGATACAAATCCTAAAATAAATTGGCACAGTTTCTACTTCCTGATTCATGGAAGCAGACATATTGTTTACAGCCTGTACTTTCAAATGGGCTTATCTGCTTATGTGCCATAGGCAGTCATGTGACACATGGGAGGATCAAATTACTGCTAGTGATTAGACACAAATGAGGGGGAATTACACAGGCTAACCTCTTTAAATGCATACAGGTGCATTTCTGTTATGTTTTCCTTGTGTCCTGTGCAAGAGTTCAGGTCCTCTTTACCCCCTTAACCCCAAAGCCGCAATATGCGGCATAGAAGTTACATTTGGGCGCATGGAGGTGCTCAATTACCGGCAAGCATGGGAAATTTCCCCACCCAGAATCTACATGCACCCAAATGTAATTTCCTAGCCACATTATAAAAGCCGCGATTTTGTGGCAAATTTTGGCGCCCCCTGGTGCCCCATAGTGTTCGCTGCCATGCGCCCAAATTTCCCTTTTACCTGATTTGTTACTAAAGTGTATCAGACTATCGTAATAATCTCCTCAGCGATCAGATCAGCGTTATTTTCTATTTTTCTCCTGGAAAAAGAAAAAGCATTCCGCATCAAGCTCTTATTGTCCGATTTCACCTCTTGATGCTTAGCAGGAAAAAAAGGAGCCATTCACCTCTGAGGAGAAGGAATCAGATTCCTGGGATATTTGGGGGATATAAGCTCTTGGAATAACAGATTGTATTACCGGCTGATACTCCCGCTTGCTGAAACGGGGTGAATTTTATTCTACTCTGCGGCAGAATTCATAAGCTTGTCTTCTGTAGTGAGACACAAAGCTGGGCCTATTCCTTTCACAAGTTATTACTTCTCTTGGCAGCGGCTGCATCCCTTTCTTCTAATAATAAAGCCTGATCACCAGCCAAATTTCCCAGCTCATCCCAGTGATTTCACAATTATTATTATTATTATTTTTTTATTAGAAAGGAAATTCCAGGTAATGTGAACTACATAAGAATGCTAGATAATTATTTCATACCAGTTGACCTAAGCCCGTTTAAAAAAGGGCTCTAGGTCTTTTCACTGCGCCACCGCCAGTCAGTGTGCATGCGCACACCCATCCGCCCCGCGCGTGCACCAGTCTGCCTGGCTCCTTGGCCCTGTCCTCCTGTCCCAGCGGCTGTCCGTCCTATACATGCGCAGTAGCGCAGCACACTGGTACAGGGACAGGATGACGCAGGGACACAGGTATATTATTAGATAGGATACTCTAAGTGTAGGATAGAAAACCAAACTCGGCACATACAAAATGTAAATAAATATATAAAATCATATCTGCAGGGAAAATTGCATGTCGCTGGTGTCCGGGATGGTGACTGCTGAAAGTGCTGGTTTTACACAGGGCCCCCTCTGGGTCACGATTAGTATCCAAGCAGGTATGTAACTACAAGGGAGCAGCACCTACAACTGCAGGGGGGCCTAAAGCTGTAAGGGGACCCCAACTACTACTTTACCCCCTCTGATAAAGGGGTCCATCCTTCAGATCAGCTGCTTTTGTGGCTACACTTGTTATGGGTGTGAAGATTACGATGTCCACACTTCATGTCCACACGAGGACCCTTGTAAGATGGGGCCCAGGATGTGAGGGTTAGCAGGGGTAGGGAAGGTAAAACATTTGAACATTGGGGGGTGTCATCAAAGTTTTGCTGGGGGGCCCTATGATTTGTAGCTATGCCCCTGTATCCAGGATTCATGGAGGCTCACTGATGTACAGCACTAGGGTCTCAGGTTCAAAACTCAACCAAGACCCTTTCGGCATAGAGTTTGTATGTTCTCCTCACGTTTTCTCGGGGCTCTTGTTTCCTCACACAACCCAAAAACATACTGGAAAATTAACTTGTCAACACCCCCCACCCCACTCACCCAAAGTGAACTCTAGAATATATTAAGAATATCAGACTATGATTTTGGTAAATGTTAGACTGAGCTCCTCTGAGATTCCGCAATGCGACTGTTTGGTGGTAAGGTGGACAAAACTCTCACCTTGCAGCACTAGGGTCCCTAGTTCTAATCTGGGCCAGGACTGTAGTTGCATAGAGTTTGAACATTCTGCCCATGTTTGCTTGGGTTTCCTCTGTGCACTTTAGTTTCTTCCCACATCCCAGAACCATATACATAAGTTCATTGGCTCCCCCCAAACTGACCTAAGTTAGTGACATGGCTAAATATGTCGTTGCTATGTTGTTGTTTTTTTGTTGTTTATCCCTTTTAGCAGCAGGTGGCTATGATTGGCCGGTCTGGTGCCAGCACCCACGCCTGATTGGTCACATGCCAAAGCTTCCCCTCTGACTGGCCCTGGTGATCTCTCACCGGTGGTTAGGTTTTACCCTAGCATGACACGATAAGAGGCATATATTGACACCTCACCTTCTTATGATGTCATAGTGGAGAGGCTCCAGTCAATGAGGCTTGGGATTCAGGGATGCCTGGATGAGGGAGGGTAGTGTGAGTGCCAGGAAGGCGGGCGGGAGAGCGGAGAGAAGGTAAGAGGCCCAAACTACCTCCCAACCCCCCCAGATTTTGCTGCCTGAATAACTTGATTAAGGTGGATTCATGTTAGGTCCGTCCCCTATGCTCCCGTGGTAACAAGGGCTGGATGAGGAAGGAAGAATAGCAGTTTTAGAAGGAAACTGCACTGTCTAGTTATTTCTTAAGATATCTGAGACAGTTCTGCACTGATTTCTAAAAACCTAGCAATATTTTGCCTCAGACACCCTTGATAAATGGCCCCCTGAGACTCTAGGAACGAGGGTTTCGTGCTGTAGACGGTGACAACACCACACATAGTAAGAATCAGATGAAACGTGAACCAAGTCTTATGGTTAGTACAGTAATAAGCTTGTTTTAACACTTCGACAACCTTGTGCAAGTCTTGTCATTGGCAGAGGAAGAGTTAAGCAGCTTCGATCTGACAAACTGGGAATATCCCTGACCTCTTATTGGTCATTGAAGGTCATGTGAAGCTTTGTTGAAACCCCTTGATCTCCTGTGACCACAAGTTGGCTGTGAAATTCCTGGGTTGTTATTATAAATAACCAGCGATGAATGCAGAAGTCAGAGTAATCAGAGTGAGCACAAAGCCAGTAATGCTTTGCCCACAGCCTCCCATTTATATACACACTGTAACTCTCTCCCAAGGAGACTATGGAATCCCTCCATCAGAACCAACTAACTAGTTTTCTTAAAGTGAACTGCCATTTGCATGACAACCAACACATTTATTGTCTTAACCTGACCTTTCCATTGGTGCAAACGGCCGGTGGGAGGTACCTAACAACTTAGTGATCCCTGTGCATGCTGTGTTTTGTAACATCACATATGTGGGGAGGCTGAAACCAGGAACCCTGTCTGAGGGTGATACACAGGCAGAGCAAGAACACTGCTTAGATTCAGCCTCAGGAGAGTGTCACGTAGGTGACTGAGTTGCTGACAATTAGTCACAACAACTACTCACTAATTGTAGTAACTAGTTGCTTGACTTGCAACTAGTTACTTGTGCTAGGAAGTAGTCGCTAATACTGGGAACTCCATTAACTTGTATTTATGCCCGGATTTACAACACAGGAGGCTATAGGCACAGATGTTCTGGCACCTTAGATTTCGCCCTCCATGAACCTACAAACCCCCACCGAACCCGCAAGTGTGGTGGCTGGCCCAGCTGTCACTTCTCTCTTACTTTCCCTGCCAGGTATCGGAAGCTGAAGGTGTCCCTTAATACTTAGTGTACCTCTGCCTACCTAATACTACATAGCTAAAGGTGCCCCCAGGTATTAGGTAGCTAGAGGTGCCCCGGACTGAAGGGAGATTTTATAAGTGGAATGCCAAGGGCCTGGTGAGTAACCTCTCATTTATGCTCCACTTGGGACAGGGAGAAGGGAGGCACTCAAGTAGGGGAGTGAGACACCTTTCCATCATCAGGTGCCTGTAGGCAGGTGCCTACAGTGCCTTATGGTAAATCCGGCCCTGCTTGTATTCAAAGCAAACCAGAGCTGAGCTAGCCATGATCATGTCCTTTACTGCCACGCCTGTAATTAGTTCTACTTTAGTTTCGGTCCTACAAAAAAAATGGCTGTGACCTTGGGGTCAAAAAGCTGCAGCTCACCTCTCTGCTTTCCATCTCTGAGCAGATATATGGGGAGAGAGGTGGGTTTGAGGTTTTATGGGCTTATTGTCAGTTCAGGTGCCCTTTAAAGCGGAACCGTAGATAGAAAATAAATACATTGTTTCACTTACCTGGGGCTTCCCAAAGCCCCAGCAGCTGTCCTGTCCCGCGCCGCTTTTCGACGAGCCTCCATTCTCCCGCCGCCAGCTACTTTCGGTTTCGCCGCCGGGCCACTGTGCCTGCGCGGCTATGGCCACGCGTATCCTTTCTTTGGGTTCCCCGCTATTGCAGAGGGGAACACGAAGAAAGGATACGCTTGGCAGGACTGTGCTGGCCTCGACTTACAAGTCGAGGTACGGGACGGAGCGGCAGCGGGAGAACGGAGGCTCGGGCAGGACCAGCGCGGGACAAGACAGCTGCTGGGGGCTTGGGGAAGCCCCAGGTAAGTGAAACAATGTGTTTATTTTCTATGTACAGTTCCGCTTTAATAGGAATCAGAACCCTATGTTGTGGCTTCCTGCTTTTAAATCTTCCAGCAAGCCACATGAGCCTATTGCCAAGTTTGCAGGTTGACCTGATCACCCAGCTTCACAGTAGACACCTCCAATTCTACACTCTTTTTAAAACAAGCTTACGCTTTGCTGCACTTTGCAAATAATCTGGACTAATAAAACAAAACAGATCGGCATTTCTTCGGGAAATAATATAACAGAAAATAACAAATTCTCCTCCGAGCGTTGTTGGCGTTCGTGGAGTGGTGCCTTTTTGGTCCTGCAAAATGAGGTCCTCCAAAACTCAGTGGCCATAAATGTTTGATGCCGGTCCTCGCCGGTGCCCGGGTCTCCTGTACTCAGCTGCAAGGGGTGTTTATATTGGAGGAAATCTCTTGAACATTTGCTGTGATTCACCAAC
The DNA here is from genome assembly GCF_040937935.1 of Hyperolius riggenbachi. Taxonomy (NCBI): domain Eukaryota; kingdom Metazoa; phylum Chordata; class Amphibia; order Anura; family Hyperoliidae; genus Hyperolius; species Hyperolius riggenbachi. The sequence continues at coordinate 59,665,349 of NC_090651.1, forward strand.
AGCTGCTGCTCTGCAGCTCTGGGAATAGCAACTTCATGAATATTCAGGGGCCAGGCTGCCGACGGAACAGCCATTAACGCAATAAATGCCTAGGCGCAGCGCAAGGATTATTACGTCCTGTCAGGGCTGGGGATAATAATAAATTCCCACGATGGCCCCGCCGCTCTACTACTGTAGTTTAAACATATTGGACCACCCTTCTCCAAGCACCGTCCCTCGGATGAAACACCTGGCAGGTTTGGCACCAGGCTGGCACTTGGCATGGCACCATCTCATATGTTAACGTCTTTGAAATTATGGACTCGTTGATTGTGTTAGCTGTCAGGGTTATCAAAATTGCTTACAATCTGGAACAAGCACTGGGGTTTCCATTTTGAGAACCTGTCATATTGCCCGGCTGGTTTTACAAATACCGAGTCTAGCGAGTGAAAAGGGCCAGCAGCCAGAAAGAGGCGGAAAGGAATAAAAAATGAGTATAAAACAGCTACATACTAGTTTAAAGAGACCCAATCACAGACACGGTTCGGATTTGTAACATCCTTAAAGAGGAACTGTAGTGAAAATAACATAATGAATAAAACTGCGTTTTTTTTTTAAATAATATTCATTTATGAATTATTTAGTCAGTGTTTGCCCATTGTAAAATCTGTAAAGAATGTGCGTTACTGAGAGTTCTACAGCATGCACAGAGGGAAAAATTGCTTGCTTGGCAGTTGGAGAAAGCTGTTATTTCCCACAGTGCAATTAGGGTCACAGACAGCAATCTGTCAGGACCATGGTCATGACATCACACGGTGGGAGGGGTTTCTCCACAATATCAGCCATAGAGACCTCCCACCCCCAATAAGCTATTCAAGAAAAGGTAAACATTTCTTGTGGGAAAGGGGGTATTGGCTACTGATTGGGATGAAGTTCAATCCTTGGTTTAAGTTCCTCTTTAACCACTTGATGACCCACCCTTTACCCCCCCTTAAGGACCAGCGCTGGTTTGATTGATCTGTGCTGGGTGGGCTCTGCAGCCCCCAGCACAGATCAGGGTGCAGGCAGGGAGATCAGATTGCCCCCCTTTTTTCCCCCCTATGGGGATGATGTGCTGGGGGGGTCTGATCTCTCCTGCCTGCTGTGGGTGGCGGGGGGGGCACCTCAAAGCCCCCCTCCGCGGCGAAATTCCCCCTCCCTCTCCTACCTGCTGCCTCCCCCTGGTGTTCCGGGCTGCACAGGACGCTATCCGTCCTGTGCAGCCAGTGACAGGATGTGGTCTGTCACATGGCGGCGATCCCCGGCCGCTGATTGGCCGGGGATCGCCGATCTGCCTTACGGCGCTGCTGCGCAGCAGCGCCGTACAAATGTAAACAAAGCGGATTATTTCCGCTTGTGTTTACATCTAGCCTGCGAGCCGCCATCGGCGGCCCGCAGGCTATTCACGGAGCCCCCCGCCGTGATTTGACAGGAAGCAGCCGCTCGTACGAGCGGCTGCTTCCTGATTAATTAGGCTGCAGCTGGCGACGCAGTACTGCGTCGCTGGTCCTGCAGCTGCCACTTTGCCGACGCACGTTATGAGTGTGCGGTCGGCAAGTGGTTAAAGAGAAACTGTAATCAAGGATTGAACTTCATCCCAATCAGTAGCTGATATCCCCTTTCCCACGAGAAATCGTTACCTTCTCTCAAATAGATCATCAGGGATGTCTGTAATGGCTGATAATGTGGTGAAACCCCTCCCACAGTGTGATGTCAGTACCTTGGCTCCAACTACTAAGCAACCAGTATCCTCCTCTGTGCATATGTATAATGGCAGTTGGTGTTTTCTTTTTCATGTCTGCCAGTAGTAAAGATGATGACGTGCAGGCTGATTGTGGATCAAATAATATGAACCAAATACATGGCAAATATCAATCATTTCTTGATCTCTCTTCTACCTGTATTTTTTAACTTCTCAATTTGCAATGTATTTATTTATTTTGTTCCCCTTTTCTTTTTAAACATCACTTGGAGGACGAGGTTACGTACCAATATACAGCACTGTTACAATCAAACTAATATATATATATATATATATATATATATATATATATATATATATATATATATATATATATATAATGGTAATGTGTTTGAAGCCCAGAGGTATAGCTACAGGGCCATTGGCCCCTGTGCAAATTTTACAATGGGCCCTCGCACCAGCTCTGTATGTACAATAACCACATGATACAGACAACCAAAACCAACTCTCCAAGGACAGTTTCTGAGATAAAAAGTTAATGTTTCTTTCCTGATTACCATTTTTAAAAGCACATTACTACTACAGCAACAATAAAGAGCAAAAGCAGCAGCTGGAGGCGGGCCCATGCGGATCCCTTACGACTATGGGCCCTGGTGCAGTCAAAACCTTGAGACACCTTATTGCTCATGTCCCCTGCTGAAGCCTATTATGATTTATGTATAAGTCTTGGTTTCCCCTGATGGAAGTATCAACAAGATTATCACTGCAGTATAGTAAAACAACCACAAGATGTCACTGTCTGTAAAGTGTAATAACAATATCTATGGTATTGCTATTTCCTGTATTCACAGTGTCCCTCTCTGTTGTAAGTAAGCTGCATTTCCTGATGGCATTGTATGATTTATCTCTGCACGTTTTCTTAAAGGGAACCTTAACTGAGAGGGATATGGATGTTTCCTTTTAAACAATACCAGTTGCTTGGCAGTCCTGCTGATCTCTTTGGCTGCAGTAGTGGACGAATCACACACCTGAAACAAACATGCAGCTAATCCAGTCTGACTTTAGTCAGAGCACCTGATCTGCATGCTTGTTGAGGGGCTGTGGCTGAAAGTATTAGAGACACAGGATCAGCAAACGGTATTATTTTAAAAGGAAACAATCCATATCCTTCTCAGTTTAGGTTCCCTTTCAGTAAAGAGTGCTAACTGGGGGCCTACCTGCATGTACAGACCTCTCTGCTCCATTATCCCCTCTAGATGCTGCTCATCCAATAGAAGTCAAGACTCAAGATTGTATGGAGAAAAAACAGTTAAAAGGCCCCCATACCCTCCACACTTCACTGAGGGGAAAAGTCACTGCTAATCAAGATCAAACCAATTCTCTGCTACTGAGTAGAAGATTTAAAAAAAAAAAGAGTTCCGAATGAAAAAAAAAATGTGTTTCACAGACAGCTTTGATAAATTGAGCTGCTCAGGAGGGCTGACAACCAAAGTGACAGGAACCCTCCAGATGTTGTCATTTGCAGAATCAACATATTGTCCTCCGCCTCGAAGGCCTCACAATTCAAGAGTTGTAGCAATAATACAGATAATTAATCTTTAGTGGATCAGCAGAATGTAATCAGGTTAGACGGAGAGAGGCAAACGATCGTTTTTTAATTTATTGCAGCTGCAGCGACTGTAATGCGCGTTATATAACATGAGACGGGCTTTGACGACGAATCTGATATTTAAATGTTATTTAATTTATGACATAACGTTCCGATGGTGAATTAATTCCGATGTAGGCCAACATCTGTGATCGGATATTATGGGCAATTAAAGTGATGTTTGGAATACAATAATAATATTCCCCTGACCTTTTAATTATGTGCATATGTAGCGCATTGCGGATTTGATTGGGAGAAGTGTATTAAAGGGAAAGAAGGTGTTCCTATCAAAGGCAGAGGATCAGTGAAACTTAATGCAAAGCCTTCCTTGTATGGAATCTGGAACTCTGGGGAACATTATAGTTATAACGGACTCTCTCTCTTGTGGTAGAAAACTGCAAACATAGAAAACTTTAAAGAGGAACTCCAGTGAAAATATTGTAATAAAAGTGCTTCATTTTTACAATAATTACCATATGTATAAATGATTTAGTCAGTGTTTGCCCATTGTAAAATCTTTCATCTCCCTGATTTACATTCTGACATTTATCACATGGTGACATTTTTACTGCTGCCAGGTGATGTCTGTGAAAGGAGATGCTGTTTGCTTTTTGGCAGCTGTAAACAGCTGTTATTTCCCAGAATGCAACAAGGCTCCCAGAGTGTGATATCAGAACCATGATCCTGACATCACACTGTGGGAGGGGTTTCACCACAATATCAGCCATACAGGCCCCCCTGATGATCCTTTTGTGAAAAGGAAAAGATTTTTTGTGGGAAAGGGGGTATCAGCTACTGATTGGGCTTAAGTTGAATTCTTGGTTTCGGTTTCTCTTTAAATAAGGACAAAATAATATATTTCACAATAACAGCAGCAATTAAAAATAACCCAAATGTTTTAAATATTATCTACCTAACCATCTGCACCTGGCTTTTGAAACCATTTGGCACTTTATTTGGACCGAGGAAGTGTGCAGAGACCCTGAAACACGTTGCCTGTGCTTATTAAAAATTCATCATGTTTATATAGATGAATTTGTCGTTATTGAGGTAAGCCACCTCCCCTTTTTCTCTTTTATTTGTTTTCAACTCAGTGTTATACAGTACTGGCCCCTCTTACCCCCTTTGTACCTAACCGATGCGATGGTGATTTCATTCTGATGTAGGCCCATATCTGTGATCAGTACAGATGGTCAAACAGATGCAAATAATTCTGGCTTGCATACAAACTTAAAGAGACTCAGAGATGAGTCAAGTGGCCGTTTTTTTTACTTAACCGGGGCTTCCTCCGTTAAGCCGCAATCTTCTCCTGTATTCGTCTCAGTGACGTCAGCAGAGGGCTTTCTGCGCATACGCAGACCTTCTGTGCAATCGCAGAAGACCACGGCTGAAGTCACTCAGACTGAGCCCGACTGAGCTAAATACCAGGGCTTGATTGTGGCAGAACGAAGGATTCCCTGAGGACTACGGGAGGATGGGAGGGACGCATCCACGCTTAGGGGGCTAGAGGAAGCCCTGGGTAAGTAAAAATGGCCCTTTCTTCATCTCTGGGTCTCTTTAAAGAAAAGCTGAGACGGGAAAAAAGATGACTTTTACTTACCTGGGTCTTCTTCCAGCCCCCCCGTAGTCTTTGATGTCAGAGTTCTCTGGATCCCCTCCATTGTTCCGCTGCCACCTCAATAAAAGTCCGCTACTGGATCGCACACTCCTGCACATTTGATGTACCAGCAGTGCACTTTATCGATCGCGCTCCTATACCTGGAAGTGCACTTCGTTTGCACATGTGCAGTTTGTAAGGACTTGTAACTGGAAGAGGCACCTGGCTGGGACAGCGCATGCTCCAGTCGATGGACTTCAGTTGGGGTGACAGTGGAACAATGAAGTAGCTTGGCAAAATCATCTGCATTCTTTCATTGCACAACAGTCTTTTACCTTACACCATAAAAAAGTTTAAACAAACAACTTCCCCCAATATAAATATGGCAATCTGATTTAAAAAAGGGACAATCAAAAGAATACTAGATAACTTATTCATATTTATTTATATGGTTTTACTATATAGTAAGCTCATTACAATAACGGGTGCTAGAACCCATAAGCAGCTCTGTCTCCCCACCCTGAGGGCAGCAGCATCACCCACCCTGTTTGCCTCCACCCGCCCCCCCCTGCACACAGTGTGCCCTCCCGGGCCCTGAATAGCCCCCTCTGCCCTGGCAGCCAATCACAACCAGCAGCAGCCTTAAAGAGGAGCTGTTAGGTATAAGGTCTCAGAGAAAATAAACACATATATCAGTAGCTAAAGATTGGCTATACTTACATTACATATGCATTTCACTGTCCACGTTTGGATTTCACAGAATTTGTATATAGTATATGCAGAGATAGATGCTCCTGACAGCTCATGGCAGGCTCCATGTTTTTCTGTCAAATGTGTCGTCATGTCCTGCCTGCTTCCTGCACAGTGTGCAGTGAATATTAATGAGCCATGTGGCTAGGAACAATAGCTGACTCCTGCAGTGTACTCTGCCCGGAGATTTATCAGTGCTACGCACTGGACTGATTACAAGCTGCTGCAACGTCTCATTAGCAGCCGAGTGGAGGGCCCCAGAATGCTTTGCAGTATAGTATGCGGCTTGCGTCCTCTTGGGTTTTAACAGCCTTGCTGATAAGCACATATCAAAGGTAACTGAGATTTTTATCTTCACTAATGGCTTTTGGGCTTCCTTCTAAACTGTTTAACACAGGAGAATAGAGGTTTAAATTAGCTTCTGCAGCCTGACAGTTACTCTTTAAGGAGCGGCCATACTGCAGTCAGACACGGACACAGAGGACGCAGCTACCCTGTGATTTTATTCTATAGGATTCCACAGTGTCAAGTAATGTTGAAAATATAAAGGAGGTGTCAGGGGTGTAAGTAAAAATCATGGGGGCCATCCAGTGAAACTTGGATGCAGCCCCTTAATTCCCCCTCACACCCAGGCTGCTGTGGTTACTATGGTACCCCCACTTCCTTCCACCAAGAAAAACAAGAGAGAGGTGGGCAGGATCTTGTGTTATTCACCCTGCTTGCAGGGCCTGCTGCAAACTTGTAGCTCATAGGAAGTAGGTCGTGGGGAATCACAAGACGCCAGTCTTTGAACAGGAAGCCAACATCTCTATGGATAGGTGTATATAGCCACTAGTGGTGTATCTAGAGCAGTGCCCCTTGCTGCACCACCATGCCGGCCCCGGTGTTTCCTCGTCACTCAGAACTCAGATCAGCGGTGACCGGAGAGAGAGAGAGAGAGCCATGCTGGTACTGTGAACCCCCTTTCTCTCTCTCTCTCTCTCTCTCTTTGGTTACCGGTGATCTGAGGTCTGTGAGCAATGGAGAGCCACTGTCCCGGGGGGGGGGGGGGGGGAGCTAACTATACTAAGAGGAGTTTAGAGAGAAAGGTGGTACTGGAGACTCCTCTCACTACCTACACTAGGGAGGGGGGGGGGGGGGCTACTTTTACTGGACACCTCTGGATATCTATACTGGAGGAACACCTCTGTCCTAATATTGGGAGCACATCTGGCTACATAATACTGCGGGGCACATCTGGCTGCCTATTAGTATTGGTGGCTTGTGGGGATGCAATTTCAGCGTTTGCCATGAGCACTGTATTGCCCAGATACGCCCCTGATGGCAGGTACTGATATAAAGCTGATTTTTAACATTTGAAAATTAAAAATAATATTTATAATTTGCAATAAACTATGTTTGGGGTTTAGTTTGGCTTTAAAAGACCACTGTCGTGAAAATCTTAAAATGTTAAATATATATACTGTAAACACATACAAATATGAAGTACATTTGTTCCAGAGTAAAACGAGCCATAAATTACTTTTCTCCTATGTTGCTGTCACTTACAGTAAGTGGTGTAAATCTGACATTACCGACAGGTTTTGGGCTATTCCATCTCTCCAAAGGGGATTCACAGCATGGCCTTTATCCTATACAATAAATCCTAACTGTCCCTGCGTCATCCACTTTCCCTGTCTGTCCATCCGTGTTTTTTTTTGTACTGAGCATGTGCGCACACGCACTGACTGGCTGCGGTGGCGCGGTAATTTCACTACCTAGAGACCGTTTTTAAACAGGCTTAGGTAGACTAGTTCTTTATAAAGAGCCTCCCTGAAAAAGGTTTATACAAAGATACTGGCCAGCCTCCCTGCTATCTGCACACCTTTTTTTGGCAGTTGGATGGAGCAACTGCCATTCAAGTGCTTTTGAAAATAAAGAAATCCCAGAAAATCCGCCATGAGGAGATAGGCTAGCCCAAAACCTGTCAGTTCTACTACTTACTGTAAATGACAGCAACATAGGAGAAAAGTAATGTATGGCTCATTTTACTTTGGGAGAAATGTACTTTTTATCTGTATATGTTTACATATATTTTAAATGTTAAGATTTTCGCCACAGTGGTCCTTTAAACGGGCAGCTGGCCTTCGGTCTTTCCAAACCCCCGACACTTGGTGGTCACTGAACCCCCTGCACCCCACCAGTCCCTGTTGTTACCCTCTGCATCCCACCAGTCCCTCATATTGCCCTCTGCACCTCACCAGTCCCTCATATTGCCCTCTGCATCCCACCAGTCCCTCATATTACCCTCTGCATCACACCAGTCCCTCATATTACCCTCTGCATCCCACCAGTCCCTCATATTGCCCTCTGCATCCCACCAGTCCCTCATATTGCCCTCTGCATCCCACCAGTCCCTCATATTGCCCTCTGCACCCCACCAGTCCCTCATATTGCCCTCTGCATCCCACCAGTCCCCCATATTGCCCTCTGCATCACACCAGTCCCTCATATTGCCCTCTGCATCCCACCAGTCCCTCATATTACCCTCTGCATCCCACCAGTCCCTCATATTGCCCTCTGCATCCCACCAGTCCCTCATATTGCCCTCTGCATCCCACCAGTCCCTCATATTACCCTCTGCACCCCACCAGTCCCTCATATTGCCCTCTGCATCCCACCAGTCCCCCATATTGCCCTCTGCATCACACCAGTCCCTCATATTGCCCTCTGCATCCCACCAGTCCCTCATATTACCCTCTGCATCCCACCAGTCCCTCATATTGCCCTCTGCATCCCACCAGTCCCTCATATTACCCTCTGCATCCCACCAGTCCCTCATATTACCCTCTGCATCCCACCAGTCCCTCATATTGCCCTCTGCATCCCACCAGTCCCCAATATTGCCCTCTGCATCACACCAGTCCCTCATATTGCCCTCTGCATCCCACCAGCCCCTCATATTACCCTCTGCATCCCACCAGTCCCTCATATTGCCCTCTGCATCCCACCAGTCCCTCATATTGCCCTCTGCATCCCACCAGTCCCTCATATTACCCTCTGCATCCCACCAGTCCCTCATATTGCCCTCTGCATCCCACCAGTCCCTCATATTACCCCCTGCATCACACCAGTCCCTCATATTACCCTCTGCATCCCACCAGTCCCTCATATTGCCCTCTGCATCACACCAGTCCCTCATATTGCCCTCTGCATCCCACCAGTCCCCCATATTGCCCTCTGCATCCCACCAGTCCCTCATATTGCCCTCTGCATCCCACCAGTCCCTCATATTACCCTCTGCACCCCACCAGTCCCTCATATTGCCCTCTGCATCCCACCAGTCCCCCATATTGCCCTCTGCATCACACCAGTCCCTCATATTGCCCTCTGCATCCCACCAGTCCCTCATATTACCCTCTGCACCCCACCAGTCCCTCATATTGCCCTCTGCATCCCACCAGTCCCCCATATTGCCCTCTGCATCACACCAGTCCCTCATATTGCCCTCTGCATCCCACCAGTCCCTCATATTACCCTCTGCATCCCACCAGTCCCCCATATTGCCCTCTGCATCACACCAGTCCCTCATATTGCCCTCTGCATCCCACCAGTCCCTCATATTGCCCTCTGCATCCCACCAGTCCCTCATATTGCCCTCTGCATCCCACCAGTCCCTCATATTACCCTCTGCATCCCACCAGTCCCTCATATTGCCCTCTGCATCCCACCAGTCCCTCATATTACCCCCTGCATCACACCAGTCCCCCATATTGCCCTCTGCATCCCACCAGTCCCCCATATTGCCCTCTGCATCACACCAGTCCCTCATATTGCCCTCTGCATCCCACCAGTCCCTCATATTGCCCTCTGCACCCCACCAGTCCCTCTTATTGCCCTCTGCATCCCACCAGTCCCTCATATTGCCCTCTGCATCCCACCAGTCCCTCATATTACCCTCTGCATCCCACCAGTCCCTCATATTGCCCTCTGCACCCCACCAGTCCCTCATATTACCCTCTGCATCACACCAGTCCCTCATATTGCCCTCTGCATCCCACCAGTCCCCCATATTGCCCTCTGCATCACACCAGTCCCTCATATTGCCCTCTGCATCCCACCAGTCCCTCATATTACCCTCTGCATCCCACCAGTCCCTCATATTGCCCTCTGCATCCCACCAGTCCCTCATATTGCCCTCTGCACCTCACCAGTCCCTCATATTGCCCTCTGCACCTCACCAGTCCCTCATATTGCCCTCTGCACCTCACCAGTCCCTCATATTACCCTCTGCATTCCTTCTGCTAGGGACCTTCCTGTGACACTATTACGCGGTCACAGAACTATCATGACTAAGGGGGAAGCGAAGAGTATAATTTTTGGCGTCAGTCTCTGCTGAATCAGAGGAAGCGAGTTAAAAGCCAACATTTTCTCTTGACTTTTCTGTGTCCTTTTTTTCTTCTTCTCCTGAGATTGAATTTCAGTTACGGAGAGAAGGTATTTTCCTGTTCTATTATGTCCATGTGTTCAGCACAGAATCGCTATCAACACATCCTTCTAATCTGCTTTGAAAACACACAATTCCTAAGCGGTGCGAGGGGCGGAAATCACTTCCTCTGTGAGTCAATGCAGCCTGCTGTGCTTGAGCGGAGCCCTGACTTCTGATCCCACAAGGCACACAATGTTTTGTCATTCACTAGAACTTGTACTTTATTATTAACTGAACACAGAAACCCAATACCAGTTTCTGTTCCCGAGTTTCGCTCTGTCATTTTTCCCTCTGCAGACAGAGTGACGGGAGATAGCAGTGCTTAGATGTACTGACTTATTTAAGGATAATGTTTACATTGATATATATTTATATGGATCAACTGCTACATTTAAAGTGACACTGAAGTGAAAAATAAACTTATGATCTAATGAATTGTATGTGTAGTACGGATAAGGAATAGAACAATAATAGCAAAGAAAAGAGTCTCATATTCTTAGTTATATTGTTTTTTTTGCATCATTCCAGTAGCGTAACCATAGGGGCTGCAGCCCCTGCATCCGCAGGGGGCCCCCAGGGGCATGCTCAGGGCCGTTTTGGCGGGGGGGGGGGGGGCACGAGGGGTCGCAGCATGAGGAGAGAACATGGCCGCACATCGGCGGGGAGGGGGGACACCCCCCCCCTCACCTTTGGCACTCCCTTCAGCACTCCCCTCTTGCAATTATCAGTGGCATCAGTGTCTTTTTAAACAGGAAGTAGCGTGAAGATCAGTCCTCCGCGGTGGATGAAGGTATGTGTTCCTGCCACCACCTGCTGCCACTGATAATTGCAGGAGGGGAGCGCGCTGAAGGGAGAGCCCAAGGTGCGGGGGGGGGGGGGGGGGACTGTCCCCCCTCCCCGACAATGTAGGTGGTCACGCTCTCTCCTCATGCTGCGACCCCTCCTGCGCCCCCCAAAATGGCCCTGAGTGGGGGGCCCATCCAAATTTTTGCAGGGGGGGCTCTGTGATTTCTAGTTACGCCCCTGCATCATTCTGTCATATGTGCAATTTTTAAACCACACTCTGTATTTTAAACTATGAAACAGAGCAGAGCTCATGACCTTTTGAACTTCCCTGCAGTAAAGCCTTATGTCAAGTTTTTCACTGTTTCGATGTATAACTGATTTGATGTATAAGTGCTTCAGAATACAGTACTGTAGCTGACCCAAGTTGGGTCTAAGAGCTCAGACCATGGATAACAAGTTACGTTTCTTAACTCTTTCTGTACTGGAAACAATATGAGACTCATTTCTTTGCTACTAACGTTCTATTTCTTAGCTGTACTACACATACAATGTATTATCTCGTAAGTTTATTTTCACTTTAGATTATCTTTAACCCCCTTGGCGGTATGAATCTTTCCCGATTTTAGAATCTCGAAAGCGGTACAATTCTTTTGCATGTTTTCAGACCCAAAAAATGGGGAAAAAAATCATACTGCTAGAAAGATCGGCAGCAGCTCAGCACTCACTCACCTCCCTGGGATCCAGCGCTGCAGTTTTCCTGCGGGTGGTGCTGTAACCCTATAGTGAGATTGCCGGCTGTCGTCATGACAGCAGTCGGTGATTTCACCAGGGGGAAACAGAGCCTCAGAAGAGAGAAAGAAGAATGGCGGCGACGTCGGGATCCCCCGGATGGTGAGTGAAAAATGCCCACTGCGCACATTGCTCTGCATAGACCTCCAGCGGCTACCACGAGTTCAGCTCGGGGTTACCACTCCGCATGTTTTTTCCACCCCGTACTCGTGATTACCGCTTATAAAGATAACCTGAACTAAAATCTCTTTCTCCTCTCCTGCTCCCTGTTTGCCCACTGTGATCAATGGATTTCTCCATCCTCCATTTTAAAAATGTCCATTACCCAATGCCAGCTTTCTGGTCAGCACACTGTTAAACAGTAAAATCGTCCACTTTAGCCATAGGGAAGACATGGAAATTACCTTGCTCATCAGTTGACCTTTCAGCTATAACTGACAGCAACTGATATATAACTGACAGCAATTGATATACAGGATCTTCTCAAAAAATTAGCATATTGTGATAAAGTTCATTATTTTCTGTAATGTACTGATAAACATTAGACTTTCATATATTTTAGATTCAAATACACACAACTGAAGTAGTTCAAGCCTTTTATTGTTTTAATATTAATGATTTTGGCATACAGCTCATGAAAACCCAAATTTCCTATCTAAAAAAATTAGCATATTTCATCCGACCAATAAAAGAAAAGTGTTTTTAAAACAAAAAAGTCAACCTTCAAATAATAATGTTCAGTTATGCACGCAATACTTGGTCGGGGATCCTTTTGCAGAAATGACTGCTTCAATGGCATGGAGGCAATCAGCCTGTGGCACTGCTCAGGTGTTATGGAGGCCCAGGATGCTTCAATAGCGGCCTTAAGCTCATCCAGAGTGTTGGGTCTTGCATCTCTCAACTTTCTCTTCACAATATCCCACAGATTCTCTATGGGGTTCAGGTCAGGAGAGTTGGCAGGCCAATTGAGCACAGTAATACCATGGTCAGTAAACCATTTACCAGTGGTTTTGGTACTATGAGCAGGTGCCAGGTTGTGCTGAAAAATGAAATCTTCATCTCCATAAAGCTTTTCAGTAGATGGAAGCATGAACCCACTTTTGAACCAGAAACAGCGGCAGAAGCGCCTGACCTGGGCTACAGAGAAGCAGCACTGGACTGTTGCTCAGTGGTCCAAAGTACTTTTTTCGGATGAAAGCAACTTTTACATGTCATTAGGAAATCAAGGTGCCAGAGTCTGGAGGAAGACTGGGTAGAGGGAAATGCCAAAATGCCTGAAGTCCCGTGTCAAGTACCCACAGTCAGTGATGGTCTGGGGTGCCATGTCAGCTGCTGGTGTCGGTCCACTGTGTTTTATCAAGGGCAGGGTCAATGCAGCTAGCTATCAGGAGATTTTGGAGCACTTCATGCTTCCATCTGCTGAAAAGCTTTATGGAGATGAAGATTTTATTTTTCAGCATGACCTGGCACCTGCTCACAGTGCCAAAACTACTGGTAAATGGTTTACTGACCATGGTATCACTGTGCTCAATTGGCCTGCCAACTCTCCTGACCTGAACCCCATAGAGAATCTGTGGGATATTGGGAAGAGAAAGTTGAGAGACGCAAGACCCAACACCCTGGATGAGCTTAAGGCCGCTATCGAAGCATCCTGGGCCTCCATAACACCTGAGCAGTGCCACAGGCTGATTGCCTCCATGCCACGCCGCATTGAAGCAGTCATTTCTGCAAAAAGATTCCCGACCAAGTATTGAGTGCATAACTGAACATAATTATTTGAAGGTTGACTTTCTTTGTTTTAAAAACACTTTTCTTTTATTGGTCGGATGAAATATGCAAATTTTTTTGAGATAGGAATTTTGGGTTTTCATGAGCAGTATGCCAAAATCATCAATATTAAAACAATAAAAGGCTTGAACTACTTCAGTTGTGTGTATTTGAATCTAAAATATATGAACATCTAATGTTTATCAGTACATTACAGAAAATAATGAACTTTATGACAATATGCTAATTTTTTGAGAAGATCCTGTATAACTCAACAAATTTTCTAATAAAATATTTCTGTATAGTTCCACCCCAAAACACTATGTACTCAATATATACAAAACAGTCTCAAGACTATAGGGGTTTTTAGTAGGAACAGCGCAAAGTCTTTATTCTTCAGTAATATAAAATCTTCTCAATTGCAGTCATGAAATGCAGAAAGTTCATACAAAGACTATTAAAGGACTAACCTGTATCTTCCTGTTGGTTATCCCGGACAGCACTTCTTGGTGTCAATCTTGGACATATTCTCATCTCAGATTGCGGTTCCTTAACCCTGGTTTTACCCTGATATCTGTACATTTGTGTGCCTCTGAGGAAGCGGCTTCTGGCAGCGAAACACGTGTCAGGCAACCTATGATTCTGTAAAGTGGATCTTTGTATGAACTTTCTGCATTTCATAACTGCAATCGAGAAGATTTTAGATTACTGAAGAATAAAGACTTTGTGCTGTTCCTACTAAAAACCCCTATAGTCTTGAGACTGTTTTGTATATATTAACTAATATTTAACTGCCAGCAAATGATATATTTCAGTTCTGACAAAATCTTGTCAGAACTGGAAGGGATCGTTGTTAGAAGAAAATGGTGAGCTCCTGAGAGGAACTGACTGAGAGGTAAGTATGTAATATTCATTTGCAGGTACATCATGTGTTTATTTTAAATATTTTTACTTGGTTCAGGTTCACTTCAAGACACAGACTGGTATAAATAACCCTGATTATTTTGTTAAAGAGGAACTGTAGTCAAAATAACGTAATTAATACATTTCCTTACATTTACAATATACATTTACACATTTTTTTAGTCAACGTTTGCCGATTGTAAAATCTTTCCTCGCCCTTATTTACATTCTGAAATTTATCACAGGTAACAACATCTTTAGTCCTGTCAAGTAATCTCTGAGGAATGTTTGTAAACGGAGAGTTCTGTGCACAGAAGGAGATGTTGCTTGCTTGGCAGTTGGAAACAGCTGTTATTTCCCACAATGCAACAAGGCTCCCATGACCCTGACATCACACTGTGGCAGGGGTTTCACCACAATATCAGCCATACAGACCGACCCACCTCATGATCCATTTGAGAAAAGGTAAAGATTTCCTGTGGGAAAGGAGGTATTAGCTACTGATTGGGATGAAGTTCAATCCCGGGTTAAAGCGGACCCAAACCAAACATTTTTTTAATTAAAAATATTTAGTTGCAGCACTCTGACAAATACAAAGATAAATAAACACTCCTTCAAACCTATGAACATTTCAGTGCATGCTTTTCACCCTTCTCTTTTCATAGCTAGGGTTATACTGGAGGCAGCCATTAGCAATTCCTCCATTGCCAGACACCATCTACTCCACAAGTTTGCCGGAAAAATCCCGGCAATATGAAAGGAAGGTAGGGGTTCCTCCAATAAATGTAAAATATTTTATATTTGTCATCATGCAGCTGAAAAAAGGCTGCTATTTATTATTATAATTTAGAAAATAGATTTTATTTCTGAAATCTTGTATTTTTCATTTGGGTCCACTTTAAAGTTCCTCTTCAAAATGGCATCTGCCATAGCGTGGGATACATTAAAGGAAACCTGAAGTGAAAATAAACTGATTAGATGCATAGCTATATCTGTAGTCCTAATCCTAAATAAGAACAGTATAGAACAGGTATACAATTGATATCTGCAAGATATTGAATATGGCCACCTTTAGTCATATTGCAGGGTTCATGTCTGCTTTAAACAGAAGCAGCAGACTGATGGAGCTGCAGTGAGAGGAATACAATATATCATGTATGTTTTGCTACTGCAGTACAGGTAGCTTTCACAGCAGCTCAACAGTTACAGATAAATGGTGCTCAGCCCTTTCATTCTGTAGTGTGAGGTATTTAGCCTTCAGCATCTGTTCCTTGTGATTTGCAGCCATGAGTATCCCATCCAAATCACCTGGAAGCACTTCCATGAAGCATCATTCATTCTAATGACAAAATGATTTGGCTCTCTCCAGGAGCTGTGCAATGAAATCGGCAGGTACTCTTACGCTACGAAGTAAACACAACTACAAGGCGTATTTGTCGCTCTGCAGAAAATTTAAAGGACAACTCCGCTTCTGCTCAAAAATTGTATGCCCTATTTTATCACCCAATAAGCTGTTCTGTGATTTCCATTTACCAAAATGCTCTTTTCCTTTCAGTCTCTAGCCAGCTATGATTTTTATGTTGCGCTTCCTTGCAGCCATGGTAACAGCACACTGTGGGTTAGATTTCACTGAATTTCTGATCTCCTTGGATTTATAATAGGACATCTTCCTTTCCCAGAAATTCCCCATGAGACTGAGGGTCCTTTTACACTCGCAAACAATCACACCGCAACCAAAAGGCAAGGCAACTTAAGAATAAAAATGAACATGGAACTTCCTGTGCACTTCTGTGATTACGGCAGAAATCGCATGGTAACCTACTGCAGCTTCTGCGTTACCCGGAGCACTTCTGTCGCATTGCAGGCAGTGTGTCATGTTTCATTTCTTATTATTACCATTGCGATGAGCTGCGGAAGGAGAGAGTACCGACACAACGTGGTAAATGTAAAAGGGCCTTGAGGCAAAATTACCACCATTCCAACCAGGGCCAGATTTACAGCTCAGGAGCCTATAGGCACATAAGCTCTGGCGCCCTAAACTCCGCCTCTTAACAGACCACACCCCTAATGCCACGCCCCTTTTTCTTATTTATTAAAACCACACAATGTAATGTAAATACCCAGATAGGTAGGTGGGAGGTAGGTATAGACAGCACAGAGAGAAGTCAGTGGGGGTTGATAGGTAGGTGGGAGAGTACAGCAGGTAGATATACTGAGAGCACAGAGAGGAGTCAGTGAGGGTAGGTAGGTGGGAGAGCACAGAGAGGAGTTAGTAGAGGAGTCATTGGAGGTAGGTAGGTAGCAGAGTACAGCAGGTAGGTATAGAGAGCACAGAGAAGAGTCAGTGAGGGTAGGTAGGTAGCAGAGTACAGCAGGAAGGTATAGAGAGCACAGAGAGGAGTCAGTGGGGGTAGGTAGGTAGCAGAGTCCAGCAGGAAGGTATAGAGAGCACAGAGAGGAGTCAGTGGGGGTTGGTAGGTAGCAGAGTACAGCAGGAAGGTATAGAGAGCACAGAGAGGAGTCAGTGGGGGTAGGTAGGTATAGAGAGCACAGAGAGGAGTCAGTGGGGGTTGGTAGGTAGCAGAGTACAGCAGGGAGGTATAGAGAGCACAGAGAGGAGTCAGTGGGGGTTGGTAGGTAGCAGAGTACAGCAGGAAGGTATAGAGAGCACAGAGAGGAGTCAGTGGGGGTAGGTAGGTATAGAGAGCACAGAGAGGAGTCAGTGGGGGTTGGTAGGTAGCAGAGTACAGCAGGTAGGTATAGAGAGCACAGAGAGAAGTCAGTGGGGGTAGGTAGGTATAGAGAGCACAGAGAGGAGTCAGTGGGGGTAGGTAGGTATAGAGAGCACAGAGAGGAGTCAGTGGGGGTTGGTAGGTAGCAGAGTACAGCAGGTAGGTATAGA
The DNA here is from genome assembly GCF_040937935.1 of Hyperolius riggenbachi. Classification (NCBI taxonomy): domain Eukaryota; kingdom Metazoa; phylum Chordata; class Amphibia; order Anura; family Hyperoliidae; genus Hyperolius; species Hyperolius riggenbachi. The sequence continues at coordinate 59,682,679 of NC_090651.1, forward strand.
GAGCACAAAGAGGAGTCAGTGGGGGTAGGTAGGTAGCAGAGTACAGCAGGTAGGTATAGAGAGCACAAAGAGGAGTCAGTGGGGGTAGGTAGATATATAGAGCACAGAGAGGAGTCAGTGGGGGTTGGTAGGTAGCAGAGTACAGCAGGTAGGTATAGAGAGCACAGAGAGGAGTCAGTGGGGGTAGGTAGGTATAGAGAGCACAGAGAGGAGTCATTGGGGGTAGGTAGGTATAGAGAGCACAGAGAGGAGTCAGTGGGGGTTGGTAGGTAGCAGAGTACAGCACGTAGGTATAGAGAGCACAGAGAGGAGTCAGTGGGGGTAGGTAGGTATAGAGAGCACAGAGAGGAGTCATTGGGGGTAGGTAGGTGGGAGAGTACAGCAGGTAGGTATAGAGAGCACAGAGAGGAGTCAGTGAGGGTAGGTAGGTATAGAGAGCACAGAGAGGAGTCAGTGAGGGTAGGTAGGTATAGAGAGCACAGAGAGGAGTCAGTGAGGGTAGGTAGGTATAGAGAGCACAGAGAGGAGTCAGTGGGGGTAGGTAGGTATAGAGAGCACAGAGAGGAGTCAGTGGGGGTTGGTAGGTAGCAGAGTACAGCAGGTAGGTATAGAGAGCACAGAGAGGAGTCAGTGAGGGTAGGTAGGTATAGAGAGCACAGAGAGGAGTCAGTGGGGGTAGGTAGGTATAGAGAGCACAGAGAGGAGTCATTGGGGGTAGGTAGGTAGCAGAGTACAGCAGGTAGGTATAGAGAGCACAGAGAGGAGTCAGTGAGGGTAGGTAGGTAGCAGAGTACAGCAGGAAGGTATAGAGAGCACAAAGACGAGTCAGTGAGGGTAGGTACGGTAGGTGGGAGAGTACAGTAGGTAGGTAAAGAGAGCTCATGCACGGAGCAGTCAGTGGAAGGGTTAATGCGGATCTGAACATAGAACTTCTGCTCTTCTCTGAAAGATACACATATAACATTTAAAGATTCATTACAGCTGATACAAATCCTGCAATAAATCTGCATTGTGTCTACTTCCTTCGTTCGTGGAAGCAGACATAGGCTTAACATTCTGTGCTTTCAAACAAGCTTAAAAGAGTCATCAATCAGTACTGCTTACCCGGGGCTTTCTCCAGCCCCTGGCATCCGCTATGTCCCTTGCCGCAACTCCGCTCTTCAGCGCTGGCTCGCGGTCCCTGGCGGTGCCTTGCCATTGTCCTCTACTGCACCACTGTTAATCACCTCCACATGGTCCGGAGTGTACTGCGTCGACTGCGATGCAGAACTACTGGGCCTGTACAGTACACCCCGGGCCACGTGGAAGTGATTGACAGTGGCGCTCGCACAGGTGCAGTAGAGGACGACCTGTCGGTCTGGGACCGGGGGCCAGCGGCAGAGAGCGGAGCTGCGGTGAGGGACATAGCGGCTGCCAGGGGCTGGAGGAAGTAGTACTGGAGGGTAGCATTATCTGATTGATGACAGGGGCAATCAGGTGACACAGGAAAGATATTTCAATTTGTGATTAGACAGATTAGTGGGGATTAGACAGGCTAAACTCTTTAATACATACTGTGCACTTCATGTTTTCCTTCTGTCCTGTGCACGAGTTCAGGTCCACTTAATTCTCTGCTCCAGAGGACTGGGTGAGGCTTTTCTTGAGCTGGAGATTATTCCAGGTGCTTTGCACCAGGCAGGCAGCTCTCCAAGGAGTCGGAGGGGGCGGAGCCGCGGAAACTTCAAGTCCCTCTTCTCCAAAGTATGCCGCACGGCTACGGACAGCGGCTGAGGGGAACTTGGGGGCAGAAGAAGGCCATGGCAGAGGAGACCCGAATAGAATCCGGAGGAGCGGCGGGCGCCCAATCAGCCCCCTCGGCGGTGACAGGAAGGATGCCCACGGCTGCTCCATGCGTTCCAGGCAGTCTTAACGTCACTCCTCAGCAGCGCTCCCTGCGTCCTCTCCATGGCTACACACAGCGTGACATGGAGAGGATGCAGGGGGCGCTGCTGAGGAGTGACATCAGCGCTGGGTCTGGAACACACACAACGTAATTTTACATGCGCCGCTCTCCGGCGCAGAAGGTGCTGCCTGCTGCCACTTTGAACGAATGGAGGGAGGAAGGGAGGACGAGACAGAGACACTGTGGGTGGGCAGTGACCCGCCCGCCCCTCACAAACGGCTCCGCCCCTAGGCATGTGCCTACAGTGCCTAATGGTAAATCCGGCCCTGATTCCAACACTACTTAAAGTGGGATAAAACTCTGACATAGCATTCAATAAAATGTGTAATTACCCAGTTACCATATTTGCTTTTGTGCACAAGTAATATTGTCAGTTTACAAATTACAAGTTCCCAAAGTACAGTTTATCTGCTTTGAAAGCTGCCATTGCATTTTCTTGTATAGCTGCTGTATTTATATATTAGAATCTAGTGATCACTTCTCAGCTCTCTCTGCTTCTACTGCAGAGAGGGCTCATTTTCAGCACAGCTAGGAATGTAGCGGACAAAGAAATGTAAACAAAAAATAATGTTATCATCTATTCGGAATGTGACCAGAAGCTGCCCACTGGAGCAAGGAGCTTTCCATTGAAGAAGAAAGTGCTGTGTTTAACAGTTTGAATGCTGTACTGCTACAATTTTTTGTGGAAGTAGATTTTACAGCAGAGAGAGCTCATTTTCAGGACAGCTACAAATGTAGCGGCCAAAGGAATGTAAACAAAAGATAATGTTATCATCTCTTCAGATGTGGCCAGAAGCTGCCCACTGGAACAAGGACCTTTCCACTGAAGAACAAAGTGCTGTGTTTAAATGTTTGAATGCTGTTCAGCTACAATTTTTTTTGTGGTAGTAGATTTTATGCTGTAAATAATCTTTAAGAGCAAAGTAGAAATGCTTAGTTTCATACCAATTTAAATTTACTGCACAGAGTTTTCTTCTGTACCCATGGTAATACATTCTACAATTCAATCACTTTTCTTTACAGCAAGAGTCATTAAAATATGGAATGTATTAGTAGTTATGGCTAATTCTATACCTGCGTTTAAGGGGGGCTTAGATCCTTCCCTTGCGTTGAAAGACATCCATGGCTATAATTACTAGGTAATTCCCACTGGTGTTGATCCAGGGATCTTATCTGATTGCCACCTGGATTCGGGAAGATTTTTTTTTCCTTTTAGGGCTAATTTGTCCAAGCCTTGTAAGGGGTTTTCACCTTCCTCTGGATCAACTGAGATATGTGAAGGTGCAGGTGAGTGTTGTACCTTATTTTCTGGTTGAACTCAATGGACGTATGTCTTTTTTCAACCCAACTATGTAACTATACTGGTCTAAAATCCTGCACATCTATTGACATGCGGGCAATGCAGCTATCTACTACAGCAGCCAGTGAGTCATGTGGGAATAGCAATTAGACAATTCCAAGTTAGGGCTAGATCACACTGAGCGATTCTTCAGCTCTTTGCTGATCACAAGTGATCAGCAAAGTGCTGCTACTAATGTGTCCCTATGGATACATTCACACTGCAGCGTTTGCGATTTCGATCAATCGCAAACGTGTTGCATGCAGCGTTTTGGGGCCAATTGTGCTGTGATCACAAGCGCAAATCGCGCCGAATTGCAAAATTTTGCCTGCAAATCACGATTGCGGAGTTGAACGCGATCGTGGGTAAGTGGTGCATGAACCGGCCCTTTGCACTTCCTGTCAGGGAATCACAGAAGCAGCACTCTTCAGTAGCTACACAGCAAAATCAGGAGCAGGGCCAGAGCTACCATAGGAAAAATTGGGCAATTGCCCCAGGGCCTCAGAGTCTGTAGGGGCCCCCAAGGTGTCCGTCCCCCATCTTAACTGTTGCTCCCCAGGGACTCTGTAGAGTCTGTTAAGTTGGGAGGTGATTGGGGGAGGGTCAGCAGCCAGCTCAGGGGCCCAGGAGGGAGATTTGGCTGTAACAAAGGGCCTCTAATGACGCTTTTTGGTCGGGGGGGGGGTGTATGTTGGGGGGCCCTGGGCTAATTTTGCCCTAGGGCCCAATTGTTACTTGAACCGGCCCTGATCAGGAGTAGTGGTGTATCTGCCTTTCTCCCCTCATGATTATAATGAATAAGAGCACATATATAAAGGCGCATGAACTTGCTTGTTACAGATACAGGCATTTCTTGCAGCATTCTATTTCACCGCACCAACTATGCCATCCTCCTAGTGATATTAGCACAACGCACATGTCCTGTCAAAGACTGTCAATAATAACAAAAATCCCCTCTCAAGGACAGCTGCTTTTTCTGTCACGGATTTTCTCTTAGCAGTTGTTCCCAGGAATACCCAGATAGCCCATGGTGACGCAGAACCACTAGGAAAGTATAAGGGGCTAAACGAGACCAAAAGGCCCTCTTACTGAAAAAGTGATGCTAAATTTAAATTTGCCTTCTAAAAACACCCCCCCACCCCTCCCCAGCGTATTTGTAAAAGATTTAACAAGAAACCATAACCAAGAATTGAACTTCATCCCGATCAGTATCTGATACCCCCTTTCCCAGGAGAAATCTTTTCTTTTTCTCAAACAGATCATCAGGGGGCTCTGTATGGCTGATATTGAGGGGAAACCCCTCCCACAGTGTGATGTCAGGATCATGGTTCTGACATCACACTGTTGGAGCCTTGTTGCAGTGTGGGAAATAACAGCTGTTTCCAGCTGTTTCCAACTTCCAAAAAAGCAAGCAGCATCTCCTTCCACTGATATCACCTGCCAGCCGTAAAAATGTCACCATGTGATAAAGGTCATAATGTAAGGGAGAGGAAATATTTTACAATGGGCAAACACTGACTAAATCATTTATACACAATTATTGTAAGAATGAAGCACTTTTTTATCACATTATTTTCACTGGAGTTCCTCTTTAAATAAAAGAACAATGAGAAATGGTTTCAGAAAAGAGTTGGTTGGGGTCAGGTGATCTACTCAATTCTTGAGAATCAGCTCCCATTATGCTGGCTACAAGGAGCTAGAAACCAGCCGCCTGGTACTGTAAATATATTCACTGTAAAACATTGTACATTGCAAACTAATGTAAACTTACTATCATATTCATTTAAAGAAAACAGGAAGCTGGAGCAGGTTTTTGAAGTGGGATAAAACTCTGACATGACATTCAACAAAAAACGTGTTTTTCTCCTTTTTATAACCCATACAGTTATCATGCTTGGTTCTGTGCACAAGTCATATTTTCTGTTTACAAATTACAAATCCCAAAGTACAGTTTATCTGCTCTGAAAGCTGCCATTTCATTTTATTGCATAGCTGCTGTATTTATATATTTAAATCTATCTAGCGATCACTTCTCAGCTCTTTCTGTTTCTTAGCTCAGTAGAGCTCAGTTTCGGCAGTTTGCTAATGTTTACTGAATGTATCTGACAAAGGGATGTAACAAAAGATAATGTTATCACCTTTTCGGATGCGGCCAGAAGCTGCCCACTGAAGAACAAAGTGCTGTGTTTAACTGTTTGAATGTTGGTCTGCTACATATTTTTTTGTGGTAGTAGATTTTATGCTATAAATAATATTTTAGAACAAAGAGGAAATGCTGAATTTCATAGTTGTTGATGTTCATTGTAATTGTCTCAAGCTAAATCTGCTGCACTGCTATACCCTATGTGACAGCACTAATCACATTCCAACAAGGCTGAGCTGTTTGTGCTTCAGTCCTGTAGAGTGGGGTTTATGCCCAGTGATGTCTAGTGACACTCAGCAGAAGAGAGCTAAATCAGTCATTTGCAATCACTTCAGCAGCCACCAATGAGCAACATTTCCACTTCACACTCCACAAGAGGATCCCGTTCAGCTAATTTACCTCAGCGCTTGCAAGAAATGAAGAGTTTCACGGATAAGTCCACCCAAAGCGTACATTTCGGGACTCGGTTGAAGCTTCTGAGTTAAAGCTTAAAGAGAAACTCCGACCAAGAATTGAACTTTATCCCAATCATTAGCTGATTTTTTACATGAGAAATCATTTACATGAGAAATCTATTCCTTTTCACAAACGGATCATCAGGGGGCGCTGTATGGCTGATATTGTGGTGAAACCCCTCCCAAAAAGAAATTCTGAGTATGTACTCTTGGCAGTTTCCTGTCTGTGAACCTTGCTGCATTGTGGGAAATAGCTGTTTACAGCTGTTTCCAACTGCCAAAAAAGCATGCAACAGCTACATCACCTGCCAGCAGTAAAAATGTCACCATGTGATAAATGTCCGAATGCAAATCAGGGATTTAAAAGATTTTACAATGGGCAAACACTGACTAAATCATTTATAAATAATTATTGTAAAAATGAAGCAACTTTTTTATTACATTATTTTTACTTGAGTTCCTCTTTAACTCCAGGCAACGAATATAAGATTTATGTTGGAAATACGGCTGTATTATGAAAAGAACAATCTTATTACCAGAATCTTCCAGGACTGCAGGGTGTAGTGCTGAAACGGCTCAATAGCATTTCTCCTGTCAGGTCTTAAAGAGGAACGTTAGCCAAGGATTTAACTTCCTTCCAATCAGTATATTTAGCTTTTTCTTCAAAGAGATCATCACGGGGGTCTGTATGGCTAATATTGTGGTGAAACCCCTCCCACAGTCTGATGTCATCATGACCATGGTCTTGACAGTCTGTCTCTAAACCTTGTTGCATTGTGGGAAATAACATCTTTTTTCCAACTGCCAAGTAAACAGCATCTCCCTCTGTGCATAGAACTCTCAGTAATGAACATCTTGTACAGATCACTTGGCTGAACTAAAGATGTGACAAATTTCAGAATGTCAATCAGGAAGAAGAAAGATTTTACAATAGGCAAACACTGACTAATAATCTATAATAATAATAATATATGAATATATACCGGTAAATATAATAATCTGAATAATCTATAAAGGTATATTGTAAAAAAAATAAGCAATATTATTCATTATGTAATTTTCACATAATTTCCTCTTAAAGAATTCTACAAGTTCGCAAATGCCAGGCTAAACAGGTGGCATGCCGCAAAAAAAGTATAGCAGCGGCGAGCGGGGAGCTTACCTCCTTCTCCTACTACTTCCTCCGCTTGCCGTGTCACTGCCTGCAATGCCGCCCTCTATACTTCGGAGGGCAGCATTGCAAGCAGTGACGCGGCGAGCGGAGAAAGTAGTAGGAGGAGGTAAGCTCCCCGCTCGCCGCTGCTATACATTACATTTTTGAGGCATGTAGTTGGAGTGGGTAGCAGGGACAGGGGGCCCAGGTGAGGGGGGGAGACGTTTCCGGAGCTAGTGTGAACTAGCTCTTACTCCAGGGATGGGGCTGTCTTTACTGGGTGTGGAAGGGAATTCCAAAGGGTAGGGGCAGCATGACAGAAAGCTCTGGCTCCAAACTCTGGGGGTGACCAAGTTTATGGATCCTGCTGATCTGAGGTTGTGAGAGGTTCATATCAATTTTGAACATGGATCACCCATTGGGTCCCATGTAAAACTCACACTGGGGCCCAAAGCTCCTCAATTACGCCACTGGTCACCAAGGATATCTTCATACCATTGATAAGTACAAAGCTATGTGGCATCAATCAGCGAATATTCACTTCTGTGCGCCCCACACTTCTATGTTTTTATGTAAACTTATTGTCTAATCTGGTAAAATGTCTCAAAGCGTACAGTGTCCTTTACAGAACTAGGAAAACGTTTATTCCCAGATACTGTATACCAGTGATGGCTAACCTTGGCTCTCCAGCTGTGGTGGAACTACAAGTCCCATGAGGCATTGCAATACTCTGACAACTCTAAGCATAGCTCAGGGAGGCAGAGGCATGATGGGATTTGTAGTTTTGTCACAGCTGGAGTGCCAAGGTTAGCCATCACTTCTATATACGTTATAAAGAGTACCTAAGCCGAAGCTCAGATACAAAATCAGATACTTACCTAAAGAGCGGGAAGCCTCAGGATCCTATTGAGGCTTCCCTCTGCTCTGATGTTACCTGCCGCTGAGTGCGCCCCCCCCCAAAAAAAAGATTAGTGACAAGTCATTGTCGCTAATCATATCGGGGCCACGCAGCTCCTCTTCCTGCATCGTGGCCTTGCAGAAGCCACGCTACTGCGCATGTGCCGACGGGCTTGCGCAGCTACTGTGCGGCCACAATGGAGCAAGAGGAGCTGCACTGCCCCAATGTGGAGGGGGCCACGCTCAGCAACGAGGGGCTTTGAACCAATGAGAGGAGCCTCTATAGGATCCTGAGGCTTCCCTCTCTTCAGTATAATGCCTTATTTTGAACCCGAGCTTTGGGTTTCCTTTAACGAACCACCGTCGCGAAAATCTTAAAATTTCAATTGTATGTAAACACATACAAATAAGAAGTACGTTTCTTCCAGAATAAAATGAGCCATAAGTTACTTTTCTCCTATGTTGCTGTCACTTACAGTAAGTAGTAGAAATCTGAGATTACTGACAGGTTTTGGGCTAGTCCATCTCTCCACAAGAGATTCTCAGCATGGCCTTTATTCTTTATAAAGACACTCCCTGAAAAAGATTTATACAAAGATGCTGGCCAGCCTCCCTGCTCGCCGTACACTTTTTTGGCAGTTGGACGGAGCAACTGCTATTCACTAAGTGCTTTTGAAAATAAAGAAAACCCTGAGAACACCCCACGAGAAGATGGAGTAGTCCAACACCTGTCGGTAATGTCAGATTTCTACTACTTACTGTAAGTGACAGCAACATTGGAGAAAAGTATTAATTTGTGCCTTATTTTCCTCTGGAAAAACTATACTTCTTATTTGTATAGGTTTACATATATTTTACATTTTAAGATTATCGCAACAGTGGTCCTTTAAGCACTAGCAGGCGCTGACCCTCCCCCATAACATTTCAACACAGGTGCAGAGAAAAAAAAATGAAGGAGAGTTGGACTAAAGCAGGCAGTCAGAATCCTGATTGGTTACTCTGGGTAACCGCTCCCCTTTTTTTCTGGTTCCCATCACACCTGACCTGAGACATCAAACTGCCAGCCATTCTGGATTTCAAATGCTACATAAATAGAGGCACAGATGACAATTGTGACATGTGACTCTCGGTACTCCATCAGCGCTGATGAAGGCTTTTCATACCTCATTAGGACAGTCGTTTGCTATCGCCCTTCAGTGCTATTGACTCATACAGAAAATCAAGCCCTTTCATTCGACGTAATTGCAGGGCAATCACTTTCAATACCCTCTAACTAATAACTGGCTCACATAGTTTATCAAATGCCAAATAAGCAACAACTTCATTTAACACAGTCAAGAGCGGGGTAAAGTCATTACTGGCTTGCCAGAAGGCAAAACAGAACCGCGGAATTGCAACCTGTCATTCATTCTGAAGTCTTTTTCTGTACGTGGTGTAAAAGAGGACCTGTCATTCGTATTCAGTGAAAGTAGCCATTTTCTTGGTGGGCTCAGTATTCTGTACATCATTTTAGGAAAAGGTGATAACTTCACTGCTGCACAAGAGATTTGGTATGGAAATGATAGGCTGAGATCTTTTAAAAGATTAATCCGGCAAATAAAATGACTTCCTCTAAGTCATTAGGTAAATTTTAAAACAAATGTAAAGTGACTACACACTTGTGAGATAATTAACTGTATCTGTAAAGCAAATTCATAAAGGGGCCCATGCACTGGTCGATTTCAGCCATCGATCGATCAGAAATCGATTCTATGAAATCTATTGATCGATTTGCGACCGATGTCGATCGATTTGATCTATCTGACAGGAGGGAAAATCTAGGTCGATCTGCTGTTGGCAGCAGATCGATGGCCCATAGAGTTGCATTGGATCTAATGGTCCAATAATGCATTTAGATTGATTTCCAATAGATTTCCAATAGTTTTAATTCTGAAATCTATTGGAAATCTGTTCCTAGTGTGTGGCACACATCAGATAGATTCCTGTCAGATTCGACAGGACAGGCATCTGACAGAAATCTATCTGATGGTCGAATCTGCTGCAAATCTATAAGTGTATGGCCACCTTAAAGTGAACCTCCGGACTTAAAATCTACTCAGCAGCACTGAAAAGGCTTGGTGTTTCACTAACAGTTTCACAGCATCAGAACTTATCATTTTTAGCTGCATTTTTAGCGAAGCTCCACCCATCAAAGAAAACTTCCCGTACTTTTTTTCCCTGATGCTGTGCAGAGCATGATGGGATTTTCTATGTTGTTATTCACGTTGCCTAGCAACTGGGAGAGGTGCTCAGGACACAGGACAGTTGGAACTGTGTCTCATGCTCCCTGTCACCTCCTTTCAACCAAAAAGATGGCTGCCATCATGAAATCAAACATTTGCCGGTTCTTTTAAAACAGTGTGGGTAAGAGATTATATTACCTATTTATTTTAATTAACATAATTAATGTAACTTAAAGGGACACTTAAGTCAAACAAAAAAAATGAGTTTTACTCACCTGGGGCTTCCAATAGCCCCCTGCAGCTGTCCGGTGCCCTCGCCGTCTCCCTCCGATCCTCCTGGCCCCGCCGGCAGCCACTTCCTGTTTCAGTGACAGGAGCTGACAGGCTGGGGACGAGAGTGATTCTTCGCATTCCTGGCCACAATAGCACCATCTATGCTGCTATAGCATATATCATATACCATATAGCCGCATAGAGGGTGCTAATGTGTCTGGGAACGCGAAGAATCACTCGCGTCCCCAGCCTGTCAGCTCCTGTCACCGAAACAGGAAGTGGCTGCCGGCGGGGCCAGGAGGATCGGAGGGAGACGGCGAGGGCACCGGACAGCTGCAGGGGGCTATTGGAAGCCCCAGGTGAGTAAAACTCATTTTTTTTGTTTGACTTAAGTGTCCCTTTAATGACAGTATGTTTGTTTAGGCTGGAGTTCCTTTTTAAGGTAGTCATACATCTAGCAATTTGACTCTACGATCGACCATTGAATTTGATAATTTTATCAAATCGAGAGAGAATCTAGTGTGTTCCAGTCAGCCCCGTTCTTAGGGGCAGACAGAGCAGGTGACTGCCCGGGGTACCGCGGCCGGGAGGGGGGGGGGGGGAAGGGCGCAGCGGCAGGGGAGCACGGGCACAGAGCAGTAACAACTCACTTACCTGGATCCATACGCGGCCTCTTTTGTATGTACTGTATTACAACATTCCTTCGCATTCAAACAGTGCTGCAATAATTTAAAATCTTTAATCACCCTGATTTACATTCTGAAATGTATCACAGGTGGTGACACCTTTACTGCTGTCAGGTGCATCACTTCTGAATGTTTGTTTCTGATAATTTTGAAGCCAGTACAAAACACTGTATACCTGGCCTCCCATAGAACTCTAGGGTTAGAATTATGTATATTTGCATATCTGATCAGTCTAAGCTAATCGTCACTGGGAGGGCGGGGCTACACATTAAAATATAGATACAGGAAGTGTTTCTGATGCTGAAACCAGGAAAATGTATGTAAAAGTGGGTCTCCTAAATGATTTTCTGCATTCTATTATATGTCATTACAGTGCCTCATTAACCATTTTAGCCATTTGCACATTACTGTCACATCCAAAAGGCTGCTCCCGTGCCACCCCCTATTAGCCTGGAGATCAATGAATGAGAACATAGTTCCCATTAATTGATCTAAGTCCCCGGTAGAAAGACTGACAGCTTCCTATGTGAAGCCGTGGTCTTTCTGAAAAAAAAAAAAATCACGCCCTCCTTATACTTCCTGTAAGCGAGAGTGCTCGCTTACAGGATGGAATTTAAAAAAAATGACTGTGGCCATCTTGTGGCCAAATAGTAAAACTACATGTACATACATTTTTTTTCACACAAAACACAATAAATTACATTTAAAATTAACTGTTTATCTCCCACACCCCAAAAAATACCCAAATACAATTTTTAACTACGAAAAATAAACAAAAAAATTACAATTTAAAAAAACAAAACAAAATATAAATAGTTACCTAAGGGTCTGAACTTTTTTTTAATATGCATGTGCAGAGGGAATATTACTATAATTTTTTAAATTATAAGCTTGTAAATAGTGACACAAAACTGTAAAAATGCACCTTTATTTCCAAATAAAATATTGGCGCCATACATTGTGATAGGGACATAATTTATATTGTGTAATAACTAGGACAAATAGGAAAAACAAATACTTGGGTTTTAATTATGGTAGCATGTATTATTTTAAAGCTATAATGGCTGAAACCTGACAAATAATGAATTTCTTCCATTTTTTTCTTAATATTCCTGTTAAATGCATTTTAAAAAAAGTAATGCTTAGCAAAATGTACCACCCAAAATAAGCCTAATTGGTGGCGGAAAAATAAGATATAGATCAATTAATTGTGATAATTAATGATAAAGTTATTGGTGAATGAATGGGAGGTGAAAATTTGCTTGGATGCATAAGGTGAAAAACGACTGAAGGCTGAAGTGGTTAAAGCCAATGGTTACCAATCTAAAAATAAAAAAGTCAGATACTCACCTAAGGAGAGGGAAGGCTCAGTCCTAATGAGCCTTCCCTCTCCTCTCCCGGTGCCCTCGCTGCGCTGGCTCCCCTGTTCGCGTCCGCCGCCGCAGGGACTTCGGAGGTCTTCGGGAGCACTCGGGCTTCCGAAGACGGGCCGCTCTATACTACGTACGCTCCAGTGCGTCATAGAGGGCGCTCGCGCATGCGTAGTATGGAGCGGCCCATGTTCGGGAGCCCGAGTGCTCCCGAAGGCTTCTGAAAGCTCCCTTCGGCTGCGGAAGTGGCAGTATTTGACCGAACTGGTCGAATACTGCTACGGGGGATCCTGCGTGGGACCGGGCACCGGGAGAGGAGAGGGAAGGCTCATTAGGACCGAGCCTTCCCTCTCCTTAGGTGAGTATCTGACTTTTTTTATGTTTAGATTGGTAAACATTCACTTTAAGGGGGAAAGTTAGTTATCACAATTCATTGTGATAATTAGTGATAAAGTTATTGTCGAATGAATGGGAGGTGAAAATTGCTCGGATGCATAAGGTGAAAAACGACTGAAGGCTGAAGTGGTTAGGGGGGAAAGTTAGGTAGACGTTACGTATTTTTTATTTTTAATAAGAAATGTATTGGACACTCTTACTCTACAGGGGGTCACTTCATCACAGTTCACATCACCTAATAAACAATGCTCGTTTTGGCAGACTTGGCAGTTTGGCGGACTACCAATATCTGAAAATACACAAAATTAACATTATTTTACAACAATTTTTAGCACTTTTGTAGCTGTTGTGAAAAACCAAAAGGACAAAAATGAAAAGAAAAAAAGGGATAAAGAGACATAAGTCCAGAACTTGTGCGAGTTTTATATGGGGCCCCAACCACTGTATTGAGGTCCCATGAACGAAAACATTTAGCATGAAGAGGACGGCTTCTACTAACAGCGGAGTATCACTTTAACATCTGGTTCTGCGGTCCTCTGGCCGATATATTTAGTAACAGAGGCACGTGCTTCCAGCTATGAGATAATAACCCTTTTCCATGGTGGCTGATTGGAAGAGGATGCCATCACTTTTGTTCACATTTCCGAGTCAATTTAGGAGCCTCATCCAAATCACTGCTCGCTATGGCTGCAAATCTCTTTAATCTGGAGGTTGTAAGCAAAGAATCCGCAAGATGAAGAAAGCCCATACCTTTGGGCCTGCGCCGTGCTGTCAGATCCGTTTAAAATCCAGTCCTGACCACACAGGCAGCTAGATTCAAACCAGATTTTATTCCGTATGTGAGCTGAAAAGGTATCGAATGATAGACGGAAACTGCCGGCATCCCGTGTTTCCTCCATGTGAGCGCAAACCTGAAACATGCTGCTGTCATGTGCTATGCACATCTGGGGTCATTACGCACAATACTGGACTGGCCTTGTCACTTTAAAGTGCACCTGTCACTGACGGTCAACAAGACTGTTATTGCATATTTTCATATATAGACCGTACAGTTTAAAGGGAACCTGTGAGAGGGCTATAAAGGCTTCCATATTTATTTACTTTTAAACAATACCAGTTGCCTGGCAGTCCTGCAGATCTCTTTGGAATCAGCAGTGTCTGAATCACACACCTGAAACAAGCATGTAGCTAATCTTGTCAGTTTTTTTGTCAGAAACAATCTGATTTGCATGCTTGTTCAGGGTCTGCACCTAAAAGCATAGAGGCAGAAGACCAGCAGGACAGCCAGGGAATTTGCAGTGTTTAGAAGGAAACAAATATGGCAGCCTCCACATCCTTCTCACTTCAGGTTCCCTTTAAGTGGTTTGGGCTGTGATATTTCTCTTGTGATTTCCAAAATGGCACAAACATACTGCAGAGTTAAAAAGGCACCGTACAGATAAAACAAGAAAAAAGGGCATAGGAGCCCTTGTGGAAAAAAAAGGGCCCGCCATAGGCTCCCAATAAAAAAAGCTGTGATTTGCAGCAAAACAGGTAGATTTGGACAAATGGAGGCATTCCCCTGCTTTGCCGCAAATTACATTCTTGCCACAAATTGCAGCTTTGCATCGGGGAGAGGGGGGGAGAGGGAGGTCTTAGGGTTAGGCATCGGTAGAGGGAGGCATTGGTGGAGGGAGGTCTTAGGGTTAGGCATCAGTAGTAGGAGGTCTTGGGGTTAGGCATCGGTAGAGGGACGTCTTAGGCTTAGGCATCGGTAGAGGGACGTCTTAGGGTTAGGCATCGGTAGAGGGATGTCTTAGGGTTGGGCATCGGTAGAGAGATGTTTTAGGGTTAGGCATCGATAGAGGTAGGTATTGGGTATTAGGTTTTGGGTTCGGGGGGGGGGGGGGGGGGGTTTAACGGTTAGGCCTTGGTAGAGGGAGGTCTTAGGGTTAGGCATCGGTAGAGGGAGGCATTGGTGGAGGAAGGTCTTAGGGTTAGGCATCAGTAGAAGGAGGTCTTAGGGTTAGGCATCGGTAGAGGGACATCTTAGGTTTAGGCACCGGTAGAGGGGTGTCTTAGGGTTAGGCATCGGTAGAGGGAGGTCTTAGAGTTAGGCATCTGTAGTTAGGCTTTAGCTTCGGTAGAGGGAGGTCTTAGGGTTAGCCATTGCTAGAGGGATGTCTTAGTTTTGGGCATTGATAGAGGGAGGCCTTAGGGTTAGGCATTGGTAGAGGGAGGCCTTAGGGTTATGCATCGGTAGAGGGAAGTGTTAGGGTTAGGCATCGGTAGAGGGACGTCTTAGGGTTAGGCATCGGTAGAGGTAGGTATTAGAGTTAGGCATCGGTAGAGGGAGGTCTTAGGGTTAGCCATCGATAGAGGGAGGTCTTATGGTTAGGCATCGGTAGAGGGAGGTCTTAGGGTTAGCCATTGCTAGAGGGATGTCTTAGGGTTATGCATCGGTAGAGGGAAGTGTTAGGGTTAGGCATCGTTAGAGGGAGGTCTTAGGGTTAGGCATCGGTAAAGGGAAGTGTTAGGGATAGGCATCGGTAGAGGGAGGCATTGGTGGAGGAAGGTCTTAGGGTTAGGAATCAGTAGAGGGAGGTCTTAGGGTTAGGCATCGGTAGAGGGACATCTTAGGTTTAGGCACCGGTAGAGGGGTGTCTTAGGGTTAGGCATCGGTAGAGGGAGGTCTTAGAGTTAGGCATCTGTAGTTAGGCTTAAGCTTCGGTAAAGGGAGGTCTTAGGGTTAGCCATTGCTAGAGGGATGTCTTAGGGTTGGGCATTGATAGAGGGAGGCCTTAGGGTTAGGCATTGGTAGAGGGAGGCCTTAGGGTTAGGCTTCGGTAGAGTGAGGTCTTAGGGTTAGGCATCGGTAGAGGGACGTCTTAGGGTTAGGCATTGGTAGAGAGAAGTCTTAGGGTTAGGCATCGGTAGAGGTAGGTATTAGAGTTAGGCATCGGTAGAGGGAGGTCTTAGGGTTAGGCATCTGTAGTTAGGCTTAAGCTTCGGTAGAGGGAGGTCTTAGGGTTAGCCATCGATAGAGGGAGGTCTTATGGTTAGGCATCGGTAGAGGGAGGTCTTAGGGTTAGGCATCGGTAAAGGGAAGTGTTAGGGATAGGCATCGGTAGAGGGAGGTCTTAGGGTTAGGTATCGGTAGAGGGAAGTGTTAGTGTTAGGCATCGGTAGAGGGAGGTTTTAGGATTAGGCATCGGTAGAGGGAAGTGTTAGTGTTAGGCATCGGTAGAGGGAGGTTTTAGGATTAGGCATCGGTAGAGGGAAGTGTTAGTGTTAGGCATCGGTAGAGGGAGGTTTTAGGATTAGGCATCGGTAGAGGGAAGTGTTAGTGTTAGGCATCGGTAGAGGGAGGTTTTAGGGACAGTCATTGTTAAAAGGAGGGTTCTGTGTGAGAGTAGGGTTATGTTAAGACACAATAAAATATTGGTAAAGATTAATGATATTTGACTAATGGAATTAGGTAGTACCCACTTTTACAATAATTTTCATGGCTTCTACATCAGAAACATTCCCTATATCTATATATTGCTGTTTATTGGTATGTAGCCCCACCCTCAGAGTTGGATTACGATGTAACGGGACCCTAGGCAATGTAGTAGATTTGGGACCCTCGTGTGATCCTTTTGGTAAGCTGAAGTAAAGAGAGGTCAAAGAAGGTGGCAGGTGGGCCGCTGAAAACCACTAGGCCCCAAGCACATGCCTAGGTTGCCTGGTGGATTTGACAGTATACTGGCTTTGTAATGTTTCAGTAAACAAACATTCCACAACGATCACTCCACCGGCTACTCATAGAATGGAGAATTCTATTTATTAAGATTGGCTTATTGCCATATAAAGCCTTGCACAATCTGGGCCCTGGCTACCTGTAGGATTTCTTGCAATGCAGCAATACAGTTCACTTCTGTAAAAAATAGTTTTTTCGTGTAAAGCGTCTTTTTCACCCGTTTTTATTTCTTGTTGTGGCGATTAGCAAAAACGATGGGTCTAGTGACAGCAGTACTTTCAGCGGAAATATGACACATAGAAAAGCTGTATACATAAGCTAGGATCCAGTTGAACGCTCCAGCAGAGATCAGCATGCCAGGGCTGTGCACAATGCCCGCCCTGTGAAATATTCTTGCCTAAATGAAGATACCAGGAGTAGTGCTCGTTATATAAAGCTTATTTAAGCCTGCTGAGTTTTAATTAGATTTGCCTTAGCCACAAGTAATCCCAGCCGTGCCAGAGCCGGCGTTCCAGCCTGCGTTCCATGCTGTGTGCCCACCTGTTTCTGTCAGCCTCGCTGCTCTCACCGCCCTTAAAAGGTTCACGTTAGTCCGGTGGCTTCCCACAGGTCACGCGGAAGACCTGGCACTAATGCCAAGTAAAGAGCACGCTGCAATGCTCAGCTTGTGTTAAGGGAACATGTACTGTAGCCAGGAGAACCAATGGAAGCAAGAAAGAAGGCAAGGGTTGAGACTGAGATATGGCTTAAAGAGAAACCGTAGCCAAGAATTGAACTTCATCTCAATCAGTAGCTGATACCCCCTTTCCCATGAGAAATCTTTTCCTTTTCACAAACTGATCATCAGGGGGCTCTGTATGGCTGATATTGTGTTGAAACTCCTCCCATAGTGTGATGTCAGGACCCTGGTCCTGACAGTTTCCTGTCTGGGAACCTCATTGCATTGTGGGAAATAACAGCTGTGAAAAAGCAAGCAGTGTCTCCTTCCACTGACATCACCTGCCAGCAGTAAAAATGTCACCATGTGATAAATGTCATAATGAAATCTTCATCTCCATAAAGCTTTTCAGCAGATGGAAGCATTAACCCACTTTTGAACCAGAAACAGCGGCAGAAGCGCCTGACCTGGGCTACAGAGAAGCAGCACTGGACTGTTGCTCAGTGGTCCAAAGTACTTTTTTCGGATGAAAGCAACTTTTACATGTCATTCGGAAATCAAGGTGCCAGAGTCTGGAGGAATACTGGGAAGAGGGCAATGCCAAAATGCCTGAAGTCCAGTGTCAAGTACCCACAGTCAGTGATGGTCTGGGGTGCCATGTCAGCTGCTGGTGTTGGTCCACTATGTTTTATCAAGGGCAGGGTCAATGCAGCTAGCTATCAGGAGATTTTGGAGCACTTCATGCTTCATTCTGCTGAAAAGCTTTATGGAGATGAAGATTTCATTTTTCAGCATGACCTGGCACCTGCTCACAGTGCCAAAACCACTGGTAAATGGTTTACTGACCATGGTATTACTGTGCTCAATTGGCCTGCCAACTCTCCTGACCTGAACCCCATAGAGAATCTGTGGGATATTGTGAAAAGAAAGTTGAGAGACGCAAGACCCAACACTCTGGATGAGCTTAAGGCCGCTATTGAAGCATCCTGGGCCTCCATAACACCTGAGCAATGCCACAGGCTGATTGCCTCCATGCCACGCCGCATTGAAGCAGTCATTTCTGCAAAAGGATTCCTGACCAAGTATTGAGTGCATAACTGAACATAATTATTCGAAGGTTGACTTTTTTTGTTTTAAAAACACTTTTCTTTTATTGGTCGGATGAAATATGCTAATTTTTTGAGATAGGAATCTGGGTTTTCATGAGCTGTATGCCAAAATCATCAATAAGAAAAACAATAAAAGGATGAACTACTTCAGTTGTGTGTAATGAATCTAAAATATATGAAAGTCTAATGTTTATCAGTACATTACAGAAAATAATGAACTTTATCACAATATGCTAATTTTTATAGAAGATCCACAAACTGCCAGTCAGCCAATAAGAAGTGCAAATAAACTACACCTAGTCTGCTGTACTTAATTAAGCAGAGGCTGAGCAATTCAGCCAAACATTGGAGAGGGCTTCAGTCGCTTATAGACAAGGGTCTATATCAAGAAAGAAAATACTCAGAATAATTTTGATAGCAATTTTCCACCAGCTTTTTGGTACTTTCTCAATTGTAAAATGGTGAAAAGTTATTTTAAAGAGCATATGAAAAGCATAGGAGAAAACTAAACTAATGTAATTGCGTATGGACAAGACTGTGGTTTGTAAAATGCAAATATGACAAAATGATGCAATGTTAAAAAAAGAAAAAAAAAGCTATATAACTGGAAATGAAAATATGAGACTCTTTCTTTGCTACTAATGGTCTATTCATTATCTGTACTTCACATACAATTAATTATATCATAAGTTGTTTTTTTCGCTTCACGTTTGCTTTAATTTAAACAGTTGAAATAATTTAGGAGAGAGAAAGCAGGTAACTATCAGTATTGTAGGAACAGAAAAAATTAGGTAGTGTGTTAACAACTCGTTTAAGTGTATATATATTCGCCCGATGTGCTCTCAATGCCTGAACACATATACTGTATTGTGCATACTTTGCGGTAAATATTGTTTAATTGTCTGAGCAGGAAGAAAAAAAACAAAAACAGTGCCGAATCTGTGGCGTGTTTGTGTTTGTGCGGAGACTAAACAGCTGCGAGATGGCTGCACGGAGGATTAGCCGGAATATTGTTATGCTTCCGAAATTGTTATTATGAAAAAAAAAAAGTGCGCGGAGCGAAGGGGACAGATTTTATCTTATGGAAAATGTGTTTGTTGTGTGTTTTATAGCCATAAAACAAATGTTCTCCAATTATTGCTAATGACTTGCTGGTGGTTTTTCCAGTATGTTTATTTGGGGGCGAGAGCGCTTTGCTTTGTTGCTATAGCCGGCGTGAGCTGCTGAGAACTTAACTTACGAGTTACTCCGGTGGCCGTTTACTGCGGTGGAGACTCCCTCCGAGGCTGCGAATCAGCTTAAATGATAACCCTAACAGGGATAGAAATGACACAGGATGTTAGGCTGCATAGCATGCCGCCTTGTTAATTAGCTTGAATTAAAGTGGACCTGAACTCTTGCACAGGACAGAAGGAAAACATAGAGAACTGCACCCTGTATGTATTTAGAGCGTTTAGCCTGTCTGATTTCCCCTCATTTGCGTCTAGTTTAAGGCTGCTTTCACAGTGGGACGTTACAGGCGCACGTTAGAGCAGCCTGTAACGCAGCCCAAATCACAGTAATGAAAAATCAATGGGCTGTTCACAGTGCCCACGTTGTGTTACATTGTAACATAGCACGTCAAGTTAAAGTACTGCATGCTATACGTTATACGCGGCTAAGTCGCGTTAGACTGTTTGCACATGCTCAGTGATGTTGGAGGAGGAAGTCTCCCCTCCTCCTCCTCGGCTAGGCACATGCCTAATTAATATTCACTGCACTCAGTGGCGTGCAGTGTGTTTACTTCCTGGAGCGGCTGCTCTGTGCGGCGATTGGCTGGCAGAAACACGTGATGCCGCATGCGTCCAAGAGTACGCATCACGGCATCACAGGACCCATGAAGAGCCGCTTAACGTCCAGCTTCAACCCCACTATGCGTTGCATTAGGGGCACGTTATGCGACCTTAACGTGGTATCTAACGCAACGTCTTAGTGGGAAAGAAGCCTAAGAGGAACTCTAGTCAAAATAACATAATAGATAAAATTGCTAATTTTTCGTACAATATTTAATTATTTATTCAGCGTTTGCCCTTTGCAAAATATTTCCTTTACCCGCTTTACTTTTTCAAAATGTATCACAACCGGCAGTAGTACTGGCAGCTGATGTCTACAGAATGTTTGCTTACTGAGAGTTCTAAAGCCAGTACAAAAGATCTATGGACTCCCAGAATTCCACATAATAAACAGCCTCGGCTAAGCTTCAGTGGGAGGGGTTACATACCAATATAAAGCAATATATAGCTGTAAGAAGTGTTTATGATGCTGAAACCTGAATGTTTAATTCAGGGTTTAATTCAGAGTGGGTATTCTGGGTAGTGTACTACATTTTACTATATGACGCTACAATGCCTCTTTTACCTTCTTTTTATGCATTTATCACTGAATCGATAAAAAAAATGTCTGAGGCCATGTTCACAGTGATGCATTGCAGTGCGCTGTAACAGCCATTTTGAAACACAACTCACCATCCATGCGACGTTCACAGGAGGGCAGTAGTGTTGCTTGCAATATAACCCGTTGCTTTATAGTGCGTTTAAACTAAAGTGCGTGTTAACAGTAAAAGCGAAGCATACTTTTCAGTGACTGCATGCTTCACTGTACTTGACGCAGTGCGCCGATAATGCGTGGCGCGATCTTTTGTGTTGCCTTTTGTCATCACAGGGAATACAACGCAATGGCAACTGTCAATGTGGCCTAAAAATAAGCTGCAGTAACATTTGCTCAAAATACCTGAGGCAGTGGAAACAGGTGCACAGGTCCTCACTGTCAATGGACAACAGGTGCACAGGTCCTTACTGTCAATGGACAACAGGTGCGCAGGTCCTCACTGTCAATGGACAACAGGTGCACAGGTCCTCACTGTCAATGGACAACAGGTGCACAGGTCCTCACTGTCAATGGACAACAGGTGCACAGATCTTCACTGTCAATGGACAACAGGTGCACAGGTCTTCACTGTCAGTGGACAACAGGTGCATAGGTCCTCACTGTCAGTGGACAACAGGTGCACAGGTCCTCACTGTCAATGGACAACAGGTGTACAGGTCCTCACTGTCAATGGACAACAGGTGCACAGGCCTTCACCGTCAATGGACAACAGTTGCATGGGTCCTCACTGTCAATGGACAACAGGTGCAAAAGTCCTCACTCTCAATAGACAGCAGGGGCACAGTCCTCAGTGTCAATGGACAACATGTGTACAGGTGCTCACTGTCATTGGACAACAGGTGCACAGGTCCTCACTGTCATTGGACAACAGGTGCACAGGTCCTCACTGTCATTGGACAACAGGTGCGCAGGTCCTCACTGTCAATGGACAACAGGTGCACAGGTCCTCACTGTCAATGGACAACAGGTGCACAGGTCCTCACTGTCATTGAACAACAATGGCAAATGAGGGCATGGCGAGGGTTCCAAAAATGGCTCTATGGGATCCAGAGCCTTTCCTCTAAGTAGGTGACTACTTATCTTATACAGTGGGATGCGAATGTTTGGGCAACCTTGTTATTCCCTGTTCACATTATGAAACGCAGATGGCCGTGCGTTCGGAACGCAACGCATACGAACGCACGCCATCCGCGTTTGTATGCATTGCGCGGCTGATCCCATTCACTGAAGTGAATGGGTCAGTCGCACGTTACTCGAAAAAATGCGTGCAGCATGCGTTCCCGGATCGCACTGGTCCGGAACGCATGCAGTGTGAACATCAGACACAATGATATTTGAGATGTGAAATAAAGTTTATTGGATTTACAGAACGTGCACAATAATTGTTTAAATAAAATTAGGCAGGTGCATAAATTTGGGCACTGTTGTAACAAGTACAACGTTCTGGAATGGCCATCTCAGTCCCCAGACCTGAAATATAATTGAAAATCTGTGGTGTGAGTTAAAGAGAGCTGTCCATGCTGGGAAGCCATCAAACCTGAATGAACTAGAGATGTTTTGTAAAGAGGAATGGTCCAAAATACCTTCAACCAGAATCCAGACTCTCATTGGAACCTACAGGAAGCGTTTAGAGGCTGTAATTTCTGCAAAGGAGGATCTACTAAATATTAATTTCATTTCTTTTTTGTGGTGCCCAAATTTATGCACCTGCCTAATTTTGTGTAAAAAATTATTGCACACGTTCTGTAAATCAAATAAACTTCATTTCACTTCTCAAATATCAATGTGTGTGTCTCCTATATGATATATTTAACTGACATTTGTTTATTGCAACAACCAACGATTTATAAGGAAAATCATGACGGTTAACAAGGTTGCCCAAACTTTTGCATCCCACTGTACTTATCTACTTATACTTACAGTATCTCACTGTTTTTAAAGCTCGTCTCAGAGTCACATTTAACCACTTCCAGACCAGCAGTCTATGGCCCCTTAAGAACCAGAGATTTTTTGCTCAGAAAATGGGTCTCACCGGTGTCATGCTGCACAAACCCATCTCTCTTGCCATTTACGCCACTCTCCTGTCACTGAAACACTCGCTCTGCCGTTGGTATGACAACAGACCTCCGTGAGCTGGTCATTAGATGATTTAATTGGCTCCTGACCCTGTGATCACTGTGAGCCAATCACAGTGATCACAGGGTCAGGAGCCAATGAAATTGGATCCCGACCGACTCACAGAGCTCTGCTGTCAAACCAACAGCAGAGTGAGTGGGCTGCAGCGACTGGAGACTAGCAAAATAGGCGGTAGCATGCGGCCTGGTAATTCAAATCTGCGCCCCGGCAGGGATAACAGGTCCCAAACAGGGTGTACATATTAATTACCATGATCCGGAAGTTGTTACGGTAATTTAGTCTAAATTTTCAATCAGGAATTTAATCACCTCCCGACCGCCTCACACCAATAGGCGGTGGGAGCTTTGCAGATTCAGGACTGCCTAACGCTGATTGGCATCACCGTGGTCCTCGCGAGATTAGCAGGGAATGAGCGCTCTCTCAAACGCGTTCTCTGCAGGGGACACAAGAGGCTGCCACAAACAGCCTGCAAGCCAGCGATCGGAGCTGGCAGGCTGAATTTACAGAAAAAAAGGTAAAATATATGTGTACAGCGCTGTGGTCTAGCCAGCGCAGCACTGTACAGAGAATGGCCTTGTAACTTAACTGTTCCTCTGATGGGCTCGCAATCTAATCCCTAACATAGACATATGTCTATGTAAATGTAGCGTAGTGTATGTATCGTAGTGTAGGGCCAATTTGGGGGGAAGGGGGGAAGGAGGGGGTTATAAAAATAAAAAAAAACACTTTTTTTTTTTAAATAAAAGAAACAATAACAATCACTGCAGCAATCAGAGACCAGCAACAGAATGGTCTATTAGTGGGAAGAAAAGGAGATAAGATTTGTTTGGGTACTCAGTTGTGTGGCCAAGCAATAAACTGTTAAAGTTGTGCAGTGCTGAATTGTAAAAAAATCGCCTGGTCATTGGGGGGTGTAAACCTGTAGTCCTCAAGAGGTTACAGAGACTCAGAGATGATAAAAGGTGCTGTTTTCTTACTTCCTCCAGCCATATAAGCACGGATGCGTCCCCCGCCGTCCTCCCGTGTGCCTCTGTTAAGCCGCAATCTTTTCCAGTATTCGGCTCAGTGACGTCAGCGGGGGGCTTTCTGCACTTCTGCAAGCGCAGAAGACCCCAGCTGACGTCACTCAGTCCGACTGAGCCGAGTTGATTGCGGCTGAATAGAGGATAGCGGGAGGACGGTGAGGGACGCATCCTTATGGGGCTGGAGGAAGCCCTGGGTGAGTAAAAAAAACGTCCCCTTTCGACATCTCTGAGTCTCTTTAAAGGGAACCTGAAGCGAGTAAAATTATTTAAAATAAACACATGGCGTAGCTGCAAATAAATATTACATACTACTAGCCTCACCATCAGTTCCTCTCAGAAGCTCACCATTTTCTTCTTACATTGATCCCTTCTAATTCTGACAAGATTTTGTCAGAACTGAAATATACCAGTTGCTGTCAGTTATATATCAACAGCTGTCAGTTACAACTGAATGTGCAAGGTAATGTCCATGTTTCCCTATGGCTCAAGTGGGCGATATAACAGTTTAACAGTGTGCTGACCAGGAAGCTGTTATGGGGAATGGCCATTTTTAAAATGGAGGACGGAGAATTCCATTGATCACAGCGGACAAATGGGACACAGGAGAGGATAAAGAAATTGATGAGTAAACTACACAGGAGGCAAGTATGACCTGTGTATGGTTGTTTTGACTTTTAATTTTCAGCTTAGGTTCTCTTTAAGCTACAAAAAGCAAATTTCATGTTTCAAAAATGTAACATCTGATTGTTTTGGTTGGGGTTTAAATCCAGTTCTGCTTTTTCTACTAAAAACCAACATTTCAATGTTAGCAAAATGAAATCTGACCAATTTCCAATGACAGTGTCCCTTTAAACAGCCTATGCTATCATATATTAGTCAAAAAAAGTTTAGCACCAGTCTAAACTGCAGACGATCGCTTCTGAAAACAAGTGGTTAACGTATAATGATCTCCTCGTTGTGCAGTCAATACCTCAAATTGCCAAAGTGTTTTCAAGTGCTCATTTCCTGTTTTGGGATTAGGGATCTTTTAAAATAAACAGTTTTAACGAGAGTCAGATATGTCTCTCAATACGGCTGTTGCAATTTAGGGCGAATTAATAAGAGCTTTGCAAATGAGTCCTTAGCTAAAGCCAAGTGTACTGTAATCGTTACAAATCCCCTTCTTGCCGGAATCAATCTGTTTTAAACCTAAATATCCTGATTGATTTTTTTTTTTTTTTACCCAATAAGCTCAGTTGGAGTTTGCTTGCTGACATACGCTGCGATGCAAAGTAGATTTGTTTAATTTAGCTCCGTTTGGTATTTCTTATTTCGTTCTTTCTTTACCGAGAGGCGACCAAACCTTTTGTAGTGAGCCTGTAGCTGTCTGAGCAATAAAGACGCTTGGAGAACAAAACGAATAAAGAAATAGAAAAGGAACAGAAAAAACCTGTAGAGACTGCAGAGTGACTTGTGGACTCTCACCTTTTTCCTGGCAGTGAAATTCTCTAGCGGTGAAGTCCCAGTCAGCGTGGTATAGAATAGTCGCTTCTCACGTTCCCTACCCTGCACGTTTCCAAATGCCAGATGGCGTTTCTTGGAGTCCGTTTCACGATGTGTGATATGACAATACTTTTGTATATTGGTAAATAATGCAGATCCACTTTGATGGCCTCAGATGAGACACGGCCATGGAAACAAGACAGAATAACGTATTGTTGTGTGGCGTTCAGAAGAAAGGAATTGACTAGTTTTATAGAAAGATAAACTGAACGATAAATGTGCAGCCCTTTAAATACAGTCATAGAAAGGCTGGAGATTCTACAAGCCTACGGACTTCCAGCAGCCAACAAAAAAGTTAGTGATATTAAATTCAGTGACAGATTAATTCTGGTTTCACTAGAGGGCCACCAGCTGGATGTTCCAGATTATCCTTCTAATGTGTTTAATCAATACAGCATCCGTCGTACTTCAGACATCACCCGTCATCCTCCCCGGTGCTGCTGTCATTATACTGTCCTCCCTACCTCTACCATCACCATATCACCCTTCCAACTCTGCCATCACCATATCACCCTTCCAACTCTGCCATCACCATGTCATCCCACCCTCCTCCTGTTGCCATCACCATGTCATCCTCCTCACTTCTGCTATCACTATATCATGCTCTCCACCTTTACCATCACCATATCCCCCTTCCAGCTCTGCCATCACCATGTCATCCTCTCCACCCCTACCATCATCATATCATTATTCCAACTCTGCCATCACCATGTCATCCCACCCTCCTCCTGCTGTCATCACCATGTCATCCTCCTCACTTCTGCTATCACCATATCCCCCTTCCAGCTCTGCCATTACCATGCCATCCTTCCCATCTTTGCCATCACCATATCCCCCTTCCAGCTCTGCCATCACCATGTCATCCTTCCCATCTCTGCCATAATCATGTAATCCTCCTCACTTCTGCCATCACCATGTTATACTCTCCACCTCTACAATCACCATGTCATCCCTGCCTCTCCTTCTGCCATCACCAAGTCATTCTCCCCACCTCTACCTTTACCATATCATCCTTCCAACACGCCATAACCATGTTATACTCTCCACCTCTTCAATTACCATATCACCCTTCCAACTCTGCCATCACCATATCATCCTCCCAACTCTGCCATCACCATGTCATCCTTCCAACTCTGCCATCACCATGCTATCCTTCCCATCTCTGCCATCACCATGCTATCCTTCCCATCTCTGCCATCACCATGCTATCCTCCCCATCTCTGCCTTCACCATGTCATCCTTCCATCTCTGCCATCATCGTGTCATCCTTCCATCTCTACCAACACCTTCCCATCTCTGCCATCATCGTGTCATCCTCCCCATCTCTGCCATCACCATGTCATCCTTCCCATCTCTGCCATCACCATGTCATCCTTCCCATCTCTGCCATCACCATGTCATCCTTCCCATCTCTGCCATCATCGTGTCATCCTTCCATCTCTACCAACACCATGTCATCCTTCCCATCTCTGCCATCACCATGTCATCCTTCCCATCTCTGCCATCACCATGTCATCCTTCCCATCTCTGCCATCACCATGTCATCCTCCCCATCTCTGCCATCACCATGTCATCCTTCCATCTCTGCCATCACCATGTCATCCTTCCATCTCTGCTATCACCCTGTCATCCTTCCATCTCTGCCATCACCGTGTCATCCTTCCGTCTCTACCAACACCATGTCATCCTTCCATCTCTGCCATCACCATGTCATCCTTCCATCTCTGCCAGCACCATGTCATCCTCCCCATCTCTGCCATCACCACGTCATCCTTTCTTCTCTGCCATTACCATGCCATCCTTTCCGTCTCTGCCATCACCATGTCATCCTTCCATCTCTGCCATCACCATGCCATCCTTCCATCTCTGCCATCACCATGTCATCCTTCCATCCCTGCCATCACCATGTCATCCTTCCATCTCTGCCATCACCATGTCATCCTTCCATCTCTGCCATCACCATGTCATCCTTTCATCTCTGCCATCACCATGTCATCCTTCCATCTCTGCCATCACCATGTCATCCTTCCATCTCTGCCATCACCATGCTATCCTTCCTATCTCTGCCATCACCATGTCATCCTTTCCATCTCTGCCATCACCATGCCATCCTTCCATCTCTGCCATCACCATGTCATCCTTCCATCTCTGCCATCACCATGCTATCCTTCCATCTCTGCCATCACCGTGTCATCCTTCCGTCTCTACCAACACCATGCCATCCTTCCCATCTCTGCCATCACCATGCCATCCTTCCATCTCTGCCATCACCACGTCATCCTTCCATCTCTACCATCACCATGTCATCCTTCCCATCTCTGCCATCACCATGTCATCCTTCCTATCTCTGCCATCACCATGCCATCCTTCCCATCTCTGGCATCACCATGCCATCATTCCCATCTCTGCCATCACCATGTCATCCTTCCATCTCTGCCAACACCATGCCATCCTTCCCATTTCTGCCATCACCATTCACCATTCCATCCTTCCCAAACTGTGCAGTTACTAGGTGATCACCCTTACCTCTTCTATTTCCATGTCATCCTCCCTGATGCTGCTATAATGATGTCATCCACCTCACCTCTGCCATCACCATGTCATCCTTCCAGGGGGGGGGGGGGGTAATGACATTACCGAGTCATATTCCCCAACTCTGCCATCAACATACCATACTAGTGTGCACATCTGAGATTACCAAGTGATCCTCCCCACCACTGCTATTACCACGTCACTCTCCCCACCTGTGGCATGACCATATCAGCCTCCCACATCTGCCATCTTCTTGTTGTTCTTACCCTTTATAAAAAGACCCACCAGAACTGCCTTTAACTAATTCTGGAAAAATGAACTTGCTCTTTATTCCCTCACATGCTTCATCTTTATTTATACCGTACATAAGCAGAATGTAAACTAAAAAATTCCCAGCTAATCTTCCCAAAACCTATAAAAGCAAATCAACAAAGACAGTCAGATCCACAGATTCACAGCCTGCTACTCCAACACTTCAGAAATTCTGAGCGGATTCAACTGTACGTATTGATTGACTGTGTTCCGTTCCCTCCCAATTCATTTTTATGACACGTTTTATAACCCCGCACTACATATTTCTCCTCCTGTTATCTGAAGCGCGTATCAAAGAGAGTCATTGCTTAGATCGGCCCCGATCAAATGACTGATACATTATTTACATCGACGTGTCCCAATGCAACCGTAGAGGTACCGATTCACTGGGATGGCACAACTTATAGGGCATGGCTTTTTGTTATCTTAGAAAGAGGCCCCCACAGAGAGAGGCTGGTTGCTGAGTGATGCTTTGTAGGCTCATCAGACAGTTTCTACAGAAGCAGCTGCTCTGGCAGGTAGCCGACAAGCAAAGAGATAGCTGCCAAAAATTCTATACAAAGGATGCAGTGCCGGAGAGAAGAGAAGCCTTGCATGGAGAGACCTCTGAACCCAACGCCAGCATGGATTCTATATTCACTGCCTGCAGACAATCGCATCTTTCATTCCTCAACCAACAATGATTAAAAGGGGACATTTGTGCGAGTGTTTGTTGGTTTATACTTCTTGGGAAAATCATGGCTTCAGTCTGGTCAACACCAACAATCTGGGATTCACATAAAAACCCTTCTCCACCTGCAAGCATTTTCTTTTTTTTTCAGATATGTTTATCATTTAGAATTCTTTAGGCTTCAGATAGAGACGTTAAAATCCAACTCTGGGTACTTTATAGGCACTTGGTGGAAGAGCTTCTTGTTTTTGCCTTTGTCACAGCTTCTTGATTGGATGATTTGCCAGATACATTGTTTTTGAAGTACCTGTTCAAGTGCCCCTTTACCAGACATTTTCTGCAGCTCTCCAGAGCTTCAGTCTGCAATGTTCTCACAGGGCTTTGTCTGTGTCGCAACTACTTTCCATTAAAGAGAACCCAAGGTGATCTTAAAGCAAAGAAATTATATACCTAAGAAGAGCAGGGCCGGTGTACCGACGAAATAACCTACCCGTCGAACCAGCCTACATTTACTATTAAAGGATACCTGAACTGAAATGTGACATAATGAGATAGACATGTGTATGTACAGTGCCTAGCACACAAAGAACTATGCTGTGTTCGTTTTTTCTTTCTCTATCTGAAAGAGTTAAATATAAGATATGCAAGTGGCTGACTCAGTCCTGACTCAGACAGGAAGTGACTACAGTGTGACCCTCACTGATAAGAAATTCCAACTATAAAACACTTTCCTAGCAGAAAATGGCTTCTGAGAGCAAAAAAGAGGTAAAAAAAATGGGCATTTCTTATCAGTGAGGGACACACTGTAGTCACTTCCTGTCTGAGTCAGGACTACGTCAGCCACTTAGATACCTGATATTTAACTCTTTCAGGCAGAGAGAGAAAAAAAGGAACACAGCATAGTTATTTGTGTGCTAGGCACTGTACATACACATGTCTATCTCATTATGTCACATTTCAGTTCGGGTAGCCTTTAAGCGTATAGAAGGAGGGACCGGTGCTGCCATACAGGAAAAGGGCCCCTCTGCACGGGCAGCTGCATTAATCACTCACCTGTCCCGATGGGCGACGACTGCACCGTCCATACACTCTTAGCCACGTTGTGTGCCTCTTCTCTATGACCCGGTGTGTGTTGTGTGTAGAGACTTGCCAGTTCATAGGCTAAGAATGTACGGATGGTGCGGCCACTGCCAGCCGGGACAAGTGAGTAATTAATGCTGCTATACATGCAGGGGGTGCCGGGGAGCAGAGGAATAATGAACATGGGGGGTAGGTGAGGGGGCTCCCCACTCAAATTTGCGCTGGGGCTCCTTAACCGGGTGTACCGACGAAATAACCTACCCGTCGAATCAGCCTACATTTACTATCAAACATATAGCAGGAGGGTTAGGGTTAGGGTAAGGGGAGGGGATAGTAAAGTCTATTGGATGTAGGTTAGTTCGACGGTGTAGGTTAGATTGTTGGAGCACCGGCCCTGAAGAAGATGTAAGCCTCTAGATCCCTCAGAGTTTGCCCATGTCCTCCTCCAGACTAATGCCACTGCCTGGGACCCTCTTGAAGTTCGCATCAGTGCCCTTTATGCACGACCACAGTCATGCTGGACCTGCAGTAGCACAGAGCTGTTCATAGATAAGTGGCTCTGGCATACTGCGCCGGTGCAACCGTACTCCCACAGGTGCAGTATGTCCACACTCATGAATGAAGAGGAGTACGGCCACGTATCATATCCAACTAACTCTTGGTGTGGATAAGGAGGACATTGAGGGACCTCAGATACAACCGGGCATATGGAAGGAGCCTTAGGTAAGTAAGACTCAACTCCCCCCAACCCAAACAGTTCCTTCAATGCTGGCTATGGGCAGCACGGTGGCATAGTGATTATCACTCTTGCCTTACAGTGCTGGGTCCCCGGTTCAAACCCCAGGAGCACTATCTGCAGGGAGTTTGTATGTTCACTCCGTGCACTCCGATTTCCTCCCACATTCCAAAAACATACAGATAAGTTAATTGGCTCCCCAAAAACTGTCATACATACACTACACGATACATACATAGACCATGTGACTATAGTAGGGATAGTGAGCACCTCTGAAGGACAGCTAATTGACAAGACAATATACTCTGGACAGTGCTGCGGAATATGTCGGCGCTATATTAATAATAATGAGAGAGAGCTGCCAGAACAAACTGTGTGTTGCAGCTTGCTGCTAATAGGCCTGAGTAGCTATAGGTCAGCCATAGTGCCCCAGCACATACAATTGGCACATAAGCATCAGGACTAGACCCTGAAGCTATGGGAGGTGGTATGGTCTGATTAGGCCTATTTCATTTTAAATCATGCGGATATATCTTTGACGCAGACAACCTATCTAAAGATTGGCACAGACCACATAAACTCTTTCATGGCAATGGTATCCTCTACTGTCATAGGTCTTAAAAGATCCACTGTGAATGGTCCTAAGGTGGACACTAATGATCCAATTTCTAGCGAAAAATCGTTCGAGCAGTCAGAAATTCTGATTGGAAGTGAAATATTGTAATACATCGTTCACTACACCATCAACGAACCAATCTTTGCTTCCTATCTATCACAACCAACAAGAAAATCCAAATATAGGTTAGACGAAAATTAACTTGGACGACATTTTTTTCACTTGTTCATAAACGATTGTGTCCATCAACGGAGGTCATTTACAACTAATCCGATCAGAATTTCTGATCGCTTGAACGATTTTTCGCCAGAAATTGGACAGTTAGTGGCCACCTTTAGGGCTAGTTCACACTCGGCGCTTGGAGCGCCGCTAGCCCACGATCGCGATTTTAAGCCAAAGTCTGGCGATTCAGCGCGGTTTGCGCTTGTGATTCCCGTTCTATAGAACGAGAATCACAGCGCAATCTCTCTTAAAACACTGCATGCAGCACATTTACGATTAATCGAAATCGCAACCACTGCAGTGTGATTGTATCCATAGGGATACATTAGTAGCAGCACTTTACTGATCGCCTGTGATCAACAAAACGCTGAAGAATCGCCAAGTGTGAACCAGCACTTACTGTTTTAGCTGATGAGTAAGACTCACACAGGGTGTGAAAATATTAAATGCTTTTTCCATTATTGTCATTTTTTATACCCTTTATCATTTACAGCAAAACTTTTTGTACTTTTTAAAAAGAACTACATATGAAATGTGTATGCTATAAAAGCCCTCCACAAATTGGGGGTAGAATGTAGACATTAAACAGGGCAGAGCACAAAGGAGGATCAGCAAATGAGTTTCACAAGATTTGGGATCAAAGGCGGAGCGCGAGGGGGAAGATCTGCCAAGTTTAAAGAGTGTGTCTCCAGCCCGTTATATGCCTGTTATACGCCATATGTCCAATTATATTTGTTTAGAAATGCTTGAAAAGCTAGCTGTTTGGAGAATAAAATGCTCTGGGTACAAAGATGGTATTTTCCCAGATCAATCTGCCTCTTATCCAGCAGTTCAGAGATAACTGTGATAATTGCAATAACGTTAAATAGTGCATACAGTATATACCATGCTTTTCATTCATTAAATAAGAGGATTTTTGTGATTGAAAATCATACTGAGTCTCTCATACTGAGGTCTCAGGGACAGGAAGTGAAGGAAAATAAGTTTGGGTATACATGCAAAATGGTAAGAGTTTATCCCTTAGAATAATTACATTTTAAGACTCTTGAGAAAATACACTCAACACTGACTGTGTTGGTGTGTTGGGATGAGAAGGTCTTTTTGGCTACCTAAACAAAGTATGGTAATCACATCAGACACTTACAAGCTTAAAATCTTCTTGTTTGTTTAAAAGGAAAGGATGTTTAAAAGAGGAACTTTTATCAAGGATGGAACTCCATTCCAATCAGTAGCCGATACCCCTTTCCCATGAGACATCTTTACCTTTTCTCAAATAGGTCATCGGGGGCATCTGTGTGGCTGACATTGTGGTGAAACCCCTCCCACAGTGTGATGTCATGACCATGGTCCTGACAGTTTGCTGTCTGTAAATCTCGTTGCATTGTGGGAAATGGCGGCTTTTTCCAACTGCCAAGCAAGCAATCTCTCCCTCTGTGCATAGAACTCTCAGTAACCAACATTCCGTACAGATCATCTGGCAGAAATAAAGATGTCCCCACCAGTGATACATTTCAGAATGTAAGTCATGGAAAGGAAAGATTTTTACAGTGGGCAAACACAGACTACCTAATCTATACATTCATTTTGTAACAAATGAGCAGTTTTATTAAATATGCTATTTTCTCTACAGTTCCTCTTTAACACTGTTTTTACACTATTTACACTATACCAAACTATTTGAATAATTGCGGAGTTGTCCTTTTTGTGAGATTATTTCTTCTAAGATTTGTTTTGACCTTCATCAGTGCAAAGGTCTGGATTTGTTCTGGAAGGACTTGAGAAGTAGAAATGTTACAGAATACTCTAAGAAAGCAAACTTAAAGTAAAAGTAAAATTACAAAATGGGCACTTTTTTTCTATTTTGCAGATTAGCGAATGGACCTGTTTTTGGATCCGATGTTATTAAAGGGACTCCGAGCACCTCACATGGGTATGCCTTTAAACCAGTTGACTTCCAACAAAGTCGTGCTATGACTCCTCTGGAGGAACCTCTTATAATGGCCATGCGTGTCACTTCCTCTTCCTGCTTCACTCAGGGATGCACTTCTCTAACAGAGAAGACAGGGGTGACCCGGAAGTTATAACATGATGGCAGACGCGATATTTAAATTGAAATCGAACAAAAACTATTTGATATAGAATGTCGATTCAAGCATCAAATGAAAGAGGAGAGCACAAGCTACAGAAAGGTATGCATCTTTAAGTACTTTGCAGTACTGGTTGGAGTCTCTTTAAAGGCATGTACATGAGAGGTGCTCGGAGTCCCTTTTGAAAATCCATTCAGATGTCAGTTGGAAATGGATCCATTGTGGCAGCGAAACACAATGTCCCAACCTGCAGGATTTTTCTGGACAATCGGTTGCATTTCCCAAAGAAGCCTATGCTGAAAAAGCATCTCCACCGGACTCCAAAACGGACCACAACAGACCAGCGGAGCGAATAATATAGCGCCCACTCTGGCTACTCGTTCTAAATTCATCTCAAGTGTGGTCTGAGCCTTTTGTTTTTAGGGTAGGATTTTTATAGATGGCACAAAGGAACCAGAAAACATCCCCCCACTCCCACCCAAAAAAAACCTGGAATTATAGTTTTTCCTTCTTAAAGGCGCTTCAAGCTTATGTAAGCAAGAGTCTACCCCATAATGGTAGACACTTATTTTAAAGACACTTTCTGTGTCTTTAAAAAGTTCCCACTAATAACAAAAAGGGTATAAAAACTACAAAAATACATTTTTCCTCCCTAGAAGATTTTTTTTTCCTTTTCAGCGTGAGATAACTTTAGCAATCCATACAGTGAGTCATTGGTATGGTTAGCAGCGAGGTTGTCCTTTGTTTGATAAACTCTGACATGGTAGAGATCTCGTATGGAGATAATGCTTCCAAGGGATTAGTAATGTAATAGCATAATGAATTGAGCAGTCATTTATCAATCTTCATGTGTCAGAGAGACAGATGAAAGGCGGGCATGTCCTGAGTTTGTCCAGCGGTGAAGTGGTTACAGCATCCTTTGTGTACGCAGAATGTAATCAATATCTATAGGCCTTTTATACAGAGATCCCCCTTGATCTATCTGCTGTGCTGTGAGAGAGGTGAACACCTGAACAGCAACATTGAGGGGGCACCTGGCAGCCTGGTGTGTAAGCTTCTTCTCTACTTTCACCCCATAGGACGCTAATGGAATTTGCAGCTGATTAGAGCTCAGGTCTAGAGTATAACAATACACCCAGTGACTGCCGCTGCTGGTACAGAGTCTACTTGTACTTTTTACACAGGAAGGGAAGAAAACTTAAAGCGTGGCTCCAGGAAGTATTTTTATTGTCATCCTGTGTTTTTATCTGCTTAGGGGTTTGTTAAATAGAAGAGCCAATTTAGAATAAAATAAGTTAAAACCCGTTTAAAAAGGGAGTTAGTGGTGGACTTACCTCCCCAACGAAACTAGTCGATATTCCGTTGAAAATTTCCTTAATCAAAAACACTCCAAACAATGCAATGCGTTTCTCTGGCATTCACCCGCTTCATCAGGCTATTAAAAGGAACTACTATTTAGAAGTCATAAACCAGCAAAAGTGCCTCCAAGACTGGTTTAGGATTTCTAAACAGTTGCTCCTTTTTATTGATTACATTTTCAACTGACTATCAACTAGTTTAGTCTTATTGGGGGATAGGTCCACCACTACCATTTTTTTTAAACTGATGTTAACTTATGTTATTCTGCTTGAGGCCTCTTTTCCAAGAACAGTTGAACTGTGTCCTCAGCAAGCAGCTACCAGGCAGCAGTAAGCAAGCAGTTATCTGGCACCAGCAAGCAGTTGCCAGGCAGCAGCTAGCAGTTGTGAGAGTTTGAGAGACTTTTCACTGCTGTCTGCGGAAAAGAGGCCTAACTTATTTTATTCTAAATTGGTACCTTTTGCAACGATTGGTGTCAACACGCAGAGAGAATCTGATTATTGGTGATCTGCAGTATCACCAAAAATGCAGATATATACCTGATTATTGATGATCTGCAGCATCACCGATAATACAGATATATTGCTAACCTCTGGACACCTATAGGTATGTGAGTGTTTGGTGTAACAGTAATACTTTGAGCAATGCACCAGCGGTGCTGGAATACTGCTCGGGAAGGCACAGGAACCTTTCAGCAGCCTGAGGCTCTCCAAGGGGAGGAGTCAGGCTGGAGGTAGGAAGGACCAGGGAGTGAGTGACACCTGAAGGTGGATGTCACTATCTGGTCTGGAGACTATCTCTTAAGAGGCGAGATAGCTCTCGAGGTCGGGCACGCCTGATCGGTAACACACTGACAGATAAAGTACAAAGACAGAAGGATGATTCGGTATCCGAGGCAAGCAGGGTCTGGCAACGGTATATCAGATATGCGAGGTACCGAATCAGAAGACAGAGGAGTAGTCAGAAAAGCAATAAGTCATAACAGATATCAAACAATGCCTAGTCTGAGTGCGAGGTCCTTGGTCTCCGCACCCTGGAACTAGTCTGAATAAATACACAGATTAACAGTACTAGTAAACTGGCTAAGTGTGAATTCCCAGGTCCACCTGGTTTTAACACACTGTAGGATCTGACTAAAGGTCTGAGTGCTCCCACGTAGTGATCGCAACAGCAGACAACCAGCAACTGACAAGCAAGTTGTATACAGTATATAGTTGCAGGACTCTGCCGCCCCGCTCGAACCACTCAGCCAATCAGGAGTCCAGCAGGAATCAGCTGATCATCCTGATCAGCTGACACATCTCCTGCTGGCATAAAGGTCCTGACTTCTGGCGCGCGTGCGTAGCTCTAAACCTGTGTACACTAACAGGCTCCGCCACACCAGCTGCACGCTGCTGCGTGCAAACCGCCGCGCTGGACGCGGAATCAGCCGCCTGACTGTTGTTGCATGCGGCTGGTTTTCCGCGTCCCGCTCTGCCGCCAGACACACGCTTCCGCGTGCAAACCGCCGCACTGGACGCGGAATCAGCCGTCTGCTCAGTAGCACTCGCGGCGGCTTTTCCGCGATCTCTCACACCTCTGTTCTGTTTTGCATAGTATCTTAAAGACAGTCTGAAGCCAATTTAAAAACTTGTTTTTAACTGTTATTTAGGTTAAGGAATATGGCCGGCCAGTGCTAAAACGCTGCATTCCCGTGGCAGAACAAGGGTTTTATACCACCCAAATCCTGGGGCAAAAATCCATGACTTTCAAAGTCATGGATTTTGCTGCCCGAGGAGGCAAAGCTTGGGGCTGTAGCTCTGCCTCTATTATTGTCAATCCTCCGCTGATCGTCGCCTCTCCGCGCCCCTCTCAGTGAAAGAAGACAGAGTGGTGGGGAGAGGCGGCGATTAGCGGAGATTGATATGAGTAGAGGCAGAGCTACAGCAGAAAGCTCTGCCTCTACCAGGAAACGCTCCCAGGTTTTTGCCCCGGGGATTTGGGGGGTATAAAATCTTTAAAGAGACTCAGAGATGAGTCTTCCTGCTGTTTTTTACTTACCCGGGGGTTCCTCCAGCCCCATAAGCACGGATGTGTCCCACGCCATACTCCCGAAGTCCTCTGCTTAGCCGTGGTCAACTCCCGCTACGCGGCTCAGTCGGACTCAGTCTGACTGAGTGACGTCAGCCGGGGCCTTCTGCGATTGCACAGAAGGTCCGTGCATGCGCAGAAGGTCTGCTGCTGACGTCACTGAGCCGCTTACCGGGGAAGATTGCGGCTGAACGGAGGCTCTGAGGAGGACAGCGAGGATCACAGCCATGCTTATGGGGCTGGAGGTAAGTAAAAAAAAACAGCAGGAAGACTCCGTTCTGAGGAGATGCTTTTTGATTTCTCCCAGCCCCTTACACAATCCTAAGAGTTCTGTTTCACCATGAGCTTGCTGGGCAATCTGTAACTCTGTAGTTCAGAGTAAAGCTGCCAACTAACAGTCCCATTTGTAGCAATAAATCGTTAGAGGCATCAGATAATTCGGATTGGATTGGTCGTAAATAATCTCCGTTGATGGTCTCAATCGATTATGAACGATTATTAAAACAGTTATCCGATCTGATTTTTGGTGAACCAAAATTTGGATTTTCTTGTTGGTTGTGAAGCAAACATTGGTTCATTCATGGTGTAGTGAATGATGTGTTACGATATTTCACTTCCAATCAGAATTATCTGATCGCTCAAATGATTTTTCGCTAGAAATTGGATAGTTAGCGGCCACCTTAAGCAAGTAACTCTACAGAGAATAAGTCCCTCATGTTCTTGTTTTCAGACCCTGTTTATTAGGGCTAGAAAGCCCCGTGGAACGTTGGTCCTCTTCCTGCCCTGCCTTGGACACACTGCATTCATATAACAAAGCCCTAAAACACATCCCCACAGTATCTGAAGTAGTGCCTGTGAATTTTGGTAACAGTGGAAGACAAGATAATAGATTTCATGCAGGAACATATGTCACCTACTTACACATTTCCTCAAACAAAAGCCGCTCGCCTGTGTTGTGCTTGTCACTTTGCACTGCGTATACATTGCTGACAGCGTTCTATGAGTTAGATCCTTCACATATGGTATCTTTAGACCATGAAATCTGGCATTGCCTTCTTACTTCTTTTTTGAATCATAATATATTATTAACGGATAATTGAAAGCATACTCAGCCAAGATGGTAGCGTGTGCGTGTGTCAGAGCGGGAGATGTAGGACTTAAGACTGAGGGTGAAATCAGCTCAACGTATGGGAGCTAGACGGAAGGTCAGAGAAAGCTGCTTGGGATGTTGTGACAAGTTACCAGGAATTTATTTAACTTCAGGTTTTGGCCCGGCCTACAGCTGTAATTTAATTTCCTTTGCATGGTCGGTAGCTAGCGGTGGGAACAATGCATTATGCAGTATAAAAAAGGAACGAGTAAACATGGGTAATGAAACAGTCTTACCTCAGGTAGGAGGTTTAAAGATAATAAATTTAGTGGACAACGTGCAGGTGAACAGAGGCACCAGAGGGATAAAAAAAAAAGCTAAAATTGTTAAAAAAGAGGAGGTAGCAGTGGACTCACCCCCTCGAAGCAGATACAAGATGATGTTGATTAATATTCAGCAAAAAAATGGTTTATTTACATACTCCAAATAGATGCAACGCATTTCGCAGGTATATCCCGCTTCATCAGGCTATAAAGGGAGCCTAGAACTCATGCAGGTCTGATAAGGAGCTTAGCACAGAGGTGCTAAGCTCCTTATCAGACCTGAATGAGTTCTATGCTCCCTTTATAGCTTGATGAAGCGGGATATACCTGTGAAACGCATTGCATCTATTTGGAGTATGTAAATAAATAATTTTTTGCTGAATATTAATCAACAGCATCTTGTGTCTGCTTCCAGGGGGTGAGTCCACCGCTACCTCCTTCTTTTTAACAATTTTAGCTTTTTTTTATCCTTCTGGCGCCTCTGTTCACCTGCATGTTAACTACGTCCCCCCTTGGTGAAGGGGATTTGGCCCCTTTCTCCCGATCTACAGAGAGCGACTTCTTAATCCTGAGTGAGGACAGGTCTAATTCTCCCCACCTGCCTACATAGTGGTTGACTGGAGGTAACCCTGGTTTGTGAGTAATTATTTTATTCTTACCAGTCATACCCACATTTCCAGTACATGCTACACCATGCCGGGCTCTCTGTGTCTCCATTTTTATAATTTTATTGGACAGTTGGTGCATGCAGCTGCATAAGACACTGTACTGTAGACTTGAAGAAGCGGGCTGGTCCTGCGAAACGCATCATATTTTCCTGTGTCCATTGTCCAATAACAGTTTTGTGATAATTATCCAGTGGTCCTTTTTCTGGAGTGTAACCCAACCTATCCTAAAAAGGGTGCCCAGTCCATGTGGAGATGGAATTTTCCACCTGCCTAATACTGTGGCTGCATAACAGCAAACAAGGTTTGTAAGTAGTATTTGTTTCACTTATAGTTACATAGTTAACTATCACTCATCATTGTATTTCTTATAAATATTACACTATCCGGGACTCCTTGTGTTTTCTGTTTTCTTTTTCCTCTCTCTGTTCCTGAGGTTTGTCACCCGAATTTCATCGACCAGACACCGTTCATCAAAAAAGGAAAGTGACTGCATGAATACTATTTGCCTTAAAGAGAACCCGAGGTGGATTTGAAGAATATTATCTGCATACAGAGGCTGGATCTGCCTATACAGCCCAGCCTCTGTTGCTATCCCAAACCCCCCTAAGGTCCCCCTGCACTCTGCAATCCTTCATAAATCACAGCCAG
This sequence comes from Hyperolius riggenbachi, assembly GCF_040937935.1. NCBI lineage: Eukaryota > Metazoa > Chordata > Amphibia > Anura > Hyperoliidae > Hyperolius > Hyperolius riggenbachi. The sequence goes on from NC_090651.1 coordinate 59,722,586, forward strand.
CACTGCTGACAAGCAGCTTGTCAGAGCGGACTGTGTTTATCTCTCTAGTGTCAGTCTGCTGCTCTCCCCGCCTCCTGCAGAACTCCGGTCCCCGCCTGCGTCCCTTCCCTCCCTGCTGATTGGAGGGAAGGGACGGGGGCAGGGACCGGAGCTATGCAGGAGGCGCGGGAGCAGCCGAGACTGACACTACAGATGTAAACACAGCCTGCACAGTGAGGCTGTCATTTATGAGGGATTGCAGAGTGCAGGGGGACCTTTTGGGGGGTTTGAGATAGCAAAAGAGCCTGGGCTGTATAGGCAGATCCAGCCTCTGTATGCAGATAACATTCTTCAAACACACCTCGGGTTCTCTTTAAAGCGGATCCGAGATGAAAAACTAACTATAACAAGTAACTTGTCTATATATCTTATGTAAAGTTTAGATGGTTTACACAGCAAATCTAGCTGCAAACCGTTTTAATAGAATATGATTATTTATTCCTGTGATACAATGACAGCGGCCATGTTGTTTGTAAACATTACACAGAGTCAGGCTTATCTGTATCTTGAGCCATCAGCCTAATCCCCTCTCCTCCTCCCTCCTCCCCTCTGCCTCTGAAATCTCTGGCTAGTAACACCTCCCCCTCCTCCTGCCCAGACTGAGCTCCCATGAGCCCTTGCTACTGCCTTGGCTCTCTGAAAACCTGTGGGCGTGGCTTTTTTTAGTTTATAGGGAATTAGAGTATTAAAACAAAAACAAAAAAGTATTTGGCTTGAGGAATGCCCTATAAACAATAAGAAAGGAACACAATTATGCAATGTGTAAAAGTTCACCACGGATACACTTTAAAGGAAACCTGAACTGAGAGGAATATGGAGGCTGCCATCTTTAATTCCTTTTAAGATATTCTGATTGTCCACTAGTTGCCATACATCTGGCTTGAGCAACTTTAACCCAGTATAGGATTAAACTTCATCCCAATTAGTAGCCAATACCTGTTTTCCCAAGAGAAATCTTTACCGTTTGTGTTATAGTTCACCAAGGACATCTGTGTGGCCGATATTGAGGTAAGACCCCTCCCACACTGTATGTTACCCATGGCTATGACATTTTCCTGGCTGTTTTAGCCATGGCTATGACAGTTTTCTGTCTGTTAACCTTGTTGCACTGTGGGGGATAATGTGCTGTTGTCAAGCGAAAGGAGATCCTCCAGTAAATACACCATTGCTTTGGCTTCTCTTGTGAACAATATACAAGACCAAAAACTTTCCAATATACTTATGCTATTTTGCAAGCGAATATGATCTTTCAGATTTCATCATGACATAAAAAGGTACATAAGTGAGGGCGATGGGGATGTTATAGGACAACAGTAGTGTAAAAGCTAAATATACAGTTCACATAGGCTTCACTGCAGTGTCTTCACATACAGTAGCATCTTGCAGAACATCAGATGTGCATAAACAGAGCAAAACAGAAAATAAACAGAAAATACCATTTCCAACCCAAGAAGGGCCAAAATGATGCTAAGTATATATACGGTACTTTCTGCCATGCACATTACTCATGCAAGAAAATAGTAGTTTGGTGATATTCTGTTGTCTTGGCTGAATACTAAGCTCGAAAGTTTAGGCTAACAAATAATAAATAATAAATACATAACAATAACTTATGTAGTATGTTGAAATATTTTAAAAAAATCAAAACAGTTGAGGTTTCCCTCTAAGGGCAACGTTTTTTTCTGTTTGACTAGAGAGAACTTTTAACCTCTTCCCTACCCTGGTCATTTTCACAGTTCAGTTCTGATTACTTTGGCTATTACTTTATCAATAATTATCACAACTAAATGATCTATATATTGTTTTTTTCAGGACAAATTTGGCATTTTATGACTGATATTTGTTTTTAATAATTACCTTATTTTCTATGCAGTTTAAAAGGAAAATAAGGAAAAAAGTGAAAAAATACAATTTATCCACTTTCATACATCATAGCTTTAAAGTAAACAATTCTATTGCACATTAAACCCACACATTTTATTTGTCTATCTCACCTGTATATTTAAACAGTTCATTTGTTTTGATAATGAATTGGATGTAACAATTAAGTAATTTATACAAACTGCTACTGTCTGCTCCTGGAATGTGTATTTTACACTTGTTTACTAATTAACTCTGTCATTGAATTCCCTGGGAGGAGGAGAGGGGTTTGCTGTAATTCCTTTACAACTCTGTAGTCATGTTATCAGGTCAGAGATAAATAAACAGTGTTATCTAGGATTTTGTAGGGAGGAGAGTGCAGAGACTTATTTTCACTTTATATGGACAGGAAGTGGTTAAAGTGAGCCAGAGATAAGAGTGATATGGAGGCTGCCATATTTATTTCCTTTTAAATAATACCAGTTGCCTAGCAATGCTGTTGATCTTTTGGCACCAGTAGTGTCTGAATCACACACCTGAAACAAGCATGTGGCTATTGCAGTTAGACTTGAGTCAGAAACACCTGACCTACATGCTCGTTCAGGGTCTATGGCTAAAAGATTTAGAGGTAGAGGATCAGGAGGACAGCCAGGCAGCTTGCACTGTTTACAAGGAAATAAATATGGCAGCCTCCTTATCACTATCACCTCCGGTTCCCTTTAAAGCATATCCGAGGTGAAATAAATTTACTAAAGATAGTGAAGCCTTACATAGTATGCGTAAGGTCTCCAGAACATAACCGCAGCATTTGTTCTCTCCAGCAATCCTCCGCTTGTGTGTAATCCAGTTCGGTAAAGGTCAAGACTGCACATGCGCGGACCAAACTAGATTTGGGTCAAAGTTCGGTGGCTTTCTGAAGTCGTGACCTATACCGGCCCAGATTACGAGCAAAGAGTGGATCACAGGAGGGAACAAAAGCCATGGTCATTGTCTGGAGACCTTCAGGATGCTAAATAAGGCTTCACTGTAATCAATTTATTTCACCTAGTATATCCTTTAAGAAATGTTCTTTGCCCAATTATTTTCCCACAGGGGAGGTTTCTTTTAAGCTCTCAATCACTCAGGCAATATTGCTGAATGAGATGTGTTGTTGTGAAGCAGTTATTAGCGTCGCCTCACATTCAGCCACACGTCTGGCCCAGTGTCAGGAAACAATAAGTTCCCATTAACAAGTGCACATTAGAGGACAAGCAGGAGAATGGGACGCAGGAAGTCTCCTCACCCTTCTCCATAATTGCACACAGGTTTTCATTTCAAACACATAAAATAAAGTAGATATTAAAACAGGTTCAACCGCAAAATCCGCGCCTGTCTTCCTTTTATCTGACGCTCGTCTTTTGTCTCGCTCCAAGCACCGTGCATTCCCTGGACGGCTCCATAAAATGACACGTCTCTGTTATGTCGCTTGTCTAACTTACAGAGCCTGCCAGAAGCTAGTTGTTTGGTGCTGATCAGAAAGTGAAACTCCGCTTTCACAATTAATAGTGCTGCAAACTTATATCTCTGCTCCACTGGACTTTTTGTAATTTAAAGAACAGTTATATGCTGACCCCCCAATGTTTTGCTACTGCTGAGACCATGCTTCAGAGTTTACAGCGAGTTTGCAGACTCCTAGAGTCACATGGCAGAACTCCACTGTTGGGCAAGTGATACTATTTGGAACATTTCTTCTCTCAAATTCCAGTGTTTCATTGGACTCTCAGAAATGTTGAAAAATGAACCTACATGATGGGTGACCCAGAAACATTAGAAGGCCTCATTCAGCTACCGTAACTGTTTAAATTGATAGACAATTCTAAGACAGAAGACTACAAAGTTAAGTCCTGACCATCATCCTAGACATCTTCAAGGAAAAATCTCTTGAGCCAAACTTCAGCTATTGCTTTTCCCCCAGAAACACTGAAACCCATGCAGTTTAGTCTTCTTCACCCTTCCCTTACCCCCAATGAAAGGCAATGAAACAGTCTTTACTCGTATTGTGAAGAGTCTGGATGTTTCCCCTGAATATACGTTGTGACTAACAACTGTTCCTTTAGTTATATTCGAAATGCCAATTTGGCAACTTGTCATGTCTCGACTCTCACCCTCTTGTTGCCAGAAAGACATCTTGAGATTTGTGGATTCCAGAGTATGTAGTTGTTTTATGGACCTAGAGTATGCTAAAAAAGGCATTTCTCTCCAACCTAAAAAAAATGTAATAATTAGTGTTGGTGTTCAAATTTGGCATATTGAATTTAGATCATAAAAACTCCTGAACACCACACTACAGCACCATTTCAGTACCAATAAGAGGACAGGGTGAGGGGGAGTGCGCTTTATGGTGTGCTTCATGGACCCCAATAATTTCTGCAGCTGCTTCCGGATTTGGAAGGAACTCCCCCTGACCCTGTATGCTTGTTCCCATGGACGGTTCTAGAATTTTTGCTGCCTAAAGCAAAGCATTGTAAGGCCTTTCCCCTTGACATGTGTGTGCAAAGCCCGACTGGAGAGACACATTAGCCATGCATTGCAGGAACTGCCACTACACTTACCTCCCTCTGCTTCCTCTAACACAGCACCTTCTCCCTGCTGACCCGCAGCATCTTATAACCAGGATGCCAGGTATGTGCTGCACTGGCACCGCATCACTCACTCGCTCTCAGAAGATTAGCGATTGGATCACCAGCCACATGTGAAGTCCTGCATAGGCAGCTACAGGTGCCATGAGGTAGCCAGAGGTTCTCTCAGTATGAAGTAGCTAGAGGTGACCCAAAATATTAGGTAGCTAGAGGTTCCCCCAGTTGAAGGTAGATCTCATCAGTGAAATGCTGAGAGACAGGTGAGTAGCCTCATTTAAACTCGACTTGGGCCTCTGCACAGGGAAAGAAGAGATGGAGGCATTCAGGGAGGGGAGTGAGCTGCCTTTCCATCATCAGGCGCCTGTAGGCACGTGCCTACAGTGCGTTATAGTGAATCCGACCTTGCGGTGTTTAGGTGTTCTAAATTCAATATGCTAAATTCAAACACCAACACTAGCAATAAATATTCACCTGGTTGATGGATCATCTGTTAAATCAGTGTCAACTAATTACAAGACTGCACCTTGGGCCATAATTCATATACCTGGTTATCAGAAATGATTGAACTTCGATATTGTCTTGTTACCTCTTATCCCAATTATAGCTGTATTAACGTGTTTAACGATTCATAGTACCAACACTTACTGGCAAACTATCTTTTTGTGTAAACAGGAAAAGTAATCTGCCACCATCTACCAGTTCTGAATCCAGCACAAATTAATACTGGCTGCTTACTTTTATCTGAGTAATATCACATGATTACCTGGGTTGCTGATACACTGAGTGCTTGAATGAAACTGCTAACACAACTATTTACTTAATATGCATACACATGTTCAATTTCTGTGGCTTGCAGGGATTGGGACTTGATCCCTCAAGAGACTGCTTGGGACGTATTGCCTTTAGGCTAGTGAAGGCAATACGCTCTGGATCTTTTAGAGTCTTCCCATTCCACTGTGTGACCCCTCGTTCCACCACCAATCTTCAATCTCCAATCTTCTGCAGGCTGCATCTTTGGGTCTCCTTGGAAGTACTCAGGTCTCAAAGTACTTCCAAAGACAAGCTGCTCCATACTGCGCATGGGTGCGTCCGCACTTGCAGGTGTGCAGTATGGAGCCACTTGTCTATGGAAGTACTCAGAGACCTGAGTGCATCTTCAACATTAAAGTCGAATGCTGGGCCCGGTGGTGAAAGGAACGGTCGCAGAGAGGAATGGGATGGGTCTAAGGGATCCAGAGCCTTCCCTCCTCTTAGGTAAGTAAGTAATTTTTTTTTTTTAGGAAGTTACAGTTGTCTTTTAATATGACCACGATGATCCCTGCATTCTTCTCTCCTAATAGCAGATAATTAAAAACATTTAAAAAAGGTCTAGAGTTGTTGGATCATTCATGATCTGACTTAAGGTGCTTGAAGATATCTGGAGATGCTTCAGTATATCAGAGCCATTGTCTCCATTACTTGCCTCACATGCTTCCTCTGCTGCACCAGCTAGTAACCACCCAGAAAGAGTTAAGCCGACTCCAGATGGAACAGTGACATAATTGGGACGGACGTTTTGATTTGGTGCCCACGTTCTTGCTGCAATTAGCCTGATGTCACAGTGTTTCTTTTTTTCACCGCAGACACCTATATGTTGGACACTTACAGGAGCCCATTAAAGCATTTTTCACGGAGGTCCCGGAACAGTTATCAGATGGAGCGCACACTGAGAGCGTGATGGCAGACTGCGGATGTACTCGGAGGTTGTGGGTTAGAGGAGACAGACAGCATCTGGTTCAAGTGCTTCTGAGACGCCTTTCTGCTACAGTGCAACTGTTGTGCTGGGAGCGTGCAATATGGGCCGCCACAATGCACTGTGACTCTCTGCAATGTCAGTTTCAGCTGAAAGCAAGTAAACAGCTCAACAATCAAAAATAGATATGTTACTGCAACACGACTGCAGCTTTAATTTATATTATAGTTTCGGATAGAGTGAAGACAGGCCTGACTTTGGACATTTTACTGCCCAAGGCCTCCTGTCACCAACTGCCCTGTCCTGTGCACCACCTGTCCCGTGTGGTCCTCCTGAAAAATATATTTTTCAGTAGTAAAATAGAAAAATACATATATTTACACAGATCTGTACATGAGTCCTGACAAATGAGGGAGAAGGAGAGACAGAGGGATTTAGTTCACAAAGAGGGACTGTTCCTCTGAAAAGGGACAGTTGGGAGCTATGACAAGACCTAAAATTCAGACAAGCTCAGTACATTCTGAAGCAAGCTGCAAGCCTCACTATTAAGCCACGCCCTCCAGGGCCGGGCCGAGGCAGTGGCGAGAAAGGCTCCATCCTCAGGGCGCAGTGTAGGAGGGGGCGTACAACTCACCCAGCTATCATTCCCCTATTGTGTTTAAAGCAGAGAGAAGAAGAAAAGGGGGTACATGGCAGTGACTGCAAGCCAGATAACTAGAGATTAAGGTCTCTAACAGCAATCAGAGTGTGACGGCTGGGGTGGGAGGAATGGAGGGGCGCACTTTGGTGTCTCAGCCTTGGGTGCTGGAGGACCTTGTCCCGGCTCTGCCGCCCTCTTTCTATTTCTTAGAAGAGCAGAGACAGCTGAATTCAACTTATTCCAGAAATACAAGTGGCTGTGAGTAAGGAGATGAAAGAATGCATTAAAAAAACTGAAAGTAAAGTAAAGCTGGAGGCTGCTGCGGGCCTCATTTTCTTAGAAACTATTGAGGGACTGAGGGAGTATTTTGTGATCGGTTCTGAGTGGAAGCAGTAGCAATCCTTGCATATACTGACAACTGTGATAAAGCAGTATTAATAACATACTTGGTGCATTTCAAAATCATTGATGCAGCACATTATTTATTAGGGCGCCATTTTCATACATGTTAAGCACACTTGATTTTAGATAAACTAACAATCAAAAGCCCTTTTCCGAGCACTATCTCATACATGCTACCATAATTAAAACCCACACATTTCATTTGCCCATTTGTCCCGGTTATTGCAACGCTTACAATTTTTTTCTAGTACAATGCATGGCGCCAATATTTTATTTGGAAATAAAGGTTTTTGTCAGTTTTGCATCCATCCCTAATTACAAGCCCATATTTATAAAGTAACAGTAATATACACTTTTGACATACATATTAAAAAGTTCAGTCCCTAAGGTAACTATTTATGTATTTTTTAATTGTATATATTTTTTTTTACAAAAAATGTTTGGTGTAACTATTGGGGAGTGTGGGAGGAAAGGGGTAATTTTAAAGAGACTCTGTATCAAAAATGTCATCCTTTTTTCTACCATCCTACAAGTTCCTAAACCTATTCTAATGTGCTCTGGCTTACTGCAGCACTTTCTACTATTACAGTCTCTGTAATACCGGTAAATCAATGTATTCCCCTGTCGGACTTGTCGCCCTGTGTCTGGAAGGCTGCCAACTCTTCCGTGCTGAACTGTTATGCACACCCCTCTCCAGGCCCCTCTATGCACACTCCAGTGTGTGTGTTATTTACATAAGCCAGCAGTGTCTCTGCTCTCTTATCAGTGAGAGAAGAGAGCTGGATAAAAATCCTCTTCTGTTAGGCTGTGAAAGGAGCTGGCTGATACATACTGAGGAATTACAGACAGGGGCAGAGCTGTCTGCAGGAAGAAACTATCAGCCTGTCACTAGTATTCAGTGGATAAAAGCTGCAGGGGGACAGAAGGTAAACTCACAAATGATCTCTTGAGATTCAAAAGGAAGGCTGTATACAACCTGCTTTTGTATGGATGTATTTTATATGTGTGGACATACTGTACATCAACCTACTTCCTGTTTTGGTGGCCATTTTGTTTGTTTATAAACAAACTTTTTAAAACTGTTTTTGACTACTTTTAATGCGGCGGGGAGCGGCGAAATTGTGACAGAGTGTAATAGGAGATGTCCCCTAACGCACTGGTACGTTTACTTTTGTGCGATTTTAACAATGCAGATTCTCTTTAAATGTTAAAAATGTCTTTTCATGAAAAAAAAAGTGTGTAGATGTAATTTTAAGAATTGGCCACAAGATGTCCTCGCACATAACTTCCGTATGCTTAGTATTACTACGTAAAGAGGCAGTAATGCATGGATGTGTATCTTTTTTTTGTGAATGGCGTCGCTGCCTAATAGACAATGGCGTTCATTCACATGGGGACTTAGATCAATGAATGAGAACTGTGTTCCCATTCATTGATCTCCTGGCTAACGATTGGCAGCAGTATCGATTGCAGGAGCGTGCGTGCGTGGGGGGAGGAGGGGGCGTGTGGGAAGGCATATAGTAGCTACGACCCTGGATGGAGATATGGATTGTGCAGGGACATAGTTACTCATCCTGGGGAAGGGAAGTAGTTAAACAACTTCCCCCACAAATTACCGTCCTAACGCCTAACCCTTAAACCCCCCCACACAATCTACTTACCTAACGCATAACCCGTAACCCCGCATCTGCACAAACTACCTACGTAACGCCTAACACTTAACCCCCCCCCCCCCCCCCCCGCTCAAACTACTTACCTATCGCCTAGCCCTCAATCCTCCCACAAACTATCTACCTAGCACCTATCCCTTAACCCCCCACATACTACTTACCTAACGCCTAGCCCTTAACCCCCCCAACTCCTAATCACCCGACCACCTCCCCACCCCATTGCTGCCGCTGATCCCCAAATTCTCAGTCACCGCCATAGGCATCTTAAGCCGAAATTTGGGTGTCTGATAAATAGTGGGCCCTATACCAGTGGCCACTATTTATCTAGCACCCAAATTTCTGGTCAGGTGCCCAAATACCGCTTAAATACATTGGCACTTATGGCGGCGCCCAGTTAGTCATCTTGCTGCATGCGTCCAAATGTACTGCTTCGCCCTCCTCCCTCGTGCTCCACCCCCATACTGAGCCTCTCGGGCGTTTGTACCCACTCTTAACTGGAAAATATCTCTCACTACCTATAATGGGGAGGGGGGCTAATTATACTGGGAGACGTCTCTCAATACCTATACTGGGGGGGGGGGGGGGAGGCTATCTATACTGGGGTCGGGATGCCTGCCACTACCTATCATTACCTATATTGGGGGGCTACTTGTACTGAGGGACACCTCTCATCACTTATTCTAAAGAAGGCAAATTATACTGGGGGCACATTTAACCACATATACTGAGAGGGCTACCTAAACTGGGGGCTACCTATACTAGGTTGCTATTTCTGGTTACTTATATGTCGGGGGGGGGGGGGAGGGCTAACTCTAGCAACCTATACTGGGTAAGTTACTTATACGAGGGGGGGGGATACTTGTCTCATTACCTATACTGGGAGGGTGCAATTTCAGTGTTTGCCATAGTCACTATATTACCCAGATACGCCTCTGTGTGTCCCTGTTTCGGTTACATTACGTCAAGCAATCAAATGCAACGTGCACAACTGATTCATATTTACTGAGACATCCGATCTCCGGACAACTGTTATAAGTATAGTTTTCCAATCAATCAATAGAAGAATTCAATTCTTCTTCTCAAGGTCTATGCACATGCTAGATTAGAGTCGGCTAAGGCGGCCGATAACTTACATCTCAGATGATAATACTGTGTGTGTAGAGCAGCCCCGGACTGCCATCTGGCCAGTGATCTGCCAGGCGGATCAACTAGGCCAAACGATATCCAATAGCTCATTTCATACCGTTTGCCCCACCTACCATGTGACATCACATCTGTGCCATTCCACCCGTTCTACCCTTCTCTGTATTTCAACAGAATATGTAGTTAGCATTTTATTATTAATACTAGTTCACCTATGCCCATTTAAAACAGGCTCTAGGTCTCTGTCACACAGCCGCCACATGTCAGTGCGCACGTGCACACTATCCGCCGCGCGTGCACCTGTCTGCCTGTGCACACGCCCGCCCGGCTCCCTGGCCCCATCCTCTTGTCCCAACGGCTGTCTGTGCTGCACATGGGCAGTAGCGCAAACGCACGGACACAGGGACAGGATGACGCAGGGACACTTAGGTTTTATTATATAGGATTTAGTATTTATATAGGACTAACATTTTTTGCATTGCTATATAGAGTCATGTCACTAACTGTCCCTCAGAGGAGCACACAATCTAATGCTACCATAGTCATATGTCCATCGTCTTCTAGGGCCAATTTAGGGGAAACCAATCAACTCATCTGTATGTTTTTGGGATTTGGGAGGAAATCGAAGTGCCCGGAGGAAACCGACGCAGACACGGGAAGAACATACAAACTCCTTGCAGATAGTGCCTTGGCTGGGATTTGAATCGGGGACCCAGAGCTGCAAGGCAAGAGTGGTATCCACCCCTACTATGCTTCTGTACAGCATCGACCCTGTTGGGTGAGGTGACATCTTTTTGGGCCTTCAGACAATCGGATCTGTCAGTCTGTGTACCAAACACTGTACAGTTGACACGGTTGGTGCTGAAAATTACAGTTTCTAGCAGTTTTAGAAAAGTGCAGCTGGCTGCATATTGAAATTGGAAGAGCATTTTTAATAACATGAAATCTCAAACTGACTTATATAGCCCTGCTACAAGCTACAGCAGTGTTTCAATCAAAGTGGAATTACACTTAAGCTATTGCACTTGCAAGTTGGAAGGCCAGAGTCATAAAGTCACTTCTGAACAACTTTGGGGTTTTTCTGTTTGTTGTAATTCTCAGTTTGGGTTAGCGGTGAAAACAGGGAACCCAGGAGCGCTGGCCACATCAGCGGTATCCCGGAGAGTGATTACACTGCAGCAGAACGTGGCATCACGCCGTGGGTTTTGGGAGAGTTTAACGAGCGTTGGGAACTGTATCCTGTCAACAAAGTACGATGTTTTATTAAACTGTAAAAAAACTGACATGACAAAATCTTTCCATCCAAAGCTAAGCCTCTTATTAAAACGTCTTTAAAGGCTAAACTTCACGTTATCCCCATACATTCCTCACTTTCTCTTCTGTCCTAATATGTTACATAAAATAAACCTTTCCGCCAAGTACTGTAGTTTCTAGTTTTCGGAATCATGTGATCAGAAGCCACCCCTGGGTAGAACCGGAATCCCTTCTATTACAAACCAATCAGAGGCACCCATATCCTATACACCTTGCTGCAAGGCATTATGTATTGACCTGAGGAAGTAGGCTAGTCCCTGCGTTCTCTATTTTGTGTTTTGAATAAATACTTTTCCAATACTAGTGGTGTTTTTGTCATCAGGAGAGGTAAGAGATGATTACCTCTCATTCTTATTTTAACTATTAGAAGTCAATATATATTTTACACTTGGGTGAATCCATCCTTATGAGTATCCAGTTAAATATCCTTCCCTAAAAACTACAAAGCCAGGAGAGTGACCATCCAGCTTCCACCAGGACCTGGAAAACCAAGAGGGAACGGTTAATTTCCCGCTGGCTTATATGGTGGTTGCAGGAATATGCAGCCCACTGTTGTGAGTATAGCTGAATTTGCTTACAACCTCCCATTTATTAATGATACTACGCCATTGGGCTCCTAGTCTCTCTGGTATTCTTGAGTACAAGGTCACTACAAGGATCACCAAAATCCTCCTATCACAAACCAATTTTGGGCTGCTGCGAGATGCATGGAGACAAAGTGGCGTGAAACAGAAGTTTCGTATTCTTTCTGCCTAGTGCTTGATTAGTAATGCTCTTCTTATGTTCCTGCAGGGCCAGATTTACCATAAGGCACTGTAGGCATGTGCCTACAGGCGCCTGATGATGGAAAGGTAGTGTCTCCCTCCCTCCTACACTATGCAGAGTTCCAAGCAGAGTGTAAATGAGAGGTTACTCATCCAACTCTCGGCATTCCACTGATGAGATCTCCTTTCAGTCGGGGACAACTTAATACTAAGGGGCACCTGTAGCTACCCATGACGAGCAAGAGAAGTAAGGGAGAAGCGACAGCACATGTGGTGCGGTTTGGCGGGTGTTTATAGGTTCATGGGGGGTGAAGTCTAGGGTGCCAGGGCATCAGTTCCTAAAGGCTCCTGTAATGTAAATCCAGGCCTGTGTTCCTGTGTGTGTTGTTTCACAGCCCTCTCAGTTTTGTTGATGTATGTTAACGGGTCCAAAGGAGCACTTGAGCCCAGACACCAAGCACGAAAATCTGCCTCTGATTGGTACATTCTTATCGTGGGAAACATTAGTCTTCTTTATTATGGCACTACAGCAGTTACGCAAGGAACTGTACCCCTTCTCTCTTTGGGTACACTCATTTTCTCCTTTTTAGAAATGTGTGACTTACACACCCAGGTCTTAATGGTTCTGCCTCTGCGGTACGGTTTCTTAAAATGGTGGTGATAGGAAAAAAAATGTTGCTGTAGCATGAGGCAAGATGGATTAGGAAATGTAACCGTGTTTACCCCAATGGCCTTAATGAATGCTTGAATCTGAAGTGCTTTCTTTGATTTCTTTTCCCGCTAGGCATAATTGTTGACTATCTATGGGAGCCTCTAACAGGACTTTTTTGAGATTCATGATTGGTATCGTACCTATCAAATTTTACAATGTTTACACTGGACTGTTCTGGGATGAGCGGTTCTCAGTTATCAGCTGGGGTAGACATTATAATTTGTAGTTCTCCAGGTATAAGAAGTTGCTGAAACTGCTTTTGTTAAGTTTGCTTTTGTTTTTGTTCTTTATATTTTATGTGACTGTGTGTTTCCATATCATGTTATTTCCTGTGGGTGGGGCGTTTAAGTGTCACTGATGAATGGGGTGGTACACCCGAGGAAGGGCGACATCCATAACATGTTGTGTACCTTTGTTTTGCTCCAATACAGTTTGAATTGCTGAGACATTGGTGTGCCCTTTCTAAGTATGTTTCAACTTTTTTTTATATATGAAGGTGGCCGCACACCATACAATTTTTAAATTTCTTTTCAATTCAAGAATTACAATCATTTTTTCTAATTGATTGTAGCACTTACAAAATCTGACCAATGTACCACACCACAAGTTCAATTATTCCCCAAATATGAAAAAAAAAAATTGAAAACTGAAAAATTTGCTTAGGTCTATACATCAATACATTGATAATTTACCCTACACCATTAAATTTTCATAAACATTTATCAGAAAAATCCACCACTCTTAAATTGACTTATATTGGAAAAAACGGGAAATCCAATCAGATTTCTCACTCGAATTAAAAAAAATCTTTACATTTTTATTGAAAACTGACCATTTTTATCGAATTACCCAGGCCCAGATTTACATCACAGGAGCCTATAGGCACAGATTTTCTGGCACCCTAGACTTCACCCTCCATGAACCAGCAAACCCCCGCCGCAAGTGCGCAGAGTGACCAAGCTATCACTTCTCCCTTCCTCTGCCCATCATGGGTAACTACAGGTGTCCCTTAGTATTAGGTAGGTACCCTCAATATTAAGTAGCTAGAGGTGCCCCCGACTAAAGGGAGATCTTCTCAGTAAAATGCAGAGAGCAGGGTGAGTAACCTCTCATTTACACTCCGCCCAGTACTCTGCCTAGGTAAGGAGGGAGGGAGGCGTTTGGGGAGGGGATTGAGCTGCCTTTCCATCATCAGGCGCCTGTAGGCAATGTGCCTACAATGCCTTATGGTAAATGCCACTATGGAATTAACGTAAAATTTGATCATTTAATTATATCGTGTGTGGCCACCTTTAAGGTCCAGGCAAAACTTCTGCTAAACATTTCTATCTCTCCCATAAATTTCAAAAATTAAAAGTTGTATCAGATCTTACAGTAGATGCAGTGATTCCTATATATTAGTGGACTGTGAAATGTAGCGCCTGAGTTGGGTGCCCCTATAGCAGTAATACTATAGTCTACAGCCCAAGCATGGGTATTTTGGGTTCTGCAGGACACCAAATTACTTCTCCCTTCAAGTTTCTATAACTCGGAGGATAAATAGCATATAACACCACCGGGAATTTAAGCAGCACAAGCACGCCTCGCCCTGCGCCCAACTACATATAGGTATGCAGCGCACTGGTGAGAGTAATAGTGGGAATTTCAATTAGCACCCAATTGGCTACAAACCGCCATGCCTGTTAAGCAACAGAACCAGCATTACAATTCCAAGTTCTAGAAGGGGAATCCTGATTGGCAGCTTGCATGTTTCCATCCTCGCCCATTCACTTTGAGCGCGTCACTGTGGCTTGTTTTTACACTGTTCCCCTTGTAGTTGGTTATACATGTGCTTTGTATGCGGTGTGAGTGACACAGGAGAAAGTCTTGGGTTGCGGAACTGCGGATGTTCTAATCCAGTGTAAGTTACACGGTGCTGATAACTGGAGGAAGTTTAACCAGACAGTTTAATCCCCTAATTTCCTGTCCTGTAATCAGGCCTTGACTGATGCCTTTAAATTAGAACCACACTCTGCTCTGCTTCATATTGAGGACAGGTGAACGGAAGTTTTCCTCCAGGAGAAAGAAAAAAAATGGATCTTCTGTTTTTTGTTTTATTCCCTAATGTTCATTTAACAATACATTTTCTTAAGGGTGAATCTTACTCAATGTGATTTCCAGAGGTCAGAAGTCCAGATGATAAACAAAAAAAAATCTGGTCTGAGATGGCAGTTTGATTGGAGAGGAAAGGGTCCGTTTCCATTGCAGCCACACTGCAGCATTTACCTGCATGCAAATTCCGATGCAGAATCAATAGTCTGCTTCCAAAACGCATGCAGGGAAAAAATGCTGCCTGCTGCAGTTTTCCGCACAATGCTTCCACATAGCCGGGCGTGGCATGACCATAGCAATTTGGGGGTGACTTTGCATCAGCACAGATGCCACGTCCATTTTCGAAATTAACACGCTACTGTAGTGTCAACGCAGCCAAAAGAGGGAGATAGAAGGAGAAAGAGTGTGTAAGGAAAAGAGATGGACTAGGTAGATAGAAGAAGAGAAAATACATCTAGAGAGGGAATAAACAGGAGAAGGCAGTGGCGTAACTACAATTCATAGGGTTCCCCAGTGAAACTTTTATGGAGCCCCCCAATGCTCACACCCCTTTCCCTTGCCTCATCTTGGTGGCCTTCATGGCCTTTGGGCCCATCTCACAAGGGGCATAAAACAAGTGTGGACATCGTGATCTTCACACCCAGCCACAAAACACCTGATCTGAAAGTCCTCTGCATTGGAGGAAGGGAAGGTTAGTAGTTGAGGGCCCCCCACAGCTCTGGGCTCCCCTGAGGTCACTGCACCCCTCCAGTTATGCCCCTGTGAGGAAGGGAAGAGAACAGAGGTGGTAGAAACAATGATGGACGGAGGGGAAGTAGAGAGGAAGATATGAAAAGTAAATAGAGAGGGGGAGGACATAGAGGAAAGATGCAAAGAAAAATGAAGTAAGAGGGAGTAAAAGAAGAGACAGAGAAGAGAGAGAGAGAGAGAGAGAGAGAGACAGAGAAGAGAGAGAGAGACAGAGAAGAGAGAGAGAGAGAGGAGGCAGAAGGAGTGAGTTTGGGAAAAAGGAAAGATGGAGAGAATACAAGGGAAGGAAGAGAGATAAATAGAAATGGAGACTGAGGGCAAAGGGCTAGTTCACACTCGGTGCTTGGAGCGCCGCTAGCCCGCGATCGCGTTTGGCTCTGTGATCGCGATTTGCGGCCCAAATCTCATGATTCAGCATGATTTGCGCTTGTGATTCCCATTCAATAGAATGAGAATCACAGTGCAATTGCCCCCCGAAATGCTGCAAGCAGCAATTAACGGAAAACGCAACCACTGCAGTGTGAATGTATCCAGAGGGAAACATTAGTAGCAGTGCTTTGCTGATCGCCAGCGATCAGCAATGTGCTGAAGAATCGCCCCAGTGTGAACCAGCCCAAATAGAGGAAAGGAGGGAGAGAGGAAAGGGAAATAACCATAAAGAGAGAGAGAGAGAGAGACAGAGAGAGAGAGAGAGGAGGGGGTGGCACCACATACTTTATTGTAAACCTTTAAAAAAAGAAGAAACCCCCTTATTTGTGCACAACATTGCCTGCACACCCATGTCAAACATTTTAAAGAAATGTGAGTCAAGTTAAAAGGCTTTTATAAGCCTGAACTGCTGTCAGTACAAAAATTATCCAGGCCTCAAAGCCAAAGTTTCTTGGACTAGTCTTCGTAAAACAATGGACTGGGCACAGAGTAGAGGGCATGCAAGTATCTCTTTTGTATATTTAGCAAGCTCCAGCCCCCAGTCCATCTGGGGGTCTTTACTTTTGAGGTTGTAGGTAGTTGAAGTCGAGATAGTGCTTGGACAAATATTGCCTGACTGCCTGTGAGTGAGTGCTACTCATGGATAGAACATTTTTAGTGCCCTTTTTTTTAATAAAAAACTGGTTTACACAAAGTGGTTTTAACAGACAAATGAACAGTCTCCATTTAGAAACTGTAATACGAAGCGTTTGTGACAAGTAACTCAATAAACTCAAGAAATGACAGTCCCCCTTCATAACTGGATGAAATGTGTAACTAGAAATATGCGCTACAGACAAAATGCTAACGCTTTACAGTGCAAGTAAGCAGTTCAACTGCCTGCCTGTTGTAAAATAGTCTAAAGGCTGATGCCCAGAGTACACTGCTAATGAACAGTTACAATATTACAACATGGCTTTACTGTGTTGCAAGTCAACAATGGTGCTCAATGCCTTGAATAATATGCTGCAGTTGCAAATACAGTAGATTAAACACAAAGCCATGATTATGAGGATGGAAATGAACAATGTACAATAGTATAATATAAACAGACCATCTGGAAACCACCAACATTCACAGCTATTAATCTCAAATTTGTATGAAACCCATCGGTCATTGTTGCTGATTGCGCATGTGCTACTGTCTCTTCAAATGAAGGTTGAAAACATTGGACACCATTATATGCATGCATAAATGTTTACTCTGACTTTCTTTTTATGGAAGTGGGGTTTTTCCAGTTTGCAAATATGGTAAATATTAGCAAACTATCATGTAACATGGAAGAAAAAAGAATATAGATGTTTAGTGCATCTTTTCAGAAAGGTACAATTTGTCCGTAAGTAATGATGCTGAAAGCACCTCGGTGATTATGAGACAAACAAAAGATGAACATTAGGCCATTTCAATGAGCTTTCTGAGAAATGGAAGAAGTGGAGGGAACAAAAGAGGAAATTATTCCTGACTACAAAGCATAAAGGAGGTGGTGGACCGCTGGTCAAACAGAAAGTACATGTGAGTTATTTACCTGCCAAACCATTATTATTATTATTTAGTATTTATATAGCACTGACATCTTCCGCAGCGCTGTACAGCGTATATTGTCTTGTCACCTAACTGTCCCTCGGAGGAGCTCACAATCTAATCTCTACCATAGTAATATGTATGTATCATGTAGTGTATGTATTGTAGTCTAAGGCCAATTTAGGGGAAGCCAAATAACTTATTTATATGTTTTTTGGGTCGTGGGAGGAAACTGGAGTGTCGGAGGAAACCCACACAGACACGGGGAGAACATACAAACTCCTTGCAGATGTTGACCTGGCTGGGATTCAAACCAGGGACCCAGCACTGCAAGGCGAGAGCGCTAACCACTACGCCACCATATTTTATTCTGTTGTCTGTTCATCTTATTACATCCATAAATATAAAGGAGGAAGTTGCCTAGAACTCCACATCCATAACAAAACCTCTTTATTAATCCATGCGATAAAAAAAAAATACAGATGTAGTAAAAACAGATAGCACACTAATCTGGCACAGGCACTGACATCCCAAGGGGGTGGGAAAGACAAGGTCGTTCAATATTTTACCCAACTAGGGCTTCCTCAATACCAGGTGAGTTTATATGACCTATGGTGGCTTG
This sequence comes from Hyperolius riggenbachi, assembly GCF_040937935.1. Taxonomy (NCBI): domain Eukaryota; kingdom Metazoa; phylum Chordata; class Amphibia; order Anura; family Hyperoliidae; genus Hyperolius; species Hyperolius riggenbachi. The sequence continues at coordinate 59,740,932 of NC_090651.1, forward strand.
CAGAGCAGTCTCTCTACTTGCTAGATCCATAAATATACTTTTTGTTATAATAATAAAAGTGGCACATTATGGAGGGGAAAAATACAGTGAGGAGAGTAATGGTTAGTAAAAAAGTCTCACCTACTATTTCTATTCCATGCAAAATATACCTTCAACATTCAAAGTAAACCTGGTCGGCTGAATAGCTCTTTGGAACAAGCAATTTATAGAACTACACGCATGTGCAGCACGGATGCCCTCATCCTCAGAACTACTCGAGGACGTGAGTCGTTTGTGAGATTGCCTGAGGAGTTCCGAAGAGCTGTTCGATGGAATAGCTACAACTGGGGACGGCGCTCGAAAGTTGGCCTGGATGGAGGAACAGGGAGACTGTATGCAATCCAAGACCTTTCCTCTGCTTAGGTAAGTATCAAACATTGGGCCTGATGCTATTTCAGGTGATAAGTAGCTTGCAGATGCGAGCTACTTATCACCTTGCCATTGCACGAGGATTACCGGCAAATCCTATTGCCAGTTTCACTCGTGCGATGGCCGATCGTTAGGGAGCATTACTCAGGCGAAAGCCTGAGCGATGCTCCCTATTCCCGGGCGATGGGGAGCGAGGTTTACCCTGTGGTGCTGTCCATCAGCACCACGGCCTCGCTCCCCACACATGCGCACAACCCGCCGAACATCCGCCGCCATCTTCCGCCGCTGCATCTGGGGGTCTCCTTTAATAAGGAAACCCCCAGAGCTCCCCGCCGGCCGCCGCTCGTCTCCGCAACCCCCCACAAAGCTAAATGCTTAAATTGCTTACCGCCGCTTTACACCCGTCGGCCGCCGCATCTCGCCGCAAGTCCCCGCTGTGTAATTACAGTGTACGAGTTACTGTAATTACACTTACTAATAACAGAGTCCCGGCAAAGCATCTTTGAATCAGCCGCCGGGGCTCCCCATTGGTTCACAGGCTGGACCAATGAAAATGGCTCAGCCTGTGAACCAATGGGGAGCCCCGGCGGCTGAATCAAAGATGCTTTGCCGGGACTCTGTTATTAGTAAGTGTAATTACAGTAACTCGTACACTGTAATTACACAGCGGGGACTTGCGGCGAGATGCGGCGGCTGACGGGTGTAAAGCGGCGGTAAGCAATTTAAGCATTTAGCTTTGTGGGGGGTTGCGGAGACGAGAGGCGGCCGGCGGGGAGCTCTGGGGGTTTCCTTATTAAAGGAGACCCCCAGATGCAGCGGCGATGTCGTGCGTTAGCATGTTTACACCTGCTTTTTGCAGGTCTAAGCTAACGCTCATGTCTGCCGGAAAGCATTGCTTCCCGGAGGCATGCAAAGTGTAATAGGATAGGGTGTAAGGAACTTGCTGGGCGATAATATCGCCCAAGCGAGTTCTTTTAGCATCCTGCCTAGGGCTAAATGCAATTGGATCAGGCGACTTTATAGTCGCCTGATTATCGGACTCACCAGCGTTTAACACTGGCGAGTCTGACAACTGCATCAGGCCCATTGAGTTTCTTCACTTCAGGTTTGTTTTAAATATGTGTCTCCACCCAAAGGGTACAAAGCCCAATGGGTACAAAGTCCAATTAACCAAACGCAGACATGGTACACTGTGTATGGAACTTCCTAATTATTGCAGACTTGTTTCCTACAGAGAATATTCAGAAAAGTGTATGTTAAGAAACCTTTATTGTACCTTCTCAATTCCTCCCAGAATGTTAGCATGACAATCTCCCCAAGCTGCCTGATCTAACACACATACATTTTAATTGCCGCTGGAAAAGTGATCTACAACAGAACGATCTACCCAACTCCTCCAAAAATCTGGGATCTTCAGGAGGAACTTTTGCATCTGACGATGAGCATAGAAAGATTGGATGCCTTGTTGCATAAAGAAAAGGGGACCAAAAAAGTTCTTTAACAGATATAAGCTTTTTATCACTTCTGCAAAACGCAATATCTTGTACTGTTTTCTCCACTCGATCCTCTCTATTCTCTAAACACTACTCCGACCGGATGTTTGCAAACAGACGGACCTCCTTCTATATTCTTAATTCATCTCCTAATTATTTTAGGGTTGAGCTTCTTAGCAGGAGTATTAAACAAAGCCCGTTAGAGTTTTGGACAGCGATCATTTTAATATGCGTAATAACACGAAGCATCAAACGGATGTGAAATGATCTGTGGATTCACCTTCTTTTTGCGGGTTTAGGTAAATAAATAACGACGGTCACTTTCAGCGACAGCCGCGATTCTCATCATTGTTCAGCGGCGAAGGGGGAAAAAAAACAAAGGAACATTTTTTTTTAATATGAACCAGATAAGGGGATGTTTGAAAGAATAACACAGCTGCAGTTATCTGAGTTTTTAATAGTAAACCGGAGACCAGCTAGTCCCTGATTGATTTGTATTATTCTGCCTTTGGGAAGGTATTTGGTTACACAAAAAAGTTACGTTGATAACAGTACACTAGAGAGGTTTCTGCGGTTCCTCGGCCTGCTTGATTTGTAAGCTTCATCCGGCAGACAGAAAGCAGCACGTTACATGGGCCCGGGCTAGGAATGCTTCCTGCAGAATTCACAAGTTTTTTAGAGGGGAAAGAGGGACACTTAAAGAGACGCTATAGGGAAAAAATAGAGTACCCACTAACGTTAAAAAATAGAATACCCACTAACGTTGCGTAGGCTAAAAGGTTGTTTTTTTTTTTATAGATATAAATATGCATAGAAGGATATACTAGTAGTTACTTGTCAGTTTGGAAACAGCTGTTATTTCCCACAATGCAACAAAGCTCACAGACAGGAACCTGTCAGGACCTAGGTCCTGACATCACACTGTGGGAGGGGTTTCACCACAATATCAGCCATACAGTCCCCCCTGATTATCTATTCGAGAAAAGGTAAAGATTTCTCATGGGAAAGGGGGTATCAGCTACTGATTGAGATGGAGTTCAATCCTTGGTTACAGTTCCTCTTTAACTGCAAGAGGCATTCGATTAATAATTAAACAATTAAAAAATGTTTAAAACATAAGGTAAGGCTTGGTTTACCTTTAAACCAGTCCACTGGTAAATTACCACACTTTTATTGAAATATTGCACAAAAGGACTATGCATTTTACAGCCAAGGCCTCTTCCTTCTTGATTCACAGTGAAAAAGGGCCCTGAGCCATATCTCACTGTAAATCTAGCACTGTTATTGATTATTTTATGATTAATCGGGCACCTCCAGGAGTTGTTTTTTTCTCATAGTTGTAACCCTAGTTGGGGGTTGAATTTTATTCTGTTTTCAAAAAATTATTGTTTGGAGCAGCAGCCAGTACCTAAACCAAGGCTGAGTGGGGATGATACATCCCTATATGCATACGTGAGTAGTTGCTACAGTCGGCAACCCAACATTATGAGTGTATTTTAATCTACTTAGCTCTCTCCACACCTTACAATTATTATACTACCAGATTGGGCTCCAATTGTCCCTGTGTTCTTTTTTTTCTGCTCCTAGCACTTAGCTCCAAGGCTATTAGGTAAATGACATGCCTCTGAGGATGAGACAGGTTTTTTTCACTACCTTAACCACTTCGCATCCAGACCTTGTTTTCAACGTATTGACCAGAGCAGTTTTGACAGTTTAGCTATGTCCCTATTTAATCAGAAATAACTTTATCCCTACTTATGACACAGAAATGATATATATATTGTTTTTTCAAGACAAACTAGGCTTTCATTGTATGCCATTTTTTTCCCTCAAACAATTTTGTTTTCTATGAATTTTAATGGGAAAAAAATAGAAAAAAACATGTATTTCTCAGTTTTACCAATTCCAGTTTAAAAATAAAAAGTGCTACTGTAGATAAAAAACACAAATTTTGTTTGGCTATTCTTACTGCTTATAACAAAACTTAGATTGTGTTCCGGTCACAATTTATGGTGAAGATATTTGATTCTGAAATAATGCTACAGAGTGTATTTTTCACTATGAACTGAGAAAATAAAAGTATTTTTAATAGTAAAAATGAATCTCATTAGCTCAGAAAACTTATATTCCCTTTCACCAATTAGTTCTGCATATGATAGTGCCAGAAATGTGCACAGGAGCAAGCCCAATCCTGCACAGCACTGCTTCAATACAGGTCAGTAGATCTACTGACTTGTGGCTTAGATGAAGTCCCAGAGGACGTATATCTACTGACCTGTGGACGAAGTGGTTAAAATCTCACAATGAAGAATATATGTGCATACACTAGCACAATTACTGTCACTCACAGGGAATGGGACTCTATCCCTCTGATGACATTGTGGAGCCAAGTTCTGTACGGACATGTAAGCTAGTGACACGTTCTGGTGGTATGGAAACGGGAGGAGGGCTGATGCTGTTTGTGAATGAGATTCACGCTGTCTCATTGGGGGGGGGGGGGGGGGGGATTGGGGACCACCCTACACACTCTAGACTCTTGGCAAAGACAGCCCTTACTGACTGCCTTTGCCAAGAAGCTTCAAGTATGAGTACACGGCTTGAGTCATCAGGACATCAATCCTGATGGGCATTTTGGTTAGCATGGTCAGGTGCAAATTTTCCTTTTGTAGATGCATAGCACTACACTGCTAACTGGCAACTTGGCCCCACACCGCTGGTACTTGTGATGCGTACACACTAGACAGGACAGCCATTAACAGTGTGAAACAGATACAGGGGCACCGGATCAGACAAACAGTAATTTTATTGTGGTCTTATGAGTACAGACAAAGTGGTATGCAGTGGGGGTGGGAGGAGCCTGACAATCGTTTCACGGTGACCCGCTTTCTTTCAGAGACTAAAGTATACTTTAGCCTCTGAAGAAGCAGGTCACCATGAAACAGCCCCACTGCATACCACTTTGTCTATACCCATAATACCACAATAAAGGTACTGTTTGTCTGATCCAGTGCCACTGTATCTGTTTCACCAAGTTCAAGAACAGGTTTTTCCAGTGTAACAGAGGTGTATGGGAAACAGATTGTTAATAGTTACCAATATTCAAAGCACAAAAAAAGGTGATCATTACCACTGTATGAAGAGCTAATGCAGCAGTTGAAGGAGGACCCCATCTGGACCACCTCTGCTCCTCGTCCCTGGTGCAGTCACTATCTCTGCACCGCCTGCTGCTACACCACAGGACTGAGCTCTGCATTGTGCATGGCACCATCCACTGGTAGCATACCGCCCTGCACCACACCAGTGTCAACGGTAGCTATATCCCTGAATAGGAAAGCCTAGCCAGCAGTTGTTGGACGGCAGTGTCCAGTGGTTTGCTTGAATTAACATTGCCTACAGTGAAGGAACCCTTTATTGTTGGGTTAAGTTATGGTCAATGATAGTAACTTTTAGCATTAGGAAGAATGTAAAAGGTTAAAGGCGCACTACTGCAAGAAATTGTAAAATTTAAAATATGTGCAAACATAGACAAATAAGAAGTATATTCTTTCCAGAGTAAAATGAGCCATAAATTACTTTTCTCTTATGTTGCTGTCACTTACAGTAGGTAGTACAGAAGCGACAGGTTTTGGACTAGTCCATCTCTTCATAGGGGCTCAGCAAGGCTTTTATTCTTTATAAATATATTTCCTAAAAAGGACAATGATGTTTTTTTAAATGCTTCCCTGCTCGCCACACAGAGTTTTGGCAGTTGGACAGAGCAATGTGCCATTCACTAAATGCTTTTGAAAATAAATAAATCCCTGAAAATCCCCCCCACGAAGAGATGGTCTAGTCCAAAACCTGTCGCTTCTGTCAGATTTCTACTACCTACTGTAAGTTACAGCAACATAGAAGAAAAGTAATTTATGGCTCATTTTACTCTGGAAAAAACGTAGTTCTTATTAGTTTATGTTTGCACATGTTTGCGTATTAATTTTACAATTTTTCGACATAGTGCCCCTTTAAGGTTTGGTCTAAGTGAAAAATCAGGTGCATAGGGATGGCAATGCTTAGGAGAGGTGAAAAAGTACTACCAAAATTGTTGGTACTTGCTTGCTTTCTGGTGGCTTAAAAGCCATTTTATTGATGAGGTATGAAATATAACCTAGGAGAAAACTTAAGAGAAGAAAGTGAATTGAATAATGGCCATAGGGCCTGATCCAGTGTACTTTTTCACCTAAGTTTTCTATTAGACCTAGAAGATATATTTTCATATTCTGTTTAAAATAACTTATTAGTACTGTGCAATTGAAAAAGTACCAAAAAATAGGTGAAAAGGTACTGTTAAAATTATTATTCTCTTGCTTGTTGCTGGCTTAAAGAGACTCTGAAGTCTCTTTTTGTTTCCTGTTTTTTTTAATTTAGTCCTGTTCAGCATTAAATTCGAAGTGGATTCACCGCAATCCTGTGGCAGAACAAGTGTTTTAAACCAGAGAAATAGCCCTGCACAGTTCATGTGCTCGGCAGATCCTCTTTCCGGGTAGAGGCAGAGCTTTGGGCAGTAGCTCTGCCTCTACGCAAGTTAATCTCTGCCGATCTCCGCTTCTCCCCGCCCCTCTCAGTCTTCTTTTACTGAGAGGGGCGGGGAGAGGCAGGGAGAGGTGGAGATTGGTGCGAGCAGAGGCAGAGCTACAGTGCAAAGCTCTGCCTCCCCAGGAAAGCAGAATCTGCGATCTGCAAAGTCGTGAAACTTTGCAGGTCTATTTCTCTGGTATAAAACACTCGTGCTGTGGCAAATCCACCTAGAATTTAATGCTGAACAGGACTAAATTAAAAAACAGGAAACAAAAAGAGACTCCAGAGTCTCTTTAAAAGACATTATATTGATAAGATGGGAAAATATCACCTAGGAAAAAAAGTGAATTGGATCAGGCCAGTAGACTTATCCAAAAGCACAACTTTGAATCACGTTATGTGCTTTTTGCGAGCAATGCCACTACTTTAAACCTAGCTGTTCTTTACTGCATATAGTAACCGTAGACTGAAAACAATACTAATATTCTTACAAAAAACACAAGCTGTCAGCATCCATGTTTTAAAGTCTAAAGGTGGCCCGTACATCATGTGACTTGGCAGCTGACCGGCTATCCGTTTTCATCATTATTATTGAATTGGATGAAAATCGTTGCCAACAAAAGCATGCCCGATTGTCCATGCAAAAAATGTTGGGCCAAAATTAGTCACATGCATCGATTGGACATGCTGATAAATCTTGGGCCGACGTGCTTGATTGGGTGTGCGTCAGTAACGATGTGCGATACCAGGATGAGCATTGAACACAGCAAATCAACCGGCGCTGCAGTGGGCGGTGGAATATTAGATTGGATCTCAAAGGGGCATTATGATGAAAAATATAAAATAAATATGTATACATACATAAAAGATGTACATTTTTTTCCAGAATAAAATGTAAATAATCTTATTTCTATGTAGTCATTTATTGTACAGTAACTGATTTTAATCTGATGGTGCTTCACTGTTACTGGCAGGTTTTGGACCAGTCCTTTTTCTCATGGTGAAACATAAAGTGCCTTACTGCCGTTATTCTATTAAAAGCACTCTGTGGCAAGGATCTCTACAAGGATGTCGGATGGCCAGCCCCCTCGCTCACACACTATTCTGGCGGTTGGACTGAGCAACTGCCGTTCAGTAAGTGTTCTTGAAAATAAAGAAAACCCAGAGAATCCCCCATGAGGAGATGGACTAGTACAAAACGATTAAAAGTGTATGTGTAGCTTAAGTGATCTCTCTCTGGGCAGCTGCTGTTTACACCATGGAAACGGATGTCCCATCTCCAGGAGTGTCCCAATACAAGTTCTGTTTCAGTCTCTGAGCATATGCGGGGGTCCTGCTTTCTAGATTTTGCTGTAAATGTGCTGGGGGAGGAAGTGGAATTCAAGGATCATTGTGGGGGTTCTGAGATGTGCTATGGAATTGTAGGAGGAGCATAGCTAACCTGTTGCTCAACATCCCTCCCGTTATTCCTCATAGAAAGAACGTGTAGTCCAGGACTTAGGGTGAAACTGGAATAGATTGATCTGGTATAAGTAGGAAATAGACAGTCTTCTCAGGGGTAGGGGGTAACTTGATACATATTTAGGCTGGGTGTTGGAAAAGTTGAAACTTCGAAAGACAGTAGAAATTCTGGAATTGGGTTTTAAAGTTGCTGTATATGGGCCACTTTTGTTGTTTGACTCATATTTCACTTTTGAGAAACAGCAGTTGTCAAAATGTTCTAATTTAGGGCCCTTTTCCACTAGCGGTGATTGCGACGCAGAATCGCAAATCGCTAGTGATTTTTAAATTGCTACGGTTTGCATAATAACATAGGAATCGCGGTAAGTAATTTCCACTACCGCAATTCATTTTTTACTAAAGCGAAATCGCGCCACGGAGCGATTTTTGCAGCAATTTTGCTATGCAGTGCATTGCATAGCAAAATCGTAATCACAATTGCCGGGGAAAATTAGGACTTTGCTAAATCGCAATCGCTAGCGTTTAGCGCAAACGTTAGTGATTGCTTGTGGAAAAGGGCAGTGGCGTAGCTAAGGAGCTGTGGGCCCAGATGCAAGTTTGACAATGGGGCCCCCCAAGCACTCCATACATAACAATTGATACAGCGCACCAAAACCTGCCAATGACAACTACAGTGTCAGAGATGCAAGAAGGGGATGGGGAACACTTTGTTAATGATTACTACTATTCAAAGTATCAATAGAAGTGATTATTATGAGCACAGGATCAATAGAGAGCTAATACTGCACTTGAGAGAAAGCCCTTCGGGGCCCCTCTGGCCCAAGGGCCCCGATGCGGTTGCAACCTCTGCAACCCCTATTGCTATGCCCCTGGAAAAGGGCCCTTATTGTACAGTTTCGTGGCGGAAAATTATGGTCAGTTGGATTGCAACAATGTCGCTCATTGTGTGGTGGATGGAAAGTTGGTAGTTTATTTTTTGGTTTTGAAATTGAAAAAAAAAATGATGTACATATAAACTAATGCAGATACCAAGACTTATATCCTATTATGCTTTCTGATTTTTATTCAAAGGATATATATTCAAAATGTGCTTATAAAATACATTAAAAGCTCCCAGCAAGCAAGAAAATACTCAAAATAGGTTTAATATCACTTTTTACCTACCGGGGGAAAAAGTTAATTGGATAAGGGCCTAAGTATTTCAATCGATGACTTACTGATCATTTGTGCATACTACCAATATATGTATTAGTCTAATTTTAGCGATTACTTATCTCATCAAAAAATCAAATATATAGATTATGGAAGCCTTACTAAACTGAAGGAGGTTATTCTGCAGTAGTAATGGCTGTACACAGTGTTGAAGAATTTAAAAAAAATGACCCTAGTTAAGTTTTCTTCTAGGAGATAATTTTTCATCTTCTATTTAGAATAACTTTTCAGCACTCTGCAATTAGAAAAGTACCAAAAAGTAAGTGAAAAAGTCCTGTCAAATCTATTATGAGTATTTTCTTGTTTTCTGGTGCCGTAAAAGGCATTTCATTGATAAGACGAATGAATTGGATTGAGCCCAATGTGTCCATTTTTTTTTATTCTTCTGAAGAAATCAGCCTAATGATTAACACTTTAAAACACTGTTTAAATATCATGTGTTTATAATGCTTTTAGACAACTTAAAGGACTCACAGTGAAAGGAATATGGCTGATGGCCTCCTAAAATTATATTCTACTTTAGTTGATAAAAAAGGCTGTCTTCTTAGTTTAGACCACTTCTCAACACATTTTATAAATATTTGAAAATAGTTGCCATGGTTGTGTCTGCAGAGATAGCCCGCTGCACAGCCTTGCTGCCAGCACAATGAGGATTATGTGTCTGTCTCAGTTTTCTGATTAGTACAGGTGAAACTCCTCTAAAAAGTGGCAATGTATCCTGTTCTGTGCAGCTAACTACATGCACAGGAAAAAGAGAGTTACTGAGGTGTGACATTACAGAGAGCACTAAAAGGTACAGATTTCACCTTTGAAAAAAAGTTTTATTTCAACACCCAGGCCCTTTAAGACATGCACAGCAGGTTGCAGACTGAAGTGGAGAGATGACTCCTCTCTGTAACCACCGGCTGCATGCATGTTCCAGATTGTAATGTAGACAGCACTGAACCCAAAAGTGCAGAAGGGAAATAGCTTTAAAATTGTGTGTGTGTGTGGTGGTGGTGGTGGGTGGGGGGGGGGGGGATTGGGGGCACAATGGCTGGCTGGTTGGGCCCATTTGGGTGTTCAAAATCAAGGTTTGTATGTCAAGCTTTGGATATTTTCTGCCTAACTCAGCTGATAAAATTAAGGACAGCTAGTTCAGCAAGAAACCAAATGTAAACATCACAAAAAGAACTCAGAAGCTTTTGAGTGGAGCAGATTATCACCAAATTATGGTGCATGTATTGAAGAAAAGTTACCTACAGTTGTTACTGAGTGGGCCAAGGGGGGGGCAATTAGAGGGACACAATGATTCCCAGGGGAGGCCAGTGTCCCAGTGTAGTGCTGCCCACGGTAACCAGTTGGAATTGTGGAAAAGCAGAATGCTGTCATCAGCAGGTATTATCTTATAAATGACTCCCATAGCCCCAATCAAGCTTCCAGACCAGAACTTCAACTTATGCTTGTCTAAACTCCTCCTAATGTTACCTGCCAGGTTACAGGTTGTCGTCTTTTTAATGTTAAGGGAACCTGTCTGTTAAATATATGTAAAGTCAGAGCAAGGCATGTCCATGAATTCCTGAGCCGACAGAACTGTTACTGATACTACAGGAGCATTGGGTGTGAAAGAGGATCTGTACTGAAAATACCCTAATGAATAAAATTGCTTATTTTTTACAATATTTATTTATATATTACTAGTCTACCTAAGCCTGTTCTCTAGGTTCTCTAGGCTCTAGGTAGTGAAATTACGGCCACCAGTCACACAGCACACGGCCGCCCTGCTCCCTGACCCGACCGTCCCAACGGCTGTCTGTACTGCGCACATGCTCAGTACAAATAAGCCACGGATGGACAGACAGGGAAAGTGGATGACGCAGGGACAGTCAGGTTTCACTATACAGGATTTAGTCTGTGTTTGGCCATTGTAAAAACTTTCCTTTCCCTGATTTACATTCTGAAATTTACCACAGGTGGCGACATTTTTAGTCCTGGCAGATGCAGCTCAGCAGAATATTTGGTTACTGAGAGTTCTGCAGCCAGTACAAAATATACCTGGTCTCCCAGAATGCTCGGGAAGGAAGGGGGAGGGGGGGGGGGAATTCTGCATGACTAATTAGCTTAGGCTACGCATCACTGGGAGGATACATACCAATATATAGGTATAAGAAGTACAAGCTTCTCATGCTGAAACCAGGAAAATTACCATAAAAATGGGTATCCCAAATAATTTACTACATTCTACTGTATGTCACTAACAAACACAGAACATTTATATCGCGCTTTTCTCTTGGCGGACTCAAAGCGCCAGAGCTGCAGCCACTAGGATGCGACGCACTCTATAGCCAGTAGCAGGAAGTCTTGCCTAAGGTCTCCTACTGAATAGGTTCTGGCTTACTGAACAGGCAGAGCCGAGATTCGAACCCAGGTCTCCTGTGTCAGAGGCAGAACCCTTAACCATTACACTACCCAGCCACCGCTACACTACAGTGCCTCTTTAATGACATTTTAACATATATAATATTAATTAAGGGGCCGTTTTTTTGGAATGACGATATTCTCAGTTATTACTGTGTCATCGTTTTGATGAACACATCTATAATCTACGAATCACTTGAGAACTCTATATATTTGTTTTATGTCTATGAGGTTCCTAGAGTCTTTATATCCAACTCAATTGAATATGTCAGACAGTTCCCCCTAATTCATCGTGCTGACGGGTCAGGTTACTGTGACCATTACATTTACTTAATATGAGTTGTCTGTGATTATTTAAAGCACCTCAATAAATCTTAACAAGTGACCAAAGACACAAATAAGGAACGTAAAGCGCTACATGACAACTTTGGAAGGTATTTGTTTTTTTATTTACTCTTTTGATAATGATCTGTGTATTAGACTGTGAGGTCTGTTGGGGATAAGAGAACTAGAAGGTCTATGTACTCTGGAAAGTGCTGTGTAACAGGACCACTCCATAAAAATACACAAGATAAATCATCTTTATATTATCATTCATCTTTATTCATCAAACGCCAACATAAAACGCATCGATAGACATGTAATAAAACAGGTTAGCAGATTACAAACTTTCAACGAACAATGATAACAACAGTATGAACCAGGAGGAGACGAGAACCCTGCCCTAAAGAGCTGGCAATCCGATGCTGGCCCCACATGTGTAGATGCTAACGCTGTCTGCTTAAACTATCGGTAGTTTGAAAAGGATCGCAAAAGAATCCGAAAGCATCATTTCGATGGTTTAAAATGGCCTAATCTATCAATTAGACATTTTCTGTGTTTCCCATTCCATAAAACAAACCTATTTCACCATTCTTGGCTCGTCAGTTCGATTATGCCTAGATGCTATCGTTTCAATGAATCCATTGTTTCATCTAACGATGATCGGAATTGAGTTGTGTGTGGCCACCAGCATAATAGGTTGTCAGAAAGACTAAATAAATCTGTATTTTTATTTTTCCTTGAACATTTTTTAAAGACTTCTTACGACGGAAACAAGAGCTGCAGGTCTTAAAATACATTTGATGGGCGTAAAACAGAAAGAAAGAAGTGGAGCAGACTGTCATTGAGGCAGGCAAGTTGAACTCTTTATTAACCAATTAGTATAATTTCGCTGCGTCCCCCAGCGCCTCCTCACTTGTCACTCGCTGGGTTCGGATGAAATGCCCCCCTTAAAGCCTCTTGAGAAGTATTAACCCCTGAACTGCTGACGAGCATGACAGCTTCTAACTCCTTCTGAGTTTTTTTTTAGAACTTTTTGAACTGTTGTGACTTTTGGCCCTTGCTAGAGCTCCTTCCTTTTCATGATGAAAGTACGCTTTGCTTCTAGGGTATAAAATTACGCAAGAGCCACTCAGGGGAGTCATTGTCTCCAAAACTCCATATTTCACATTTGATTGGGTCTACTGAATGGGAATACAGTGATCATTATTATTAACGACAGAGCACTTAAAGGGACTCCGAGCAGTGCAGAAACTATGGAAAGATGCACATCATTTTAAAGCTCTCTTTCTCCTCTTTCCAATGATATATAAACCGCCACCCTACGCCTTTTAGTTTTCGCTATTTTCGTGATTGAAATTGCCGCGGCTGCGATTTCGATCGCGAAAATAGAAAAAACTAAAAGGCGTAGGGCAACGATTTAGGTGTCGTCAGAAAGAGGAGAAAGAGAGCTTTAAAATGATATCCATCAAGCCATAGTTATATTGTATTACACAGGGCGACTTTTTGTCAAAGTCAGCAGCTGCATTCAGCAGAATGGAGCTGCTGACACTGGGGAAAGTGTCGTCCTCTGTAATACAATATAACTATGGCTTGATGGATATCATTTTAAAGCTCTCTTTCTCCTCTTTCTGACGACACCTAAATCGTTGCCCTACACCTTTTAGTTTTTTCTATTTTCGCAATCGAAATCGCGGCCGCTGCAATTTCAATCGCGAAAATAGCGAAAACTAAAATGCGTAGGGTGGTGGTTTATATATCATTGGAAAGAGGAGAAAGAGAGCTTTAAAATGATGTGCATCTTTCCATAGTTTCTGCACTGCTCGGAGTCCCTTTAAAGGGTTACTTAAGTAAAAAGTTAGCCATCCTGTGCCTGACACGTCCTTCCAAGACCCTCCAGCCAGCAGCGGTGACCCCACAAAGCTGGACGGTCGTGGCCAGTCGTAGGTTACTGCACATGCGCTGCCCTAGAGCCGCATGCACCCTATTCACACTCCCGGCGCTGGGAGTGCTCTGCGCATGCACAGTAGCGATTCTCCCGTACTGCGCATGCACAGATTACTGCCGTGCATGGGGACACAATGAGGAGGCTCATGGCCGGCCAACTTTGAGGGGTCGTTGCTGCTGGCTGGTTGCTGCTGGCTGGAGGGAAACGGAAGGGCAGCGCGGGCACAGGAGGACTGCAGGGGGAAGCCCCAGGTATATTAAACTGCTTTTTTTATTTTAGACTTTCGATTTCCTTTAAGTTATGAAGAGCTGGTCATTATTAAGAGCTGAAGATGGATTTTTATAAAACAATTGGGTCAGGTTCTTTTCCAGAAACAAAACTTAAAGTTGTTCTTTGAAATCAGGGAAAGGTTACACCTGCGAACTTTAAATAGCTTGTTCAATGGACCGCACCAAGTGGCGTAACCCATAGCAACCAATGACACATTATTTTTACTGAAACTGAACTAGTGGATGCTGATTGACTAATAAAAGTTTCTGGGCTCATTGCTTTGCTCTTAGAGTCAATTCATCAAATACGCGCTCAAGTCTTGCTCTGAAATTCCTCTGAGATTGCCCAGCAAGTTCATGGTGAACCACAACTCCTACTGGTACCCAACGTGCAAGAGATCAGGGGGAAAATGCTGTAACCCATAGCAACCATTTTTCATTTTTTTTAAAAATAAATAATCTAACCTGAATTTACGAACTTCTTATTACGGATAACTGTGTCTGCCCATCACAGTAAATTGCATTAGTAAAAAGTCAGTTTTGTCAGTTATGTTCTATTTCTAGAAACACAAAAACTTGCAGTGGCACGTAAATCCACCATGGTCACATGTGTCCCCCCAAACCAAAATTGTGGTACCCTGGCAACTAAGCACAGGTTCACCTTTGGCTCCTCCTGTGGGAGTCACAAATGTAGTTTCCAATATAATCCTTCCTAACCTAACAGTCGTTAGTATACTTTTAATTAGTATCTGAGATCAGCGTTTTTGTGAATCTTAAGTTGCATTACGAGAAAGATGAATCTGCTTATCTTAGATGATTTTCCTCCCTGTAAACAATGACATCATTTTACAGCAGTGGGGAATCAAAATACTACCATCTCATGCATACAGTATTAGGGGGGAAAAAATAAAAAAAAATAAAGTTATACTTGACCACACAAGCACAGCATAAAACAATGGGTAAAAGCATTTCTTTTTCTCTCAAAAATAACACTGAAGTCTACATACAGGCTTTCAACAAATACAAATAATCACATATTAAACAGTCAACACAAAACTATATAATATAAAAACATATAATAGCAATAGACATAAAAACGTAACAGTAAGTGAAAACAAGTGAAAAGTCAAAAGCAACTTATAGTCTTATAGTTAACAGTTTCAAATGATGCCTTTATCATTACTTATGATATGCATTGTGCTATTTGTATATGTTTGCATGTGTAGATATATGTGTATATGTATATACCCGTATATGGGTGGGGTTTTGTAGGAGAAGAGTCTCATGTACAAGTTTGCAAAGGTTCTAAGTTTTTTTCTGATACTTTGAAGAATTCTTATTTTTAGTCAAGTGCATTTCCAAACATTTCCATCGTTATGTTATTTATCTGACCATATTTCAAGTGAAAAATCAGCCATGCAATAATTACTCAAGCAAAATAACAATTCTTATCCTACAGATCAGTGTCCAAATTATTACTCTAAGTGCCATGCAAAATTCACACTGGATGCTGCCATGTTGAATTAATAAGCAACATTCAAGGACAGAGTAATGCTTAATATCCTCAATACTTTGCAGCGTATATACAGTTTTTGTGCAACTTTATGTAAAAGTGTCAGATTAAAATAAGTAACAATTTTTTTTTCCACTGCAGATAGCTCAGCAATGGTTGCCTGGACTTTTTAAACCTCGTCTCAAATGCGATGTAATTTTGCCTCAAAGTTATCCTATATCATTTATAGAATAATAATAATCTGCCCTGCATCACAAATGTGTATTTAGTTAGTGAATAAATGGTAACTTTAACTAGTTTACATTGTCAATCATATTTACTTGTCTCATGAAACAGGTGATCATTACAACTGAACATTCCAATACAGGCGTTTGCCTAACATAGTCGAATCAGAATTTAATGGAACAGACATGACAGTTAAGCCAGTAGCATGACAAATTGCAATAATCTGTTTTCTCTCTTTACAGACTTGTCAAAGTAGGTAAATAGGAGCATTTTGGAAAACTTGCCTAAATAGTTACCCAGTTTCTCATCGTGAAATCAGCAAGCTGCCTGTCATACCTAATATATGCCAAAACTTCAAATAGGTAGAAAAGGTGCAACAACAGACAAGTCAGCATCCAAAAAAACAATCTTACAATCAGCAAAACCACGATGCAAAGTGCCAGTCTGCCAAAACAAAAGGCACCGCTACTCTTTAGCATAAAAAAAAAATCATGCATAACCCTTAATCGTCAGAAATCCAAATATTTGAAGGACAGCGTCAGTGGAACAGAGGGGGGAAACAAACAAACAAACAAAAAAAAAACAGGCGGTCGTCGTCAGAACGGGTACAATAAAAATGACCAAGACTTGTCTTGGAATCCCAACTCAGCAGCCAGTTTGAACTGATATGCACTGAAAAGCGCTGCAGTTCACGGTCTAGTTAAGAGTGAATAATGCGCCCATTGTCCTGCTTGCAAACTTTCTCTCTCACTCGAAGAATTCACGCTTGCCCCAAGAATAATAATTACGACCAACTCCGAACGGCAGCGCTAATGAATTAATCCCTAACGGACAACGCTCTTAATGACTACCAGGGACCGCACTGATCTGACGACTCTCTTCTCAGCGAGAGATGCGTATCTCGCTCAACAATGGCCAATTGTCCGCCTGTCTCTTTTTCTCTCTGTAAATTTTTTTTTTTGCCTATTCGTCTTATGGATCCAAGATGTCAAAGGGGACCTGGCCTGAGTGACCACCGTGTGCGAGATAACTCAGCCCCAGATTTTTTTTTTCCTTTAATTAAGCCAAACACCAGCGAGGAGCCAGATTATGAGAGATCTTTAACACTTGGATCCGGAGTATTATAGCGCTGTAACCTGCTCAAATGTAAACAAAACTGGAGGGGGGACGAGGAAAAGTTCAGGAGAACTCGGATGAAAGCCTGCTGTTCCCAAAGACGTAATTAGCCAGAAATGAGAAGATTTTCCCAGCAACACCTAGACTTCCTTTCATCCATTTCTCAACACTTAAAACTTCAATTTTTTTAATTATTATTTTCAAAGCCTGATCAACATTTTTTTCCACAACACAAAAATTGACCAAACTTTTTTTTTTTAAACTAAGCAGGCAGATCAGTCTGGGACTACCACAGAAAGGTTCATTATTTGCTTTAGTAACAGCAGGACGATGCATCCTCTGGCAGGCATCAATAGTCCCCTTGTTATTAAGTGACACGGAGAAAAAAAAACAAGTGGGGCAAAAGCGAGGCGGACTCATTGAAGAGTGAGAAGAGGAAAAAAAAATCAAATGTTAATTTGATAAATGTGAGGTCTGGGACATTTTGTCAAAGAGGGAGGGAAAGAAGAAAAAGAGTGAGTGAGAGAGAGAGAGGGAAAAAAAATGCATTCCGTCTGCCAACTTACCATCCACCAAGTCCTGGCTGAGATGTCATAGCAGAGCTGCCATTTGATGGAGCCATCAGAACTCTTTCCTGCCATTATGCTGTCAGCAAGCCTCATCTGATGCTAACTCACAGGAGATAAGACACCTAATTGAGAAAACATTTGCACTGGCATGTTGGGCAACATGTAGCCGGGTCCATAGCATATGGAATCATGGGTAAAAAAAAAAACTCCTTGACAATGAACCAATCTCTCAGAGACCCAGTGGCAAGGTGAAGCTGAGATGAAAAGTCATCAGCTAACAGCGATGTCTTCAACTCCCCCCCCCTCATCTGTTTTTTTTTTTTTTAAATAAGAGCCCACTGCTCCACTTCAAAGTAAGTCGGCTAAAATTAGGACCTCATCTCTCTCATGAATATAGTTTGTAAGGTTCTCCCTTCCTTTTTTTTAGTTCCTTTTTTTTCCCAGAGTAGAAAGAGGAGATTTAACAGGACAAAGAAGTCAGGTAGTGGACGTCGGAGGCAGAGTGAGAGAGAGAGAGAGAACGAAAGATCGCCACAGGCTATTAGCCTAAAATTTCAGCTTGACAGATGGAATTGCTTACAGACTATCATGCAATGTTTGGATTTTTTTTTATTTTTTTTATCCCTCTCTCTCTTCTCTCCTGACTTTCAGGGCTTGATGCTGTATCTGCTTTTCACAGTCATGGTTTTATAGCTGCAATTAGGGGGGGAAATTGAAAGAAAAAAAAATATATATCCTTATGCAATATAAGCTTCCTGTCCGCATGATAAGGGAGAAAATTGACATTTTCGAAGTTCTGCTGTGAAAGAATGAACACACTTTTTCAAAATAATGTATGCGATCAGTTTTGCAATAAAAGAGAGAGATTAGGATAAATTCATTATTTTTTAAGTTTAAGGGATCAGAAATCAATTTATAAATTAATTATTGTTTTAATAGAATACAGTGTAGCCTAGTGGATCTATCTATCTATCTATCTATCTATTTATCTCAAACACCACTTTCATTATTACAGTTATTATACAGTGTTTTTGTGTTTATTGACACGTGTGTGCGTGCGTGCGTGCGTGCGTGCGTGCGTGTGTGTTTGTATCTGACAGCACATTGGCTAGGTAGGGTTGCTAGCACTTCTGTGGTAACAGGAAAAAAGGGCGCTGGCAGCTAGTGGACAAAAAGGGCGCCGCCATTCACTCCCATAATAAATATCGTTTAATGGGCGCCGAACAGGAAAAAAGGGCGCCGGAGATTATTAACGTTTGATAACTGCGCCCGGAGATCATTAACGTTTTATAACTGCGCCGGAGATTATTAACGGTTTATAACTGCGCCCATGACAAATCACGTTTACAAATATATTGAACATATCTATAGTATGTAACTAAAACGTTGTTTAAAATTTTATGACTTCCTGTTTGTAAAACATTATTATTCACATAATAAAGCGATCAGTAAGTAAATCGCAATTTGTTTTACAGTCACTATTTGTAAAACATTATTATCCACACAATAAAGTGATCATTAAAGGGGGACTTAGGGTTAGGCACCACCAGGGGGGATTTAGGGTTAGGCACCACCAGGGGGGTCTTAGGGTTAGGCACCACCAGGGGGGTGGTTAGGGTTAGTCACCACCAGGGGAGATTTAGGGTTAGGCACCACCAGGGGGGTCTTAGGGTTAGGCACCACCAGGGGGGTTAGGGTTAGGCAACACCAGGGGGGTGGTTAGGTTTAGGCACCACTAGGGGGGTCTAGGGGTTAGGCACCACCAGGGGGGTCTTAGGGTTAGGCACCACCAGGGGGGTCTTAGGGTTAGGCATAACCAGTGGGGGTGGTTAGGGTTAGGCACCACCAGGAGGGTGGTTAGGGTTAGGCACCACCAGGGGGGTCTTAGGGTTAGGCACCACCAGGGGGTCTTAGGGTTAGGCATCACCAGGGGGGGGTGGTTAGGGTTAGGCACCACCAGGAGGGTGGTTAGGGTTAGGCACCACCAGGGGGGTCTAGGGGTTAGGGATAGGTACAGGGAGGGTTCTGTGTGAGAGTAAGGTTAGGTTTAGTTGTACTAAAATGTTAGTAATATTTAGGAATGTTTTACTACAGTTATTTTTCTTTGTTACAAACAATATTTTCAGCTTTTATTACATGAAGAAACAATAAATGAAGGTTATACACAATATTATACAATTATAATTATTATACATATATTATCCTTTTTTAACAAACGTTATTATAAGTTTCACTTTTAAAATAGGGAAGATTATTGTTTTTACAATTTGTGAACTCATACACATTATGTTTTTTAATTTGTAAAACATTATTGTAAACGAAATACAACACATTATTTCTTATAAACGTTATTGCCACTTATCGCTTACACCCCGCACCCTTTTTTCCCCCGACGCCCTTTTTGCAAGTACGCCACTTCTGTCTAGTAGTAGCTCCAGCCTTCTGGGTTAAATGACCAGTGAGAGAAACACTATCATACCTAGAGCATGTTCCTGTCTTTGTTTAATTAGTTGATTACCCATCAAAGACTGGGAGATGACACAAAACCAACTGAGTTTCCAGCTACTAGCTGCGGAAACTAACTGCTATCACTACCATGTGCCAACGTCATTAAAATGTAACACAGTTATGTTGTGCCTACTACTTTGTTGACGCTGACTTATTCGCCTTTAGCCCAGAGGGATATTGGGCGGTGAAACCCTTTGAGAGACAGCACATGATGCGATTGGTTCAATGTTCTCCGTAAAGTGCTGTGGAAAAAGTGTCAACTCTATAATAACATCAAATAAATTATATGTAAAAGACTAACTAATATTTTTATATTTGTCTATACATACTTATTTATACTTCTATATTTGTCTGTATAGATACGTATTTATGTGTCTTTCTATATGACTAGAGACCGCAAATGAATAGGTTTCTGAATGACCTATTCCAACACACACACACAAAACCCCTGTATTTTGGAACCTGCTGGATATATATATATATATATATATATATATATATATATATATATATATATATATATATATATACCAGCCTGCTCATGTATTTATGGGTTTCCTCCAGCCACTCAGTTTCCTCCCACACCCCTGAACCCCCCTAAATGTACCCTAGACTGTCATGGACATAGGGCAGTGGCACAATTTAGATTGTGAGCCCCTCTGAGAGACAGTGACATGACTTTATACTCTGTAAAGCACTGGGGAAGATGTTAGTGCTATACAAATACTAATATACATATCATAGCTCTCAGCTGTCCCTCTTTTGGAGGGACAGACCCTCTTTGGGAACTCAGTCCCTCTGTCCCACTTTCTTCCTCATTTGTCCCTCTTTCAGGATTGATGTACAGATCGGTGTAAATAATAAATATATGTATTTTTCTATTGAAAAATGTAATTAACTGACTCTAAACTTTATTCCCATCCTTTGATACATTTCTTATTTTTAAGTGTTAATATGAAGGAAAATGAACCAAGATAGAAAAGATCAATGTGGTTTGATGTATAAAACAACATATTTTTCTCATGAAATCTTTATGGTATGCATGACTAAGGGTGTTCAGGGGGCGTGATTAGGGGTGTGGCAGGGATGTGGCTTAAGTGCCCCTCTTTCTTATCGCAAAAAGTTGGAAGGTATGTACATATCTATAAAAATAAATAATTTCATCTGTGTTTCAATAAGCATTGTATAGCAAGGATGAATCAGAAAATGTCCAATTTCTTTAGAGCACTGATCATTTTTAGGGACAGATAGCAAGTTTATCAGCAGTTGCTCTTTGGTCAAATCTTTACTGAAGAGCTACAATTATTTTGAAAATATATATGTATTTTTGAAGTGTTTTTTAAATCTGTGTGTGGCCAGACAGTACATTTTATGACATATTATGAGTGTGTTAGTGATCAGAGCTGTGCTTCATGTGGGACCTTAACCTGAAGTTCCTCGAAGCGTCAGTCCCAGTAGCTCAGGTGAGGAAGGAGTTAAGTTTCACCAGTCCGGCCATCAGAGGGGATGGTGTGCCAGGAACGCCACTGCAGCGTTCACGAAAGGCATTCATCCTCTTACATTACTTATGCTTCACTAAGAAGTCAGATTTTCTTTCTTTTTTCTCCCCTTCGTGAATAAGAAACTTCGGAAGGAAACCCGGAGCAGGAGCCACGGCTCTGGAATGTAATATCATGTACTTGTCAGAATATTCACCCTGACCTCCCCTTTTCCCATGTTTTGTCTCTCATCACCAACTACCGCGTTTTACATCCAGACTGCAGCCCGTGTAATGCGAGACTTCACACTACTGTGTGCTGTTGTGCTCTGCTAGTGTAAAGCTATACTGAGCCCAAGCTTCTTTTCAAGTTTTGGGAGGAGTGGGAAGGTTAGCATCAGTGCAGTTTCTAGGCTAAAATGCACCCAGGGCGAGGGTGTAAAAATTGCGCCCCCCCCCCCCTAGGTTAGATAGGTAGGTGCCTCTCAGTATAGGTTAGATTAGGTAGGTGCCCCCTAGTATAGGCTAGATTAGACAGGTGCCCCCCAGAATAGGTTAGATTAGGTAGCTGCCCCCCAGTATAGGTTAGATAAGGTAGCTGCCCCCCCAGTATAGGTTAGGTAGGTGCCCCCCAGTATAGGTTAGGTAGGTGCCCCCCAGTATAGGTTAGATTAGGTAGCTGCCCCCCAGTGTAGGTTAGATAGGTAGCTGCCCCCCCAGTGTTGGTTATATTAGGTAGCTGCCCCCCAGTGTAGGTTAGATAGGTAGCTGGCCCCCAGTGTAGGTTAGATAGGTAGCTGCCCCCCAGCGTAGGTTAGATTAGGTAGGTGCCCCCCAGTGTAGGTTAGATAGGTAGCTGCCCCCCAGCGTAGGTTAGATTAGGTAGCTGCCCCCAGTATAGGTTAGATAGGTAGCTGCCCCCCAGCGTAGGTTAGATTAGGTAGCTGCCCCCAGTATAGGTTAGATAGGTAGCTGCCCCCCAGTGTAGGTTAGATTAGGTAGGTGCCCCCCAGTGTAGGTTAGATAGGTAGATGCCCCCCAGCGTAGGTTAGATTAGCAGCTGCCCCCCAGCGTAGGTTAGATTAGGTAGGTGCCCCCAATAATGGAGGGGGGAGCCGCAGGGAGGGCAGCCCGACCTCTCCCTCCCTCTCCTCTCCCGGGCGCCCTCCGTGCTCCCCCCTCAGATGCAGAGTCCGTGAGCAGCAGGGAAGCGCTGTTTACAACTCACCGGCTGCCTGGCTCCAAGCGCTGCTCTCTCGCCGCTGGTCTCCTCCCTCTGTATACATACTGATACACGCTGCTTCCGGCTACAGGAAGCAGCGTGTATCAGTACGTATACAGAGAGAGAGAGGAGACCAGCGGCAAGAGAGCAGCGCTTGGAGCCAGGCAGCCGGTGAGTTGTAAACAGCGCTTCCCTGCTGCTCACGGACTCTGCATCTGAGGGGGGAGCACGGAGGGCGCCCGGGAGAGGAGAGGGAGGGAGAGGTCGGGCTGCCCTCCCCGCGGCTCCGGCTCCCCCCTCCATTATAGCGCCCCCCTCCCAACAGCGCCCCGGGCGGCGGCACGCTCCGCACGGGGCAAGAAACGGGGCTGGTTAGCATCTGTCTGTGATAATGCTATTTTCTGGTGCTGATATTTCCGGGCTGTATGGCCTTAACATTAACCCTAAATCCATAAGTCTCACCTGGCCAACTTATTCTGATCCCCCAAACCTACTCTAACACTAAGAATTTCCTCACACCTATGTCTAACCCTAACCTTCCACCCTACCTATGTATAACTGTAACTTCCCCCCCCCCTCACCTATGTCTAACTCTAACCTTCCCCCCAATCATATGGCTAACTCAAACCTTTCCTTTATACCTGTACCTAATTTCAATCTCCCCCCTTCACCTATGTCTAACACTACTAACCTCCCCCCAATCATAAACTAAAATCTTCCCTTCACACCAGTGCCTAATTTCAACCTTCCTCCCAATCCTATACATAACTACCACCTTCTCCGTCACCTATGTCTAACTCCAATTCTCCCCATCACCTATATCTAAGTCTAACCTCCCTTCCCCCACACCTATGCCTAATTATAATCTATCCCCAATTCTAACCTGCCTAGCCACCTATCCCTAACTCCAACCTTACCCCCTTACTTATGTCTAACTCCAACCTTACCCCTTACTTATGCCTAACTCCAACCTTACCCCCTCACTTACAGTATGTCTAACTCCAACCTTACCCCCTTACTGATGTCTAACTCCAACCTTACCCCCTTACTTATGTCTAACTCCAACCTTTTCACCTTGTCTGTGCTTAATTCTACCCTTCACCCACACCTATGTCTAAGCTTCCCCCCAAATCGTATGTCTCCAACCTTTCCCCTCACCTATGTCTAATGCTAACCTTCCTCCTAATCTCATGCCTAACACACTCCAACCTTCCCCCTTCACTTATGTCTAACTCTAACCTTCCCCCCAATCCTATCCTTCAACCTTTTCCCCTCAGCTATGTCTAATGCTAACCTTCCACCTAATCCCATGCCTAACTCCAACCTTCCCCCCTCACCTATGTCTAACTCTAACCTTCCACCCAATCCTATAGTTTAACCTTTCTCCCCTCAGCTAAGCATAATTTTAACCTTCTCCTCACACCTTTGCCTAACTCCAACCTTCTCCCCTTACCTAACTCTAACTCCAACCTTTCCTTTTCATCTATGCCTAACTCTAACCTCTGTTCATCCCACAACTATGCCTAATTCTAATCTCCCCCCAACACCTATCCCTAACTCTAACCTTCCCCTCATTCCTATGCCATACTCCAGCTTTCACCTCACACTAGTGCCTAATTACAACCTTCCTCCTTCATCTTTGTCTAACTCCAACCTTTCCCCCTCACCTATGTCCAACTGCAACCTTGTCCTCCATCCTATGCCTAAATCCAACCTTGCCTCCTCCCATATGTCTAACTCCATCCTTAACCCCTCACCTATGCCTAACTCCAACCCTCCCTTTACATATATGCCTATCTCTAACCTGCCTTTTCCCAACACCAATTCCTAACTTTAATCTACCCCACCTGTGCCAAATTCTAACTGCCCTCCCCACTTACACCTATGCCTAACTCCAACCTTCCCCTTCACCTGTGCCTAATTCTAGCCTTCCAGTAAAACATATGCATATTATAGTCAGTAGACCTATCTGCTAAATTGCCATAAAGGGTCAACAGAGCTACGCATGATTGATGTCACTTGGTAGCCGAGGTGAGTGGCAGCGATCGGACAAATCGCTGGCTGAGGCGTTGGGTGGCATTGGGGGCCGCTGTACTCTTGCTAGTTTCTCAGCAGAGATGATTGTTATCATCAAGGGTGGACTTTTTACGAACTATGTCACACGTATATTGGTGTTGGGGGGCCCAGGTTCAAATTCTGCATCGGGCCCAGAGGTCTATAGCTATGCCACTGCCATTAATCTTATGCCTATCTCTAACCCTTCCCTCACACCTGTGCTTAATGCCAACCTTCTGCCCTTACCTATTCCCATCTCTAACCTTTCCCCCTCACCTATGCCTAGCTCCAACCTTTACTTATACCTCTCTATAACCTTCACCTTACATCTGTTGCTAACTCCAACCTTCCACCCTCTCCTGTGGCCAGTTCTAGTCTTCTGCCACACCTATGCCTAATACTAACTTTACCCCACTGTCACCCTCACTTATGTCTAACTCCAACCTTCCAGCCTCTACTGTGCCCAATTCTAGTCTTCTGCCAGACCTATGCCTAACACTAACTTTACCCCCCTGTCACCCTCACTTATGTCTTTCTCCAACCTTCCACCCTCACCTGTGCCCAATTCTAGTCTTCCACAACACTGATGCCTAACACTAACTTTACCCCCCTGTCACCCTCACTTATGTCTTTCTCCAAGCTTCGACCCTCACCTGTGCCCAATTCTAGTCTTCCACCACACTGATGCCTAACACTAACTTTACCCCCCTGTCACCCTCACTCATGTCTTTCTCCAACCTTCCACCCTCACCTGTGCCTAATTCTAGTCTTCCACCACACTGATGCCTAACACTAACTTTACCCCCCACACACCTATGCCTAACGTTCACACACATCTATGCCTATCTCTAACCACCCCCTTTCACCAATGCCTACTTCTAACCTTCTCCATATCTATTCCTAACACTAACCAATCCCGCTCACCTATGCCTATGCTTTCCTCCTTACTTGTGCCTCACTTTAACATTCCCCTCACACATATGCCTAAAGGTGGCCACACACACCAAACAATTTTTTAAATATCTGTTCAATTTAAGAATTGCAATCAATTTTTTCTGACTGATTGTAACATTTTAAAAAAAATTACCAATGTACCACACACGTATGTTCAATTTTTTCCCAATTATGATAAAACTGATTGGAAACTCTGAGAAAATTGCTAGGGTGTGTATATTAATAAATTGACAATCTAACACACACCATACAATCTTTAGAGAAATTGAAGAAAAATATCTGGCATTCCGGATAGATAAAAATCGAAAAAACTGGAAATCTGATCGGATTTTTTAGTCGAATGAAAAAAAAGCTTTCAATTTTTTCGGGAGATCCAATTGTTTTTATCAAATTGCTGTACAATCGGATCATATTATTGTATCGTGTGTGGCCACCTTAACTCTTATCTAAGGGTTATGTACCCCCCCCCCCCATAATGAACATGTCACAACAAAAAACACTGGACTATTTATAATAGTTGTGTGTTTTGTGAGGCCCCCCAATATTGAACACTGTTGTGATGTACCTCTCTTGGCTGCTAGTTCCTCATCGGCTTGAACAAGTCACATGAGATTGAAAATACCTGACTGACCTACGTGAGAGGACAAAACATTATCCTTTCCCATCAATGAAGTAAACCGCTTTGATTGGCTGCTATGAGTTTAGCAAGGGTCTGTCTTTGAAGTGGGAGGGGTTTGTGCTCACAGCTGAATACAAAATCAAACGTGGTCCCATAGACTTGAATATCACTTGTCATAGTCTATCCTTGTCTGTTGTAAATTACTAGATCCATAACCAGTCCTGTAATCAGAGACAGATTTACAGGTCAGGAGCCTGTAGGTACTGGCGTATTGGTGTCCTAAACTCCGCCCCTCACCTCAGGTCACACCTCCATATTGGGCAGGCATCCCTCCTCCCATATTTGGTAACCCAATTAATCTAGGTAGTAGGTGTGCCCCCCGCACCTAGTACAGGAAGCCAGATGTGCCCCCACCCTGGTATTAAGTAGCCTCCCCCATGGGTAGGGGGACACCTGGGGAGGGGAGTCGCCTCTCCTATATAAGGCATCTGTAGGCAAGAGCCTACAGTGCCTTATGGTAAAGCCGACACTGCCTGTAATGCCTGACACTGAATACTCTACAAATAGAAGTGTTCACATCTAAGTGAGTCATCTCGTCTGAGTGTGCTTTCAAAATTACTGTGTGTATTGGCCAAAATGAAAAAGGTAACAATCTGTAAAATAAATATTTTTCCAAGTAAAAGGTTTACTACTTTTGTGGCAAAATAGCAATTTAGGGAAATAAAAAAAAATATATTTTTCAATTATTTTTGAAATATGTTCTTCTGATATGATGTGGTGAGGGGAAAGCCTAAAACTCAAGAAAACTATACATACACTCAGAGGTGTAACTATGAATCATGGGGCCTCAGCAACAGGCACAAAGCACTGTCACCAGCCTTACCCTTGATACGCATAGAAGCATATCCTGCAGGAAATCTTTGTTGGACAGCATAGTTATATAATGCATTTCCTGCAGGGTCATGTGACAAGTGATATCACTTCCTAGGAGTAGGAGAGGTTCCATTCTCAGCACAACTTCCCTGCAACTTCGGCATCTGTGAGTATGCATTGATTCCCTACTTCTCACAGGGTGCTCTTTCTTCTGCTTTATTTAAGAGCTAGGGCCTGGTCAGGGCAGTGGAACTGAAAAAATGTAAAGAGATTACAGGAAATGTTAGTAAGGGCTGATGCACACCAAGAGTGCTTCCGAGTGCTTTTAAAAACGCAATCACTTTGAAAAGCACTTGGCTAATGTATTTGAATGGGTGGAGCACAGCAGAGTGATGATCTTTTTTCCCAAATGCAAACGCGGGTCCTGCAGCATTTTTGCTGATTTCTGAGGTGATTTAGCCTCAATGTTAAGTATAGAAAAGTGGAAGATCGCTCTGAAAAGCGCTAGATCAGAACGATTTTCCAAGCTGTTCAGTTACAGCTGTACCGTAACAAATAATAACAAACACTACACCAAAACGCTCCAAAAATTGCTAGGCATGATTAGAAAATCGCTAGGCATGATTAGAAAAACGCTAAACGTTTGTGATTACCCTAGAGCTTTTTGGTGTGCACTGGCCTTAACAGTCTGGGCCTCTCATGCTTCTGGGCAGCAGAGGAGAGAGTTCAAGACTCAAGAAACTGTGTTATGAGTGGATGCTGTCACGAGGTTGGTGTAGAAGGACGCAGTGTTCGGATAGCAGAACATCAAAGAAGGACTGGCTCAATGCAGGGGAAGGTGTAGACATGGAAGAACAGAAAGTTACCAGTTGTTATCTGAGAGAGGAAACTAACAGTTTTCAACTTGAGATGGATCAGAGCTGAGTAAAGGTGACATCCTAAATGTGACTCTCCTTGTGAGTGGAGGCGGATGACCTCTGGGAGAGGTCAAAAGAGGAGGTTAAGGGATGGTGGGGCTGCAAGTGTCTATGGATTGGAGATACAGTACTGAGATTGCCAATAATGATGGAAGTTATGTCAATGGAAAGGAACTGGAGGAGTCATGAAGAGAAATAATCTGTAAAAGGGGATCCTGAGCCAGGAGGCTGGTAGATGCTTGTGACTAAGTGAGTGAGCCATAGGAAGGTGATAGCAATAGAAATGAGCAGATCATGGATGTGAGCCAGTTTATTACATACAAAGTGGGCATTCCAGCGTGCACTGAAGATAGAAGGAGGAAGACTGGGAAGAAGAGATACTGTATGTTAATCAGATTATACTACCAATAATTGGTAACACTGCTTCACATCTGCACCTGTTCTGCACCAGATGTCCTCCAATTCTTTTGCACTGTTTTTGCTAAATCATGCATACATCAGCGGTGGAGTCGGCACACAGTCTAGGTTGTTTGCAGAACCATACCAAAATATATAACTTTAGGAAAGAATAGGTGGAGTGGGCACAAAGTGTAAGTTGTTTGCAGAATCATACCTGGAATAAAAAACGAGGATAACATGAGATGAATTCAGTATGTCAGTAGGAATGCAGGTGGTATGGTTCATGTGATGCTAAAATGATGTTCACCTGAAAGAGTCCATCCTGGTGGATCTTGTTTTCATCTGAGGAAGACCTTGCAGCACACAGTTAGCCAACATAATCAATATCATCTCTCTGGGTCAACCAACGTATTATGTCTATTGATACCTTAACCTCCTTGGCGGTACGTTCGGGGTAAGCCGCACAGGAGGTTTTCTCAGGCCCTGCTGGGCCGATTTGCTTAATTTTTTTTTGCTGCACGCAGCTAACACTTTGCTAGCTGCGTCAGCACACCGATCGCCGCCGCCCCGCACTCGATCGCCGCTATCCGTCGCGCTGCGCTCCCCCCGACCCCGTGCTGAGGGGTGGATCGGGACTCCCAATGACGTCAGTGACGTCGGTGATGTCGGTGATGTCATCCCGCCCCGTCGCCATGGCGACGGGGGAAGCCCTCCAGGAAATCCCGTTATTTGAACGGATTTCCTGATCGGAGATCGCCGAAGGCGATCGAAGCGGGCGGGGGGATGCGGCTGAGCAGCGGCTATCATGTAGCGAGCCCTGGGCTCGCTACATGATTTAAAAAAAAAAAAAACTGCTGCGCTGCCTCCTGGCGGAATTTTTTAGACCGCCAGGGGGGTTAAAGCAAACCTATGCTATTTTTTTTCTGAACCCATTCAAGTTATTATTTTTGGAGTTACCTTATTGCATTATAAATGCTTGACTCTTCTTCACTGGCACAGTTTGATGTCTGAAGATCTCCAATGCCCATCCCACCTTTATTCTACCACCAGCTGACAGGCATGGGACAGCTGGTAACAGGGTGGAGGGGGACCCTCACTTTTGCTGAGCATCTTGCTTGTTATAATTAGCCTTTGTGACCAGGAAAGAGCTTAGTGTGGCCAGGATGGGGCCCTCCACCACATCATTTGAAAATATAATACAGTCCCAGTTATCCAGCACTCAACTAACCAGCAGTCTCAACCAACCACCACAAATCGCCGGCAGCAGAGGCGCCTCTAGGCACCAGCTGATAAGCCAATTGCCTGGAGTGAAGATTTATCTGGGGGCGGCTTCCAGGGGGGGAAAAAAGCGTATTTTTCCTGTCCTTAGAAACTGAAAACTGAGGGTGCGGCGATAAAAAGTTCTAATGAAAGCATCTGCTGCTCAGCCTCTCATAAGGAGTCTACAAAACTTTTGTCTACAACTCTACAACACTTTGTATGACATTCCCTAATTAGTTGTTATCTCGGGATGTTCACTCCTGTCCCGCCCTTCCTTATGACCATGAAAAGAAAACACATCAGAAGAGGAGGATGGTGTCTTTCTGGGAAGCAGGTACAAGGCATTCCAGCACAGACTGGCCAGGGGCAAAGGGGGGAGATTTTCCTCCAGGCTGCTGGTACAGTGTCTGGTGCATTGAGGCTTTTCTTGTATAAGGCACTATGAAGCACTAGGCTGGCTGAGGAAGCTTGCTTTATGCAGAGTCCATAGAAAAAAAGTCTGCTTTCTCACCATTGTAAAGACTGCATGTGGACAGCTTTATAAGGTATTATACAGGTTGAAACGTTTTCGACTGTCCCTATACTCCAGGAGGGCGGCTGCAGCTTGTGTGAGAGATTGGCAGGGCACATTACAGGCAAGTAGCCTCTGTGTGATGTTGGACTGCAATACAGATAAGCTCTCTGCTCCATCTCAGTATCTCTCCACTTATCTTCTCTCTCTCATTCACCCATTCACCTTCATTTCCCCCCTTCCCCTAGTGCTGGCTGTCTTCCTGTCATACATGAAAGCTCAACAAAAGTGCTTTTCTCTCCTCTCTCTTGATAGTGTGATGGTTAAAGGCTCTGCCTCTGGCACCAGCAACCTGAGCTCAAACTTTAGCAAATCTCAGCTATTCCCAGTGGCGTAGCTAAGGAGCTGCGGGCCCCGATGCAAGTTTTACAATGGGCCCCCCAAGCACTCTATACATAACAGTTGATACGCCGCACCAAAACCTGCCAATGGCAACTACAGTGTCAGAGGTGCAAGAAGGGGATGGGGAACAGTTTGTTAATGATTACCACTATTCAAAGTATCTATAGAAGTAATTATTGTGAGCACAGGACCAATAGAGAGCTAATACTGTAGTTGAGGGAGGGCCCTTCGGGGCCCATCTGGCCCAAGAGCCCCTATGTGGTTGCAACCTCTGCAACCCCTATTGCTATGCCCCTGGCTATTCCTTCTCTGTAAGCCAGCACCTATGCAGTAGGAGACCTTGGGCAAGACTCCCTAACACTGCTACTGCCTATAGAGCGCACCCTAGTGGCTGCAGCTCAAGCAATTTGAGTCCGCCAGGAGAAAAATGCAATATAAATGTTCCTTGTCATTCTCTACTTTGCCCCCCTCCCCCCCCCCTTCTTACCCTCACAATTTATACCCCAATCTTGATATTAGTAACACTAGCCTATAGCTGTCAATACATGCATTCATTTTTACTGACTCTTGATTGATTCACTGTGATTGGATCTGGTGATATAAAATAAATTTTAAAAAATTGTCAATTTATTCAAAAATTACTAAAATAAATATTTACATAAAAATAAACAAACATCAGGGGAGCGATCAGAACCCACCAACAGAGAGCTCTGTTGGTGGGGAGAAGAGGGGGGGGGGGGGTGGTATCACTTGTGTGCTGTGTTGTGCGGCCCTGCAGCAAGGCCTTAAAGGTGCAGTGGCCCTTTTTAAGAAAAATGGCTTGGTCTTTAGGGGGGGTTTAACACTGCGGTCCTCAAGTGGTTAACATTTAAAACAGACCTCATGGTATGAATATAGAGTGGGGTATACAGTAGTACTGTATTCGCTAAGCCTATTTTTACCATTGCGTCTCAAGCAACCAGAAAGCACACTCGTCCGGCATGAGACGATCCCTGGTGCTGGATAACCAAGACTCTTCTGTAATGCTTTCCTCCATAATTGACATATTCAGCACCTTGGAAAGCTGCTGCTGTAATTGAGCTACTGTTAAGATGCAGTTACCTCCTCCAGAAGCCATCAGGGGCCTGGCTGATAACCCCAGTGTGCCATCATCACTGGAACTTTGAGGTCCTGTTTTATGAGCAACCAAAGGATTGAGATGCTTGGGTAAAGGGGATTCTCCTTTAAGTAGGTTTATAAGGGGAGGAGGGTGTGCGTGTGTGTGTGTGTGTGTGTGTGTGTGTGTGTGTGTGTGTGGTGAGTGATAGGGAAACACAATAGCAAGTATAGATAGATTGAGACTGGAGTCAAACTTGAAAGAGTCACAGTTCGTGGAAATCGGCAGTGTTTTTCCGCTGACAAATCTGCACACTCTGCACACTTATGGTTGTCTGGCAGCTGACAGCAGCTGACTGTCAGCAATAGGAAATCGCACACGGTGTGCAAGACAGCAGTATCGCTATTTTTTCACCGCAGTGCTAATGCACACATTACCTCCACTTTCCTGTGATCCTCCAAAGGGAAGCATTATGTGCGTTTTCATGTGCATTTTTGCATTGCGAAAACAAATGTGACCTTAGAAAATGTGACCCCTGCCCGAATCATACCTAGTAGTGGTGGTACATTGCGGGTCAGGTTGCTTCGACACCCGCTCAGCCCTGAGCAGCACCTGATTTGGTGCAGCAATAGACCGTAATGGTAAATACAGCTATAGCGGCGCAGGAGAATTTCTCTAAAATCGCTGTAATTTGGGTGCCGGCAATAGCCCCGAAATTACTTGTCCAAAAGGACAAATTAGGTAGTCTGTAGGGCAATATATTTGTTATATATTCCCCTAGATTACCTAGCAAGGGGAGAGCCATCTCTCTGCACCCAAATAAACACTGCCGGAAATATCCCAACGTGATACCTTGTCCTCTTCAATCCTGCCAGTTTGTCAGCTGATACTATTTCTGGTGTGCCACAGAGATCATACATATGGCATCAACGTTTCAACTACATTATTGGCCTTGCTTTCACTCCTGTTCATGTCCTCATTGAGGACATTTCCAGTGGTGAGGTGTATCTAGAGAGGTGCAGGAATGGCTCGTGCCATGGGCACCACAGCACCATCGGCGCCATGCCTGCCCCTGTGCTGTGCCGCCATGCCTGCCCCTGTGCTGTGCCGCCATGCCTGCCCCTGTGCTGTGCCGCCATGCCTGCCCCTGTGCTGTGCCGCCATGCCTGCCCCTGTGCTGTGCCGCCATGCCTGCCCCTGTGCTGTGCCGCCATGCCTGCCCCTGTGCTGTGCCGCCATGCCTGCCCCGTGCAGTGCCGCCATGCCTGCCCCTGTGCTGTGCCGCCATGCCTGCCCTTGTGGTGCTGCTCCACATGCCATGAATTCTCTAGGGTTGACCGGCCTGCATGAGGACAAGGGATCAAATGTGCATGGAAGAGGTGAGCCCCCCTCCATGCTCTTATTTTCTCTTTTATTTTATTTTTTTACATGTATAATATCCCTGAGGGCTGATTCACACTGCGAGAGCTTTTTAAGCACTAGAGATTTTAAAAGCTCTTGCTAATGCAATGCTATGGGGGATTTTTACAAAATCACATCGCTCAAGTGAGAACACACACATAGCATTGCATTAGAAAGAGCTGTTAAAATCCTAAAGCCCTCAGAAAAGCTCTTGAAGTGTGAACCAGCCCTTACTTGCACTGGAATCCCCCAAACAGAATACAAATTGGCAAACTAAACTCCTCAAAGCAGCATCCTATAAGCATGTGGTGATATTTTTTCATCAACCAAAGGATTTTATTAATGTATTGCAACAGGTACAGCATAACAAATGCCAACATGTAAAGAGGACAAAAAGCAGTACCAAATATACACATAAAGTACAATTATGTAAATGCAGGAAATTATAAGAAAAATCATACCATAAAGTACAACCAGTAATAAATGCACTGAAATGGAATCATAAGAGGCAGCACAAACGAAAAATGAGCATTCAGGATAAGCACAAAATCGGGTAACTGGGGTATACACCCTAAGTTACATTTTGGTTGTCCAACGGTCCCATATTTTATTACATTTAGTAGGACAGTTTCTTTGTGCATAAACCCAGCTTCCTTTGATTCTGTCCTTCCAGTCCAAGCATGTGGTGATTTAACATACAAGGGCCTCCTGTCTTTAATAACTCTTCTATAGTTGGTACCATGGTGATAAGGCATGTAGTATTCAGGAAACATTTTACCTCAGGCAAACCTAAAGTTAACTCTTCTGTCTTTAAGTTAACTCTTTAATCCTTAAAATAACTCCAGCGTTAAAGACAGGCTGTTCATTAACTGCATGTGAAAATAACTACAGAGGAGGTAACTTAACTACAGAGGAGGTAAATGAACTACAGAAGAGGTAACGTAAGGAATGAAGAGATAAGATAACTCTCTTACTGTGTGGTGGTAAGTTTTCTCTTGCCTTATTATCTCCAGCATGATCTTAGTGAATTGAGGCCAATGTGTATTATTTTTTTACACTGGTTTCACAACCTTTATTTAAAGGAGCACTATGGCGAAAAATTTTAAAATTTAAAATATGTGCAAACATATACAAATAAGAAGTATGTTTTTTTTTCCAGAGTAAAATGAGCCATAAATTGCTTTTCTCCTATGTTGCTGTCACTTACAGTAGGTAGTAGAAATCTGACAGAAGCGACAGATTTTGGACTAGACCAATTCTTCATAGGGGATTCTCAGGGATTTATTTATTTTCACAAGCCCTTAGTGAATGACAGTTGCTCTGTTCAACTGCCAAAAAACTGTGTAGGGAACAGGGAAGCTGGCCAGCATCATTGTTTAAATCCTTTTAGGTAATATCTTTATAAAGAATAAAAGCCTTGCTGAGAATCCACTATGAAGAGATGGACTAATCCAAAACCTGCCACTTCTGTCAGATTTCTACTACCTGCTGTAAGTGACAGCAACATAGGAGAAAAGTAACTTATGGCTCAGTTTACTCTGGAAAAATGTAATTCTTATTTGTCTATGTTTGCACATATTTTACAATTTTAAGCCATAGTGCTCCTTTAAGCAACTGAGTCAGGGGAGAAGCATGTGCAATGTAGGTTGATGTAGGAGTTTATCCATACGTCATTTTTTTTAATGTAATTGAATCAGGCCCTTTCCCCTAAATTAATAAACTTCATATTCGTGTTTCTAGTTTTAACTCTAACTCTGATTATCTGTTCACCTATTTCACCTATTTCTTTATCTCTCTATAAATAATTTAATATCCCTCTCTCTGCTTCACATTCCCGACTCCAAAAAGTGTTTCCAATTATTCATGAAATTAATTTTTGCGGCAAAAAATAAATAAATAAAGCATAAGCTTGGAACAAGGAAACGCTATGTTGACTCCTATCTCTGCTTCTATCTACTGCCTCATGCTTCACTGAGAACTGAAGTTCCAAAACAATTGTATCCCACTGGCCAGACACACTGAAATTGGCTTTATATTTGAAAAACAAGTTTTGCCAGTTGGTGGACAAGTTTTGCCAGCTTGTATCACTTTTCCTTCGTTCTTGAATGAAATTATGGGGAGGAGAGAGCAGGCAGTAGTACAAATAGTGCTCTATAATTTGGCATTAAATGTTTGGTGAGAAATGGTATTATTTCTTTTGCAACAGATTTCAGCCTGGAGCAATAAAATAAAACCTGCCAACCACTATTTTCCCTCTGACAATACTGATAACAATCCTGTTATGTCTTATTTCATTGTTAGACAATAATGTTTAGCAAAACACAATATCTTTCCATGAATTGGCGCTATCTGTAGTTTTGTCTATACGTATCAAATTGGACAGCTAGTTACATAGATGCCTTAAAGTGGATCCGAGATAAACTTTTACTCATTGCATAATTGTGTTCCTTTCATATAGTTTATAGGGCATTCCTCAAGCCAAATACTTTTTTGTTTTTGTTTTAATACTCTAATTCCCTATCAACTAAACTAGCCTCGCCCACAGCTTTTCAGAGTGCCTTGGCATTTTCAGTAGCAAGCGCTTATGGAAGCTCAGTCTGGGTAGGAGGAGGGGGAGGTGTTACTAGCCAAAGATTTCAGAGGCAGAGGGGAGGAGGGGGAATTAGGTTTTCACAGGCTGAGGGCTGGAGATGCAGATCAGCTTGCCTGTGTGTAATGTTTACAAACAGAACATGGCCGCTGTCATTGTATCACAGGAAGAAATAATCATATTCTGTTGACGCTGTTTGCAGTTAGATTTGCTGTGTAAACTATCGAAACTTTAGATAAGATATATAGACAAGTTACTTGTTATAGTTAGTTTTTCATCTCGGATCCGCTTTAAAGCACCCCTGAACTAGGACAAAAGAGTGTATTTTTCTTACCTGGGGCTTCTTCCAGCCCACTGTGGTCTGTCAGGTACATCAGCGTCCTCCAGGTGCCTCCCTATGTGCTGCTGCCCCTTCAGAAAGATCTTTGACTAGAGCTCTAGTCGCAGCTACTGTGCATGTGCGATCCCATACACGTGCCTCTTCGATCAAGAGAATTATCAGGGAGGTGCATGGACAGCACTGCGTTTGCCCAGTAGCTGCTACTAGAGGCCCAGTCGCAGATCTTTCTTTGTTTTCTTCTTTCTTTGAGGGGACAGCGGCACATAAGAGGGGACCTGGACGATATGGAGGGATCTGACAGGCTACAGGGTGCTGGAAGAAGCCCCAGGTAAATAAAAATACACTTTTTTATTCCAGTTCAGGTGTTCTTCAATGTTGTTTGTTAAAATCTAGATCCAACTCCAGAAACAGGGGTGCAAGTGTAGAGGGATGGGCAAAAGCTGTGTGGTACCCCGATTACGTATCCTTTCTGTCTCTGATACAAAGATCTAACCTTCAATCTGGGATTGTTTGTGGCCTTACTTAGCAGTGGGGTCCCACAGGGGTCTGTTCTGGGTCCAGTGCTCTTCAATTTATTTATTAATGACCTAGTAGATGCAGTAGTGAGCAATGTTGCTATTTTTGCAGATGATACAAAATTGTGCAGAATCATTAACTCTCAGGAAGATAGTGTCATATTGCAACAGGATCTGGATAGGATGGCTATATGGGCACATACATGGCAGATGAAATTCAATGTTGACAAATGTAAGGTCATGCATTTTGGACGTACTAATGGTCTAGCACCATACAAAATAAATGGGATACAGTTGGGGACATCAAACTTGGAGAAGGACTTAGGAGTACTCATTGACAACAAGTTAAATAATCGTACTCAATGCCAAGCAGCTGCAGCTAAAGCTAACAAAATTTTGGGATGCATTAAAAGGGAAATAAAAACTCGAGATGCTAGCATAATATTGCCCCTGTTTAACTTCTTATTGGTGGTGGTGGTGGTGGTAGTGGTGGTGGTGGTGGTGGTGGTGGTGGTGGGGGGGGGGGGGGTATTATGATGGTCACACTTGTTATAGTTCTCAGACAGAATTGCCAGGATGTAAGTGTTTCCAATAGGAAAGGGTATGAATGTTGGTTGGGAGAGCTTTGGCAGAGTTTTTTGTGGGCCTCCATGATTTGCAGTTACTTTATCATCCAGTAACAAACATTTTCCCCGGTCCTTTGTGAAGCTGCATAGCTTGTTTCTATCTGTGCATACAATGAATGACTTGCTGTTGTATGTAATCTTCTCTCTTCTTTTACCACTTCTATGTAATATGAGGGACTACCTATATGGTATACAGTACATTAAAAATATGTTCACCCTGTTTACCCTTCTACTATATAGAAACAAAAAAAGTAGATTTTTTCATACCTGTGGCTTCTTTCTGCCCCCTAGGCAGGCTTTGATTTACATCACAGGAGCCTATAGGCACAGATGTCCTGGCACCTTAGACTTCGCCCTCCATGAACCTACAAACTCCCGTTGAACTAGACCACAACTATGCGCCTGTACTAGCTGTTGTTTCTCCCTGACTTCTCTTGCCCATTATAGGTAGCTACAGGTGCCCCCTTAACATTATGTAGCTAGAGGAACCTCAGTATTAAGTAGCTAGAGGAGCATTCAGCTGAATTTTTTGATCTTGTCTTTTACGCTCTGCTCAGCATCTGCATAGGGTAGGAGGGAGGGAGGCACTAGGGGAGGGAAATGATCCGCCTTTCCATCATCAGGCGCCTGTAGGCATGAGCCTACAGTGCCTTATTGTAAATCCAGCCCTGCCCCAAGGTCTTTTGTGCCTTTGCTTTCCTCCATTGTACCGCTGCTTGCTCAGAACGATCTGACTGGAATTCCAAGACTGGAACTCCAGTTGTGGCTACTGCACATGTGCAGTGCCATCCATGTACCTGCTTAATTGCGCTCCTGTTGCTGGGAGCATTCTGTGATATGCGGTTCTCGAAGGAATCGTACCGTGCATGCAAAGAATGCTCCTAGTTACGGACGTGAGATTGAGGAGGTGCATGGTTGTGACATGCGCAGTTGTCGTGGCTGGAGTTGTTCCAGTCGCAGATATTTCGGAAGGGGGCAGCAGCACAATGGACCCAGAGAGGGACCTGAAATACTGGTGGTGGTGGTGGTGGTGGGAGGGGGGGCTGGAAGAAGCCACAGGTAAGAAAAAATCTACTTTTTTGCTCCAATTCAGGTGTGGTTTAATGTATTGATGATAACTGGCTGTCAAGGTAGTGCTACCCACACTTTTCTCTTTCTAGGGTCCAACCAGTAGTGTAGCTACAGAGCTATGGGCCCTGGTACAAGTTTTACATTGGGCTCCGCCAAGCACTTTATACATAATAATTGATACAACGCACCAAAACCTACCAAGGACAACCACAGTATCAGATGTTTAAGAAGGGGATGGGGAGCAGTTTGTAAATGATTACTAATATTCAAAGCCTCTATAAAAGGGATTATTACCAGCACAGACCCAATAAAGAGCTAATAATACTGTTGAGGGAGGGCCCCTTGGGGCCCCTCTGGCAGTCACAACTTCTGCAACCCCTACTGCTACGCCACTGGGTCCAACGTCTTTCTCAATCGGGCACCTAGATTGAAAAATGGGTTAAAAATGGCTTAGATATCTTGTTATTTGCTTCTTGTAACTGGCTAAACCCTTACTCTAAAAGTGCCCATTAAAGTTACAATTTTTAGCAAAAGATCGGATTTTCGATCAGATTTTTTATATCGTATTGTGTGAAAACAGAGAACTTGATGGGTTCAACCGATCCTCAACAATTATCCATTTAATACGCAAATGTTTTCATACAATCACAACTAGATGTGGATCGATTAAATACAATCTTTTCTTTTGATGTGAATGATCTTATTGAAAAGTTTGTTCACTAAAAATTGCACCGTTAATCATAGTTATTCCGCACCAGATCCCTGCCACCAAAACACAATGTACCAATCTGTAAGGGTGCTGATTCAGTTTTGAGATCCACACTAATTGAGGGTTCACTGGTCACATTTAATGGTTTCAAACATTATTTAAAGGATACACGAGGTGACATGTGACATGATGAGATAGACATGGGTATGTACAGTGCCTAGCACACAAATAACTATGCTGTGTTTCTTTTTTTCTTTCTCTGTCTGAAAGAGTTAAATATCAGGTATGCAAGTGGCTGACTCAGTCCTGACTCAGACAGGAAGTGACTACAGTGTGACCCTCACTGATACGAAATTCCAACTATAAAACACTTTCCTAGCAGAAAATGGCTTCTGAGAGCAGGAAAGAGATAAAAAGGGTCAATAGTTCATAGATTGTAGCTCTGGCATACTTCAATGTGTGCGTCATTGAGCAAAAAACAATAAAACAGTTAACAGCAGATTTAAACATAAAATAAAACTGTGTAATATCTTAAAAAGTCATTTTTAGGAGAAGGAAGATAGATACAATCGTTTATTTCATTCGTTTATTTTCGCCTCAAGTGTCCTTTAAAATGATATTCCGCCTTTCAAATTGATTTAACTTCTTTCTTGGAAGGAGGTCGCATCCATTTTGTTTTTTAAATGACAAATAATAATAACTACGGTAATTCATTATAGTTCTGTATGAACTGACATCAATTCCTGTTAGTCTGAAAGAAGTAGAGTACAGCAAAATTGTCTTTCCATGTGCTTCATTATAAATGCATGTATGCAATAACATATTTCACACTTGCCCCACAGGAAAAAAAAGAGTAGGTGATAAAATGGTGCTGGAGTTTTGTGCATCTGTTATTGCACTGAGGAAGCAACATAAGAATATTATATATTGAGGGTGGCTCTGACACTTATCTGGGCACACAAATAACCTACAAAGAAAGCTTACAACCTAGTTCCTGATCAATAATAAAACTATAGTGCATTACTGATTTTGTTGTTATGGTGAAGGAAGTTGCCACATGGCCACATTTTTTTTACAGATGTGTCAGTGCTTCACAGATGTTTTACAGTTTAAAGATGAACTGTAATCCGGGATTGAACTTCATCCCAATCAGTAGCTGATACCCCATTTCCCATGAGAAATCTTTACCTTTTTTTTGAATAGATCATCTATTCTGTCTGTATGGCTGATATTGTGGTGAAACCCCTCCCACAGTGTGATGTCATGACCATGGTCCTGGCAGTTTCCTGTCTGTGGGCCAGATTTATCAAAGCATTACGGGCAGTTTTTTCTTCTAAAACTGTTCTAACCAGCAGAAGAACAGTTCTGCATGATAGTAAGA
Source organism: Hyperolius riggenbachi (assembly GCF_040937935.1). Classification (NCBI taxonomy): domain Eukaryota; kingdom Metazoa; phylum Chordata; class Amphibia; order Anura; family Hyperoliidae; genus Hyperolius; species Hyperolius riggenbachi. Next base: position 59,781,344 of record NC_090651.1, read on the forward strand.
AACTTCCCAAAGCCTATGTAATAGCGCTAGTTCAGGGAATTCTAGAGCTACACTACAGTTAAGATAGAGTGACCAGATTTTTGCGGGTCCAACTGGGGGAAGGGGTGTCAGGGGGATAGCGACAAGTGGTGGGTCTGAAGAGCGCGCAGCGACGAAGACTGGGGGTGCGGAAAATGGGCGTGGCCATGACATTGTATAAGCGGAGCTAACGTAATGATGTAACAGCGAGGCATAAGAAAGCAGTGTTTACGCTATGATGTGGTCAAACGAGACTTCGCATCATGGGTGTGCAGAAACTGTGTGATGCTAATAGTATACCGTAACCACAAAGCAGCAAACATAGCCATCTATGACCATTAAATAATAAATGCAGTAACAGTTACCCCAGACACCAGAAAATAAACGCAATGCGGGCAAACATGTCAGTACAAAATAAACGCAATGCGGGCAAACATGTCAGTACAAAATAAACACAATGCGGGCAAACATGTCAGTACAAAATAAATGCAATGCGGGCAAACATGTCAGTACAAAATAATTGCAATGCGGGCAACATGTCAGTACAAAATAAACGCAATGCGGGCAAACATGTCAGTACAAAATAAACGCAATGCGGGCAAACATGTCAGTACAAAATAAACGCAATGCGGACAAACATGTCAGTACAAAATAAACGCAATGTGGGCAAACATGTCAGTACAAAATAAATGCAATGCGGGCAAACATGTCAGTACAATATAAACGCAATGCGGGCAACATGTCAGTACAAAATAAACGCAATGCGGGCAAACATTTCACAAGAAAATAAACGCAATGGGAGCACATTTCACCTGGAAAATAAAGCATTTACTCACCTGGCAAAAGTCTCCGGCCTTTGGCGCGCTGCTCCCGGGACCATCTTGCTCCTGCTCCTGTCTCCCGCGCTGACAGGGCTACGGCAAGATGGCGCCCGAAGCCCTGTACTGGAGACACAAATAGTCTCCAGTACAGGGCTTCGGCAGCCATCTTGCCGTAGCCCTGCTCGCCTGCCGGTGTCAGAAAACCGTAAGACTAAGGAGGCTGGAGCGGGCCTGCAGGCAATTAACTGGCACGGCGTCTTTAGACGCCGCTGCCAGTTCATGCAGAAACAATGGCCAGAGTCCCGAGGCCATTTCCCGGGACCTCATGCAGCCTGGGACAGTGGACCCAGAATCTGGGACGCGTCCCGGGTAATCCGGGACGTCTGGTTACTCTAGTTAAAGCGGAATATAACCCTGCATTTCAACTTTGCTCTAAAATATTATTTACAGCATATTATATGCAAAAAGCATTTTTTTTTAGTAGACCAGCATTGGAAGGGTTAAACACAGAGGTTTAAAGTTCCGTGGAGAGATATGCAGAAGTTCAGATAGATACATTCTATTTAGTTACATGTATCTATTGATAAATGTTACACACTCTTTGGCTGTCCTCCAAGCTCCTTCTCAGTCAGAGAGATGAGTCACATTCAACACTTAGATACATTTATGTAAACAAAATGTATCTATTTCAGCTTCGGATGCGTCTGCAGAAATCTCCAGGAACTTTAAAGCCCTGTGTAACCCTTCCAATGCTGGTCTAGTAAAAAAAAAAATGCTGGTTGCATATAATATACTGTAAATAATGTTTTAGAGCAAAGTTGAAATGCAGGGTTATATTCCGCTTTAAGAAAAGTGCAAATCCATTCCTACACTGCTGCAGAATAAGAAGTGCTCATTAGCAGTTCTCCAGATAGTGCAGGCTAGATGTGATTTGTGAAGGGCTAATCCCCCCTCACTCAGAGCTTGCTGATAGCAGGTGTGTTGGTTACCTCAGCAACAGCAATTCCCCTCACACACTGCACTGCCTGAGAGACCTTCCTAACTCTTCCTTACAGTTTAAGAAGGAATCTGCACTAACTAGCGATTTCTTAGGATGTCTGAGACAGTTCTGCACAGATTTCTGAAAACCTACTAATATTTTGTCTCAGACACTCTTGATAAATCTGGCCCTGTGAGCCTTGTTGCATTGTATGAAATAACAGCTGTTTCCAACTGCCTAGCAACCAGTATCTCCCTCTATGCATATGTAGAGCTATAAAAAAAATCAACCTTTTAGCCTATTGCATTTTTAGAGGGTGTGGCTATAGATAATGGCAATTGGTGCTGTCTGTTTTTTTTCATGTCTGCCAGTAGTAAAGATGACCTGTAGGATGATTGTGGATCAAACAATATGAATTAATTACATGGCGAATATCAATAATTTCTTGATCTCTCTTTTTTTAACTTCTCACTTTGCAATGTATTGATTTATTTTTTTCCCCTTTTCGCTAAAGTGCCTCTTTAAAGAGTACCTATACCAATAGGAAAGAGTATAGACTACATTAGAGCAGCCTTACCGTTATTCTCAGTTGGCTTCATGCACTCATATCTTTAGTAGGCCTCCATGATCTGCCTATCCTCTCTATGTGTCCCCAAATGTTTCCTCAGAGCACACATACATGAGTGTGAATACGTCACTTTGCATGGCTTGTTCTGATACTGCAAGGTGGATGGGAGGAGCCAATGGGGCGTTTTCAGCTTATCTACTCTGTGCTCTGCGTATGACATCCGCACCCATAGACAGGGGACCAGGAAAAGGAGGCATTATAGAATCTAGCTTTGTTGGTTAAGTAAGCAGGCAAGGGCATTGAAAGCCTAAGTGTCATTATTTACAAGACAAGTCACAGAACATGTATAACAGGGTTTTCTCCTGGGGACTCAAAGTGCCAGAGCTGCAGCCACTACAGGGAGTGCAGAATTATTAGGTAAGTTGTATTTTTGAGGAATAATTGTATTATTGAACAACAACCATGTTCTCAATGAACCCAAAAAACTCATTAATATCAAATCTGAATATTTTTGAAAGTAGTTTTTAGTTTGTTTTTAGTTTTAGCTATTTTAGGGGGATATCTGTGTGTGCAGTTGACAATTAATGTGCATAAGTATTAGGCAAATATATACCCATTTCAATTATTTATTTTTACCAGTGAAACCAATATAACATCTCAACATTCACAAATATACATTTCTGATATTCAAAAACAAAACAAAAACAAATCAGTGACCAATATAGCCACCTTTCTTTGCAAGGACACTCAAAAGCCTGCCATTCATGGATTCTGTCAGTGTTTTGAGCTGTTCGCTATCAACATTGCATGCAGCAGCAACCACAGCCTCCCAGTCACTGTTCAGAGAGGTGTATTGTTTTCCCTCCTTGTAAATCTCACATTTTATGATGGACCACAGGTTCTCAATGGGGTTCAGATCAGGTGAACAAGGAGGCCATGTCATTAGTTTTTCTTCTTTTATACCCTTTCTTGCCAGCCACGCTGTGGAGTACTTGGACGCGTGTGATGGAGCATTGTCCTGCATGAAAATCATGTTTTTCTTGAAGGATGCAGACTTCTTCCTGTACCACTGCTTGAAGAAGGTGTCTTCCAGAAACTGGCAGTAGGACTGGGAGTTGATCTTGACTCCATCCTCAACCCCAAAAGGCCCCACAAGCTCATCTTTGATGATACCAGCCCAAACCAGTACTCCACCTCCACCTTGCTGGCGTCTGAGTCGGACTGGAGCTCTCTGCCCTTTACCAATCCAGCCACGGGCCCATCCATCTGGCCCATCAAGACTCACTCTCATTTCATCAGTCCATAAAACCTTAGAAAAATCAGTCTTGAGATATTTCTTGGCCCAGTCTTGACGTTTCAGCTTGTGTGTCTTGTTCAGTGGTGGTCGTCTTTCAGCCTTTCTTACCTTGGCCATGTCTCTGAGTATTGCACACCTTGTGCTTTTGGGCACTCCAGTGATGTAGCAGCTCTGAAATATGGCCAAACTGGTGGCAAGTGGCATCTTGGCAGCTGCACGCTTGACTTTTCTCAGTTCATGGGCAGTTATTTTGCGCCTTGGTTTTTCCACATGCTTCTTGCGACCCTGTTGACTATTTTGAATGAAACACTTGATTGTTTCGATGATCACACTTCAGAAGCTTTGTAATTTTAAGAGTGCTGCATCCCTTTGCAAGATATCTCACTATTTTTGACTTTTCTGAGCCTGTCAAGTCCTTCTTTTGACCCATTTTGCCAAAGGAAAGGAAGTTGCCTAATAATTATGCACACCTGATATAGGGTGTTGATGTCATTAGACCACACCCCTTCTCATTACAGAGATGCACATCACCTAATATGCTTAATTGGTAGTAGGCTTTCGAGCCTATACAGCTTGGAGTAAGACAACATGCATAAAGAGGATGATGTGGTCAAAATACTAATTTGCCTAATAATTCTGCACTCCCTGTAGGGCTCGCTCTATAGGCAGTAGCTGTGTTAGGGAGTCTTGCCCAATGTCTCCTTACTGAATAGGTGCTGGCTTACCAGAGCTGAGGCAGAGCCCTTAACCTGTACACTATTAAGCCCTATTCTATCACTTGTAAGGTCCATGCTTGCAGCTCACCATGGATGTAGATATCACGGTTCAAAGCTATACTCTCTTTGGCAATGGTGCATGATTTTAGAGAGAAGGATAATTGGCAGGCACATCTGAAGACCCAAAACTAACTTCAGTCTCCAGAGAACTGGGCAGGCAGTGGTAACTTCTGGAGCGTAGGTAGTCACCATAATCACATGTGGATGTGAAGAGACTGGAGTCAAGTTTTGGTCATTAGAACCTCTTGATATCTGATTGGAATGAAGTTCATTGCTTAAAGTTCCTCTTTTTAACTCTTCCACCACTAGTGGTAGTCATGGGTTGTCCCATTGTACAGAATCTATGTGACTACGTGACCAGAGCATGGTCTGCCACCCCATGTGGGTATCAGAGTCCTTTGTTGACTAATAGCCACCAAGTCGCAGTCCTAAGTGTGCCCCAGCATGGACAGTAGAAAACAGGTAATGCTGCTATTCAAAGCAGGTATTGTTTAATCAGCTGAGATGAAATGTGGAGGCCTAAGACATTAGATGGTAAACTATCAGGTCACAAAACAAGGCCTGTGCAGGTGGATATCAGGAAAAAATAAGGAGACCAGCTGTGGTCAGAGTAGGCAGAAAACTAGCAAAGTTATGGCCACCACAATGGACAACTCAGGAGATAAGGTCAGGATTGGTCAGACAAGCCAGCATAGGTAACCTGAGATCGAGTGGAGAAGGCAGGTCAGAATCCACCAGATGCAGTCAAACCCTGCCTGAGCTACCAGGACAATCAGACTCAGTAGTGTGTGTCTGGGGAGGTCTCTTATGTAGAGAGGGAAGGGCACTTTGGCATAAACTTTTGTGCATTATTGCTTAGGCACAAATACATTCACCTACTTATACATGCGTGGTCTTCCAGGAGTAGCTAGTCTGGAGCAGACTGATGAAAATAACAGTTTCCAATCATCTGTGAATTTGAATACAATACATGAAAATGGGTCATTTTTAGTCCCACTTCATATACGTGGTGGTGCCAATACCCGAGTTCAACAAAATGGGGCATATTGTATTGCAATTCGTGCAACAGAAAACACGGCAACGACTGTGCCAGTTATTGTTGAGTGTTCTGCTGCAACAACTGCAAGAATCACAATAAAAAGGAAATAAGTCCCACAGGGGCGTACCTAGAAATCCCCGGGCTCCTCTGCAAAAGAAAAAAAACGTACCCCCCCCCCCAGGGCCCGCTCAGGGACTTTTTGGGGGGCAGGAGGGGTCGCAGCATAAGAGGAGAATGTGGCAGATCGGTAAGGAGGATTCCCCCCCCCCCCCGCCGTCACCTCGGACTCTCCTCTCAGCGCTCCCCCTCCTGCAATCATTGGTGGCAGCGGCAGCAGTGGCGGTGGCGGCAGGATAGCACATTACCTCCTTCTTACTAGTTATAGATTTCTGACAATAATTTTTAGGGTGGGATTATATTCCCAAAACTAAAATTTCAGTAACTACTCTTAGGTACATAAAAGAACATTTGAAAGCATTCCCCAACATTCCCTAGGTGTAGGTTACATTTGAAAGCATTCCCCAACATTCCCTAGGTGTAAAAACCTATACTTTAACTACACAGAGCAGTTCAGACTTGCTAATCTCTGGTTAATTGGCAAATATAATCATTGTTGGCATGTGTCTTTTTCTGCTTCCTCCCTCTGCTCAACAGACACATTGCCCTGGCAACAGCTGAGTAACTTCAGCAGAAAAGGGGGGTGGGGGTTGGAGGCAGAGTGAAGACCGAGGCAGAGAGGGATTCTTGCTGGCAATGATTATACTGTATTTGCCGATTAGCCAGACATAAGCAAGCTTCTACTGCTCTCTGCAGTGACAGTAAACGTCTTTATACTCAGCGAGTGTTTTCAGATGTTGTTTTATGTACCTAAGAGTATTTACTGACATTTTAGACTTGGGTGTATAATCCCACTTTAAAGCCGTATTAAACCCTGACATAATATTTAATAAAAATGTGTTTTCCTACTTCTTATAACCCATACAGTTACCATATTTGCTTTTGTGCACAAGTATTATTATTCATTTAGAAATTACAAGTTCCCAAAGTACAGTTTATTTGCTCTGAAAGCTGCCATCTTATTTCATTCATAGCTACCGTATTTATATATTGTAATGCACCCAGTGAATTTCTCTGAGCTGTCTGCTGATCTGCACACGTTAAGGTAGCCATCCATCTAGCGATGTATGGGCACATTCAACCAAGAGACCAATCTCCCTCTAATAGAATCTGATTAGCAAGAGATCTGTTAGGTGCTCATACACCACAGGCCAATTCCGAATTTCTCGGGAATCGGCCTTGTGTGCCACATATGTCCGTCTTGCCGCTCCAACGCTGTGCCAGGCTAATGATAAATGTCCCTCGTGCCTAGTGCAAGGTATACCTTACCTTTCCGCCGCCTCCGCTAGTCTCTGTAGGCACCGGGCGCACTCTGCTCATCATACACGCCACATGGTTGCCTAGTAACGTGGCCCCTTACTAAGAATCAACGTGGGGCGTGCGTGTACGATGAGCAGAGTGCGCCCGGAGCCTGCGGGGAGCAGCGGAGGTAGCAGAAGGGAAATGTAATACATGCTGCTGCATGGAGCACTGGGGGGGGGGGGGCACAATTATCATTGGGGGTACAGCGCCAGGGGTTTTGTCACGTTTGTCGATTGTTGCGAAATTGCACGCTGTTACTGTGCACACCCGTTCAAGCAAGTCAGCCCAACATCTTGCAGTATGCGTGATCGACTATGCGACCAATTTCGGGACCTAAATCGGTCGCATTGTCAGTTGGGCAGGAACTTTACGGCACCGATTTTCATCCGATTAGATTATCGAATCGATATAGAATAATCGAATCAGATAGTCGATCGGATGCCAAGTCGCCTGATGTATGGTCACCTTTAGAAGGAGTTCCACAACTGCCAGGGAATGTTTACATTCTTCTCTTGCTACAATTAAGTAAACACACAAGATAATGTTATCACCAGTTCGGATGCGGCTCTCACTGCAGGAAGCTTTCCATTGAAAAAGTAAGTCCTGTGTTTAACTGTTTGCATGCGGTTCTGGTAAAAAATAATTGTGGCAGTATATTATATGCTGTAAATAATCTTTTAGAGCAAAGAAGAAATGCTGGGTTTAATTCTACTTTAATGGAGAACAAACAAACAAAAAAAAAAACCAAGTGGAATGTACAAAGGTTATTTCATTTAAAGCAAACCTGATGCAAAAAAACCTAAACAACTGATGATATAGTGAATCTCATGTGTAGTACGGATCAGGAATAGAACATTAGTAGCAAAGGAAAGCGTCTCATATTTTTATTTTCAGTTATATCGGTTTTTTTTTTTTAAATAAAGTTGCATCATTCTGTCACATTTGCAGTTTTAAGAGCACCCTCTGTCCTTCAAACTATAAAAGAAAGCAGAAATAATGACCCTTTAAACTTTCCTCCAGTAAAATCTGATCCCAAGCTGCTTCTCACTGTTTCTTGGCTGTTTAAGTGCTCCTGAAAAGAGGACTGTATTTGACCCAGTTGGTGGAAAGGCTCAGAGAAGCTCTTTTGCATAGATAACAACTGAAGTTATTTAACTCTTCCTCTACTGGAAAACAATATGAGACTCCTTTCTTTGCTACTAATGTTCTATTTTTTAGCTGTAGTACACATATAATTCATTATCTCATAAGGTTTCTTTTTGCTTCAGGTTTGCTTTAATTCTAATGACACTTTGCGGAAGTCTCTTTTACAAAATGCTTGTGCCGTGATGAAATATGCCATATATTTCTTTTTTATAAAGCGGAGTTACCCTTAAAGCTTTCACGAATGGATTCAATATTGTATTGTAGGTATTGTAGAAAATCCTGTAAATAGAGAAAAAAAACACAATAATTTTGCACGGCACAGATGTTAAAAGTTGGAAATGTTTATAAAAGGGAACGTAACATAATAAATGTTAGAGAGGAAAGTGTGGCGTTATCTCCCGCATGCAGACAAGCGGCGTTGCAGCCAGCCTGGAATGGCGGCGGAGCCCAGCATACGTGCGTCTGCTGCAGCTGTCGAGATGTGCGCTGCGTCCCTGCCAACATCAGCCAGAGGAAACCTAGAGAGCGGCCTTCAATCACAGCGCTAAAGAGTCCTGATACCGGCAGCCAATACGGATAAATTCTCTGCCTTAATCCCACTCCAGCCGCCCTTCCCTCCTCTCCAAACCAGAATAAATGATTGCAATTTGTGCAATAATTACAATCTGTCTCACTCCTCTGTAGGGCAAGTCAGCTGGAATAATGGATTTACTTACATACAATTCAATGCGTTACAGGTTTACTGCGTAGCACAAGCCTGATCTATTAGATTTCAGCAGGGAGTGGGTTCGTTTCTGGCCAATTTAAAGCCTGACTCCAGCCCGAAAAAAAAGTTTATTCCGTTTTGAAAAAGATACAAAAGGTTTAGAAGTTAAAAGGTTTTTAAAGTGAACCTGAGATGCAGAGAAAAAAAAGTTTTATACATATCGGGGGCTTCCTCCAGCCCTCTTCACGCTTATTAGTTCCTCGCCATTGTCCTCCGCTGTCTGCAGCCTCTGCAATCCATCCCGGAAACCTCAGGAGTCTGGTGCTTACTGCGCATGCGCGGCCTGGCTAACCCCCCATCATGCTCCCGCCGTGCAGGCGCAAAACACTCCCAGCTGCTGGAGTGCGACTGAGCCCAGGTATGTCTAAAACTTTTCTATTTCTTCATCTCAGGTTTACTTTAATGCTGGCTGTGTTCATTTCTGGGATAGGAGAATTTCTGTTTTGCCATGACAGAAAATGGGTAAATCTCTCTGGCAGACAAAGGGGGCAATAAATAATAACCTTTTCTTTTATAATACTTTGTGAAAGTGTACCCAAGACAAGCAAAGCAAAAGGATTTATACTTACCTGTCCTGGAGCTTCTTCCAGCCCCCCTCCCTTGCTAACCTCCCAGTCCCCTTAGTTGTCTGTGATTCAGCTGAGTTGAGGACTACTACGCATGCACGGTAATGGCCACGTGCACAACCCGAACAGGCTCCCGTAGCTGAGAGCATTCTGCACATGAGCAGTTGATCAGGGACAGTGGTGTAGCAGATGAGAGATATAGAGGTTGCTGTCACACCAGGACTCATGGACTTCTGAGGCCACATGAGGACCACCTCCAGTTGTGCAATACTTTTTTTTTTATGCTGTAGTGGTAATAAATACCTTGAATAGTAGTAATCATTAATAAATAATTCCTTTTCCTCTGCTTACACCTGTTGGTGGCGTTTCTAGTTTTGGTGGTCTGTATCATCAATAAGGGCCCTTTTCCACTGGGAAGCACGATCACAACTCCAATGCAACCTACAGTATCCACTAAATGCATTTGCGCCGTAGCTGCCGGGAACAGAGTGTGATCGCAGCGAGAATCGCGTAGCCTGATGTTTGCGTGCGTAAGTGGCGCGCACTAGCGGGAAATAAGCACCACGATGTACATGTAAATTGTGGTGCTCTAGTGAAAGTGGAAAAGAGCCCTAAATACACTATAGTAAAATTGCCACTGGGGCCCATGGTTCTTTACAAGGCCTGATTTATATGTTTTCTTCCCCTAAGCCAATCTTCTTGTGACTCCCTTTTGTACTGCAGGGCCTCCTTCCATTACAAATGTAGCCCCACTTTCACATTTAACATCCCTCTCTTTAATGTGTAGCTTCCTTTGGTAGCAGATCTCCTATTTCGTGCTTTGCTCCCCATTTGTAGCCTCCCTTTTCAATTTGCAGCATCCTGTTCCACATGGAATAACCCCTCCATAGCCAAAGCCACCCAATTAGGGGTGTAACTACAAATCATGGGACCCCCTTACCTCCCTTGGTGACCCACACAACATAGGGGTTTACCATACAAGGGCCATAACACAAGTGTGGCCATCAGGATCTTCACACCCATAACAAATGTAGCCACAAAACAACCTGATTTGGAGTGTCAGAGAAAAGGAAGGTTAGTAGTTTGGGCCCTCTCACATCTCTGGCCCCTCCCTGCAGTTGCAGTGGCTGCTCCCCCTAGTTCTGCCCTTGCGCCCAAGGCCCAGGCCTATATAGCCTTTCCAGAAACACGACCATGGAGCCTCTTTTTAGCTATGCTACTCATCAGGGCCACCATTACCTGCTTCCGTAAAAACACAGTGACATTAAACTTCAGCTTACTTGCGGGCACAAGCACTGACCGCCCTTAATGTCTGTTAAGCAAAAACCTGAACATTTAGTTTAAGACACCTGCAAAATAGAAATCAAATTCCTGTCCAACTATCCTTAAAACCTGCACAGTCAGGATTTCTGCAGCTAATAAAATAATACAGAGAGTGGCATTTTCTGCCCAAAATGCTAAAATATATAATACGGTTTGGGAAAGATTAAAATAAAAGATCTCTTAAATAGAACAAAAGGTTAATATATTCTAAATAGACGTGAGGTATAGAATGTCATATCTGTCAGGTCTCATTACGGCGTGCTGCTCACTGAAAAAGATTTGATCTCTTATGCCACTGTCCTAGCAGATTCGAGTCATACAGTGCCAGCAGCAACCAGCCATCCACCACAGGCTGGCACCGAATGTACCCGAGTGAAAAGGCAGCCGCAAGAACCATCTGTTACAGATTCCTAGCGGAGCCAAGATGTTCAGTGAAGTGCACGGCTGCCCGCTCGCCAGCCCCTCGCCTGCGCAACTTATTAGTGTTACAAGTGAAATTATCTTCTGCAAACAGTGGGGGAGCCATAATCCTTATGGAAGGAGGCTTCTTCCGAGCCATCCGGACGTCTTTTGTTCAAGTTACAGAAAAGATGACTTGTAAATTTAATTACAACCTTCAAGGGGGATATAACGTATGTTTTATTAAGCATGGTAATCTCTCAAGCCGCGGACTAATGTGCGTTTTCATTACGTGGCGGTGTCACCCAGGCTGATAATCTGCTCCGGTACCCCTCCTCTCAGCTGATTTAAAGTAGGACTAAATTATCCGCCGGTGGTTGCAGCTACAATTCAATCAACTGTAAAATCCAGGTTCGAAACTTGACATTTTACAGTGGTTTCTGTACAGGTTCTATCAGCTCTGTTAGGCTGCTTTCACAGTGTGACGTTAAAGTCCCACGTTACAGCAGCCTGTAACGCAGCCCAACTCACAGTAATGAAAAATCAATGTGCTGTTCACAGTGCCCACGTTGCGTTACATTGTAACGCTACACGTTGAATGAAAGTGCAGCATGCTGTGCGTTATACTGGGCTTTAGCTGCGTTAGACTGCTTGCACATGCTCAGTGACTAGCCACATGGCTAATTAATATTCACTGCACTGTGGTGACGTAACCTGGACTCGTAGTGTTGTCCGGATCATGAATGAATCGTTCATTTGATCCGGATCTTTTTTGTGACTCGAATCATCCGGATCATCACAATGAACGATTCGGTTCACAGTGGATGTCTGTCTGGAAGAAACAAGAACATACAGAATGTACAGTGCAGGGAAAGTCCTGTCCTGCTAGTCATTTCACCCCCAGTCTGCTTCCCTAGTAAAATTATTCAAATGATTTGGTTCAAAGATCTGGATCTTTTCAATGATCCAATTCGAATCATCCGAATCCTTGAAAAGATCCGGACTTCCCATCACTATCCTGGAGCGGCTGTTCTATCAGTATAGATAGAACGAAAACAGCGCACCAAGAGCCGCACAGCGCGGCTCAATCTGACGTCCAACATCAACACCACAATGCATTGCGTTAGGGGCACGTTATGCGACCTTAACGTCCCCTAAAACGCAACGTCCAAGTGTGAAAGAGGCCTTAAAGTAAATTGGAAGGGGAGGGGGGCTGATTGATGCGATTGAAAGAAGATCACCATGGCCGATAACGGGCTAATGGAGCCATCCGGGAGGGCAGAAGGGAGTCAACGGTGGTCATGGGGCTGGAGGAAGCCCCAGGTAAGTATCAATTCTTTTACATCCTTCGTCTCAGGTTCTCTTTAAATAATGTTTTAACTACCTGATTGGCCTCGCTTTGTCCGTCAACTTCCAGTGCATAGCCCTGCCCCCTTGCAGAAAAGGTCATCAGCACTTCTCTGTCTCCAAATACAGAAGTGCTGATGACCTTTTCTGAAAGGGGGCGGGGTTATGCACCAGAAGCTGGCGGACATGGAGCTCAGGGAGGCATTGGAGACCTGGCTGGCATGTAGTCAAAACTTTATTTAAAGCAGGACCTTTGCACAGAAAATTGCTGCAAAATCAAACAGTGATTCAAAAGCTATACTTTGGATTGAGCACAAACACTCCAAAAATGCTGCAGGCTCTACGATTTGGCTAATCACAATCGCTCCTATGGCTTCACCTCCATCCACTTTCAGTAGTTTTTGGCATCACTGGAGATCACTGGCGATGCCAAAGTGCAGTTAAAATCAGGGCTTCTGTTGGCTCTAGGCCTAAGGCCTTGTTCACATTATACGCATTTTTGTAAAATTTTGAGCGCAGGCGATTTTCAAAATCGCCCCGAAAGCGCTTGTGCAATGATTCTCTATGAGAGAGTTCATATCAGAGCGATTCGTTTGTGATCCGCTTAGAAAAGCGGTGCTTGGGCCATTTTTGAGGCGATTTGCCTCAATGGAAGGTATAGGAAAAACGCAAAACGCTCACAAAGGCCTCAATTCACGGAGCATTATCAAACGTTTATCAAACACTTTATCAAACGTTTGATAATTTACCTCATGGATAAAATCTCATTTTAAATTCACTAAGGTGTTCTATATTTATCGAATGTTTTACCGATAAAACGTTCAACAAATATATAACACCTTAGTGAGATTTTACCCATGAGGTAAATTATCAAACGTTTGATAAAGTGTTTGATAAACGTTTGATAATGCTCCGTGAATTGAGGCCAAAATCGCTTTGGCAAGCGATTGCGTGAGCGTTTTAAAAAAAAATACATTGTATTTATTTTTCCGGATCAAAGGACGGAAGTGCTCTGCAAAAGCGATTACAAAAACGCCCACAAAAAACTAGCGAACATGCAGATAATCACCGGAAAACGCTTTAAAAAATGCGGGGAAAAAAGCCCATTGCGGACGGACACGCAAGCCGAATTCAGTGTGAACAAGGCCTAAGAGAGGTTTCTCTGAGGTTTGAATAAGGGCAAATTGTTATAACCTCCGCTCAGCACAGAAGTGGATGCTAATGTTAAAAAAAGATCCACTACGACCTGAAAAAAAACAAAAAAAGGATCAGTTTGTCTTAATGCGGCAAGCGGAGCACAGGGTCCGAACTTTTTACCAGACCGGGCGGGAAATTCTATGCTATGAAAGCCTATGAGAATGGATAGAACGGTTTTCACTGGGTTAATCATCGCGTCTGCTTCCTGACATCAATACTCACGTGTCTCCCCAGTTCCGATCCTGCCGACTCCTCTGCTCATTCTCAGGAAGCAGATTGGTGGCTGGCAGAGGCATAGGGATCTCCATTGGGCTGAAAAAGACCAATAGGAATCCTCAGCAACAGGGAGAATTCTCATTGGTTCATCGTGGACCAATGAAAATTCTCCCTGTTGCTAGGGAGAATTGGTCTATTGTATCCTATGGAGAACCCCATGCTCCTGCCGGCCTCCGGGCTGTGTACTTATGGGCCGAGTGGCGGGAGGCAGCAGTGGGACACGTGAGTGGGGATCGCGGGCGAAGTGGACGGAGCAAATTGCTGCAAGTGGATGCAAAATGGACCGAGGGCATTTGCTTAGCGGATGTACTTACCATGCCCATTTGCTCAAGTGTGAACTGGCCCTAGCTAGCGTTTTGCGGGAGTGATTTTTACAGCGATTAGCGCGGTAAAAATCACTTGACACTTCTGCGATTCAGAGTGATCGCGGTCAGCGCTTTACTAAGCACTGTACCGAGTTCGATCCAGAATCTCTGCAAAAATGCTGCAGGTAATACGTTTTGCGATTGGCGCTAATCGCAAAACCCCCGTGATCAGCGCCAAACGCAGCAGTGAGAACACTGCCATAGGTTAGAAAAGCAGTAGCTCTTTTAAACGTGCTAGTGCTTTGGCGATTAGCGGGAATCGCCTAAATGGGCCCTTACAGAAAGTCAAGGATTAGCTGACATGGGCTATATCATCTACAGTGGAACCTTGGTTTGAGAGCATCATTTGTTTCAGAAACATGCTTGTAATCCAAAGCATTCTTACATCAAAGCAATTTCCTCATAAGGAATAATGGAAACTCAGATGATTCATTCCACAATCCACAAACATATGGAAAAATGATACAAAGTACTGTATAAAGTAAAAATGTAGAAAAAGAGTTTACTATAACAAACTCATTGCTAACTGTTGGCTCACCTGAACTTTTTTTTCTGCTTGGCTTTAGGAAGAAACTTATCCAATGACAGTTACTTACTTACTTACTTTTGTACGGAAATTTGACATAGTTCACTACCAACACTCAGATTAAGTGCAATTAAAGAGAACCCGAGGTGGAATTTAATTATGTTATTGGTGCACAGAGGCTGGTTGTGCACACTAAGACCAGCCTCAGTTGCCCCATGGTGTACCTCCAAGACCCCCCTGCGCGCCGCTATACCCCCGCAGTGCTGGCATGTTTACCTATGCGCTCTCTGACAGTGCCGCTCCCCCGCCTCCTCCGTATTGGCGCTACCCGCCGTGTCCCTTCCCTCCTGCTGATAGGAGGGAAGTGACGCGGGCGAGTAGCGCCGATGCGGAGGAGGCGGGGGAGCGGCGCTGACTGACACGGCATAGGTAAACATTGTGCTGGCGACACGCTGTGTGTCGCTAGCACTGCGGGGGGTATAGCGGCGTGCAGGGGGGTCTTGGAGGCACACCATGGGGCAACAGAGGCTGGTGTTAGTGTGAACAACCAGCCTCTGTGCCCCAGTAACATAATTAAATCCCACCTCTGGTTCTCTTTAAGTATAATCATGCAGCGTAGCAATAGGGGATGCAGAGGTTGCGATTGTGCTGGGGCCCCTGGACCAGAGGGGCCCACTAGGGACCTACCATCATCTATCTCATAAGCTTTTCATTGGTGCTATGCTGGTGATGAACACCTCTATGGGCTTGATTCACAAAGCGGTGCTAACTGTTAGCACGCCTGTGAAAACCCCCTTAGCACGTCTAAACAAGCTTTTCACGCATAAAACTTTACGCGCGCAAAACTTTATGCGCAGAGCGCAGGGCGCACCGCGCGAAGTGCCCATTAACCCCCTTGGCGGTATGAAAAATACCGCCAGGGGGCAGCGCAGCAGTTTTTTTTAAATTTTTTTTTTTAAATCATGTAGCGAGCCCAGGGCTCGCTACATGATAGCCGCTGCTCAGCGGCATCCCCCCGCTCGCTTCGATCGCCTTCGGCGATCTCCGATCAGGAAATCCCGTTCAAAGAACGGGATTTCCTGGAGGGCTTCCCCCGTCGCCATGGCGACGGGGCGGGATGACGTCACCGACGTCGGCGACGTCGGGACGTCATTGGGAGCCCCGATCTACCCCTTGGCGCTGCCTGGCACCGATTGGCCAGGCAGCGCAGGGGTCTGGGGGGGGGGGGGGGGCGCACGCCGCACCGGATAGCGGCGATCGGGCGCGCGGCGGCGGCGATCGGGGTGCCGGCGCAGCTAGCAAAGTGCTAGCTGCGTCCAGCAAAAAAAAAATTATTAAAATCGGCCCAGCAGGGCCTGAGCGGCAACCTCCGGCGGCTTACCCCGTGTCACACACGGGGTTACCGCTAAGGAGGTTAAAGCCTATGGGACTTAGCGCTCGTAAAACTTTGTGCGCGTAAAACTTTACGCGCGCAAAGTTAGCGTGCGATCTGATTGAGAAATCTAGTGCTAACCTACTTAGCACCCTGGTTAGCGCGTCTAAAGACTTTAGACGTGCTAAGTAGGTTAGCACCGCTTTGTGAATCAAGCCCTATATGTGCATTGCATAGTTGTAATCTTTAACAAACTTTTCCTTTTCTAAGTTTCCTTACTGTAAATCAGGGGTGTCAAACTCAAAGGCAAAGTGGGCTGAAATTGTACACTAGGACCTAGTCGCGGGGCAAACTCAATGTCTACTGGCCACCTTCCTCCCTTATAAACTTCCTATGTCCCTCCTCCAACCCCTATACAGTTCCCCGGTGCTTAGTGGTCCTCCCTTCCCTCTACAGTTCTCTGGTGTCAAGAGGCCCACACCTTCCACTATACAATTCCCTAGTGTTTAGTGGTTTCCCCCTACATCCCCCATATGGCTTTCCTGGTGTTCTAGGGCTTCACCTCCAATATAGCTTCCCTGGTGGTCTAGAGAGGGCCAAACATAATACAAAGTGGGTAAAACCACTTTGGCCAAATTGAATGGGCCTGAGGGCCAGATTTGTCCGACGGGCCAGAGTTTGACACGTATGCTCTAAATATTACTCAGCTGCCCTTGATAGGTTTTGAGGCTCCATACCAATAGAGTGTTTGGGCCCCATGTAAAACTTGCACTGGGGCCACAAGCTCCTTAGTTATGTCACTGCTTGCAGCGTCAAAGGGAGAAGAACCATCGGCTCAGTTGCGATGACGTGACACGTGTCAACTTCCTGTGCTTGTATATTAAGACGTTGCTTGCTCATCAAGTCAAAATTTAATTCACATTTTTGCTTGTCTTGTAAAGCGCTTGCAAACTAAGGTACTTGCAATCTATGGTTTTACGGTATATCATTTCTCCTGAGCTCTCAGACACTGCGCCCTGACTACACCATGACTGCCTCGGAATCACAGATGTGTACCACAAGGGTTCCGTGTCCTTCCTTAAACTCTCGCTAGAGATGGCAGCTCCAACCCATAAGCTCCGCGTTTACAGCGCGCACGCTGCAGCTGTCTGCTATTAGTCCTCCAAGTCTTTCCAACCAGCCTCCCTTTAAACAGTACCTGCGGGTTCACCAGTAAATCAATGAGCCTCTTGTTTTATGGGCTGCCTCATGCCAACAATTAGCAGAAGATAAAAGAAATCCTGGTTCACGGAGGTGGGTCACCAGCGGCCTGGCTTGGATAACGATGTCCCTGCAGCTGCGGGCCTTAATTGCACAGAGTGTAGAGAACAATGCAGGCTGAGAAAGATGGCATATCATAACATCAAAGGGAGTAAAATCAGAAAGTGACAGCGCACTGTCTGCCTCTTTATAGACTCTGATAAGGTGTGAAGTCTGTATTGTTAATAGATTCAGAGGACTTGGCTGTACATGAGTTCCCTGGGAACGTCAAGGCATCCCAAGATGGATTCGATTTCCTAAGAGCGTAGCGTTTTGTTCCCAGTTATCATATCAAACGCTCATGAAGCAAATTCTGCAGTGCTCGGTGATGCCAGTGACCTTAAAGTGAAATTCCAGGTATTATTAAAGAGGGCCTCCTCTTTCCCAGAGAAAAAAGAAAGGAGTCCTTATTAAAGCGGACCTGAACGCAGAACTTCTTCTCTGCTCTAAAAGATATGCACCAGCATAATAACCTTTAAAGAAAAACATTTCTTTGTTACAGCTGATACAAATCCTGCAATAAATCTGCAATGTGTCTGCTTCCTGCTTTCATGGACACAGACATAGGGTTGACATCCTGTGTTTACAAATGAGCAGCTCTGCTGGGGCAGTCAGCTGACACAGCTGAGAGATCAAATTACAGTTGTGATTATTCACGGATGAGGAGAAATTAGACAAGCTAAACTAAATACATACAGGGTGCATTTCTCTAGGTTTTCCTTTTGTCCTGTGCAAGAGTTCAGGTCCACTTTAAATCATCATCTTTTAACTATTTTGGCTAGATGAAGCTCAGCCCAGGCGGGGCTGAATACAACCGCCTCTGCTGAACCTAGTGTGTGTACAGCCCCCTAACTCCCCTCCCCCAAGCCTAGGCCAGCAATCAGCCTGGCTGATCATCTCCACCGAATGCTGGCTGAGAGCATCGTTCTCCCCACTCACAATTTTACCACTTTCATGTAGTATAAAAGACTAACTGAAAAATATATCCAAGTCACAGTAAATCTATTGCTGTTATACTACATGGATGTTGGTAAGATTGTATAAAAATTGTACAGTCAGGTTGCATAGTGTGTGGCCACCTTAACTGTCGGGCATAAAATAAAAAATCAATTCTTTATTTTTATCTGGTAAACAAGTAATAAGGATGCTAATCAGGCAATCCAAAAGTTAAAATTCACTCTTAGTTTTCTTATCCATAAATCAACATTCCCCAGTTTCCGTGGCTCTTATTTGGTACATCTGCTGCACAAAGGAAGTTGCAGGGCATGCTGGGTTGTCTTTTTTTTTTGCTTCTTTATTTCCCCTGAGACTTAACTAATGCAGCCTGATTGGCTGAAGCCTCTTTCCCTCCTGTTTTCCCCTCCTACACCTCTGTTCCTCTCTGATTGGCCAATATTTCTCATGTTGAGACAATGCACTTTCTATTGCAGAGCTGGGTGGGAGCGCCTTAACACAGGGCGGGCAATGCATACACAATCAGGCAGAGTAGAGTAAGGGAGGAAATAAGATAAAGATTGGCTTCAAAATAGACACAGTTAATATGAAGAATCCTAAGAAGGTTTTTTTACTATAGAAAAATCACTAAAATCAAAACATGGACAGTGCAATATGTATGTTATGTAAGTAGAGCAATTATCTACTTATATATGTTTTTTTTTTCTGAGATAGTATTGCTGACAGCTCCTTACAGTAAGGGCATATTCACACTAGAGCGATTTCGGCAAAACGCTCAAGTGCTAGCGCTTTTTAAAGCACTAGTGCAATAAAAACCTATGGGCCTGTTCTCACTTGGGCGATTTGCATTAATCGCCAAACGCAAACGCGTAGCCTGCACCATTTTCAGGCAATTTCCCGGCAATCACGCTTCAGTGCTATAGAAGCGCTAAACGCGATCGCAGAAAAATCGCTGCAGTGTCCAGTGATGTTTCCGCGTTAAATCGGGTTGGGACAGGGTTTTTTTTTTTAGACCGAGGCTATACAGACACGTTGCCTGCTCTGTTATTCAGGGGGGAGCAGAGATGACGGTGCAGTGCACGATGGAGAGGGTGCATTGAGTAGGAAAACAATACCGTCAGCCTGCGATCAGACCGACAATGCATTGAGGGGGGTTGAGGGCCACTGTACACTGTACTGTAGATTTCCTGCAGGGATAACCCTGATGGCCTCCTTGGTCGAGAACAGGCTTAAAGTTAGCCTGAGGTGAAAATAAACTAATGAGATAAATAATTGCTTTTATCCTCCTACTTCTAAAAATGACTTTTTTTTAGATATCCCATGGTTTTATTTTCTATTTATACTTTTACAAAGTAGATTGAATGTTTTGTTCTCTCTGCTCAGTGGCAGCCTATTAAGTGTCCATGACTGAAAATACATGAAAAAATGACCTTTTTAAATCTTTTCCTGCACTAAGAAGTTGAATTCTGCCAGGAAAAAAAGATTTGGCTCTAATTAGCTTATCAGTGAGGTTCACTTTATTCCCGACAAGGTATTGAAAAGACAGAAGTTGTCACTTCCATGCCTGAAAAATACCTCCTTCAGGCTGGGTGCACACATAGCAGAAACACTAGCGTTGCGGAAAATGCTGCGGTTTTTCTGCTAATGGAAGTCTGTGGGCCGCAGGAAAAAACGCATATCAAAAACACATATGCGTTTTTGATGTGTGCATTTTTAAAAACGCTGGTTTTGTTGCATAATCTTCAAAAACGCATGAAAAACGCTCGTAATTAAAGTCAATGGAAACGCAATGATATGCATTTTACATGCGTTTTTGGTGAAAAAAAAAATGTTTTCTGATGTATTTCCACTTGTCTTCCTAGTGAAGACACAAAAGAAAGACGCATAAAAAACGCATGCAAACGCATATGCGCTTTGTATATGCAAAGTTCGCAAATGCATTAAAACGGACTCAAAATGCTTAATAAACGCATCTGCTGTAAAAAAAACGCTAACGCACCAAAAACGCAGTAAAAATGGAGCAAAAAAATACACACTACATAAAATAAAACATGGCATAAAACGCAGCGTTTTATGTTATGTTATGTGTGCACCGAGCCTGAGGCAGCAGAATAATAAAACAAGTAAAACAGCCGGGGTATTAATATATTTTGCACTCTTCATACACCTGTTTATCTCATCATGTCACATGTCATCTTGGGTACACTATAACATAAGGGATCTCTGGGGCATCCTCCAGCCCCATACGCACAGATTGCTCCCACGCCGCCATCCTCAGTCTTCCCGCAGCTTCGGTACCGGATCGGAAACGAACCGCTCAGATGTGAACTCTGTCATAGAGAATCATTGCACAAGCGTCCTTAGGGCGATTTTTAAAATCGTCTGTGTTTGAAAAAAGGGCAAAAACGCCCTTAGTGTGAACAAGCCCTCAGTGAATGGTAGTTTCTAAGTCCAACTGCCAGAATAGTGTGCAAACAGGTAGGGAGGGCAGTATGCATCTTTATATAGGTTGTTTCCAGGGAGTGCTTTTGTAAAGAATAAATTAAATACCGAGAATGCCCCATGAGGAGATGGACTAGTTAAAAAATCTGTCAGTTCTGTCTATTTTCTACTAACTACTGTTGGTGAATTCAACATAGGAGAAAAAGAATGTATAGTTCATTTTACTCTGGAAGAAACACACTGCTTATTTGTACGTGTTTACATGTATTTTAAATTTTACATTTTTTGCGATTGTGGTCCTTTAAAGCGGTATTGTCACCATAAAAATCAAGTTTCAACAGCAACTGGTCTGAGTGTATTAAGTGATAAAGATGCGAATCCTGTATTTAAAACTTTCAAAACTTTTTCTGCTGTTATGATTTGGAGTTATATCACATACTGAAGGAGCACTGGCCCTTTAGTAGTCAGTGCCAAACAGTTGCATGCTGGGGGTTCTTTTTATCTATAATATATTCCTCCTCGTACATTTATTTCCCTGCCTAGCTGCTTATCTGAAACATGATCCGCTGCTCTCTTGTGTTTACAAGCAAGGATGAGGTGACTTAGCCATTGGAGGAAAAAAGAAAAATAAGTAAATGGCAGAAATGACATCAGGATTTAGCCTAAACTGTGGGCTAAAGACATGGCCCCCACCATGAACAGAATTCTCTTCATTTACTAAATAAAATTAACTGAAATCAAAACGTGGACAGTAAAATACATGTGTTATGTAAGTAGATCAAGTATTTATCTACTTATATATGTGTTTTTTTCCCCTGGCATAGTATGGCTAATCCTACTGCTTTAAACAAGCACACAAATGTCTTAAAGGGAACCTAAAGAGCTGTAGTAGTGCCTGATCCACATACCTGAAGCAAACATGCAGCTAATCTAGTCAGACTTCAGTCAGAGCACCTGATCTGCATGCTTGTTTAACCACTTGAGGACCACAGTGTTAAACCCCCCTAAAGACCAGGCCATTTTTTGCTAAATTCGCTACTGCAGCTTTAAGGCCTCGCCGCAGGGCCGCACAACTCATCACACAAGTTATTCCCCCCACCCTTTTCTCCCCACCAACAGATTACTCCCCCAGTGTTTATTTTTTTCTTTTTATAAATATTTGTTATTTTTTAAAAAATAAATTGTACTTTTTTTTTTTTTTTAAAACCTCCCCAGCCGCAGCCAGCCAATCACGGCGATCGGCTGTCATAGGCTTCAGCCTATGAGAGCCAATCGCTCTCCTGTGTCCCAGGGGGACAGCCATGTCACACGTCTGTCCCCAGTACAGCGCTGCCTTAGATTTCAGTGCTGTACTATCAGGCGCGGAGCTAGGGGGGGTCGGGGTAGGACAAGTGCCCCGGGGCGCCGGGTCCCCAAGGGCGCCCAGCTGAGCTTCGGGTTTTTTTGTTGTTGCGGGGCTGAGGCTGAGGGGAGCAGCGCAGAGAAGAGAGAGAGCTGTGCGGACGGTGGGGAAGGGGGGCCATCTCCCCCCTCCTTCCCTCACCTTAGGTGCTCTCTCTCTCCCTCGCTGTCCCCTCCAATGTCTGTCTGTCCGGTGGCTGGCAGCGGCGGGCGGAACTCACCTCCGTCACGCTCCAGCGCCGCGTCGGAACACCGGCCGGAAGTTCGGGTGCGCAGCCGCTGCTCTGGTCTGGACCAGACCAGAGTAGCGGCAGATCCATCTGGCGCTGCGACGAGACGGAGGTAAGTTCCGCCCGCCACTGCCAGACACCGGACAGACATTGGAGGGGACAGCGAGGGAGAGAGAGAGCAGCTCTTCTCTGCGCTGCTCCCCTCCTGCTGGGGAGGGGGACACCTGGCTACCTACTCTGGGCACCTATACCTCTGGCTACCTACTCTGGGCACATATACCCCTGGCTACTGGCTACCTACTCTGGGCACATATACCCCTGGCGACCTACTCTGGGCACATATACCCCTGGCTACCTACTCTGGGCACATATACCCCTGCCTACATATATTGGGCACATATACCCCTAACTACATATACTGGGCATATACCCCTGGCTACCTACTCTGGCCACATATAACCCTGGCTACCTACTCTGGGCACATATACCCCTGCCTACATATAATGGGCACATATACCCCTAACTACATATACTGGGCATATACCCCTGGCTACCTACTCTGGGCACATATACCCCTGGCTACCTACTCTGGGCACATATACCCCTGCCTACATATATTGGGCACCTATACCCCTAACTACATATACTGGGCATATACCCCTGGCTACCTACCCTGGGCACCTATACCCCTGGCTACCTACTCTGGGCACCTATACCCCTGGCTACCTACTCTGGGCACATATACCCCTGGCTACCTACTCTGGGCACATATACCCCTGGCTACCTACTCTGGGCACATATACCCCTGGCTACCTACTCTGGGCACATATACCCCTGGCTACCTACTCTGGGCACATATACCCCTGCCTACATATACTGGGCATATATACCCCTGGCTACATATACTGGGCATATATACCCCCTGGCTACGTGGACTGGGCATATATACCCCCTGGCTACATATACTGGGCATATATACCCCTGGCTACATATACTGGGCATATATACCCCTGGCTACATATACTGGGCACATATACGCCTGACTATATATACTGGGCACATATTATTCTCCTGGCTACATATACTGGGCATATATACCACTGGCTACATATACTGGGCACATATACCTCTGGCTACATATACTGGGCACATATACCCCTGGCTAACTGTTCTGTGGACATCTCTACCCCTGGCTACCTGTTCTGGGGACATCTATACCGCTGGCCACCTATTCTGGGGACATCTATACTGCTGGCCACCTATTCTGGGGACAACTATAGACCTGGGGCTACCTATTTTTGGGGAACCACGTCAGATTGAGTGTATTTTGGAGAACTGCTGCCAGGTGAGAGGTGTCTACCATATTAAGGGGGCATTCTACCTATTTATGTGAAATGCTGTCTATTTATGTGACTCATGACTGCTGAATTTGTCTTTTTGGGGGCCTCATGGTTACTGAATTTGTCTTGTTGGGGGCCTCATGATTTGTTGGGGGCCTCAAGATCGCTGAATTTGTCTTGTTGGGGGCCTCATGATTGCTAAATTTGTCTTGTTGGGGGCCTCATGATTGCTGAGTTGGTTATGTTGGGGGCCTCATGATTGCTGAATTTGTCTTGATGGGGGGGGGCTCACGATTGCTGAATTTGTCTTGGAACATGCTGGAAGGTACATACTGAGGGAGGGTGGGTGAGCATGAGCCTGCTAACCTCCATATACATTTGGCTCCACCCATAACCACGCCCACATTTATTATGTGATCACGCCTCTTTTGAGCGCGGCGTAACCTTAACTTTGGGGGGCGCATTAATAGTCTTTGTCCCCGGGCGCTGAAAATCCTAGCTACGCCTCTGTGTACTATGTTTATAGACGGCGGTTTCGCCGTCTAACAGTCTCCTGGCAACGATCACCTCTGGGAGAATGAAGGTGGAGCGGAGGCCTATGGCCATAAGTAATAGAGGAAGAAGATCAGCAGGACAGCCAGGCAATATGCATTGTTTCAACCCCCTTTGCGTTATGATTCTTTCCGGATTTTGGGGTCTAAAAGCGGTGCAATTTGTTTGCACCCTTTCAGACCCTAAAACCTGGAAAAAATCATTCTATCAGGGAGATCTGCAGCAGTTCTGCAATCACTCACCTCCCTGGCTCCAGCGCTGCAGTTATGCCTCCATCCTCCGGGTGGCGCTGCAACTCTAAAGTGAAATTGCCGGCTGTCGTCATGATGCCAGCGATCTCACCAGCAGGAAGCAGAGCCCCGGAGGAGAGGAAGAAGAATGTCAGAGGAGAGGAAGAAGAATGTCAGCCGACGTCGTGATCCCTGGGAGGTAAGTAGAAACGCTCCCGCTGCGCGCATTGCTCTGCATACAACCTCCGGTGGCTACCCCGAGCAGAGGTCAGGATTACCGCTCTTAGCTGCGGTTTTCCACCCCGACCCTAGCTCGGGATTACCGCCAAGGAGGTTAAAGGGAAATAAATACATACTTCCCAACTTTTTAAGATAAGAAAGAGGGACACTTAAGTCACGCCTCTGCCACACCCCTAATTACGCCCCGGAACACCCCTAGCCACGCATACCATAAAGATTTCATAAGAAAATTATGTTATATTAGCATTCAAACCACACTGGTCCTTTCTATCATGGTTCATTATTCTTCATATTGTCATTTGAAAATAAGAAATATATCGATTTAAAGAATGGGAATAAAGTTTGGAGTCAATTAAACACATTTTTCAGTAGATAAAATGCATATATTTACATAGAGCTGTACATCAGTTCTGAAAGAGAGACAAATGAGGAAGACAGAGGGATTGGGTTCCGAAAGAGGGACTGTCCCTCCAAAAGAGGGACAGTTGGGAGCTATGTAAATATGGCAGCCTCCATATCCCTCTCACTTTAGGTTCCCTTTAAATCAAAATGAGAAATGTAGACTGGACTGAATATGTGTTACCTGTAGAGAATGTTATAAAAGGTGAACTTGCACATTAAAGAGGAAGCCGATAATTGTTGTCTGTTGAACGGTCAACAGGAAAAAAAAAGAAGTTTTCTCTCCACTAACAAAGCTCCCCTTATTCGTCCCGAGCGGTGAAGCAGAACCAGGCTGAGCAGTATTGGTAACACAGCGGTCTGCGGATCTGGACATTACAGGAAGTAATACAAAGAATGCAGACATACTGTATGTTCCACACATGGACAATGCCCGCTTTGTTGTGCCGGAACAGTGAACACGGAATAGAAGTCCAGAGCGAATGGAGTGTATGATGCCCATGTGTCGGGTTACAGCTGCCCTTGTCACCAGTCTGGAAGACGGTCTAAACACGGCTAATCTGGACTAAGGATGGTAAATATTTAGACAGCCCAAGATTGCAGCAAATATGTAGCCTGGATGGAGCTGAGGAAGTCTTTCCTGTCCTGAAGGACTGACAGGTCATGCACTGTTTATCGTTTTATTAACTTCATGTTGGTTTGAATTTTGAGATTCCTAAAAACAAATACATATCTTTGGCCTTCTTCAGTCATAAATATATATGGCACATAACATGCCCCTAACGCAACGCCTGGTGCTCTCTGATGTGGACGTCGGAGTGAGCCGCGTTGTGCAGCTCACTCTGGCGTCCGTGATGCCGTGATGCGTACTCTTGGACGCATGCGGCATCACGTGGTCCCGCCCTGCCAATCGCCGCACAGAGCGGCCGCTCCAGGAAGTAAACACTGCACGTCACTGATTGCAGTGAATATTAATTAGCCATGTGCCTGGCCGCTCTCCGCTCCTCCCCAACATGACTGCGCATGTGCAAACAGTCTAACGCGGCTTAAGCCGCGCATAACGCACAGCATGCAGCACTTTGCTGCGTTACAATGTAACGCAACGTGGGCAGTGTGAACAGCCCACTTGTGTTACATTGCTGTGCGTTGGGGGAGCGTTACAGGCTGCACTAACGTGCGCCTGTAACGTCCCTGTGTTTAAGAAGCCTTATATTATATTAATGAGTTATTATGCTGAAAAAGAAAATGAACCTGTCCAAAACTGCTGACGTAAATCTACAGTATTAATGTATGCTACAGTTTCTAACTTTAGGGG
Organism: Hyperolius riggenbachi; assembly: GCF_040937935.1. Taxonomy (NCBI): domain Eukaryota; kingdom Metazoa; phylum Chordata; class Amphibia; order Anura; family Hyperoliidae; genus Hyperolius; species Hyperolius riggenbachi. The sequence goes on from NC_090651.1 coordinate 59,807,946, forward strand.
GCCTTGACCGAGCCATGAGAAACAGCCCCAAACCATTTTTTCTCCACCCCCAAACTTTACAGTTGACAGCGAGTACTTTAGTTAGATAGCGATATGATGGCAGCTGTAAAGCTAAGATTCATCCATCCTACTGCCAAGTAGTAAGATTCAGCACAACAGAGAAGGCCTTTACTCCAGACACCAATGGCAGCATATTTTATGCCACTTCAGTGGTTCAGTGCATTTGAAAAGCGATTTTGCAGTGCTCCTATTGTAGCAGAATCACTCCATAAATGTTGCAGAGTCTGTGATTTAGCCAAATCACAATCGCTCCTACAGGTTTACCTCCAATCACTTTCATCAGCGTAGCATTTTTTTCAGACCGCTGGGGATCATCAGTCCGAAAGCGCAACTGAAATCACTCTAGTGGGCTCCAGACTTTACACAACCCGAGAGTTCGTACAATAGTATGCACATTTTGGGCTCAATTCACAAAGCGGTGATAACCCAGTTAAAGACTTTAGGCGTGATAACCATTTTTATCATGCCTAAACTCAGTTTAGGCATGATAAGTTTAGGCATGATAAGTTTAGGCATGATAAGTTTAGGCATGATAAGTTTAGATAAGTTTAGATCGCGCGCAAAGTCTCGCACGCAAAGCAGCGCCATTAAACTCTATGCAAAGTGCACCAAACTTTGCTAGCGCAAAACTTTTGATCAGCTGTGCATTGCGGTGCTAACCCAGTTGGCGCTTAAACTTATCACGCCTAAAAACTTATCACACCTAAACTTATCATGCCTAAAAACTTATCACACCTAAACTTATCATGCCTAAACAGAGTTTAGGCGTGATAAAGGGCTTTTCACTAGCGTGCTAACTGTTAGCACCGCTTTGTGAATCAGGCCCTTTGTATTTACATTTTTGCCGTTTGAACATAGACCAATCAAATCCAGTTGAGGTTAACATTCGATTGGTCCATTTTCAAGCTGCATACATTTGCATACAAAATTTGCATAACCATGCATCAACTCAAAATTATTGGCATCTTATTGACCATTCTAGTGTGAACCGACCCTCTATCCTAGCTAAAGTTAGAGAGAACCCAAGGTGAGGCCTGAAACCCACTAGAGCGCTTTTTTGAGCGTTTAGGGAGCGCTTTAAATCGCTACCGTTTTCCCTCGATGCTCTGCCAATGTAAATAAATGTAACAAATTCCACAGTAGCAATTGTGGTTAACAAAATCGCAGTTGCAGGATGTGCAGCATTTTGGGAGCGTTTGTGCTTCAATGTAAAGTATATAAGCGCTGGCAAATCCCTCATGAATCGCTACACATTGTGATTTGTGTGTGATTTTAAATTATTTCAAACTGTAAAAAAATAATAATAATAATAATTTTAAAAGACCAAGCAGAATTAAAATCACTAATTGCAAATCGCTATCACAATCACTGGCCAAAAGCTTACACTTAATTGCCAGAAACCACTCATTAAATTGCTTACAAAACGCTAATTAAAAACGCTAGTGATTGCGATAACGATTTGTAGTGGGTTTTAGGCCTCAAAGTGATATGGTGGCTGCCAATATTTATTTCCTTTTAACCAATACCAGTTGCTTGGTAGCCCTGTTGATCTGTTTGGCTGCAGTAGTGTCTAAGTCACACCAGAAACAAGCATGCAGCTAATCCAGTCAGATCTGAGGCAGGGAACACACTTGTCTTTCAGTTTTCTGCACGCGTTTTCCTGCATACTTTTTCTGCACAACAAGTGTGTTTCTATGCAGGAAAACACGAGCGTTTTTTCACAGCAGCTGATGTAATTGATAGAGAAAACTGACAAAATGTGCAGAAGTAGGATGCAGAATGTCAGACGTGCTGATCATTCGTTTCCTTTCAAACGGTTTGTCACAAGAGAAAACTATTTTTGCTTCACATTGTCTACCAATACATAAAAATCACGAAGCAGTGCTTTTCAGCGCTGCTAGATTTGGGCATAGCCGGCGCCGCCATAGACTGTAATGGGAATCAGTCTATAGCGGCGCTCAGTGAGTAACGTTGGCGCCCTCAGAAGACGGAGCCGAGGTTGCTTAAAAAAACACAATAATTCGGCCTCCAGCAATCGTTGGAAGCCGAATTATTTCATTCCCCCACTATCCATGGCGGCCTGGAGAGGGAATAGTAATTAAAACGGCCTGGACTTGTGCAGAAGCAGGATCAACCATATACCGGCTGTATCCTGCGCCCAAGTCTACCGGCGCCGATTTTAAATGTACTCAGAAATCAAGTATTGCTTCTGATCTATGAACATACTTATATCTACCAAATATATAATTGCAGGTTTATTCTCTAAAACACTATGTTTCCAGAAGGAATATTAATTATTGTAATAAGCTAAAGCAAATATAAAATAAATGTAATATTAAAAATACGGTCGGTATGGGCTGCAAAGGGGGAAAAATAACAGAAATATGAGGGGGGAAAATAATGGCCATATGTATGATATAATTATGGTAATGAGCAGAAGAAGCACTGCCACATCAAGCCAATCAGAAGCATTTTCCCACCACACCCCCTGTATTTAACAGAAAGGAAACAGGTGTTAGATCTATATGCAAATATGTAGCACTATGCAGTACAAACATATGGTAAGGCATATTGTTTCTCTTTTTTCTTTCTTATGAATGCTTGTTTTATATATATCGGGCAGTATAATAAACCTTACAGTTGGTGCAGGCGAAGATCCTTCCCCTCACCCCCCCCCCCCCCTTCCCCCTCTCTCTCTGTCTCTGTATACAAAAGACACTTCTGATCTTACCCCTTTTAAGACTGTACTTTGTTCACACCGCTCCTCTTTTGTCAGGGATCCTTTTCAAGACAACTTTGATAAAAAAAAAATCAAAGCTATGTCTGGGGTTGTTAAATGACCCGCTAATGACCACAGCTAATAAGGAAAATGCTTCTAAACTTTCGTTTCGTCCAGGATAAAGGGGCTATTGTCTTACTGCGCAGAGCCATGAGTGGAACCTGTATTTTCCAAAATGATTCCACTTTTTTCCCCTTCTAAATAATACCTGAATCGGTGCATTATGTATTCAAAAATCCTTTCATGATGTCGTTCCCACAGCAAGTCCTTGCTGCACTTAGACATGACAGGTCATCTTGTCAAATTCATTGTTAAAAAAAAATCCTATATTTTTTTCACCTATATTTAAAGTGGGATAAAATTCTGACATACCATTCAATAAAAATGTGTTTTTCCTACTTTTCATTACCAATACAGTTATATTTGCTTTTGTGCTCGAGTCATTTTGTCTGTCTACAAATTCCCAAAGTACAGTTTATCTGCTCTGAAAGCTGCCATTGCATTTTATTTCATAGGTACTGTGTTTATATATTAAAATATATCAAGTGATCACTTCTCAGCTCTTTTTGTTTCTCAGTTCAGTACAGCTCAGTTTTGGCCCTGTGCTAATGTTTACTAAATGTATCTGAAGGAATATAAACAAAAGATAATGTTATCACCTCTTCGCATGCGGCCAGAAGCTGCCCACTGAAGCAAGGAGCTTTCCACTGAAAAGTAAAGTGTTGTGTTTAACTGTTTGAATACTGTTCTGCTACAATATTTTTATAGTAGTAGATTTTATGCTGTAAATAATTTAGAGCAAAGAGGAAATACTGAGTTTCATAGCACTTTAAAAGAAAGTGAACTTCTTCTGGGAGAATGGAGAAGAAGATAGAAGAAGATTTCTAACAATATTTAACCACTTCGCATCCAGACCTTGTTTTCCCCTAATGGACCAGAGCAGTTTTGACGCTTTAGCGGTGTCCCTTTTTAAACAGCAATAACTTCATCTGTACTCGTGCCACTTAAATGATCTATATATCATTTTTTTCAAGACAAACTAAGCTTTCATTGGGGGTATTTGGTACCAAGTAATGTTCCTCTCAATGCATTTTAATGGGAAAAAGTGGTAAAAATAAAAAAATGCATTATTTCTCAATTTTGACCAATTTCTGTTTAAAAATAAAAAGTGCTATTGACATAAAAACTGTGCCACCAGTTAAAGTCGCCCCAGTATAGATATCCAGATGTGTCCCCAGTATCTCCCCCCCCCCCCAGTATAGCCAGATGTGTCCCCAATATCAGCCCCACAGCATAGCCAGATGTGTCCCCTGTGTTTGCCACCCCCAGAATAGATTGACAGATGCACCCCCAGGAATAGTGCCCCTCTTTATAGCCAGATGTGTCCCCGGGATCAGGATTACCCCATTATAGCCAGATGTACCCCCAGGATTAGCACTGCCCCCCATTATAGCCAAATGTGCCCCTAGTATTTGGTTATGACCCCCAGGTGCCCAGATGTGGCAAATTATTAAATCCCCCCTCCCCTTAGTTAATTAGATGCCCCCCAGTAAATATGTACCCCTCTTTACATATCCTACTCCCCGCCCCCCATTATTTATAGCCAGTTGTTCCTCCCCATCAGGCAGCCCCCTCCTTACACAAATCATTAAAAAAAATCCTCCAGCAAGCAGCCTCACTCACCTCACCTCGTTCCTGCGACTATCCTGAAGTCCGAGCCTCTGATCCCCGCTCTGCAGTCAGCCGTGTAATGTCGGTTACCTGGGTCCCGGCTTGATGATGTCATCAAGCCGGAACTCGGGTAGTTGGCAATACGCGACTAATGTTTGCTGCATTTCATATGTGTGGGGGGAGGGGGGGGGGTTTGCTGAATTTTATTTGTGGGGCAATATTTGCTGCATTTAATTCCCGGGGTCACACTTGTTGCATTTGATGTCTTGGGTGCGTTAACCTTTACTGCATTTCAGGTCTGGGGGTAACGTTTGTTGCAATGCATGTGGGGGAAACAGCTGTATTTCACGTGAGAGTGGTAACGTTTGCTGCTCTTCCTGCCTTAGAGTAACATTAGCTGCATTTTATGTCAGGAGGGGGAGATTACTTTCTGCATTTTAAGTTGGGGGAATATTTGCTGTATTTCATGTGGGGGGTACCGTTTGCTGTATTTTTATGTCTGGGGAGGTAATACTTGTTGCATTTCAAGCGTGGGAGGTAATGTTTGATGCATTTCATGTCGGGGTAACACTTGCTATATTTCTATGGCGGTAATGTTTGCTGCATTTAATACCTGGGGTAATGTTTTCTGCATTTGATATCTGGGAGGTAGCATTTGCTGCATTTCATATCTTAGGTAACATTTGCTGTATTTAATATCTAAGGTATATAGAGTCCAGGGGGGATCAGCAGCTCACACAGGTAGTCCCTTATGTGTGTATGCCCACAACTGAGGGAGCCCAATCCCTCTGGGACATATAAGAAAAAAGCGAAGAGTTGCAGCACACGGCTCTTTATTGAGCAAACAAATAATTTCATATACAGGCAGATGTTTCGGTTGTCCCCAACCTTTCTCAATGCCAAATGAGCAAGTTCAATACATTCAAATATATACCCGCCCAGACAGGAAATGACATAACAGGTATCCACCCATTAAAGGTAACAAAAAGAAAAAATATATAACGAAAACCATAAGTGTTGGGTTCACACCTATCTTATCCAATATCAGTCCATAGTTCAAATCTGTGTGTCTGCATCCGATCCATGTCATCCAATCCAAGTAAATCACAAAACATGTAACCTGTAACATCAAAAAAATGTCATAAATATTAATGAAGGTCGAATTCCCTATTTAAACCATGTTGGTGTAGGGACCCTAACTTATGGATCCACATGACCACCCTCCTTCCATCCTTTTGAGGAGTAGAACCCGATCACACTTTCTCCTAGGTTTGGGTATGTGGTCTATAACCATGAACTTGAGATCCACGTTTCTATGTCCCATGGAGCGACAATGTCTCGCTACTGGGAGATCAGAGGTTCCCCCCCGAAAGAGCTCCTATGTTGACAGATGCGATCACGCACCTTCTGTGTAGTATTTGTAATTACGCATGAATTTACACGTATTTTATGAGTAATTTTGTGCCGACTTTGGCGGTGAATAGCAAAGCCCCCATACATGCTATTGCTACCAAAATTGCTACATATGTTAAGGTGAATAGTGGGTACAAATCAAACATTTTTTTAAAAAAGACTGTAGATTTTTTTCCCACAGTGTGATGCCAGTACCTAGGTCCTGACAGTTTCCTGTCTATGAATCGTGTTGCATTATGGGAAATAACAGCTCTTTACAACTGCCAAGTATCTCCCTCTGTGCATATGTTTTGAATCAGGATGATACCATACAGTGGTTTGCAAAAGTATTCGGCCCCCTTGAGTTTTCCACATTTTGTCACATTACTGCCACAAACATGCATCAATTTTATTGAAATTGCACGTGAAAGACCAATACAAAGTGGTGTACATGTGAGAAGAAGTGGAACAAAAATCATACATTATTCCAAACATTCTTTACAAATAAATAACTGCAAAGTGTGGTTATTCCCCCCCCCCCCCCCCCCGAGTCAATACTTTGTAGAACCACCTTTTGCTGCAATTACAGCTGCCAGTTGTAACGATTGTGGAATTCTTTCCGTGGTCAGCGCACAGGATGCGCGCTGACACTGCGGAAATCCTTCACAATCGTATAATTTGAGAGAACCCAGCAAAAGGTGCAATGCACCTGTAGAGGGGAATTCCTGCCGGCAGATGGAGCCGTGGAGTGCAGAGGAACAGATCCTCTGCACAGCCACAGATGCCAGATAGGAATTGTACGAGGGAAAGTGAGAATGCAATCGCAAGAGATGCGATTGCCAATGAGAATGAGCACAGGGACAGAATGTATGTGTGTGCACCAATCTAGTTGCCAACCCGCGACGGTAAACACACAACAGAAACAAAGTAGGAACGCAATCGCGAGAGAAGCGATTGCCAGAAGTGACACAAGACTGAGCCAGACACAGCACGAGAGTAGCAAAGGCACAGCAAACAACCATGAGAAGATAAGGAAAATAACAAACGCTAGCTAAACGCGAACACCGCACTCATTCGCAACAGCAAACGCATTTACGGCGCGGTCTCCGCGCGATAAACGCAACAAGACAAGACAAGACAAATAACATTTATATTGCGCTTTTCTCCTTGCGGACTCAAAGTGCCAGAGCAGAGCAGCAGCCACTAGGGCGCGCTCTATTGGCAGTAGCAGTGTAAGGGAGGCTTGCCAAAGGTCTCCTACTGAATTAGTGCTGGCTTACTGAACAGGCAGAGCCGAGATTCAAACCCTGGTCTCCTGTGTCAGAGGCAGAGCCCTTAACCATTACACCATCAGCCAACAGAGACAAGCACGCCACCCTAACTAACCAACGCCACACAAACACGAAACAGAGAACGCAAACGCTTGCTTAACGTTTACCCCACCGAGCCTACAGCAACCGATCGTATCAGACAAGACAGAGAGAAGGAGCAGCCAGCAGCAACCGCAGCGCTGGCCCACACTCGCAGACAGAGTTCAAAAGGAACCACCTCTGCTACCGCTAGAGCGAGTGCGATCCAGACAAACAAACTAACAGAAACAGGAATAGGTCAGATAAGATCCACCGCTCTTTCACCAGAGCGAGTGCGATCTAGGTTCAGGGACAGGAAGGATCCACTGCTCTTTCCGCCAGAGCGAGTGTGAACCAAGTAGGGAAACAGAGTTAGCAGGATCCACTGCTCTTTCCGACAAAGCAAGTGTGATCCAAGTACAGAAACAGAGTTAGCAGTATCCACTGCTCTTTCTGCCAGAGCAAGTGTGATCCAAGTACAGAAACAGAGCTTAGTAGGATCCACTGCTCTTTCCGCCAGAGCAAGTGTGATCCAGGTTCTGGAGCAAACGATTCACCATCGCCAACCGCTGGCGACAGTGCAATCGCAAGGACAAACAGAAGACAGAACCGGCAACACAATCAACACAACCCGACTGCACAAGAGGGACGCCCAATGCAGTCCCCAGGAACACTCCAAGATAATCTCCAGCAAACAACAGCAAGGCTGACACTCCAGGAGTGCCTCAACAGTAACAAACCATCATGACCAGCAAAGGATTGTGGGATCACATGGTATTTATGCTGCAAGCCTTCAAGGGAGGCGACTAGGCAATCTGCATAATCAGTATATGCAAATTCCTCAGCAGAGCAGGTCTGAAGCTTGCAAAGCAAAGACAGTTCTCTTATCCAGAGACCTGCATCCCACAGACTTAAGGAATGGTCAAACAGCTGTCTGCCTGTGCAGCCAGCTGAGCGGATCATTACTCCAGTCTTTTAGGATATGTCTCTACCAGCTTTGCACATCTAGAGACTGAAAACCTTGCCCATTCTTCTTTGCAAAACAGCTCCAGTTCAGTCAGATTAGATGGACAGCGTTTGTGAACAACAGTTTTTAGATCTTGCCACAGACTCTCGATTGGATTTAGATCTGGACTTTGACTGAGCCATTCTAACACATGGATATATTTTGTTTTAAACCATTCCATTGTTGCCCTGGCTTTTTTGTTTTGGGTCGTTGTCCTGCTGGAAGGTGAACCTCCGCCCCAGTCGTCTCAAGTCTTTTGCAGACTCCAAGGGGTTTTCTTCCAAGATTGCCCTGTATTTGGCTCCATCCATCTTCCCATCAACTGTGACCAGCTTCCCTGCCCCTGCTGAAGAGAAGCACCCCCAGAGCATGATGCTGCCACCACCATATTTCACAGTGGGGATGGTGTGTTCAGAGGGATGTGCAGTGTTAGTTTTTCGCCACACATAGGGTTTTGCATTTTGGCCAAAAAGCTCCATTTTGGTCTCATCTGACCAGAGCACCTTCTTGCACATGGTTGCTGTGTCCCCCACATGGTTTGTGGCAAACTGCAAACGGGACTTCTTATGCTTTTCTGTTAACAATGGCTTTCTTCTTGCCACTCTTCCATAAAGGCCAACTTTGTACAGTGCATGACTAATAGTTGTCCTATGGACAGATTCCCCCACCTGAGCTGTAGATCTCTGCAGCTCGTCCAGAGTCACCATGGGCCTCTTGACTGCATTTTTGATCAGCGCTCTCCTTGTTCGGCCTGTGAGTTTAGGTGGATGGCCATGTCTTGGTAGGTTTACAGTTGTGCCATACTCCTTCTATTTCTGAATGATCGCTTGAACAGTGCTCCATGGGATGTCCAAGGTTTTGGAAATCTTTTTGTAGCCTAAGCCTGCTTTAAATTTCTCAATAACTTGATCCCTGACCTGTCTTGTGTGTTCTTTGGACTTCACGGTGTTGTTGCTCCCAATATTCTCTTAGACAACCTCTGAGGCCCTCACAGAGCAGCTGTATTTGTACTGGCATTAGATTACACACAGGTGCACTCTAATTAGTCATTAGCACTCATCAGGCAATGTCTATGGGCAACTGACTGCACTCAGACCAAAGGGGCTGAATAATTACGCACACAGTTATTTATTTGTAAAAAATGTTTGGAATCAGGCATGATTTTCGTTCCACTTCTCACTTGTACACCACTTTGTATTGGTCTATCACGTGGAATTCCAATAAAACTGATTCATGTTTGTGGCAGTAATATGACAAAATGTGGAAAACTTCAAGGGGGCCGAATACTTTTGCAAACCACTGTATGTATATGTATAAAAAAAAAAACACCTTTTAGCTAATCGCATTGTTAGGGTGTGGTTATAGATAATGGCACTTGTTTGCCAGTAGTAAAAATGATGACCTGTAGGCTCATTGTAGATCAAACAACATGAACACATTAAGTGGCAAATATCAATAATTTCTCGATCTTTTATCTTTTAACTTCACACTTTGCAATGTGTTGATTTATTTTTTTTGCCTTTTCGTTAACGTTCCTCTTTAATAGCTGCGATTCCCCCCATTGACCTGCGTCCCCCCCTAGTTCATGAAATAGTAGCTACAGCATCACGTGAAGGTTCAGAGTAATTATCCGCTTTCACGAGAGCTAGGTGAAGATATCATCCAGGCGCATCCACACCTCGCAAAATTCCCGACACATCTTAAACATTTATAGAAGCAGCTTTCTGTGCCTGTTATTTTTTTTTAAACAATGGCTCAGTAAATCATATTAAACTACTGTCAAGTCCATCACCTTCCTTTCTGCTGATGCTGCTGCCTAATCATTCCAAGTGGCTGTGCAGTGTAGTGCAAGCACTTCATTATATAGACAGTTTATTGGCTCTCTGATGTACGCTGGCCGTGATCATCAACCAACAATGTAAAGGCCTTGATGTTTGCTCTTCGGATCAGCTGCAGGATTATGGCTGTTACCGGTCTAGGATTTATTTTTTTTCTTATTAGACACATCATTTTAAGAATGTACATTGATTTTTTTTTTTTTACTTATTTACTCAAGTTTGTACAAAGACATACAGGGCCATATGCAATTGACTTTTTCACCTAAGTTTTCTCCTAAGTATTATTTTCATAACTAACTAAATAAAGTACATTTTACACCACCAGCAGCAAGCAAACAAATGCTCAAAATAATTTTGTCAGTACTTTCTCACCTACTTTTTGGTACTTTTTAATTTGCAAAGTGCTAAAAAGTTAATTTAAATTGAAAATGAAAAAAGTATCTCCTAGGAGAAAACTAAGGAGAAAAAGTGTATTGCATATGGGCCACAATGTATTCATTTGTTAATCACAAAATTAAGAAATATTACAAATGAAGGTTTTAGCTTCACCTACTGAATCATGTGCCCAGTTTATAAACAGCCGATTCTTAGCTTAAAGCAGTGGTTCTCAAATTTTTTGGGTGAGGACGCCCTTGGTGGCTTTGAATTTTTTTCAAGGCACCCCTCGGCAAAAACAACAACCAAAATGCCCTTATAACCCTTATTAGGCAGACCCCCCCCCCCCCACCAGTAGCAAGTGGTGCTTACTAGGTAGCAAGCACACTCCAAATAGTCAATGACTGATCACCCCCCCTATCAGCACCTCCCACCCTCCAAATATTCAGCAACCCCAACGTTAGGCAGCAGAATGCACTCCTTACTTAGCTGCTTGGCCAAATGTTTGCCTGCCATTAGGATTGTGCAGTTTCCATCTGGTTGGTTCAGATGGTTGTTACCGTTTTTCTCTAATGTTCCTGCCATGTTCTGCTTACAGGGTTCATAGAAAGTGCTTGATACAGTGGCCTGACAAAGGGCTTTTGTGTGCACGAAACGAGCATGTCATTGCCTAAATTGAATGTATTAAGCCTACACTACTATTGTTATAACCCTGTCTTTGGATTTTTTTTACATAAATAAGGAGCTTCTTACAGAGGCCTTTTATGAAATCACTGTATATTTATGTAAATAAAGATTTTTAAACCTTTTTGTACTGCAAGACCTTGCAAGAATCTGTTTGTTCTACATATTATGGTACTTTTTATTCATACAAAAAACTGGCCTAGTGTGAACCTAGCCTTAAAGAGAAACTGTGACCAAGAATTGAACTTTATCCCAATCAGTACCTGATACCCCCTTTTACATGAGAAATCTATTCCTTTTCTCAAACGGATCATCAGGGGGCTCTGTATGGCTTACATTGTGGTGAAACTTCTCCCACAAATGATGTGAGCACTATGGTACTGACATCACACTGTGGGAGCCTTGTTGCAATGTGGGAAATAACAGCTGTTTACAACTGCCAAAAAAGCAAGCAGCATCTCCTTCCAGAGACATCACCTGCCAGCAGTAAAAATGTCACCATGTGATAAATGTCAGAATGTAAATCAGGAAGATGAAAGATTTTACAATAGGCAAACACTGACTAAATCATTTATACTTAATTATTGTAAAAACAAAGCAATTTTTTTATTACATTATTTTCACTAGAGTTCCTCTTTAATGTCTAAAAGCGGTACAATTGTTTTAGCATGCTTTTAGATGCTACAATCAGGAGAAAATCACACTGCAGCAAGATCCATGCCAACCCAGCATTTACTCACCTCCCTGGGATGCAGCGCTACACTTCTCCCTCCGTCCTCCAGATGGTGCTGTAACCCAGTAGTAAAATCGCTCTCTGTCGTCATGACGACAGTTGGTGATTTCACCAGGGGGAAGCAGAGCCTGTGAAGGATAGGAAGGAGAATGGAGACTGGCTGGCGGTGTCTGGATCCCGGGAGAGGTGAGTTAAAAAGCCCACTGCATGCTGCACTCTGCATAGAGCTCCCGGCGGCTACCATGAGTCAGGCTCGGGGTTACCACTCCTAGCTGCTTTTTTCCACCCCAAGCCTGACTCGGGGATACCGCCAGGGAGTTTAATGCTCAGCCATAATGCAAGATTTTTTTCTAAAAAAATTGCTTACAAAATTTCCCAATCAAATCAGTAGGTGAAATTGCACTTGGCTGTGAATTGTAATACCATCACTTCCTTATGTAGACAGTTTATTGGTTCCCTGATATATGCTCGCCATGACCATCAACCAACAACATAAATGCCTCGATGTTCTATCTTAAAATCAGATGCAGGATGTTCAGTTACGGCTATGACCCGTCAAGGCAATATGTTTTTTTATTGCCCCACTACAATGGAGTCCATCCAACAGGATGTAAAGGCATTCTTTTATTCTTTTATTCATTTTTGTTTAATTAATTTTACAGTACTAAGGCATAACATTGATTTTTGTTAAACATGAAATATTACAAATGACTGTTTTTTATTTCACCTGCTAAATTGCAATTGCAAGACGACAGGATGTTCTTATTTTACTGCTGAGTAGAAAAAAAAATGGATCATGGGTAATTAGCAGTCACCAAGTGAGGAGACTTGGTTTCTGTAATGTTGAAGACTTATAAGGTCCTCTGCCCAACACAGCAATGGTCCAATGGACATGCAGAATGGACCCATGCTTGCCTAAACTATGGCCCGCTTACAAAGTCTATTTTCACTAGATCCAGTTTGTCAGTTGTGTCACCACATTGGGCAGTTCTGATCTGCAGGACCTTTATAGACAGTGGATGTGTCTATATCTGATATATGTGATGTTATATCTGATATATGGCCCTGATCCACTCCACAGTGCATATGGATTTATATACACTTCCAGTGGGCTAATGAAGAAGGCACAGTGTAACCATACTCGTCGGCTACCCTAAGACCCTTAAAGAGGCACAGTAAGGACATACAGCAGAATGCAGTAAATTATTCAGGATACCCACTTTTATGGTAATATTCCTGGTTTCAGCATCAAAAACACTTCCATCTATATATTGCTGTATATTGGTATGTAGCCCCGCCCTCCCAGTAATGTCACAACTTATGCTGTTTATTATGGTGAAATCCCCTCCCCAAAAGAAAAAAGTAGAAGGAGGAGCGCTCCGTAGTGTATTAAAACTTTTAATAAAAAGTCATGCAAAGATTAACCACTTAAGGACCGAGGTGATAGAGATCTACGCCCTGTTTTGATGGGCTCCTGGCTGGCAGGGCGTAGATCTCTATCACCGGCGCCGCCGCTCCCCGCCGCGATCGCGCGCAACGAACCGGCTGCACTTAGCTGTCTTATGACAGCTAAGGCTTCCGGGTATCGGCAGGAGCCGTCACTGATTGGCTCCCTGCCGTGTGATCGCTGTGAGCCAATCACAGCGATCACCCTCCGAAAGGCAACATAGTTGCCGTTCCGCCTCCCTCTCCGCCTCCCTCTCCCTGTCACTGTGGATCTTGTGTGACAGGGAGAGACGCACAGCCTGCAGCCGTGACAGGCTGTGCGATTTTAGTGTAAAAATAAACTTTTTTTTATCCAGCACTCCCCCCCCATGTATCCCTTGATTCCCTCCCAACCACCTATATATATATCTATATATAGATCTATCTATATCTATATATAGATCTATCTATATATATATATAGATCTATCTATATATATATATATAGATCTATCTATATATATATATAGATCTATCTATATATATATATAGATCTATCTATATATATATATATAGATCTATCTATATATATATATACATCTATCTATCTATCTATCTATCTATCTATCTATCTATCTATCTATCTATCTATCTATCTATCTATCTATCTATCTATCTATCTATATATATATATATATATATATATATAGATCTATCTATCTATATATATATATATATATATATCTATATATATATATATATATATATATATATATAGATCTATCTATATATATATATTTAGATCTATCTATCTATATATATATCTATATATATATCTATATATATATATCTATATATATATATATATATATATATATATATATATATATAGATCTATCTATATATATATATATTTAGATCTATCTATATATATATATATATATATCGATATATCTATATCTATATATATATATCTATATATTTTACTGCATTGTGATTTTAACCACTTGCCGACCGCCCCTACTTAGGGGCGGCGGCAAAGTGGAGCCCGCAACGACCGCAATACGCCGATCGGCGGCGGCTCGTTGCGGACTAGCTGGCCGGGGATTGCACGCTGGATGTGCCCACCCGCGACGTCAACCCGCCAGCCAATTAGCAGCGGCGGCGGGTTGTTAACCCCCGATCTGCCGCATGTAAAGCGGATAATACGCTTTGTAATGTATACAAAGCGTATTATACAGGCTGCCTCCTGCCCTGGTGGTCCCAGTGATTGAGGGACCACCAGGGCAGGTTGCAGCCCTCCTAGTAAGTACCCAAGCACACTGATCCTGCCCCCTGATCGCCCACTGCACCCATCAGACCCCCCCTGCCCACCCCTCAGACACCTGTTTGCACCCAATCACCCCCCTAATCACCCATTAATCACTCCCTGTCACTATCTCAACGCTATTTTTTAGATTAGGTCCTAAACTGCCCCCTGGGGGCTCCTGAACACCCCCCCCCCACACACACACACCCTCATATCCTCCCTAGAACCTGTCACTGCTACCCATCAGATCAGGCCCTAATATGCCCCCTGCGGGCTTCTGATCACCCGGCCAAACCCTCACCCGCCCCACCGCAGTGACAGAATTGTTTTTTCTGATCACTGCTGGTACGACTTAATTGCCATGTCCAGGTCACGATTTGAGAACATTCCTGCACTTCAGTGCCAATACAACCTGTCATCTAAGAAGCCACCCTGCTTATGACCGGTTCCACAAAATTCGGCCTCTCATAGACCACCTGTCATCAAAATTTGCAGATGCATATACCCCTGAACAGTCATTTTGAGGCATTTGGTTTCCAGGCTACTCCTCGTGGTTTTGGGCCCCTAAAATGCCAGGGCAGTATAGGAACCCCATAAGTGACCCCATTTTAGAAAGAAGACACCCCAAGGTATTCCGTTAGGTGTATGACGAGTTCATAGAAGATTTTATTTTTTGTCAAAAGTTAGCGGAAATTGATTTGTATTGTTTTTTTTTCACAAAGTGTCACTTTCCACTAACTTGTGACAAAAAATAAAATCTTCTATGAACTCACCATACACCTAACGGAATACCTTGGGGTGTCTTCTTTCTAAAATGGGGTCACTTGTGGGGTTTCTATACTTCCCTGGCATTTTAGGGGCCCTAAACTGTGAGGAGTAGCCTAGAAACCAAATGCCTCAAAATGACCTGTGAATAGGACGTTGGGCCCCATAGCGCACCTAGGCTGCAAAAAAGTGTCACACATGTGATATCGCCGTACTCAGGAGAAGTAGTATAATGTGTTTTGGGGTGTATTTTTACACATACCCATGCTGGGTGGGAGAAATCTCTCTGTAAAGGGACAATTGTGTGTAAAAAAAAGTACGGCGATACCACATGTGTGACACTTTTTTGCAACCTAGGTGCGCTAAGAGGCCCAACGTCCTATGAGTACCTTTAGAATTTCACAGGTCATTTTGAGGCATTTGGTTTCTAGACTACTCCTCACGGTTTAGGGCCCCTAAAATGCCAGGGCATTATAGGAACCCCACAAGTGACCCCATTTTAGAAAGAAGACACCCCAAGGTATTCAATTAGGTGTATGGGGAATTCATAGACGATTTTATTTTTTGTCACAAGTTAGTGGAAAATGACACTTTGTGAAAAAAACAATAAAAATCAATTTCCGCTAACTTGTGAAAAAAAAATGAACTCTTCTATGAACTCCCCATACTACTAACGGAATACCTTGGGGTGTCTTCTTTCTAAAATGGGGTCACTTGTAGGGTTCCTATACTGTCCTGGCATTTTAGGGGCCCTAAACCGTGAGGAGTAGTCTAGAAAATAAATGCCTCAAAATGACCTGTTAAATCCTAAAGGTACTCATAGGACTTTGGGCCCCTTAGCGCAGTTAGGGTGCAAAAAAGTGTCACACATGTGGTATCGCCATACTCAGGAGAAGTAGTATAATGTGTTTTGGGGTGTATTTTTACACATACCCATGCTGGGTGGGAGAAATATCTCTGTAAATGGACAATTGTGTGTAAAAAAATCAAAAGAAATCTCATTTACAGAGATATTTCTCCCACCCATCATGGGTATGTGTAAAAATACACCCCAAAACACATTATACTATTTCTCCTGAGTAAGGCGATACCACATGTGTGACATTTCTTTTGCAGCCTAGGTGCGCTAAGGGGTCCAAAGTCCTATGAGCACCTTTAGGCTTTACAGGGGTGCTTACAATTTAGCACCCCCCAAAATGCCAGGACAGTAAACACACCCCACAAATGACCCCATTTTGGAAACTAGACACTTCAAGGTATTCAGAGAGGGGCATGGTGAGTCCGTGGCAGATTTCATTTTTTTTTGTCACCAGTTAGCAGAAATGGAAACTTTTTTTTATTTATTTTTTTTGTCACAAAGTGTCATTTTCTGCTAACTTGTGACAAAAGATAAAATCTTCTATGAACTCACCATGCCTCTAAGTGAATACTTTGGGGTGTCTTCTTTCCAAAATGGGGTCATTTGGGGGGTATTTATACTATCCTGGAATTCTGGCACCTCGTGAAACCTGACAGGTGCTCAGAAATGAGAGAGATGCTTCAAAATGGGAAAATTCAATTTTTGCACCATAGTTTGTAAACGCTATAACTTTTACCCAAACCAATAAATATACACTGAATGGGTTTTTTTTAATCAAAAACATGTTTGTCCACATTTTTCGCGCTGCATGTATACAGAAATTTTACTTTATTTGAAAAATGTCAGCACAGAAAGTTAAAAAAATCATTTTTTTGCCAAAATTCATGTCTTTTTTGATGAATATAATAAAAAGTAAAAATCGCAGCAGCAATCAAATAGCACCAAAAGAAAGCTGTATTAGTGACAAGAAAAGGAGGTAAAATTCATTTAGATGGTAGCTTGTATGACTGAGCAATAAACCATTAAAGCTGCAGTGGTCTGAATGGAAAAAAGGCTCTGGTCCTTAAAGAGACTCTGTAACATTAAAAACATCCCCTGGGGGGTACTCACCTCGGGTGGGGGAAGCCTCCGGATCCTAATGAGGCTTCCCACGCCGTCCTCTGTCCCACGGGGGTCTCTCCGCAGCCCTCCGAACAGCCGGCGACTGTGCCGACTGTCATTTCAATATTTACCTTTGCTGGCTCCAGCGGGGGCGCTGTGGCGGCTTTCCATTCCGAACTACACGGAAAAACCCGATCTCATTCGGGTCCGCTCTACTGCGCAGGCGCAGGAGACTTGCGCCTGCGCAGTAGAGCGGACCCGACGGCGATCGGGTATTTCCGTGTAGTTCGGAGCCGACAGCCGTCAGAGCGCCTGCGCAGGAGCCAGGAAGGTAAATAATGACGTCACCGCTGCCCGGACTCCACGGAGGGCTGCAGCGAGACCCCTGACGGATGGAGGACGGCGTGGGAAGCCTCATTAGGATCCGGAGGCTTCCCCCACCCGAGGTGAGTACCCCCCAGGGGATATTTTTATGTTACAGTTCCTCTTTAAAGTGACTCTGTAACAAAAATTACAACATTTTTTCTACCATCCTACAAGTTCCTAAACCTATTCTAATCTGTTCTGGCTCACTGCAGCACTTTGTACTATCACGGTCTCTGTAATAAATCAATGTATCTTTCCCTTGTCAGACTTGTCGGCCTGTGTCTGGAAGGCTGCCAACTCTTCCGTGCTGGTCTGTTCCTCTATGCACACTCCAGTGTGTGTTTTATTTACATAAGCCAGCAGCTTCTCTGCTATCTTATCAGTGATAGAAGAGAGCTGGATAAAAATCCTCCTCTGTTAGGCTGTGAAAGTAGCTGGCTGACACATACTGAGGAATTACAAACACAGGCACATGCAGAGCTGTCTGCAGGAAGCCTGTAATGTTTAGTGCATGAGAGAAGAAGGGGACAGAAGGTAAACACACAAATGATCTTTTGAGATTCAAAAGGAAAGCTGTATACAGCCTGCTTGTGTATGGATGTATTTTCTATGTGTGGACATATTGTACATCAATCTACTTCCTGTTTTGATGGCCATTTTGTTTGTTTATAAACAAACTTTTTAAAACTGTTTTTGACTACTTTTAATGCGGCGGGGAGCGGCGAAATTGTGACAGAGGGTAATAGGAGATGTCCCCTAACACACTGGTATGTTTACTTTTGTGTGATTTTAACAATACAGATTCTCTTTAAGGGGTGAAAAGACTGCGGTCCTTAAGTGGTTAAAAACACTTACTATAGAGTGATGAAAGACAAACATATCTTGGGTAAAAACCCAAACCGATGACCCTGGGTGGCAATCTGTTCCTCCTCTGTGGTCAGCAGTGGGGGTAGTCCTGGATGTTAATGGACAACGGGAGCCTTTCCTTTGGTCGGTGGGTGCAGTAACTTCTCAACGCGTTTCGGCATATCCACGCCTTTGTCAAGCTAGTTACTGCCATGCAACCAATGAGTTTATATACCTAATAATGGCAGGAAATGAGTAGTATGACCTCAGTGGTCACCTAGGTGACCACTGGTTATACTTCCGGTTCAGTGTTGTGTCTTATGTTTAAAATAAAAATTAAATCTATAAAAATACTAAATGTTTCTTAAATTACAAAAAATATATATATACACATATGAGGAGAAAAATGTTTAAAAAGTATATATGAATATATACTGGATGTATTCATTTTTTCACAGACAATAGATCCGGATAGCACTAGTGAAAAACACCTTGTACGGAGCCTTACATCATAAAGAATATAATCAACTGCTCACCCATTGCCGATATAGGCTGTGGCTGCTGTCATATACTGACGCTGTGCCGGGTCCTTGTTTGGTGACGTATCCATTTACTGGATCGTGATCATGCCTGAATGTCACGGAGGAAGAGGGGGCGGTGCAGAGGTGGAGAGTCGTGGCCCATATAAACCACGCTGAAGCGCAGGAGGAGAACGGGTCACTGCCAGGGGGCGTGACCTTCTCTCTCTCCGGAGTGTGGCCGCAGTGGAACCGATTATGCAGAAAGGGAAGTTTCCCTCTCTCACGTCTGGAGGTTGCCTAGCAACAGACCCTCCAGTTAGATTAGCCTGTCTGAGGGATTCGATGACGGCGCTACTTGCCGTCTGATTGACTAAATATACAAAAATAAAAAATATGACAAAAAACGAGTTAAAAAGAAAATTAAATAATAGTGGGAACGATGAATATAAACTTAAATACAAAAAATGCAAAAATAATGAAACAAACGATAAAGGCAGTGGGACTCTAGATTGACTTGACCAATACAGGTATAGGGGGAGGGAGGAGGGGCGTTTTTTTTTGGAACAGCTCCCAGCAGAGGAGGAAATCTGTCTCCTATAGGATCCCCTCCCCCAGAGGATTCTGGGATACCACTGCCTTTAGAGCTCTCAGTACACAAACATTTTACAGAGATCACCTGGCAGGTAGAGATGGCCCGAACCTCCGATTTTTGGTTCGTGAACCGCAATAGACTTCAATGGGGTGGCGAACTTTGGAAACTAGAAACAATTATGCTGGCCAGAAAAGTGATGGAAAAGATGTTTCAAGGGGTCTAACATCTGAGTTTTTGCATGGATGAGTGGGATAGACACCAAAAGTCTGGATTTGATGCAAAGCAGTGTGTTAAGGGCAGAAATCATATTGAATGCTAAATTGCAGGCCTAAAGTGCTTTAAAACATCTTGCATGTGTATACATCAATCAGGGAGTGTAATTAGAGTACTGCTTCACACTGACACACCAAACTCCCTGTGCAATGCACCGCAAACAGCTGTTTGTGTTGTGACGGCCGTGCTGGACTGGTGTGGACCATGGCGAGAGTGCAGGCAATAGCGGTTTTCAAGCCCATATGGTCGCCAGACTGAGGTAGCTCAATGACAGTACAACAGTGACTGTCCAGCTGATCGAATTTGGTCTGTCCACAATGAAGCAACGACCTTATTATCTTTGGTGTGCCACCCCCCCCCCCCCCCCCCGAGACACTCATATAGCTGTCGGTCATTGCTTCATTGCGATACGCAAGCTCAGTGGCGTAGCTAAGGAGCTGTGGGCCCCGATGCAAGTTTTACAATGGGGCCCCCCAAGCACTCTATACATAACAATTGGTACGGCGCACCAAAACCTGTCAATGGCAACTACAGTGTCAGAGGTGCAAGAAGGGGATGGGGAAAAGCTTGTTAATGATTACCACTATTCAAAGTATCTATAGAAGTGATTATTGTGAACACAGGACCAATAGAGAGCTAATACTGTAGTTGAGGAAGGGCCTTTCGGGGCCCCTTTGGCCCAAGGGCCCCGATGCGGTCGCTACCTCTGCACCCCCTATTGCTACGCCCCTGCGCAAGCCCCTTCACCGCGGCAAGGTAATGATCACGAAGGGGAATTAACACATGTACATGCCTTTTTGTTTTGTTGTTGCAGCTGCAGTGCAGCCAGAAAAATGGCAGAGATGCTGTGTGTGGGGACTGACTTAGTCTTCGGGCGGGCAGTAGCCTTCCGGGATCCATGCCTCATTCATTTTGTGACTTAGGTGACTTTTCTTCTCAGTGACAATGCCTCCAGCTGCGCTGAAGGTCCTTTCTGGCAGGACGCTTGAGGCAGGGCAAGACAGAAGTTGGATGGCAAATTGGGACAGCTCTGGCCACAGGTCAAGCCTACGCACCCAGTAGTCCAAGGGTCCATCACTGCTCACAGTGTCTACATCCACACTTAAGGCCAGGTAGTCGGCGGCGTCAATTTTTTTTTATAAATTTGCCTCAGGCGGCAAAAAGTCTAGGGCAGGCCCTGGTACCTTTTATTGCATTGTGCTGTGACATCACCTTTAAAGAGACTCTGAAGCGAGAATAAATCTCGCTTCAGAGCTCATAGTTAGCAGGGGCATGTGTGCCCCTGCTAAAACGCCGCTATCCCGCGGCTAAACGGGGATCCCTTCACCCCCAAACCCACCCCCGCAAACCTTGGTCGTAGAGTTGGTCGTAAATCTTCTCTTCCTGGAGGCAGGGCTAACGGCTGCAGTCCTGCCTCCAGTCGCGTCTATCAAACGCGCATCGCCGCCTCTCCCCCGCCCCTCACAGTGAAGGAAGACTGAGAGGGGCGGGGGAGAGGCGGAGATACGCGTCTGACAGACGCGCGTGGGGCAGGGCTGCGGCGGCTAGCCCTGCCTGAATGCGGAAGCGCTCCCCCGCTGTACGGAGGGGATTTGGGGGGGAAGGGACCCCCGTTAAGTCGCGGGATAGCTGCGTTTTAGCAGGGGCACACATGCCCCTGCTAACTATGAGGTCTGAAGCGAGATTTATTCTCGCTTCAGACTCTCTTTAAACGCATTGTAAAGCATAGTTTCCAGCTTGTTCTGCAAGTGCTGCATCCTTTCTGCCTTCTGGTGATTTGGAAACATCTCCGCCACTTTGTATACCGAGGGTCTAGTACCGGGGCCACCCAGGACAGCTCATTCCCCTTGAGTTTTTTTGCAGTGATAGGTATTACAAATGTGCACCTGTCACACACAGACAGGTACCGGACAGGCACATGGACACTGCGTGTGCTCACGTAGGTAGGTGGGTGCACTGTGAAAAACAGGTAGGTGTATGCAGTGATGGGTATTACAATGTGCACCTGTCACACACACAGGTAGTCACTGAATGTGCTGGGCCTGGCAGTGGCACACACAGTAGGAATTACCAAGGCTGCCGGATATTTCTCTTCAATTTCTACTAAAGATTGTATGGTGTGTGTTGGATTGTTAATTTATTAATATACACACCCTAGCAATTTTCTCTGAGTTTCCAATCATTCTTTTTTGATAAATTGAGGAAAAAATTGAACATAGGTGTGTGGTACAATGTAACATTTCAAAAATATGACCAATCAGTCAGAAAAATTGATGCAATTCTTAAATTGAACAGATATTTAAAAAATTGTATGGTGTGTGGCCACCTTTAGAGCGATAAAGTTATCTGCTGAAGCTTTCAGTTCCATGAAGTGCAATCTCCAGTTCTGCCTCTCAGCAAAGGGCTACATTTCAAAAAACGTGCAGCAGAAAAATGTGTTTTCAATTATTGGATATGTGCAGACAATTTCCTGTCTGAAACAGGTGCCCGGATAATTAGATGTATATGCGTTCCAGAGTCATAGCCGTGTTTACATTAAAGAAGGTCACCCTTATTTTTAAATGTGGCTGCCATGTAACGATTTAAAGGGATGTGCCATAGACAACGGCAAAGTTATGCTTGTGTGATTTTCTAAAACAAATGTGTGCTGCTCTAAAGCGGCATTTTTAATAGATTAGATGTTAGATAAGAGCTTCGGATGAAGGACAATAGAAAATAAAATAAAGCCATTTTCAAACGGTTTACATTGAAGAATTGATCAAAAGGAGAAAAAGGAACACTGCAAAGACACATCCCCATGACACACCCCTGCGACATCTCTAATCACTCATACTCATACGCATGTCCATGTATTTATGGACAAAAGACTTTTATATTAGCTTTTGAAAGTAAAGTAAACCTGAATGGGGGAACAAGTTCATAGCAAACCAATCGCATTTGGGTGGAGGAGGGGTAGTTTATGAAATATGGGGGGAATGATGATATATGGATGGGGGAGGGGGATTAAGGAGCCCCTAATGAAATATGGGGGGTGGGATGAGGGAGCACCTAATGAAATATGCTGTGTGCAGGAGTAGGGGGGCAGTAGGTTTGCCCAGGACGGAGCCCAGAAATTTCTGATGGTAGCCCTGGGCAATGGTGAGCTAGTTCTAGTAAACTGTAGTTAGAACTCCACAGTTCAGGCCTGAGAGCTGCACAGACCAGTTGCCAACCTACAGCGTTCTGTTGCTATAGAAGGGGGAAGTAGGACAATGGCATTTGCATGATGAAGTGGCTTTAAGTAGGCAAAGTGAGTAGGGGAACAATGGGCTCAGCCTGCACTGCTGAGACCTTCTGGCACTCCACATATTTTAGCAACGCATCGGGAACCCTTACATATGCTGGATTCTTGGCAGCCCTGACTGACCATCTCATGCAAGGACCATCTAGCATTTGTATGAGGCTTATAGTGTACCTAAGGCAACGTGTGACAAGATAAGATAAACATGCCTATGTACTGTACAAAACATATTAAAGCGTAACTGAAATAATAATTAAAAAAAAAAACAGTTTCACTTACCTGGAGCTTCTGGCAGCCCCTTGCAGGCTTCCTGTCCTGCGCCGGTCCTCCACGATCCTCCGTTCTCCTGCCGCCAGCTGCTTTCAGTACGCAACTGCGCCTGCGCGCCCTGAGCCACACGTATCTTTTTATCGTCCTTCGCTATTAGCGAGAAATATATGCGTGGCCCAGGGTGCACAGGCGCAGTTGCCGAGTCCACTGAACTGAAAGTAGCTGGTGACGGGAAAAGGGAGAATCGTAGAGGACCGGCGCGGGACGGGAAGGTAAGTGAAACGCTTTTTTTTTTTTTTAAATCTCAGTTTCACTTTAATAACCAGGATGTTTTACTTGTTTTATTTTGCTGCCTTAAATAGTTAATTTACAGGCATGGAAGTGACAGCTTCTGTCTTGTCATGTCAGGAATATAGTAAAAATCACTGATAAGCAAATTACAGCAATAAAAGTTTTCCTGGCAGAATACAACTTCACAGAGGACAGGGAGAGATAAAATACATGAACTATTGACCTTTTTCTAACTCTGGGACACTGAATAGGCTGCCACTAATTAGAAACCTACTTTGTAAATGTTTAGATATAAAAATAAACCATGGAATACTTAAAAAAGTAAGTATAATTGTTCATTTCATCCGTTTATTTTCATCTCAGGTTCACTTTAAAGAGGAACTTTAGTGAAAATAACATAATGAATAAAATGGCTTACTTTTTACAATATCCATTTATAAACGAGTCGATGCCCATTGTAAAATGTTTCCTCTCCAAAACCAGTACAATATATACTGTACTTGATCTCCCAGAATGGTCTTGGGGAAAGGGTTAGAGCGCTGCACAGCTAATCAGCCTAGGCTAACCCTCAATGAAAGGAAATGGAGGAAAACTAGACTTATCCAGGATTTCCTAGAGTACAAGGTTAACCTGCTGCATTTCTACACTGCCCTTGCCAATGCAAAGCAGGTATACTTTACCAAACTCATCGAAGCACAAGCTTCCAACCCCCCGGCGTCTCAACAAAAGCAAAACGTAACCCCAATCCTGCATCAAGACAGAGCATGACATGACAGGCTCTGTCTTTTATACGTGAAAGCACACCTGAGGTGAGAGGGATATGGAGGCTGACATATTTATTTCCTTTTAAACAATGCATATTGCCTGGCTGTCCTGCTGATTCTCTGCCTCTAATACATTTAGCCATAGACCTTGAACAAGCATGCAAATCAGATGTTTCTGACTGAAGCGTGGAGCTGACTGGAGCAAATGCAAATTAATCTAGGCAAAGATGGTGCAGTCTGCAATCTAGACTACCTGGCTGGAACCTAGTACAGAGGGTGAGTGAGCTAGGAGGCAGGAGGTGCACTGGGAAGACAAGGCAGTGGATTGTAAACAGTGGGTGGCTCCAATAATTTTTTTTTTGCAGGTGGTATGCAAGTGGTAGATCCACCGCAGGGGTAGGCTTGGGCAAAAAATTAGCTTGTCCGTGCACTGTAAAGTGGGCGCGGTAATGATGGGTCATGAGCAGGGCCAAAAGTACAGGAACTTAGCAGCAGTTAGTAATTCACTGACAGTGGACATCAACAGGGAACTTTGAATGTAGCCCCCTCTCCTAATAAAAAATGATGTCCTACTTACTATACATATAGCAGAGATTAGATTGTACGCTCCTCTGAGGACAGTCAGTGACATGACTATGTACTCTGTAAAGTGCTACAGAAGATGTCAGTGCTATATACATACAGAATAATAATAATAATATGGTAGGACAGTAGACTATGACTATGGTAGGATTAGATTGTGAGCTCATCTGAGGACAGTCGGTGACATGAATATTTACTCTGTAAAGTGCTGCAGAAGATGTCAGTGCTATGTGCATACAGAATGGTGGGCAGATAGGTGGGCAGATAGGTAGCCAAGTGGGTAGATAGGTAGCCGGGTGGGAGGGTAGGCAGATAGGTAGCTGGGGTGGGCAGTTAGGTAGTCGGGTGGGAGGGTAGGAAGTTAGGTAGCGGGGTGGGTAGTTAGGTGGCCGGGTGGGAGGGTAGGCAGTTAGGTAGCCGAGTGGGCAGGTAGGTAGCTCAGTGGGGGTGGGGGGCCCGACTCCTATCCTCCCTGCCTCACCTGGGGGTCCCCCCTCCTTTTATGAAACCCTCACTACCCTCCAACTACCACCCTATCTTCTTCCTACCCTTTGCCTTAAAACTCCTTGAACGTCTGGTTCACAAACGCCTGACCCAGTCAATGCCAACTCCCTACTGGACCCACTGCAAAGTGGTCAATAACCTCGCCTTAGCTAAAGCAGAAGGCAAATACTCCATTCTCCTCCTCCTTGACCCTTCAGCAGCATTTGACACAGTGGGCCATCCTCTACTCCTCCAGTCCCTCCAGTTTATGGGCATTCATGACCTTGCCTTGGCCTGGTTCTCATCCTACCTCTCCGACCTCTCCATCAGGACCTCCTTCAATGAGTCCTCATCCACCCCAACCACCTCTTAGTGGGAATCCCCCAAGGCTTGGTCCTTGGCCCCCTACTGTTCTCCTTATACACATCCTCCATTGGCAAGGTTATCTCCTCCATGGGTTTTCAAGTCTATTTTAGTACATGTATATATGTGAATTTATTTAACTAAATAAACACATATTTGATACACGTTTGCTTTAATTAATCTATAATTGCCAGCAGCCGTGTGTATATGTGTGCATACGGCCTGTTCACATATCATCCTGCCCCACACTGATTGGCCCAGGGGTGCTGTCCATCAGCCCTTCCCACCCCCTTCCTGCCCGCTGGGGCACAAATGACTGCAATGCTGATTGGATGGTGCATGCACGTGCGTGGCGGGACGGCACACAACTAGATGGCGTGCGTGCGGCGTCCGGTGAGATGACACTTCTACCCTTTGCAGTGTAGCATGCTACCAGCTAGTGAATACATAGAAAAAAAAAAAATACTAAACAAAAATACAAAAAACACCCATTAACTCTTAAGTATCTTCAGGAAAATGGCGGTATCCTATTAGAGACTAGACCGAATCTTTTATAGCATTATGATTTCAATCCCGTGTTTGCCTATAAACTCCAAAATCATTTTCTGCTGTGAGATAATCTACACAGCCGATAAAGCGCTTATTATATAATATATCAGCTTATTTAAAATTCCAGTATAACAGGTAGCTAATAAGAAGCCTGATCTCATTATGGCCTGACAAGCTAAACGATGCACCTGGTGAATCTAAGCGAGATTTGTATAATTTAATATTACTCCAGCAGCCGTTTAATTATACAATAAATACCAAGAATGTAGTCTTGGCTGAAGACAAAACTCCATCTCTGGGACGGAGCTCTCGCCCTGCTCTATTTATTTAAAGCCGCAGCCTCGCAACGCAGAGGATGTGTTTAGTGATATTAAATTATTCTCACAACACATAAAGTGGTCAAAAAACACTTGATCATTAGGAACGGCTGCTCGCTCTGCGGCTGCGGCGGCGAAACGCGGCCCTTGGGCATACGAAAACCGAAAGTTCCACAGACTTTAATTTAGAATTTAAAAAAAAAATGAATTGGAACTAATATAATAGTCCCTTTCATTCAGCCAGGCTGGCCTGTAATAGATACTAGAACAAGTTCATGGGTTTTGTCGCTGCGGCTTTCTGTGATGTTTTAAGAATTGTGAATTTAAAGGCAAGCTGAATTGCCTTAGAACACTTTTATTTACTGATCTTTATTTTTTTTTATCCTGAAGTGTTTACAATTTTTAAAAATATACTTTTGCTTGAAAACTTTGTTTTACTATTAAAGTGGACCTGAATTCTTGCACAGGACAGAAGGAAAGCATATAGAAATGTACCCTGTATGTATTTAAAGAGTTTAGCCTGTCTAATTCCCCCTCATCTGTGACTAATCACACGCTGTAATTTAATCCCTCAGCTTTGTTAGCTGACTACCACGGCAGAGAGCTAAAAGTTAAACACGGGATGTTAACAATATGTCTGCTTCCATGAAAGTAGGAAGTAGACAAACTGCAGATTATTGCAGATTTGTATCAGCTGTAACAAATGTTTTTCTTTAAAAGTTATTATGGTATTGTGTATCTTTTAGAGCAGAGAGGAAGTTCTGAGTTCCGGTCCGCTTTAATGTTTAAAAGGAACTCGAGGTGAGAGTGATATGGCTGGAGGCTTCAATACTGATTTTCTTGCCCTGGCAGGAATAACGGCACAAACAGGGCGTAGATTTCAAGCAGCGTGGTCCAGAAGCGGTTAAAAAAGTTTAATCTCATCGTACAGTTGCTATAAACACTGATTGGTGCTGAACAACCTAATTCAGCCTTTCATTTTTTTTTTTTTTTGTTGCATCTAAAAAATAATTTTGGTTTTGTATATTGCGCATCTGTAGATTTTTGGTATAAATATACTGAATGTAACAAATGGCTGTGAAAGTTGGACTATAAATACGGACTTGCATAGAAAAATCGATGCTTTATGTTTTGGGGGGTTTGAAAAAAGCTACTAAGGGGCCCTGTCACACCGGAAAGCATTTTTAGGGTCGTTTTCGTTTGTAGAAAAACACTTCCATTAACTTGCAATAAAACTGTGGTAAAATAGGCGTGATTACAATTTTTCAAAAAATTGCGATTGTGGCAATTTTGCCATGATTTTACTGCAATTTTAAAGGGAATCTGAAGTGAAAATAAACTTATGAGATAATGAATTGTATGTGAGTACGGAAAATTAATAGAACATTAGTAGCAAAGGAAAGAGTATCATATTGTATTCAGTACAGGAAGTGATAAAAAAAACCCTTCAGTTTATCTGTGCAAAAGAGCTTCTCTGAGCTCTCTGACACAACTAGGATCAGAGACAGTCCTATTTTCTGTAGCACTTATACATCAAAGAAACAGTGGAAAAATAGCTTCCGATAAGGTTTTAGTGCAGAGAAGTTCAAGGGGTCATTAGCTCTGCTTGTTTCATAGTTGAAAGAGATACTGATCAGGTTTTAAAAACACAATTTTCACTTACCTGGGGCTTCCTCCAGCCCACCGT
Organism: Hyperolius riggenbachi; assembly: GCF_040937935.1. Lineage (NCBI taxonomy): Eukaryota > Metazoa > Chordata > Amphibia > Anura > Hyperoliidae > Hyperolius > Hyperolius riggenbachi. The sequence continues at coordinate 59,836,475 of NC_090651.1, forward strand.
AGGCCGCAAGGTCCCCCGGCGTTCTCCTGGCTCCTAACTCGGTCCTGCAGGTGGCTCTGTTAATCGGCGACTTCAGCCTGAAGTCGCCAGTAGGAGTCCCCTGCTTTGCATAACTCTGAACCGCGCATGCGCAGGACTCTCACGCTGGCTGGCATAATGAGGCGTAGTGTGCGCGGTGTGGACTCATGCTGGGGACTTCAGGCCTAGGTCGCCGATTAACGAGGCCGTCAGCGGGACCGGGAGAGGAGCCAGAAGGCCGCCAGGGGACCTTGCGGCCTACGGTGGGCTGGAGGAAGCCCCAGGTAAGTGCAAATTGTGTTTTTAAAACCTGCTCAGTATCCCTTTAAAATACAGAGTGTTACATCAAAAGTCAACGCAGGTTTAAAAAGTCATTGTATGTAGGGAATGGTAAAGTCTCCACCACAATACATCAAATGCTCAGAGGTAGGTATCCGCCAAACATCAAAACAAGAAAAGGCTTAACAGCTCCCAACAACCCACATTATAAGGTTGTAAAATGGCTCAGGTCACAGATAACGTCCAGGGAACATCAGACATCGTAAAGATCCAAAGGACATCCGTATGGAGGTAAAGTTTCAGGAATTTACATAGGAAAACAAAAGCGGCAATATCTAAGCATAACCTGTTTATATAGATAAAATTTATTTAAAAGGCAGTAGATATAAAAACAATAACTCACATACGGGGTCCATAAACTGGGAACCCTGGAAGATTAGCGCGCATGTAATGATCAATCGTAGATCAATAGACAATGGTGCCGCCTGTTACCTTCCCGACCGGTTTCGCAGTCTTGCGTCATCAGGGAACGCAAGACTGCCTTTTAAAGAAATGTTATCTAAATAAACGGGTTACGTTTGTTTTCCTATGTAAATTCCTGAAACTTTACCTCCATACGGATGTCTACTGGATCTTCATGACATCGGATGTTCCCTGGACGTTATCTGTGACCTGAGCCATTTTACAAACTTATAGTGAGTTGTTGGGAGCTGGTAAGCCTTTTCTTGTTTTGATGTTTGGCGGATACCTACTTCTGAGCATTTGATGTATTGTGGTGAAGAGTTTATCATTTCCTACATACAATGACTTTTTAAACCTTCGCTGACTTTTGATGTATGCCTGACTTCTGAACTTTTGAACATTGTTCTTCTCGGCGGCGGTTCTATTGTTTCTTGGCACCGATATATTTGCTATTATAAAATACAGAGTGTTGTTTGTAATTGCAAATATGACAGAATGATGCAATGTGATAAAAAAAAAAAGCTATATTTAACGATCGGTGTCAGCAACCAGAGAGAGAATCTGATCCTTGGCGATCCGCAGTATCCCCAAGAATACAGATATACCCGATTATTAAGGATCTGCGGAATCGTCAATAATCAGATATGTCTAACCTCTAGACACCAGGGAGAGTGTAAGTGTTTGGTGCAACAGTAACAACTCTGAGTAAAGACCACCAGAGGAGCTGGTGGCCTATACTCCCGAGGAATTCACCCCTGAGCGGTGGGTGAGATTCCTGTAGCCTGTGGACCCCTGAGCGAGGGACCAAGGCTGGGGCGCAGGAAGCCCTGCTGCTAATATGTAAGGCTTTGCCCTGAACTGGGCTAACGTAACACAGTAATAACACAACCTAGTCTGGGTGTGAGGTCCGTATTCACAACACCCTGGAACTAGTCTGGAGCATAACATAAAAGATAATACAGTTCCCTAGTCTTGGGTGTGAGGTCCGTATTCACAACACCCTGGAACTAGTCTAGAGAATACACAGAGGATACACAGTATTCCTAGTCTGGGGTGTGAGGGCCTTGATCTCAACACCCTGGAACTGGTCTAACAAATAATACCATACAATTAGTACTTTAAGCTATCAAGAATCTGACTCAGTGTGGATTCCCTGCTCCAGCCGGTTCTGGCACACTGTCGGGTCTAGCTAAGGTCTGAGTGCCTTCACGCAAGTGTTAGCAATGGCAGACAACCAGCAACTGACAAGCAGCAGAATATATAGTTGCTGGGCTCTGCTGCCCCGCCCGAACCATTCAGCCAATCATGAGTCCTACAGGAGTCAGCTGACCTTCCTGATCAGCTGACACTTCCCCTGCTGGTATAAAGGTCCTGCATTCAGGCCCGCGCGTGCATAGCTCTCCATCTGTCTAGGTGCACTAACAGACCCAGCCACACCAAGCACACGCCGCCGCATGCAAGCAGCCGCTTTGCTGTCAGGACATGCAGCGGCTTTTCCGCATTCCACCATACTACCAGACGCGTGTCCATGCGTGCAAACCGCCGCTTTGGACGCGGAATCAGCCGCCTCGTTCTTGGCATATGCGGTGGCTTTTCCGCGTTTTCTCACACTATATAACTGAAAATAAAAATACAAGACTCTTTTCTTTGCTACTAAAGTTCTATTAATTATCTGCACTACACATACAATTCATTATATCATACGTTTTTTTCTCCCCACGTCAGTATCACTTTAAAGCAAGCCAATAGGAGCGTTTTTTTACAAAATGAAAACAACCTGAAAAATGCTCTCTGGTGTGATAGGGTCTGGATGATTCACACTGTGTGTTCTCACTCAAGCAATGTGATTCTCTAAAAATCACCCATAGTATTGCATTAGCAAGAGCTTTTCAAATAACTAGTGCTTAACCTCCCTGGCGGTAAGCCCGTGCTGAGCACGGGCCATGCCGCGCAGGGGGATTTCTCAGGCCCTGCTGGGGTGATTTTGATAATTTTTTTTTTGCAGCATGCAGCTAGCACTTTGCTAGCTGCGTGTGCCCTCTGATCGTCGCCGCTCTGCGCCGATTGCCCGCCGCTCGCCGCGCCGTGCCGCCCCCCGACCCCGTGCGCTGCCTGGCCAATCAGTGCCAGGCAGCGCTGAGAGGTAGATCGGGTCTCCCAATGACGTCGATGACGTCATGTCACCCGTCGCCATGGCGACGGGGGAAGCCCTCCAGGAAATCCCGCTCTTTGAACGGGATTTCCTGATCGGAGATCGCTAGAGGCGATCGAAGAGGGTGGGGGGATGCCGCTGCACAGCGGCTATCATGTAGTGAGCCCTGGGCTCGCTACATGATTTAAAAAAAAAGTACAACAAAAAAAAACCCTGCTCTGCTGCCCCCTGGCGGTTTTTAATAGAAAACCAGGGGGGTTAAAAAGCTCCTGCAGTGTGAACCAGCAGAGTTCCATGGACTGTCAAAAGATCAAACCAGTTAATACTTAAAGTACCACTGAACTGAGCATTAGTACACTATCATTCCGAGCTCAATCTCCCCAAGCCCACACACGTCACAGCTCTCCTGAGCTCTGACTGAGTGCTGTTACAGTACCCCTGTAAACCATCTAGGGGAAGTGAAGGTGGCGTACCTAGGGACGGACTAGACGAGAGGAACTGCCACTTCCTTCCCACCCATAATCGACGTTCTGCTCAGTTGAGTATTTTGGCGGGCTACATGGGATGCAGGAGGGGGCCAATGGTGCTGGGACATTTGTCACAGCACTACTCATAAGACGGGATTAAAAGTATGTTAATAAATACTTCAAGGTTATTTTAAAAGAAATTAGGCCAGAGTGTTCACTAGAAGGGCTGATACTACTATTAAGACTCCGATACTTTGGTCACATATTGAGAAGACTGGATTCTTTGGAGAAATCCTTGGTGTTTGGAAAATTGCTATATTTGTCATTCATTCCCTACATGACATACCTCATTCCAAAAAAAAACCACAGACTTAGCTTAGGATGTATGACAGCTGGCTTATACTAAATGCTGACAAAACTTAGGTTCTTGTCATTGGAGGTCAGTACCTAACAGCAAAGCAGCTCCAGACACAGCCAACACCACTGAAGGTAGGGAACTCAGACCTTTATTTGCCCCAAAACTGTGTGTAGCTTAGGTTTACTGATTGATGATGGCGAATTATACTTCAGGAATCAAATTTTGCATACATGGATATACGTCGCCCGTCATTGTGGCGTAGGGTGAGTTGAATGACGGCTCACCCTGCTGTCTCACAAATTGCGGGCGGCATTCATAACTATTCCCCCTCCGAGTCATGGGAAGTGGGAGGGAGAAGTAATCTGTGGTTCAACGATCGCCGGCACCCAAATTATTGCGTACCCACATACATAATAACATTACGTCTAGGGCATGCACTGAAATGACCTGCTTCGTCAAATTTCAGCTGTGAAAAATTCCTTTTTTCACTCAAGGAAAATTGCAAAAATTAAGCACCTCATTCCTTCCGAGGCTCTTCTAACCCTAGTTCACAGCTCTATCATGTCACGGCTGGATTATTGCAATGCCCTGTATGCAGGCCTTCCAAATAAAGACCTACAACACCTGCAGCTAGTAGAGAATGCTGTTGCAAGGCTGTCAACAAGCCAACCCCGCCATTGCCACATAACACCAATACTTTGCTGACTACACTGGCTATCCATAAAATGGAGAATCCTTTTCAAAATTGGCATGCTAACATTTAAATCCCTACACGACCTATGTCCTGGATACCTGAAGGATTTTTGTTGCAACTGCGTCACTACACCCACAAACTCAGATCCAAAGGATCTATTAACTTGACCACCCCCAGAGTCAAATTAAAAACCTTTGGAGCCTGAGCTTTATGTCATGCTGCCCCTATCATTTTGAATGCCTTGACAAACTCAAAGGCTTTAATCTTGGACATGTTTAAAGAGAACCCGAGGTGTGTTTAAAGAATGTTATCTGCATACAGAAGCTGGATCTGCCTATACAGCCCAGCCTCTGTTGCTATCCCAAACCCCCCGAAGGTCCCCCTGCACTCTACAATCCCCCATAAATCACAGCCGTGCTATGAGGCTGTGTTTACATCTGTAGTGTCAGTCTCGGCTGCACCCCCGCCTCCTGCATAGCTCCGGTCCCTGCCCCCATCCCTTCCCTCCAATCAGCAGGGAGGGAAGGGATGCAGGCGGGGACCGGAGTTCTGTAGGAGGCGGGGAGAGCAGCAGACTGACACTATAGAGATAAACACAGTCAGCTCTGACAAGCTGTTTGTCAGCAGCACGGCTGTGATTTATGAGGGATTGCAGAGTGCAGGGGGACCTTAGTGGGGTTTGGGATAGCAACAGAGGCTGGGCTGTATAGGCAGATCCAGCCTCTGTATGCAGATAACATTCTTCAAACCCACCTCAGGTTCTCTTTAAATCAATACTGAAAGCCACCTGTTTAGTCTGGCATTTATGATCACATAACTTTTTCATCTATACACATCGCTATGGACTGATCTGAGGCAAGATTATGCTCTTTGGGTCCTATAGGAGAAAGTGCTTTACAAATGTATATTTTCTTGCTTGCTGACAAGGGCCCAGATGCAATTCACTTTTTCTCCTGAATTTTCTCCTAGGGGATCATTTTTTATCTTCTCTGAAATAACTTTTCAGCTCTCTTAAATTAAAAAAAAAAGTACCAAAAAGTAGGTGAAAAAGTACTATCAAGGTTGTTTTGATTATTTTCTTGCTTGCCGGTGTTTTATTGATAAGGTATGAAAATATTAGGAGAAAAAGGGACTTCTATGTTCAGCAGTGGCCTTGTGCATTGCTTTACAACATGGCTGTACTGTGATGACAATCAGTACAGCAGTAATGTTCACTGCCTTGCATAATTTTCTGCAATTGCAGATACAGTAGAATAATAGTCACAGCACAAGGCAATGCTTATGATGAACTGTTTAAAGTAATTTCGGCTAAAATGTGCAGGGATTATCCATATTGCTTAATGCTTGGTGCAATATGTCTTACTTGCAAATCTAGTACTTAAATAAGTTGCACTGGCTAAACAAAGTGTTGATGATGGACAATTAAAAGTAATGTTATACTGGGCAGACAAGCAGCAGTGTTGCTCGATACTTGGTGTAATTTGCTACACTTGCCTGTCTCACTCTCATTGTCAGGACTGTCTTGCTTATCTTTATATGACATGATACTTTAGTTAGCTGAAATGGCTGATCATCTGCTAATAGAATGGTTTGCACTAACTTATAAAGAACTGATCGCAGACCAATACCTGATCCACACAAATTATCCTCTGCAGGACCATAGGTTTACACCTCCCAGTGACCTGGCTATTTTTTACAATTCAAGCCATTGCAGCTTTAAGGCCTCGCTGCAGGGCCGTACAACTCAGCACACAAGGGTCCCCCCTCTTCTGCCCACCAAGGGAGCTTTCTGTTGGTGGGCTCTGATCGCTCCCACGATGTGTGTATATATATTTATTTTTTTATTTATGTCAGTTTCTAAAGTAAGATTTCATAATTTTTTCATTCCCCCCCCCCTACCTCCCTCCCTCCCCCCGCCAGCCAATGACAGCACAGCCTATGAGAGCCGATCGCTCCTTAGCCTCCCGGGGGGACAGACGAGTGACACAGCTGTCCCCAGTACAGCTCTGCCTTAGATCGCAGCACTGTACAATGTAAATAGATGGCGGTTTCACCTTCTAACAGTCTCCTAGCGGTGATCGCCGATGGGAGACTGGTGCAAGCGGAGATGCACGTCCATCGGTTAACTTTCCTGTGTCTCTCTTTCTAAATGTAACAGCTGTCCGACCATTTCATGCATAGCCTCCTCCATTTGTAACATTTATGTAAAGCAGCCCAACTCTTTTATGTACAGCTCCAGTGGCCTGCAGCTCCCTTCTTCTAAGTGTTGGTCCACATTTGCAGCCTCCCTTCTCCATTTATAGTCTCCCCTTCCATATGAATCCATCCCTCTTCCTTACCCAGCCACTCTTTGGACAGCAGCCGCCCAAGAGACTTGGGACCACGTGACCTTTCCAGAAATCCAGGCCTGAGCCTTACATGTGTGTATCACGTCACCTGACATTGAGTACAGCAGACTAAACTTTAAACTATACCCGAGGCTGACTAAAATAAAAAAAAAGTTAGCTACTTACCTTAGAAGAGGGAAGCCGATTAGTATAGCTTAGAATGTGTCCTGTGTGGATGCCTAGCTGCCGGCTCCCACCTCTCCTCCCCACCTAGCTGCACCTGTCACCCCTCACCTAGCAGCACTCATGGGTGCTGCTAGGTGCCAGGCTAGTGAGGTGACAGGTGAGGAGGTGGGGAGGACAGCAGGAGCCGGTAGCTATGCGTCCCACATGACTCATTCTCTGCTATGTGGGGGGCGGCAGAGATCTTCAATCAACTTAATTGAAGATCGCAAGATTGGAGCATACTGTATTCGTTGGATCATTTACCGAGGATATTGGCGTGGGAACATTTTTTTAAAGGTACAGATAAGTATTTCTGGTTAATTCAGAATATTAAAATACTTTGCTGGTGGTTGTGTTTTTATTTCATTTAACTCTTTGTGGAAATGGGTAAGGGGTACTTTGTACCCCTATACTCATTTCTCCTGGGAGAGGGGTGGGCATCTGGAGTCCCCTTCTTAAAGGAGACTCCAAGATGCCGCCATGCACCCCCCCAGGGAGTCGTCACCCCCACCTCCTCCTGGGGCACCGGAGGTGGTGAAGAGCCCCTTGTCCATGGATTGGACAAGGGCTCGGCGGGAGAGGGGAAGGCTTGGCTGCCCCTCCCCCCCGGTTCCCCCCATACCATGGACCATGCAGGCTGGTATAGCTCAGGGTGCGAAGCCCCAGTTGGCTGGGGCTCCACATTCTGGCTATCCCAGCCTGCATGGGGACAAGGGGTTACAGAGGCTCGGGAATGGCGACCCCACGCCATTTTTTTTTTCAGATTTCCCACACTCAGACAGAACGTTCCCCAAAATTAAAAATGTTTAATTTTTTTTTTAAATATTGTTTCCCACTATCTTTTTAACATATCCTGGAAATTTGGTGTTGCTAGGATGTAAGGGGTCTTTGCTATTAACTGCTGGGAAATATTTCCCACACTCTTTGACAGGCAGCATTTAAATGTATCAGTTTTTTTTCTTTGAACTTATAAAATCCATTTTCTCAAAAAGTATAAGGTCTTTTTGAAAAAATGTTTTTCTTGTTCCCACTATTCTTCTTAACATTCCCTACAAATTTGGTGTTTCTGGTATTTAAAAGGGCTTTGCTATTAACCGCTAAAGTCGGCGGGCGTTTAATTTTCCCACGGTCAGAAGGAGAATTTTTAAATCGATTTTCTCAAAAACTGTAAGATCTTTTTGAAAAAAATGTTTTTCCTCTTGTTCCCAATTTTCTTCTTAACATAACCTGCAAATTTGGTTTTTCCAGCTTTTAAGGGAGCTGTGCTATTAAACGTTAAAGTTGGCGGGCAGACATTTTCCAAACGGCAGCAAAGCAGAGCTTAAAACGATAAATATCGCTCAGGCAGGACAAAAAAAGCAGGTTTTAAAACGATAAATAACATTTTGACTGTCAGCGCCATTTTTTTACTTTATAAAACGATAAATATCCTTTAATAATGATTTTCAATGAGGCACCATTTTTATAGCGCCTGCGCTTGGAGCCATTTTTCACTGCTCGCCGGACGAGATCTTCCAGCAGGTCCCATGCACTGGTGGTGGAATCCAGAAGGATGTGGGAAGCATCTGAAGGATCCAGATCCAGGTTCTTTTTAAGTCTGTGGCTACCCAACTGCTTCTGCACCACATGTGGCCAGTGAGAGCAGACAATATAATGCCCACTCAGATGGTCTGCAGTGATGTGGCTGGAGCCCGGAGCAGATGCGCTCCCCATAGGCTATATGGGGGAAAGCATCCGCCTGGCCTGGGATTATCTCAAACTGCACAGAAGTGTGGTCCACTTACTGTCATAGATCCCGCAGATCTGTGGCAACGTGAAAAGTGTTATCGGCTCTCACGTATAACATAGGAGCCGTTCGCTTTCCAATTAGCAATGAGCGGAAAACGGAAAAAAAAGTTCTGTTCTCCGCTCTAGTGGGAACACAGCCTTAGGGCCCGTTCACACTTGAGCGTTTTGCCGGCAATTTTGGCAAAATGCTCAAACGCTAGCGCTTTTCAAAGTGCTAGGGTAATAAGTCTATAGGCCCGTTCTCAATTGGGCGATTTGCGATAATCGCCCAAAAATGCTAATTGCTAACGTGTAGCCTGCACCATTTTCAGGTGATTTCCCGGTGATCGCGTTTTAGTGCTATAGAAGTGCAAAACGCAATTGCTAAAAAATCGCCAGGTGTGAATGGTGATTTTTTGGCGTTAATCGCCAAAAAAACGCCAGAGCAAAACGCTAGCAAAATCGCTAGCGTTTTGCGATCAGCAAGTGAATGGGCCCTTAGGGGGATGATAGTGGGAACTATACAGTGCTGAACATTGGTGAAGTCTGTGGGCTTGAATGGTTCCCTTTAAGAAAAGAAAGGAAAAAATATAAGTATGGCTGCAAATAAAAAGAAACTATATTTTATGTCTTCTCCCGTCACTGAGCTCATAAGGACTCCGCATCGTATTTGCTCCATTATAGGAGATAATCTGGTAATTAGCTCTCTTTATAGAAAGATCTCTCCCCTCTTCTTATTAATGAATGGAAGAAATATGCCATTATTAATTCTTTTCATTTTTTAATTGCATGTTTTAAGGAGCAGATTCATTAGATATACTGTATATAAATCCAGCAGAGCAATAGTCTACTGTAGCACTGCACTTTTAAGCCCAACACCAGAATCAAACGTTTTCCTAGCCCATGTGGGCATTGAGTTTTCAGTTATCTGGGTCACATCATCTTATCAGTGGTAGATAAAACACTTCTACAGTATCTGCTCCAGGACCTCATCTCCAGTAACTTCCTGTACAACAGACTTCCGGAGCAGGAAGTGGCAGTCCTCCCAGACAGCACTGGCAGAACTCCATGGCCTAACACTGTGATGATAGTAAGCCAAGTACATCATGGCTCCCAAGTGTCCCTCTTTTGGAGGGACAGTCCCTCTTTGGGGACCTAGTCCCTCTGTCCCTCTTTCAGGACTGATGTACAGATCTGTGTGAATATATGTATTTTATCTACTGAAAAATGTGTTTTATTTACTCCAAACTTTATTCTCATCCATTAAATTGATGTATTTCTTATTTTCATATGTTAATACGAAGGAAAATGAACCAGGATAGAAAGGACCAGTGTGGTTTAAATTATAAAACATATTTTTGCTATGAAATCTGTCAGGGGCGTGATTAGAGGTGTGGCAGAGGCGTGACTTGAGTGTCCCTCTTTCTTATCTCAAAACGTTGGGAGGTATGCAAGTAGGAGCAGCGCCACCTATATGGCTGGCTTATTCAGGTCACATATTTTTTTTTAACAGGCATCATCTACTGACATACTTCCTGTCCAGCAGGGAGCACGTCACTGGGCAGGGGACGGAGCCAAACAAATCACCCTGTCAGCGCAGGTTGTATGAAATCGGAAATGGTGCAGTGCGATTTTCCTGCGGTGGGCTCTCATGTAAGTCATGGGAGAGGTTCATTTGCTTGGCAGATAAGCTTAGCAGTGTGTCACCCAAAACCAATCAGTAATGATCGTTTCATACATTTAAAGTGTACATTCAGCTTTAGTCATTTTAGCAGACCTAAGTTTTTTTTTCTTTTAAAGAGCAGTCTTGTTCCTGAGTTTCCCCACGCAGTCTGCTGGTTTTCAGGCCTTCCAGCTTTTGCAGGCTGCACACATGATCCTCCCCACAGTTCAGCGCTGTCAGAGCCGGTTACTTCACTTTAAACACTTGTGACATTTTGTCTCCTCTGCCACATGGGTACGGCTATTGGGCAGGCTTACACTCCTGCGGAGTCCGGGCTGTCAGGAGTCACAGTGCAGCTGTGCAGCGTTGTAAGGCGACAGGCCATGGCCTTATGTAACGCCTTTAGCAGAGACGTCTATTTATTAACGACATGTAACATTATTTCTGGACTATGGAAGTAAAGGGGCAGCACAGAGTTTTTAACTTGGTGCCCTGATAGGTCTGAAATGCCTTCCTACACAAGCATTTGGACTTCTAGAAATTCAACTGGCTAAAAAGAAATCTTAGCTTTTAACTTTATTTTTATTTTTTTGGTGCATTATACATGCCTGTTTACCTTTGCATTCTATGTCAATTTACAGTAAGCTTCTATTTATTCCGAAGATCCTCAGACCTTCCTTATATGGTATACAAATCATCCTATCTCTGGACTTAAAATGAAATTGACCACTGAACACAGAATTCCTGCAATCTGTGAAAAGTACTGTGTGTGCTACCTCTGGCACTACTGACCATTTTGTTTAAAGAGGAACTCCAGTAAAAATAATATCATAAAGTGCTTAATTTTTACATTAATTATGTATAAATGATTTAGTCAGTGTTTGCCCATTGTAAAATCTTTTCTCTCCCTTATTTACATTCTGAAATTTATCACATGGTGACATTTTTACTGCTGGCAGCCAGATCGCCGGGTCGGGGTCTCCCTATGTTAGTGACGTCACACGTCACCGCCGCCGCAGCGTCCAAAGCTGTGGAACGCTGTGCAGAGCCAGACAGCCGCCTCCATTCAATGCCGGACGGGTGTGACGAGGAGGGGCAGACGGGACAGCCAGGTACAAGTGCGACTGTGGGAGGCTGGGAGCGGGAGTTATGGTGGCCATACATGGTACAATTTTTTCATCCAATCTTACCATTTGTATGTAATATAAGGGAACTGCCTAAATTATCCTTTCAGTATATTAACTTAATTTACCCTTATACTACATAGAAATGGTAAGATTGGATGAAAAAATTGTACCATGTATGGCTACCATTAGCGTGAGCGAGCCAGCAGCCAAATCTGACAAGTAAAAATGTATGTAAAAGTCTGCCCGGTGCCCCCCCCCCCCTTCCCCAGGAAAAGAAATAATGATCCCAACCACGAGAGCAGACTATTGCTGTAACTTCAGGAAGAGGTCGGCCAGCGACAGCAAAGAGACCTGCGTCTTCCTACACGCTTATCTGCGTGGTGCATTATACATACAAGGCACACGGGGAGGAACAGGGAACCTGTATAGTCACAAGTAGTAAGTTAGGGTCGGTGTGATAGATGTGGCATTCTGATAGGCACTGCCCGATATTCTGTATGACGTGGCCATGGGAGACGTAGAGGGTGTTGGGCTTCTGACTGTGTCATTATGGCTGTGTCATGTAACAGTGGTGCTGTTGTATGCCAGTCTTGTCAGTATTACAGGCTACATGCAAAGTGTTTTGCAGTGAAGTGTGTGTGGGTGACGCCTGCCTGGGGAAAGTGTGCCTGGATGCCTATAAGTGTGCAGAGTCCTTCTGCCACTCTTTATGAATGACAGTTTGTATATGCATGAATACTGCTAATAGGTGTGTACACCAGAATGCTTAATGGGGTTCCTGACTTTATGCTCTATCCATATCTTTACACATCAAATGTGTCTAGCACCTGTGTCCCTACACCAGAAAAGGTCTGCCACAGAACTGTTGCCACAGACCACTGTGTCTTGCTGCTAATTGTATCCATTATATTTACAGTATATTATCTATGGAAGGAGCAAGCTATCTTGGGGCCTCGAGTTTGAAGAGTCATTGCAAGTTTTTTTTTTTTTTAATAGCACATTTGAAGAAGATTTGATTCAATATCACAATTGGATAAACTGTATTTGCAACATACTGCACCGTCTTCATTTTTGTGTGAATCAGGCAGGGCTGGCCAGTTGTTCTCCATCTGTACATTAGTACAGGCGAGTCTTCAAGATGTCAGCGGAAAAAAAGATTAAAAGAATTGGAAGACATAGTGCTCAGAGGTCCCCATGGCCCTGGGAGTGACTCTCTAAGATTGGAGACCCTCCTCGATGTCCTTATGTGCCTGCGTAAGGAATGCAACGCAGCACCTCTACTCTAACAACTGCTAATCAGTGGCTGTTACTGTTGCTGGCATAGTGGCAGCTGCTAATCAGTGGCTGTTACTGTTGCTGGCATAGTGGCAGCTGCTAATCAGTGGCTGTTACTGTTGCTGGCATAGTGGCAGCTGCTAATCAGCGGCTGTTGCTGGCATAGTGGCAGTTGCTAATCAGTGGCTGTTACTGTTGCTGGCATAGTGGCAGCTGCTAATCAGTGGCTGTTACTGTTGCTGGCATAGTGTCAGCTGCTAACCAGTGGCTGTTGCTGGCATAGTGGCAGTTGCTAATCAGTGGCTGTACTGCTGCTGGCACAGTGGCAGCTGCTCGTGGTGACCTCTGTGAGGTCTATGTACATCTGGCTATTTATAGGGTGTACACCTCACTATCTAAATGAGGGAAGGTGGCAGATCTGGCTATCTTAAGGGGGCACATCTGGCTATCTGAACAGGAGAAGGGGGCACATTTGGCTATCTAAACAGCATTTGTACATTTGACTTCACCCATGACCACGTCCACATTCTGATGTGTGGCCATGCACATTTTGTCCAGGTGGGGGGCGCAAAAACTGTCTTTGTCCCCGGGCGCTGAAAACCCTAGCTACGCCTCTGCTGGCAGGTGATGTCACTGGAAGGAGGTGCTGTTTGCTTTTTTTTGGCAGTTTGAAACAGCTGTTATTTCCCACAATGCAACAAGGCTCAAAGACAGGAAACTGTCAGGACCATGGTCCTGACATCACACTGTGGGAGGGGTTTCACCACAATATCAGCCATACAGAGCCCCCTGATGATCGGTTTGTGAAAAGGAAAAGATTTCTCGTGGTAGAGGGGGTATCAGCTACTGAATGGTATGATGTTCAATTCTTGTTTACAGTTTCTCTTTAATGCACACAGGGAGATATTTATTCTATGTTAAGGACTGGGTAACAAATAAGCAGAAAGCTTCTCCTCAACCTGTCCTGGGAAAGTGGTGCACCGCTAATCTTAAGTGTAAAATTGGAATCAAAGTGAATATTGGGGAATGTTATAAGGTTATATATATGCCATTTTCTGACTCTCAACGCATGTCATGTGATCAGAAGCCAGAGGATGATGGCATAGAGTGTGCAGCTCCTGGGAGAAATGGGAACCAGGTAAATATTACAGTGCTCCCTGTAGTGGCAATAAATCAAGGAAGGAACCATGCACAGGAAAGCTGAAAAGTCACTGAGGGAGTGCACTAAACCAATATATTGATTGTAGATCCAATGAATAGAAGAAGAGGGCTTTGCACATCCCTTGATAAAACTTCACTTTTATTCTAATTGTAACAAATTAAAGGGCATACTTTACATATTCCATGCAGTACAGAGAGAGGTACAAGGCTGGTGGGGAGGTCGACAGCTGTTTCGCGCTGTCACATACTGTGGCGCATCATCAGGACCTTACAGTGACTTACAAGACTTACAGTGCTCCCTTTGCTACTCTGTACAAGTATCCATATATTACTAAACTTTCCATCAAGCGAATACCGTAAGTGATCGACTTTATTGGGCAATTAACTACAGTGTGCAGGGGCGTAGCAATAGCCATAGCAGCTATAGCAGCTGCTATGGGGCCCTGGAGCATAGGGGCCCAGTGGGTACTTCATGTATTCACCATTAACCTTCTTGTGTTTCTCTACCCTTTGTCTTAGTGTCTCAGTGACTTTGTTTCAGTGCCCATGAACTATATGTGCAGTGTTGATTGCATTCGAATGTAAATTGCGCATTTAACTCATATCCATAGGGTAGGGGCAGATGGCATTGCTTAAGAGTGCCTACATCTGAGGGCCCCGTGAAAGTTTTGCTATGGGGCCACATGATCTCTAGCTACACCACTGACAGTGTGGTTTATCGAAAGTCAATAGACTAGTGGTCCACGCACGGCAAGTGACAAGATCCTATGCAATTCTCCATCACAATGAATCCAAACAATGTTGTGCCTTCCTGCTCTGAAAACAAAAATCGATTCTGTGTCGATTAAAATCATGTGAACAGCAGCCGATTCCATTACTACTGACTAATATTATCCATCCTCTTTGATCAAGTAAAATAGTCGATTCTATCAGATATCGGCCCATTTTTTTCAATCAAGCAGAATGGAACATAATTGATTCTCCTTCGAACCAATAAAATGATTCAATTGAATGGTCCATCACACAGGAAAATGGAGTCATGTTTGGGCTCCTCAAGGGGGTGTGGGGGTTGAAGGCTGGGTCAGAATGACTAGCCTCTACTCCTGGCATGGGGGAGGGGGGACCTGGGTAGATGTGCAAAATGACTAGCCACTGTGTGGGGGTTGCAGGGGGCTGTAGAAGACATGGTGGCAGAGATTTTAGGGCTCAAATTTAATGGCTTTGGGGTCCATGTTTATATTGTCACTGGGTCCCCTACAAAAGTAGCAGAGGCTTCAGCTTTGGGGGTCCACTGACACAGGGGCTTTGTGACATTCTGTGAGAGTTTGGAGTCCCTGGAACCCTCCAGAGTTTCAGGGACTCCTAGAATGCGCTCCAGCCATGCTAGGCGCTAGTCTAGTTGAGGTAACGCATGGCCACTTCCTGCTCATGGTAATATGGTTGTAAGAAACAAAAAGAGGGACACCGAGAGCCCAATATAGTGTAGTATAGAGGCGCTTGGCATAGTACCAGACCTGGTTTGTGTATGCTCCATCTTATCGCCTGAGGAAGCGGGTCACTCCCACGAAACGCATTGTTTTACTGGAGTATGTAAATAAATTGCTTTGCTGTAAACTGGCATTTTAATTGGCATTAATGACAACAACAAAACAGCATATTATGCAAACCTGAGCAAAGATTCTTAAAGCACTATAGCAATTTTAAATTTAAGTATTTATATAGTGCCAACATATTACGCAGCGCTGTACAGAGTATATATTGTCTTGTCTCTTTCTGCCCCACAGAAGGGCTCACAATCTAGTCCCTACCATAGTCATATGTCTATATCATGTAGTGCATTTATCGTAGTGTACTGTATATTCTTGGGATGTGGGCAGAAACGGGAGTGCCCGGAGGAAACCCACACAGACACGGGGAGAACATACAAACTCCTTGCTAATGTTGACCTGGCTGGGATTTCAACTGGGGACCTAGTGCTGTAAGGCGAGAGCGCTAACCACTACGCCACCGTGCTGCCCAGTAATAATTTGATGTACACTAATCCTGTGTCGAGTTTTTATGATTATTCATCTCAAGCTTCTAATTTTCCCCACCACTCCCTTATTGCTTCATAAAACATTAGTTCTTTTTATACATAAAGTTTAATAATAATAATATTCATAATAATAGTAAATGAGTAAACCAAGCAAGCCATAAGTCTCTCAATTCTTAGGAGAGAGCAGAACACCAGCAGCAAAAAATAAATAAATGACTAGAACAAGAGTTTTAATAGCACTGAGAAAACAGCCTAACATAAGACATAAAAAAGACTCTTGTAGAGCATTAAAAAATAAGAAGACATGAACGATACATAGACGGTATAACCAGCCTGACAGTCGCAATCAGCGCAGGCGATGCTGTCCGATAAAAGGTTAAGAGACGTTTACACCGCTTCTTTGCAGATTATGCTTATAAATTGTGCAACGTGCATTGAAGATGAGCCTCGTCTGAATCTGTTGTTCAGTCGATGAAGCATGAAACAAGGGTTGCCTATTCAGCCGTGAACACATTGCTCACTCTCCTCGCAAATCTATTATGGAATAGAACTATTATGGAGGTTAAACACATCGTAGGCAGCCACCGTTTATCATACAAGACGGTAAATGATAGCTTAACCGCAAACCTTGCGTGCTCAATGGGACAGGACAGGTGAACCAGCCTTCAGCTACACACAAGTGAGTTTCAGAAAGTCGTAACTATGGTTGAGTAATTCAGAACACCAGGCAGAGGCATAATAACTACAAATCATGGGGTCCCCCAAGCGCAACTTACATGGGGCCTCCCAATGTTGACACCCCTTCCATTCTCTACCTCTGGTGACCGTCACTGCCTAGGGACCCATTTAGCAAGGGTCATACAACAAGTGTGCACATCGTAATCTTCATACTCATAACAAGTATAACCGCTAAAACACCTGATCTGAAGGGTGGACCCCTTTATAGCCCCCCCAATCCCCCCCGGGATCACAGTGGCTGCTCCCCTGTAGATAGGCCCCTAAAATCAGGAGCAGAGCGTATCAGCACAACAGTGTGTGAGGCTATTTCAATCTATAATCTATGGTGACATTATTTTATTTGGAAATAAAGGTGCATTTTTTCAGTTTTACACCCATCACTAACTATGGGAGAAAGTGGGAGGTAAGGGGTTAATTTGAAATGAATGAGTGGGTGTTTTTTTTTTAATTAAGTAATAATTAAACTATAAGTATGCAAATAAGAAGTAATGCGTGGCTGTGTTACTCCAGAGGATACAATAACGCAGGCATCTCATTGATGCCGGCGATCATTGACACGGGGACTTAGATTAATGAATGGTAACTGCGTTCTCATTTATCTCTCCTCTAAGGATCAGCGGTGGGGAGCGAGCAGGAGTGTGTGCAGCGGCACGTTGCCCCTCCTACATCTATTGAGAATGATTACTGTTTTTGATCAAAAAACAGTGATCATTCTCGCTGCCCAAGCATGGATTGGCTTTGGGGACTTCTGGCCCCTGCCACGAATGCCCCCCCGTCTCCGTTACCAATTGCGATCGCGCTTCCGTGCACACCCCCGCAAAGTGCTTGTATGTGAGTCTCCCCTCACTGCGGCTTTAGCAGCAGCAGACGCGGACCTGAGACTCAGCAGTAACGGTTGATACACCACAACCCTAAGGCCCCTTTTACACTTGTATTGCGAGTGTGTGTTACGTTACCCTGTTTTACCGCAGGGTAACACAACGGCAATAGAAGGCAATGGGGTCTAGCACACATACCACGTTGCTTGGTGTCGGAAGTTTCCGACTCGCCACTGAGCCTTCGCAAAGTCAGCATCGCATACTGTATGACATCTGCGGTGACACAGCCGCGGCGTAAGTCACTGGAGTCATGTTGATGGTGTGGAACAATGGAAATACGACGGAAGACCCCAGGAATCTTAGTGACGTACTTCCTGTCCAGCAGGGGGTATGTCACTGGGCAAGGGACAGAGAAGAGCATGTGGTGTGGCGGAGGGGGCAGCACTATGCATATGACCCTGTCTGCGCACTCTGCATTAGTGTTAGTGTTCTTGTGGCTTGTGGGCAATGTTATCATTAGGGCAGCACGGGGGTGCAGTGGTTAGCGCTCTTGCCCTTCATCGCTGGGTCCCCGGTTCAAATCCTAGCCAGGTGAACACCTGCAAGGAGTTTGTATGTTCTCCCCGTGTCTGTGTGGGTTTCCTCTGGGCACTCCGGTTTCCTCCCACATCCCAAAAACATACAGATAAGTTAATTGGCTTCCCCCTAAATTGGCCCTAGACTATGATACATGCACTACACGATACATACATAAACATATGACTATGGTTGGGACTAGATTGTGAGCCCCTCAGAGGGACAGTTAATGACAAGACTATATGTACTATGTACAGCACTGCGGAAGATGTCTGCGC
Organism: Hyperolius riggenbachi; assembly: GCF_040937935.1. NCBI lineage: Eukaryota > Metazoa > Chordata > Amphibia > Anura > Hyperoliidae > Hyperolius > Hyperolius riggenbachi. Next base: position 59,854,895 of record NC_090651.1, read on the forward strand.
TATACAAATACTAAATAATAATAATAATAATTAGGTTTCTGGCTGAATTTAGGCTGATGCAGTACACAACGTACAAAATGGCTTACAGGTAATTTCAACACGCACTGCATATTATTCCCCTACTTCTCCAGCTGAAGCGAAGGCCAAACAAACATGGATCCACAATTGAATTATTATTTTATTAGTTAAATTTTGTTCTATGTTGAAGTACAAAACAAAACTGCACCATGAAAATGCACATCCCCAATCAGCTACTGCCATGGTCGCAGGCCCAGACCAGCACAGCTGCATGCAGTGAGAAGATGAAGAGGAGGACATCACACAACAGCAACATCTTGGGAAAGGGAGCAAGGTGGCCAAAAAGAACAGCAGTGGCCATCAGTTAACAGCCACACCAGTCCACCCTCATCTGTTAACAGAGGTACATTGGAACAACTGTAGCTGTAACTCAGTGCCTGGATATGTACTGGTTAAGGGCTCTGCCTCAGCTCTGACACAAGAGACCAGGGTTTGAATCTTGGCTCTTCCTGTTAAGTAAGGGCCTGTTTCCACTACACGCAGATTGGACGCAGAATGGATGCAGAAAAACTGACTCCAATGATTGTCTATGGGCCTGTTTCCACAAAATGCAATTTTTCTGATGCAGATTTTCCCATAGGCATGCATTGGAGTCAGTTTTTCTGCTTTCAATCTGCGTGTAGTGGAAACAGGCCCTTAGCCGGCACCTATTCAATAAGGAGTCCTTGTGCAAAAACCCCTAACACTGCTACAGCCTACTGAGCGCACCCTAGTGGCTGCAGCTCTGGTGCTTTGAGTCCGCCAGGAGAAAAACACAATATCAATGTTATTTGTCTTGTCTTGTCATCACTCTGATCACAGGACCTCTGCCATCTAGGTGTTTTGCTACTTTGACTTTAAAAAAATAAAGTGTAATCTGCAACGTCTTTGAGAACAGCTTAAACTGGAGCCGGAAGCTTAACAACCTAGGGCCATCCAAGCAGATACAATCATCCTACAGGCAACCAACATAGAGCCCAACAGCAGAGGTGGAGAGGAAAGAGCTTCTCCTTGTAATCAGTTGAAAAGGGCGCCTGAGCCACCTGTATTAAAAGGGCGCCTCCATAGACTTTTATCTCGGCTACAAGGTGGTGAAAAGAGCGCCCCAAATCAAAAATCTGAGCAATGAAAGGGCACCCTTTTGTAACAGAATCAAAAACCTTGTAGCCGAATAAAAAATCTCTGCTACAAAAGGACGCCCCTTTGTAGCAGAGATTTTTGATTTGGCTACAAGATCTCCTACTGCAAGGTTTTTGATTCTGCTACAAAAGGGCGCCCCTTTGTAGCAGAGATTTTTGATTTGGCTACAAGATCTCCTACTGCAAGGTTTTTGATTCTGCTACAAAAGGGCGCCCCTTTGTAGCAGAGATTTTTTATTCGGCTACAAGGTTTTTGATTCTGTTACAAAAGGGTGCCCTTTCATTGCTCAGATTTTTGATTTGGGGCTGCAGGGGGCGTTAGGATTAGGCATTACAAGCAGGGGGTCTTAGGGTTAGGCACCACCAGGGAAGGGTTAGGCAACACCGAGAGGAATTAGGCACCACCAAGGGGGTCTTAGGGTTAGGCACCACCAGGGTAGGGTTCTGTGTGAAAGTAGGGAGATGTTCGGTCATAGTAATCACTTTTCTCGCTATATCACTTTTCTAGGCTATATCTAGAGCCCTTTTATAGCCCAACAAATTTTGCCTATAACAGCATCCTTTTTATAAACTATAACAAGCTTTTCGGCTACACTAGGCACCCTTTGTAGCCGAATTTGACATTTTGCCTATACCAGGCACCCTTTGTAGCCGAATTTGGCATTTTGGCTAAACCAGGCGCCCTTTGTAGTTGAATTTGGCATGTCGCCTACACCAGGCGCCCTTTGTAGCGGAATCTGGCTTTTTTCGTTCATATCAGGTGCCCTTTTTTCCAGGCTCCCTTTTTCAAATGTACGCTTCTCCTTGCCCTATGAACAAAGCTAGGTGTGTGTATGTATATATGTATGCCATGTGCTGAATGAATATCTAGATAAATGAGTGCCTCAGCATCACCTGACTAAAAAATGGCTGTACCGTACATCTGTTAATTTAAGCACTGGGTGAGTAAAGTGCTGTTACAAAGCGGCCTCATAATGGTACTTTAATTGGGGTTTTTGGTAAACTTCCCTGTCAACCAACTCTGCCTAAACAATGACATTCTCCTTCCGAATATTTGACCCTAACCTTCTCTCTAAACTAAACATCTACCTTATATCTTATTTTCCCACAATATTATTTTAGTGCCTAACCCTAACCCCCTCTCCACAACCTTAATTTTGCCCTGATGGTTAACTTTAACTAATGGTTAACTTTAACCCCTCTAATGGGATGCTCTATTCCCAGCCTTTTGTCATTGATGACATGTACTTTTTAAACTTTTTTCCTTTGGCTTAAAGATATCCCTGGTTGCTAGGCGGTGGAGTGTGATTTAGTTGCATCATATGAGGGAGACTTCCGCTTCTGGCGTCTTTAACCGGTTTGCTACACATCCGACTGTGCCATGAACAGTTGCAGGAGTGCAAAATGGCTGTTGGCTGGTTGGCTTTGCCGAGGAACCAACATGCTGGCCTGTTTTGCTGCTTAGTCTTCTCACTAAATTTTACACCTGTTCCAAATGCAGCCAACACTCTTCCATGTTTTGCCATGCCCATGAGCAGCAGCTGCCCGAGATCGGGGCTATGTGTCCCGTCCAGAAATCCAGCCCTGTCTTTTGGTCATTATTAGCGCACGTTTCTTCAGGCTCTTTGACTCAGCACACATTCATTGGTTACATTGATGGTGGCATTTCCATATCTGGTATGAGAAGCTTTGTTGATTTACAGGTAGTGTTGGAGTTTGACCTGAACATGTACATTCAATGCCATTTCAGTGCCAAACAGAAGGCTGGGGTGCATTAAAGTGAAACGGAACCAATTTAAATTAAACACTTTGTACCTGTAAATGTATGTTACATACTTACCTCGCTGTCAGTTCCTCTCAGCTCACCACTTTCTTCTAACAATGACAAGATTTTGCCAGAACTGAAATATATCAGTTGCTGTCAGTTATAACTGAAAGGACAACTTATGTGCAAGGTCATGTCCATGTTTCCCTATGGCTGAAGTGGGTGATATTACAGTTTAACAGTCTGCTGACCCGGAAACTGTTAAGGGGTAATCACCATTTTCAAAATGGAGGACAGGGAATTCCGTTGATCACACAGCACAAACAGTACGCAGGAGAAGAGGAAGAGATTCATGAACAGCCAGACTACATGGGAGGTAAGTATGACGTGTGTATGTTTACTTTGACTTATAATTTTCAGTTCAGATTTGCTTTAAAAGACAATTGTAGCGAGAGTTATTTGGAGGCTGCCATATTTATTTCCTTCTAAGCAATACCAGTTGTCTGGCTATCCTGTTGATCTTCTGCCTCTAATACTTTTAGCCATAGACCCTGAACAAGCATATGCAAATCAGGTGTTTCTGACATTATGGTCAGATCTGACTGGATTAGCTGCATGCTTTTTTCTGGTGTTATTCACACACTACTGCAGCCAAATAGACCAGCAGGGCTTCCAGGCAACTGGTATTGTTTAAAAGGAAATAAATAGGGCAGCCTCCACATTCCTCTGGCTACAGTTGCCCTTTAACCATTTCAACCGCCCAGACGTGATTCTCACGTCCAGGCGGCTGCTCTGTTACGGTGCGCTCCCGTGCGCAATTGCGGCCGCGCCCCCGTGCTGTCCCCCGGTACACCTGGGATCAGTGAACGGGAACATGATACCCGATCACTGAACTGTGTCCCCAGCAGAAAAAAATGAAGCTCTCTTACTAGAGGCTTCAGTCTTTCTGCAAAAAAAAGTTTCCCGTCCTCCTTGTCCTTCCGGTTAGAGAGAAGCACAAGGAGAAAAAAAAACTCAAGGTGGCCATCTTGTGGCCAAATAGTAAAACTACATCTACAAACAGTTTACATACCATTTTACACATATTATAACATTAAAATTTAACTGTTTATTTCCCAACACCAAAAAATTACCCAAATAAAATTTTTAGTGAAAAAAAAATTACAATAATAAAACAAACAAACAAACAAAAAAACATAAATAGTTACCTAAAGGTCTGAACTTTTTAAATATGCATGTGAAGGAGGTATACTACAAACAATTTTTAAATTATAAGCTTGTAAATAGTGATGGTTGCAAAACTGAAAAAATGAATAAAATATTGGCGCCATACATTCTGATAGGGCCAAAATTTAAATGGAGTAATAACCGAAACAAATGGGCAAATAAAATACATAGGTTTTAATTATGGTAGCATGTATTATTTTAAAGCTATAATGGCCGAAAAACTGAGAAATAAATGATTTTTTTAAATTTTTTCTTAATATTCCTGCTGAAATGCATATATAAAAAAACACTCAAAGAAAGCCTAATTAGTGGCAGAAAAAAAACAAGATATAGATCAATAAATTGTGATAAGTAGTGATAAAGTTATTAGCAAATGAATGGGAGGTGAAAATTGCTCTGATGCATAAGGTGAAAAATCCCCGCGGGCTGAAATGGTTAAATAAAATGCACCCAACCTGCTGTTTGGTGCTGAAATGGTGTTGTTGAGTGCCTGTCTTCGTGTACCGAAATCACTTGGTCCTGTATTTGAACGCCAACACTATTTACAGGTACACCACAAAGCAGCAGGAGAATGTGGCCTACTGGGCTCTTCTCTGAAACACTTCAGTCTTTCCCATCTAGGAGTATCTCCTCTCTTAATTCTCAATAGAAAATCCATATTTCCTCATGTGATTACAACAATGCATTCACTATACAGACAACTCAGCTGCTAACATATGGTCCTCTTTTTTTTTTTTTCCTCTTGTCTGGTGAAACCAGCTCTCTCCACAGCGATATTTCAATTTATTATTCTGAAAAGGAAGGCGACTGGTTTTTAGTGGTTACAGGAGGGTGACTCACAGCGCCGTCCCAGATGCTTGCGCTGTCGCAATGCAAGCAGATTTGAAACATCTTGTCGGAGGCACACATGAGTGCTCATGCCTGCTGCCCGTCTCCCAGAGGACAGACCAACACCTGCTGCTGGCAGAATGCCCGCCCCGCCGGGAACAAACGTTCTGTGCCCGCTGGGCGATAGGACAGGACAGACTATAGATTTTCAACTGAACTGGCTAAAGGCACCCTAGGTCTCCCCGCACCCATCCCGTCCTCCATATGCTTCCATTTCCTGGAGGAAGACAGCACTGACTGCCACGCGCAGGGAGAATCTGTAATGGTAAAATGGATCATGAGACACTCCTGCTAGAGCGACATGCAAGATTTGATGTTATTTTATTTATTCCTCTGCATCAGGCCACATTTTCCCCCGTAGCTTTCTAATCATATCGGAATATTCGGATCAGACTGGGCCTCAGAAAAGTTTGCACTTTAATGTCTCCGACTCAGTCACAAGCTACTGTATTAGCATTCATAGCAATGACACATACTGCAGTGCAATGTAGGGAATGCTTAGCTATTCACAGCTGTCTCTAGCCCTACAGAGCTCACAATCTAGTTCCACTACACAGTCACATGCACGGCTATGGTTACGTAGCTCAGTAATAGTGATGATCATGTCTAGGAGAACTCATGGAGAAGCATGTGATTTGTTTGATCCACTGATAGGTTTGCAAAGCTCTGATTTGCTGTGATCAAATCCTTCTTTAGTACATGATCATGACTGGCAAATCAGAGCCTAATGCTGGATACACACTATGAGATTTTCTGGCCCATTTACTGTCAGATCGATTATTTCCAACATGTCCGATTTGCTTTCCGATCGATTTCCGAGCACTTTCCGATTGATTTCCTATTAAAGTGCACGGAAATTGATCGGAAATGCCCCCCCTATAGATAGCCAAATGTGGCCCCTTCCCCCGTTCAGATAGCCAGATGTGCCTCCCTTTAGATAGCCAGATATGCCCCCCTTCCCGCATTTAGATAGCCAGCTGTGCCCTTCACCTTTAAATTGTTACTAAATAAATGAGTACTCACAGACAGGGGTCACCTGAAAGGTAAAATAACACTGAGATCACAAGCCTGTTCCAACTCTGATCTGCAAAAGGCGATTGGATCAGTTGCACGGCAAAATATTGTGAATGGTGGAATAAAAAATAAAACATTCACAAATAGGTGTGCCGCTAGTAGCTCCTGAACTGGAGAAGCTTGCCTATAAAATAATTAAAGGACAACTGAAATGAGAGGTATATGGAAGCTGCCATATTTATTTCCCTTTAACCAATACCAGTTGCCTGGCATTGCCCTCCTGGTCTGTTGGGCTGCAGTAGTGTCTGAATCACACCAGAAACAAGCATGCAGCTAATCTTGTCAGATCTGACAATAATATCAAACACCTGATTTGCAGCATGCATATTTAGGGTCTATGGCAAAAAGTATTAGAGGCAGAGGATCAGCAGAGCTGCCAGGCAACTGGTACTACTTAAAGGAGTCATCAGGGAAAAATGAATAAAATAAGTGCTACTTACCGGGGGATTCCTCCAGCCCCAAGCTCCCAGCATGTCCCTTGCCGCAGCTCTCCCCGCAGTTCACTTCCAGTCCCCGGCGATGACGTCAGGGCGACCTCCAGGTCGGCCTGTACTGCGCCTGCGCGAGTGGCGCTGTCGATCACCGCCACGTGGGCCGGAGCGGACTGCGCAGGCGCAGTAGTTCTCTCTCGCAGTAGTTCTCTCACCAGCGCATAGAGAGGCGGGGGAGCGGCCAGGGAGAGAGTGCCGTCCAATGACAGCTCTGGAAACCCTGCAGGAATGCCGCTGGCGGGCGTTTTGAACAGGAAATCCCTCTCCCACATGTTTACCTCCTAAATAGCGACAAATATTGCCCCTGTGTCCCATCTGCCACCCAACAAACAGATTGGGTTCTATTTAAAAGGAAATAAATATGGCAGCCTCCATATGTCTCACTTCAGTTGTGCTTGAAAAACAGCCTAAAATGGAGGAAAGCTAGTGAACCTACATCCTATAATAAGAGACCACAGCATAATTTTTAATAGGAACATAGTGAAGTGTTTCATCGGCAATAACCCACTTCTTCATAGCAAAATTAAATATCCCAGTGATTTAATAACAATCAAATCACTAGAGAAGAGATAGGTTCACCATCTTTCTTCTTTAAAAACTAGAACACACACTAGCCGAATGGTTACCAGGGTAAAAATATCAGACACTATGTCTAAAAAGACAAACCCTATAGGTATAAATAGGAGGTTAAATAGACTCCAAAATAAAAACACCAAGTGGTGCTAAAAAATGGGTCACCCTGCGGTGCGGGGCCCAAACGGTGTGTACCCTATTAGCGTAGCAGGGGCGCACCAATGCCAATATAGAGGGTCTTTGCTGATCCCCCCCGTTAAAAGAAAGCGGGGTGTAGCTATCTCATAGATGGCTGGTGCTTACACACTGGATATCGCAGTGCAGGATATGGGATATCACCCCTGGCCAACTGTGCATCAATAGTGGCCAGCGGGGTACCCAGAGTACTGCCGGCACTGCCAATCCCAGAGTGGGGCAGTAATGGAGGGTAGAAAGTGCACAGTGCTATACAAATGTGAATCACCCTAATATGAACATATTTCACCCTAACAGGCTTCCTCAGAAGGTGCTATACAATATATACAATGCTATACACAATATATACAAAGAACCCCCAATCACAGCCCCAGTAGCTTAAGTCAAAGCTACCTGTGTACTGACAAGCCACTGCTTAAATACCTGGTCCAGCAGGAAATGGGTCACACCCGGTGGGTGGGAAGGGGGTAGCCACACCCGGTGGGTGGAAAGGGGGTAGCCACTCCCTCCTAAACAACTCCCCCAGAGGTGTAATGGAGGCCAGCCCTCATCTGCGTAATAGGCCAAATGGCACATCCTGCAGCAGATATTGTTTAGGATGCTCACAAAATCTTCAAACAACGGAATAGGGCCTTCCCATAGTATAAGCACGTCGTCTATGAACCTGCCCCAATATAGTATGTGTGATGTAAAGAAGGATAGATCTTCCGTAAACTCCTTCCGAATCCACGTCTGCCCCCCCCCCCCCCTCTAAACCCCCCTTGTGGCCAGCTCCATGTGTATATAATCAGCCCATGCATCGTTTTATGTCTATATATGCTGTCAATTGTGCCACTGGCAGCCTCCTCTGGTTTCTGGGATATGTATAATGGCAAGAGGTGGTTGGCATGGTAACCCAGCACACACTCCTCATCACCCTGTCAGATGCGAGTGGGAGTGCCGCTGCTCAGTGCACGACACCCCACACGCCCACTGGTAGGGGGCGTTGTTGCCATGACCATCCCTGACGGCTGATGATGCAGGGACGCGCTGTATGTGACAGCGAGCGTCCGTTGCTATGGCTACCCGCACGTACGATGATGCAGGGACGCGCTGTATGTGACAGCGAGCGCCCGTTGCTATGGCTACCCGCACGTACGTTGGGCGTGCGAGCAAGTGGGCGGATGCGCTGTGACGCCACAGCGGCATTCGACACACATTCAGCTTCAGTGCGGCTGTGGCCTCTAGACTATTGGTCCAGCCGCGCTGCGTCACATGGGGGTGTCTCCTATTGCCATGGTAACACCTGCACGCATTTGGCTACACGGGGGGCGAAAGTGATATACCGAGCAGCCGCCGCTATACACATTTACAGCCACTGTACATCTATTGCATGGATCGGCCAGGATACAAATTGGCCAGATAACTACAGTGGGCTGCTGCAGGATGTGCCATTTGGCCTATTACGCAGATGAGGGCTGGCCTCCATTACACCTCTGGGGGAGTTGTTTAGGAGGGAGTGGCTACCCCCTTTCCACCCACCGGGTGTGGCTACCCCCTTCCCACCCACCGGGTGTGACCCATTTCCTGCTGGACCAGGTATTTAAGCAGTGGCTTGTCAGTACACAGGTAGCTTTGACTTAAGCTACTGGGGCTGTGATTGGGGGTTCTTTGTATATATTGTGTATAGCATTGTATATATTGTATAGCACCTTCTGAGGAAGCCTGTTAGGGTGAAATATGTTCATATTAGGGTGATTCACATTTGTATAGCACTGTGCACTTTCTACCCTCCATTACTGCCCCACTCTGGGATTGGCAGTGCCGGCAGTACTCTGGGTACCCCGCTGGCCACTATTGATGCACAGTTGGCCAGGGGTGATATCCCATATCCTGCACTGCGATATCCAGTGTGTAAGCACCAGCCATCTATGAGATAGTTACACCCCGCTTTCTTTTAACGGGGGGGATCAGCAAAGACCCTCTATATTGGCATTGGTGCGCCCCTGCTACGCTAATAGGGTACACACCGTTTGGGCCCCGCACCGCAGGGTGACCCATTTTTTAGCACCACTTGGTGTTTTTATTTTGGAGTCTATTTAACCTCCTATTTATACCTATAGGGTTTGTCTTTTTAGACATAGTGTCTGTTCTTTAAAAACTAGATATTTCTCCATACAGAACAATACGGCCTATTGAATGGTAACAGAGCCTGGTGATAATGTGTAGTTCTGCCCCTCCAGCTGTATATTGTATAAGCCACTGAAAGGAAGGGAAAAAAAGACCAGCAGTTATTATTACAGGAAACAGAAAACAGCTCTCTCTCTCTCTCTCTCTCTGTTTTTTTCCCCCTACAAGAGCTTTACGTCAATTTCAGATTTACATTTATGGCATTATTTAGGCATAGTTTGGTTTATTCAATTTAACTGGGGGTTCCTCTTTAATCAGCAGAAATAAAACCTGAACTTTTAAAATTTCCTTTAAATTTTGCTTTTGAAATGTAAGAAAAGCACTCAGAAAAATAATCTCCAGAAACAATAAGATTGGGACGTTAGAAAATCAGATACGGTAGGAGCCAGGGTAATCTGACTCCGTGAGATTAAATAGAATGAGGATTTCTGATGGTCCATTGACTCTGAGACACTATCTGCTCGTTGCTTTGTGATAATCACTGGAGAGACTTGAAGGAGAACGAGTACAAAGCAGAGTGGCTGCAGCATCCAGCACAGGCATAGGAAGACTGGGAGACTGTTTATCCTGAAAGGTCACCCCTTATGTCATGTGCTTCAGTCTTAAAGAAAACCTGTCACAAAAGAAAACCATCTGGGGCAGGGGTCCCCAACCTTTTCCAGCCCGGGGACCACTTTCTGACCAAATTCTTCTCCGGGGACCCGTGTGTGTGTGTGTGGGAAGGGGGGGGGGAGGGGTCGGTAAGGGGGGAGGATGGGTGGCATTCTTGTGTACAGTGTCGTGCGCAGCGGGTTTTGGGGGGGCGGAGGGCTGGGGTGCGGCGGCATAGCTAGCATAGTTGCCCCAGTATAGGGAGTTTAGTTGCCCCAGTGTGGCTAGTATAGTTACCCCAGTATAGCTAGTATAGTGCCCCAGTATAGCTAGCATATTGCCCCAGTATAGCTAGTATAGTGGCCAGTATGGGTAGGTAGTGCCTCAGTATAGCTAGTATAGTGCCCAGTATGGGTAAGTAGTGCCCCAGTATAGCTAGTATAGTGCCCAGTATAGCTAGTATAGTGCCCCAGTATAGCCAGTATAGTGCCCAGTATGGCTAGTATAGTGCCCAGTATAGCTAGTATAGTGCCCAGTATAGCTAGTATAGTGCCCCAGTATAGCTAGCATAGTGCCCCAGTATAGCTAGTATAGTGGCCAGTATGGGTAGGTAGTGCCTCAGTATAGCTAGTAAAGTGCCCAGTATGGGTAAATAGTGCCCCAGTATAGCTAGTATAGTGCCCAGTATAGCTAGTATAGTGCCCCAGTATAGCTAGTATAGTGCCCAGTATGGGTAGGTAATGCCCCAGTATAGCTAGTATAGTGCCCAGTATAGCGCCCCAGTATGGGTAGGTAGTGTCACTAAAGCTGCCGTTAGTTTTTTGGGGAGCTCGAGTAAGTTTGCAGTGCATGCTACAGCAGTGGCGTGCCTACTTGCGCTGCCACACTGAGCTGTGCTGCTTGTACAGTGTAGCTTACAGAATTAACCCCTAGTGACTTGTCTGTGAGCCAGATGTAGCCATTATGATTGGAGAAATATTTAACATATGTGTGTGGTACATTGGTCAGATTTTTGAAATGTTACAATCCGTAAGATTGTATTGTATTGCAATTCTTGAATTGAAAAGATATTTAAAAATTGTATGGAGTGTGTCCACCTTTACAACGTGGCTCCCTCTGCTGGGTGACATGGTGGGCCATACATGGTACAATTTTTTTCGATTAGATAATTTGATTATTCCGTTAGATCGAGTATAAAGATTTTTACAACATGTTAGATCGGATTTTTATTGAACAATTGGGATAATAGTTGATCAGAAAAAGATTCAGGGCTTCACTAATCACAGGGCACCCAAAGCTGGATTTATACTTTTTCCATCATAGGCCAACCTTCTTGTGTCCACCCCTCATTTTAAAGGGAACCTGAAGTGAGAGTGATATGGAGGCTGCCATATTTATTTACTTTTAAACAATATCTGTTTAGAGGCGTAGCTAGGGTTTTCAGCATCCGGGGACAAAGACACAGTTGTCCTCCGGCCAAAATGGGCGTGGCCACGCATCAGAATGTGGTCGTGGTCACAAGTGGAGTGAAATGTGCTGTTTAGATAGCCAGATGTGCCCCCTTCCCCCACCCCTGTATATATCCATATGTGCCCCCTCCCCCTGCTTAGAAAGTGCCCCCCCCCCCCATAGCTCTGCCTCTGTACTTGTTGCCTGGCAGTCCTGCTAATCATTCTGGCATCAGTAGTGTCTCAATCACACACCTGAAACAAGCATGCATCTTATCTAGTCAGACTTCAGCAGGCCCAGATTTACCTCACAGGAGCCTATAGGCACAGATGTCCTGGTACCCTAGACTCCGCCCTCCATGAACCTACAAACCTCCCACCAATCTGCACTGCAGGTGCGCTGGCTGTCCCAGCTGTCATTTCTCCCATAATAAGTTACAGGCGCCCCTTAGTAGTATTAGGCAGCAGAACTGTCCTCAGGACTGTCCATTAGGACTCTGCATAGGGAAGGAGGGAGGCGCTCGGGTGGGGAGTGAGGCACCTCTTTTCATCATCGGGTGCCTGTAGACGTATGCCCACAGTGCCTTATGGTAAATCCAGCCCTGGACTTCAGTCAGAAACATCTGATCTGCATGCTTGGTCGCAGTCTATGGCTAAAAGTATTAGGGACAGAGGATCAAACGGACAGCCAGTCAATGTGCATTGGTTAAAATAAATAAATATGGCCGCCTACATATCTCTCTCACTTCAGGTGTGCTTTAAGTGCAGATCAGGACTGTAACTTACATAGGCCAAACCCCCCAGCAAAGTTAGAGAGGCCCACGCACCCCCCCCCCCCCCTTAATTACACGTCTGGCTGAACTTGTAAGAAGAAAAACAATAAATAGAATAAGGTGCTTGTTTGTGCTCCTGAGTTCCTAAATCCCTCCAGCACCCCCAGATTTTCCAGAGCAGCCACAGCAGTATGTAATACTTTATCTTATTCCAGCGGGACAGGTCCGCTTCACTCCTCAGTGCGGCTTCTGACACTACATGTCATGTGACAGGAAGCCGCATGGAAGCTAATAGGCTGCATGGTGTGGCGACACCGAGGAATGAAGAGGACCTGTCCCGCCGGAATGAGGTGAGGTATTATGCAAAATCTGGGGCCTGTTGGAAGGAGAGTTCTGGGCTCAGGAGTGCAGGCAAGGAACCTCTGCTGTATTGTAAATGCAGAGCTCCTTTTCCACTGATGTGATTTGATTCCATCCAAATGCAGTCAGGACAATGATTTTCATTAAGCCTCAGATTATTATTACAACAATCTAGTATGTGAACTAGAGTGGAGCGATGTGATGGAACCTGGCTGGAGAAGATTCTTACAGAGACGATGTGCCACGTAGCTATAACTTAGTAACATGGGCATTTTTCCTGTTTTTTTTAGATTGACCAGAGGGGTGCCTCAAAGAGGAATTTTAACTGTGGATTGAAATTCATCCCAATCAGTAGTCGATAACTTCTTTTGCATGAGAAACTTTTCATCAGGGATGTCTGTATGGCTAATATTATCGTGAAACGCCTCCCACAGAGTGATGTCATGACCATGGTTATGACAGTTTCATTTCTGTGAACCTTACTGCATTGTGGGAAATATTGTCTGTTTCCAACTGCCAAGCATACAGCATCTCCATCTGCGGAATGTTCGTTGACTGAGAGTTCTATGCATAGACATCACCTGTCAGCAGTAAGATGCTGCCACCTGGGATACATTTCAGAATGGAAATCTTTGTGGCAGGGGAGGGGGTTCCAGATAAGGTTAGGCATTGGTGCAGGAGTCAGTTAGGGTTAGGCAGCAGTGCGGGGGCCAGCTAGGGTCAAGCATCAGTGTGGGGGTCAGGGTCAGGCATCAGTACAGGGGCAGATAGGATCAGGCATCAGTGTGAGGGTCAGTTAGAGTTAGACATTAGTGCAGCGGTCAGTTGGGGTTAGGCATCGATAAGTTAGAGTTAGAAATTGGTGCGGGAGTCAGTTGGGGTTAGGCATCGGTTCGGGGGTCAGTTAAGGTTAGGCAGCGGTGCGGGGGTCAGCTAGGGTCAAGCATTAGTGTGGGGGTCAGGCATCAATACAGGGGGCAGATAGGGTCAGGCATTAGTGCGAGGGTCGGTTAGAGTTAGACATTAGTGCAGGGGTCAGTTGGGGTTAGGCATCGATCAGTTAGAGTTAGAAATTGGTGCTGGGGTCAGTTGGGGTTAGGCATCGGTCAGTTAGAGTTAGACATTGGTGCGGGAGTCAGTTGGGGTTAGGCATTGGTGCGGAGGTCAGTTAGAGTTAGACATTGGTGCTGGGGTCAGTTGGGGTTAGGCATCGATCAGTTAGAGTTAGAAATTGGTGCAGGAGTCAGTTGGGGTTAGGCATTGGTGCAGGGGTCAGTTACAGTTAGACATTGGTGCAGGGGTCATTTGAGGTTAGACATCAGTGCAGAGGTAAGTTAGGTTAGGCATCGGTGCGGGGTCAGTTAGAGGTAAAATTCGGAGTGGTGATCAGTTAGGGTTAGGTATTGATAAAAGGAGGGCTCATGTGAGAGCATAAATGCAAAAACGGCGCCGGGAAATTTGGGCGCAGGATGAAGCTGAGACATGGCTCACCCTGCTCCTGCACAAGTCCCGGCGGCGTTAATTACTATTCCCCCTCCAGGCCACCATGGACTTAGGGGAAAGACGTAATTTGGCTGCTAGCTAGTGCTGGCGACTGTATTACACTGTTTTTAAAGTAATCTGGGCACCGTTTTTCCACAGTGCCCAAATTACTGTCTGGGATATAGCCATAAGTCACATTACGGCCTATGGCGCTGCGCCTGGTGGGCCCACATTTCCAGTGCTGTTTTGGGCAGTTTCACTGAGAAAGGGTTAGGTTTAGCAATAGTAAAATATTGGTAAAATTTACCAATTTTACTATCGGAATTATCACTGCCCAATAAGAGAATCAGGAATCAGGAATCGTTTATTTCGCCAAGCATGACTGGGTCATGCACGGAATTGGGTTTGGCACAGTACATTTGGCTCAGAAGAGACATAAATCAATAACATAGATAAGCAACAGGAGCAGAAATTTACAGTTACACATGTCAGTATCAGACGGTTACTTGCATTTCAATAACATTTACATTTTACATTACATTTGCATTTCCAGTTAACATACTAGAGCAGCAGTTGGCTCTGTCCGTGACAGTTCTATATGTCGTGGGGGGTGCCCTGATGGGAGTATGTGGAGGGAGTTCAGGAGGCTGACAGCTGAGGGGAAGAAGGAATTACTGTGCCTAGCCGTCTTTGTGTAGATGGCACGAAGCCTCCGTCCCAATGGCATCGGACTGAAGTAGCAGTGGCCCGGGTGAGAGGGGTCGTTAGCGATCTTCAGAGCCCTCGATCTCAGTCTTTTGTTGTGTAGGAGGGCAAGTGAGGGGAGAGGTCTCTCAATGACCCTCTCCGCCGCCCTGATGACCCTCTGAAGTAAGTGCCTGTCACTGGCGGTTGCGCCAGCGTACCAGACCAGAATGGATGAGCAGAGGATCGACTCAATGGTAGCGGAGTAGAAATTGGTCAGAATCTCTTGGGCCATGCCAAACTTCCTCAGCTGGCGGAGGAAGTACAGTCTCTGCTGGGCTTTTCTCTGTATTGCAGTGATATTGGGCCTCCAGGTGAGGTCACTGGAGATTGTAGTGCCCAGGAGGCGAGCGCAGGGTACTCTTGCCACCTCCGTACCATCGATGTGAATTGGGGGTGGGGTGGAAGCAGACCTTCTGAAGTCAACAATTAGTTCTACAGTTTTCGCGGTGTTAAGTACCAGCCTGTTCTCCTTGCACCAGAGGGAGATTCTCTCCACCTGCTGACAGTACTCCTGGATATTGTCCTCGGTGATGAGTCCAATGATAGTAGTATCGTCGGCGAACTTGATGACCTTAACTGAGTCTGCCCTGGATCTGCATTTGTTTGTGTAAAGGGAGAACAGCAGTGGAGACAGGACGCATCCTTGAGACGCGCCTGTGTTCGTGGTCATACTTCGTGAACTGATGTCCCCCAGCCTGACGACTTGGGTCCTGTTGGTGAGAAAGTCTGTGATCCAAAGTCGTAGGCTTGGGTGCACTCCCAGTGCAGCTAGTTCTTCCTGCAGAATGCGTGGACAGATGGTGTTAAACGCCGAGCTGAAGTCCAAGAGTAGTATTCTGGCGTACGTGTCCGGTCTATCCAGGTGGTCATAGATAGATTCAAGGCAGATGTTTACTGCGTCATCAGTGGACCGGTTTGCCCTATACGCGAACTGATAGGGATCCAGAAGGGGCAAGGTGTAGAGTTTGAGGTTGGATAGAACTGCTCGCTCCAGGTTTTTCATTATGACGGACGTAAGGGCCACTGGTCTAAAGTTGTTAAGCTCGGAAACCCCTTGTTTCTTAGGGACAGAGATGATGGTCGACCTCTTGAAGCAGGCCGGGACCTTCCCTTCTCTTAGTGACTTGGTGAAAATGGCGGAGAGGATGGGAGCGAGTTGCCTGGCGCAGGTTTTCAGGCAGGCTGGAGTCACTCCGTCAGGGCCAGGGGCTTTCCTGATGTTTAGTGTTGACAGGAGTTTCAGGACATCATATCATAACAGAATATTGTTAATTTTACTTTAATTCTACTAGCAGCCATTTCCGTAGCTCAAATTACCGCGGCACCCGTTTAACATGTACGTGATGTAGTGTTCTGGCGGTTGACAGGAGAGGATTGCCGGCAGGCCATACAGGCGCACTTGTTCTACTATACACTGTAAGTGTATTTTTATGCGTGTTTTATTCAAGTAAAAAATTTATTGCACTAGCGGTGCGCTCCTCTTTTCTTGCAGTGTTCTAATATAAACCAGTGTAATATACAAATATGTGCAGTAGATGATGACTTGTTATCAATGTTTAGCTTTTTTCTGTATCAGATATTTAAAACAAACCTAAAAATTTAATTCAAATATTCAAGCTATTCCACTGAAATAAATGGCAGAATCCCACTCTGTTTATTTTTACTTACAATGTAAGCAAGGAGTATTTTGACTGTAGTCCACTTAAACATTTATACAGCTGTATGCGCTTAAAGGAAAGGGTTTTATTATGAGATTGTTGAATGCAGCAGATATTGCTATGCATAATAGCTCTATATTACAAAACGCAATGCTCAGGCCATTGTTCCCACACAAACCCCCACAAAATAGTAGAGGCAGTTATATATTCTTGGGTATACATATTAGTTTATCTTCACTTTTAGTTGGGTGGACATCCAAAATTAGAAATGGCCCGAACGGTTCGCGTCGAACTGTGAACATATAGTGCATTCGACCCGCCCCCTATACCACATAATTGGGCTAAACTTTGACCCTCTGCATCACAGTCAGCAGACACATGGTAGCCAATCAGGCTGCACTCCCTCCTGGACCCCCCCCCCCCATAAAAACGCTGCAGCGTCAGCCATCTTCTCACTCTGTCTGTTACCTGCTGCTAATGAGAGAAGGGAGAGGTTGCTGGAGAGATAGGGAAAGCATTAGTTAGGTCTTAATAGCTTGCTCATTGCTGATATTTGTTGCTGAAAAGCACCACAAAAAAGCTCTTTTGAAAGCTAATGTTCTTGTGATGTGTTTTTTTGTGTGTGCCACTGACATTACATATACAGCCCTATCTGTCGCAGCTGGCCCTTGCTAATTGCTATACTGTGTCAGGCCCAGCAAATTCAGTGCATACCTTTCACTGCATCTGGGTGACTGCACATTGTATTATACCACCAGTCAGTGCATACCTTTTCACTACATCTGTGTGACTGCAAATTGTATTATACCACCAGTCAGTGCATACCTTTCACTGCATCTGTGTGACTGCAAATTGTATTATACCACCAGTCAGTGCATACCTTTCACTGCATCTGGGTGACTGCACATTGTATTATACCACCAGTCAGTGCATACCTTTCACTGCATCTGTGTGACTGCAAATTGTATTATACCACCAGTCACTGCATACTTTTCACTGCATCTGTGTGACTGCACATTGTTTTATATATCAGTCAGTGTATACCTTTTCACTGTATCTATGTGACTGCACATTGTATTATACCACCAGTCACTGCATACCTTTTCATTGCATCTGTGTGACTGCACATTGTATTATACCACCAGTCACTGCATACCTTTCACTGCATCTGTGTGATTGCACACTGTTTTATACCAGCAGTCAGTGCATACCTTTTACTGCATCTCTTTCACTGCACATTGTATTTTACCAGCAGTCAGTACCTTTCACTGCGTCTGTGTGACTGCACATTGTATTATACCAGCAGTCAGTACCATGGGTCCACGCAGGCAAGGACAGGACCCTCTAGTGATCTCATGGTGATGTCAGACATGCGGACATTCTTTAGTCCAATGCCTCGCCTTAGCCCTTCCGGATCCATCCTCCACCAACGCTTTGACCGGCAGGTAGCCGACTACCTGGCCTTAAGTGCAGATTTAAACACTCTGAGCAGCGATGAACCCCTGGACTACTGGGTGCGCAGGCTTGACCTGTGGCCAGAGCTGTCATAATTTGCCATCCAACTTCTGTCTTGCCCTGCCTCAAGCTTCCTGTCAGATAGGACCTTCAGTGCAGCTGGAGGCATTGTCAGTGAGAAGAGCAGTCACCTAGGTCAAAAAAGTGTTCAGTCCCTCACCTTTATCAAAATGAATGAGGCATGGATCCTGGAGGGCTACTTCCTGCCCGGAGACTAAGTCAGTCCCTACACACAGCATCTCTGCCTGCCTGCCGGCCGCTGCTGCCTGACCCAAGACTAAGTCAGTCCCCACACAGCATCTCTGCCTGCAGGCCACTTGACTGCCTCCTCCGCCACCACAAACACGGTCCAGGACTCCAGGTGGATTCCTAAATTTTTAAGGCCGCTGCTATAATAATTTTTCTGCTGCATGTACATGCCTGCCTAATTTTTCTGCCGGTACTGCGGCTGCAACAACAAAACAAAAGGCATGTACATGTGTCAATTCCCCTTCGTGATCGTTACCTTGCCACGGTGAAGGGGCTTACGGATGTCAGTAGGCATCTGGGTGCATCTCGCCGGACTCCTTCAGAGGGGGTGAGGCGTTATGCGCTCACGCGCATTGCGTAGTGTAAACGGTGGTGCCGTACGGCGTTATGGTGAGCAATGTGCGCGCACATAGACGGCGTCTGTTTGTACATGTGCGTCATTGCGCACGCGCGTAGTGCGTTACGCCGTTCGTGCCCAAACGTCCTATTTAAGGCTGGAGAGTTCCACTATCTGGTTGCTATAGTATTGCAGCTAGTGCGTGCTCCTGTAACGTGACCTTGTGTCTGCCTGATCTCTGTTCCTGATTCCTGATGCTGAACTTGGCTTGTCTGACTACCCGCTCTGTCTTTGACTTCTGCTTCGTACGACTACCCGCTCTGTTGCTGAACCTGGCCCATCTGAAAACTCGCTCTGTTACCGACCTGCTGCTTGTCCGAGGACCTGAACTGTTGCCGACTACTGCCTGTCTATATACTCACCTGTCTGCCGGATCTCTGCCTGTTCCTGGGTCCATCGGTTGGCTGAGTCCCTGCAGTACCAGACTCAATCCATGGGAGCGCTTCAGTTCCACTTTGGTCACACGCCCAGGCGTCACGCCATCGGTCCTGCTAGCGCTCCTGCCCTTTGTTTACTGGCTACCCCTGTACCCATTCTAGGGCAACCAGTTAATAAGTCGCAGGGGTTGCTGCCCTCAGCATATCGGTGTCCTCCAACAGAGGTACGTGATAGAATACGACAGCCACCAAATGGAGACCGCTGATGCAGCAAATGTGCTAAGTACCCTGTGCAAACAGATATCAGTATTAACAGATGCCATTAAAGAACTACAATCTGGTCATCTACAACTGGAAGGACGGATCAATGCAATAGCTAGTGGCAACCCTCCAGTATCCCCTCCTCCACCCCCTGTTGCTCCCGCTAATCCAGTTCCGGCAGACTCTCCATCTGGAGTTATGACAGTCGCTCCAGACCCACGTGCTCCACTTCCTGAATGCTTCAATGGAGATCGAACAAGATTTCGGGCCTTTCAGCATTCCTGTCAGTTATTCTTTGCTTTACAACCCCAAGCCTTCACAGAAGATTCAACTAAGGTGGGGTTTGTGATTTTGTTACTCCAGGGTGAACCTCAATCATGGGCACACCAGTTCATGGATCAAAAGCATAAATCTTTAACCAATCTTCAACTATTCTTTGAAGCTATGGCGGCTCTTTATGATGATCCCCAACGGAGTTCCACTGCTGAGTCAGCTCTTCACAATCTGCGACAGGGACGCAGACCCGCGGAGGAATATAATTTAGAGTTTCTTCAATGGGCATCTGACACAGGTTGGAATGAATCAGCACTTAAATATCAGTATAGGATGGGAATTTCGAATTATATTAAAGATGAATTGGCCTGAACTGGTATTCCAGCAACTTTAGATAATCTGATACTCACAGCAATCCAGATTGATAGACGCCATTGTGAACGTCAAATGGAGAAAGTCGGTACTAGCACTAATCGATCTATTTGGGTTCCTACTGTACCTGTCTCAGCTTCTGCTAGCCCATCTCAGTCTGACCAACCTGAACCAATGCAACTGGGACTTATTCGGCCTTCCCTTTCTAATGAAGAAAGAGCAAGAAGACGGCAACAACGTCTATGCTTCTATTGTGATGGAGCTGGTCACTTTATTGGTTCCACTAGTTCCC
This sequence comes from Hyperolius riggenbachi, assembly GCF_040937935.1. NCBI lineage: Eukaryota > Metazoa > Chordata > Amphibia > Anura > Hyperoliidae > Hyperolius > Hyperolius riggenbachi. The sequence continues at coordinate 59,875,268 of NC_090651.1, forward strand.
AAAATGCAGGTTCCTCCAAAACAGTATCTAATAATGTCTCTATTACTGTTTGTTTCCAGTTACCGAGAAGAACCCTTGAGACCACAGCTATCATCGATTCAGGGGCATGCAGTTGCTTCATGGATGTCACTTTTGCTACTATTCATCAGATACCAATTCAAGGTAGGAAGAAGCCTCTTCATATTCACTTAGCTGATGGATCTACAATCAGCTCTGGACCTGTGTCATCAAATAATCAGTTCCAATCAACACTCTAATATGCAATCAGCATCAAGAACTTCTCAAATTTTATTTAGTCTCATCCCCTCTACACTCTGTGATTTTGGGTTTGCCTTGGCTCCGTGCTCACAACCCAGCTATAGACTGGTCCTTAGGTACAATCTCCTTCAATTCTATTTATTGTGGTAGTTGTTGTTTTCACACTGAAGAGAAACCAACTGGTCCTTTGTTATGTACATCATCTTTGCAAGAAATCATTCCGGAACAGTATCATGCATTTCTAGATGTGTTTGATAAGAAGAAAGCTCACAGAGACTGAAAGGAACTATGATTTGGGGGACAGAGAACTCCTTGCATTTAAAGTGGCTTTGGAGGAGTGAAGATATTTATTGGAGGGTGTCACTCAGAAAATACTCATATTCACAGATCACAGGAACCTGGTGTACTTTAAGACGGCTAAAAGACTCAACCCTAGACAAGCCAGATGGGCGTTGTTTTTCTCCCGATTTTCGTTCCATATTACGTACCGGCCTGGGTCTTAGAACACTAAGCCTGATGCCCTGTCTCGCATGTTTCCAGATGATGACTCTCGGACTTCACCTGATACAATTTTGTCCAGTCAAAATGTTCTTTTAGTTCAGCCAGAACTAACTAATCAGTTACGCCAAGCATCCTTGGAACCTCCTACTAAGAATTGATTCAAAAGGATGGTTTATGGTGGTATAAGGATAAGACCTATGTGCCTGAAGATTCACTTTCTACTGTACTCAAACTATGTCATGATCACTGTCTGGCTGGTCATTTCGGGATATTTAGGACTCAATATTTACTACAAAGGGATTTCTGGTGGCCTGATCTTAGGAATGATCGTAAGAGATATGTGGAAGCCTGTCGGTTGTGTAACCAATGCAAAGGATCTAAACTCAAACCTTGGGGTCTTCTCGATCCTCTACCTGTTCCTCCAAGATCCTGGCACTCCATATCAATGGACTTTATTGTTGAACTACCATGTTATAACGATTTCAATACAATATTTGTTGTGGTGTATCGACTATCGACAATGGCACATTTTGTGCCCATGCAAGGGACACCATCAGCTAAAACGACTACTAGACTTCACGGAGTTCCTTGTGACATCATTTCTGACAGGGATACTCAATTTACTTCTCGGTTCTGGAAGACACTCTGTAAATTATTGGATATTCAACTTCACTTTTCATCTGCATACCACCCTCAATCAAATGGTCAAAGGGAACACACGAATCAGACACTGGAACAGTATCTCAGATGCTTTGTGACCTTCTATCAAGAGAACTGGTGTCAGTTACTTCCACTAGCAGAATTTGCATATAATAATTCTACACATTCTTTCATTCATCGATCACCTTTTTTTTTTTTTTTACTAACTATGGCTTTCACCCCTCTTTCCTGCCTAATTTGACTGTTGAAACCCCAGTTCCTGCTGCTGAAGAGATGATTAAGTTCTGGTCACAGAACAACAAGTTACTCCAAGATGCTATGTCACATGCCCAAGACATTTTTAAGAGGAAGGCTGATAGTCACAGAAGAGGTGATCTGGAGTTTAAAGAAGGGGATCTGGTATGGCTTTCCACGATGAATCTTAAACTGGCTTGTCCATCTCAGAAACTTGGGCCAAAGTTCATTGGTCCTTTTCCTGTCAAGAGGAGGATTGGTTGGGTAGCCTATGAACTCATACTTCTTAAGATCAATCCGGTCTTTCGTGTGGCCTTACTGAAGCCTACTGTTCCTGATCCATTTCCTGGTTGCAGACAGGATCCTGCACCTCCAGTCTTAGTTGATGGTGAAGAAGAATTTTAAGGGGAAGCAATTTTGGATTCTCGAAGAAGTATCTGATCAAGTTGAAAGGGTATGGTCCTGAAGAAAGTACCTGGGAGTCAGTTGGTGATGTACATGCACCTAGATTGGTTAAAGACTTTCACCAGAGGTTTCCTGCTAAACAAGGCCCAATGGGCATATGGAGGCTGCCCCTTAGTTGAGAGGCATTGTCACGGTCACTTACCTGTCCAGTCGAGGCGGCTGATACGTACGGATGTCGGCAGGCATCTGGGTGCATCTCGCCGGACTCCTTCAGCAGTAGGTTTGGAGTTGTGCACTCACGCGTGTTGCGCGGCGTAAACGGTGGCGCCGTACGGTGTTATGTGAGCGCTGCGCGCGCGCATAGACGGCATCTGTTTGAACATGTTGCAATGACGTGTTGCGCGTGTGCATCATTGCGCACACGCGTAGTGCGTTACGCCATTCACGTCCAAACGTCATATTTAAGGCTGGAGAGTTCCACTATCTGGTTGCTGTAGTTTTGCAGCTAGTGCGTGTTCCTGTGACGTGACCTTGTGTCTGCCTGATCTCTGTTCCTGATGCTGAACTTGGCTTGTCTGACTACCCGCTTTGGCTTTGACTTCTGCTTCTTACAACTACCCGCTCTGTTGCTGCACCCGGCCCGTCTGAGAACCAGCTCTGTTACTGACCTGCTGCTTGTCTGAGGACCTGAACTGTTACTGACTAATGCCTGTCTATATACTCACCTGTCTGCCGGATCTCTGCATGTTCCTGGGTCCATCGTTGGCTGAGTCCCTGTAGTACCAGACGTAGCCCGTGGGAATGCTTCAGTTCCACTTTGGTCATGCGCCCAGGTGTCACGCCATTGGTTCCTGCCCTTTGTTCACTGGCTACCCCTGTACCCATTCCAGGGCAACCAGTTAATAAGTTGCATTAGTTGCTGTCCTCAGCACATCAGTCTCCTCCAACAGAGGTGCGTGATACACGGCTATCTGTTTGCGGTGCGTTACACAATAAATTTGGTCAGTCAGCGTGAAGCAGTATTCTACACTACCTGACCCATGTATAAACACGCAAGATGTTTTCAAGCACTTTAGGCCTCCAATTTAGGAATGCAATGTGATTTCTGCCTTTTATAGATCATAACCCTGCTGTACGTCAAATCTGGAATTTTCCCCGGGACTTTTGCCGTGTATCCCACTACGCCATGCCACCCTCCAGGTGTTACACCCCTTGAAACATCTTTTCCATCACTTTTGTGGCCAGAAACAGTGTTTGTAGTTTTTCAAGTTCGCCTGCCCATTGAAGTCTATTGCGGTTCGCGATGTTCGCCAGTTCGCGTTTGCGGTTCGCGAACCGAAATTCGCAGGTTCGCGACATCTCTAGAGGAAATTACATCAGGATTGGCTTCAGTCAGAGCCAGTAAAGATGAAAAATGCCTGGAACAGTTTTCTTTATTTACTGTATAAAATTCACTGAAATCAAAACATGGATAGTACAAAACATATGTAAGTAAAACAATATTTATCTACTTATAATGAGTTTTTGTTTTTCTGCTTTGTATTAGTAGCAGCCATACTATTCCAGAAAAAAATACACATATATAATTACAAAATTTCACAGTCTAATCAACAGATGGCCCTCCAAGTTTGCTTGTAATATTTATTATTTTTTTAATACAAAAAAAGAGAAGAAGTTAAACATCCATTATAGCAGTAAACCTATAAATTAAAATATTTTAATAAAATTACACATTCCCTTTAATTTTAACCACCAAAAACAAAAGCAAAAAACCAACAAAAAGATAAGAATAAATGTTACTGTAACACTTTAGCTGTCCTAGATAGAACTGCTTTTTTATCAATTGAACTTTTTTTCTTTTTTTACATTGTTAGTTGTTTTTATGATTTTTTTTATTATGTGATTAGTAATTGTTATTCTTTTTATACTGCATACATTACACCTATTATTTTTTATGCATGTAATTTCCTTTTGTAAGATACTTCTTCTCCAAATGTTTAATAAAAAAAAAAAGCAAACTCTGGCACCGATTCAGCATCTGGCTTCAGAACATTTGTGATTTGATATTTGAGATATGTACAACATGTTCACAGTGACTTCTCCAGCAGAAAACACAGGAGTTCAAACCAAGTCAATTAATTCACAGATTGAATGGATAGGAGCCCAGGATCCTGCGCCTCATGCTGGAGGAGGCCTCTTTGAATCGCCTGCCAACAGATATGTGTTTATAAATTCATCCGACGGAACTATTGGGCACTCATGATTCGTCTAACCTTATGCGATCTTTTCATTATATTGGCAGATCGCTACTGACTTGTTTTCTTTTTGAAAATTATACTTTATGTTCATAACAAATTTTCAACATATTACCCTTAGGAAAACATATGCGTGGTTTAATTTAATAATACAAGCTTGCAAATATTCAATAAATACAAAAGAATATATTTTGACTCTGTAGTAGGAGAGATATGGAGGCTGTCATATTTATTTCCCTTTGAAAAACAAATATTTCGTGGCTGTCCTGCTGATCCTGTGTGTCCAATACTTTAGACCACAGGCCCTGAATGAGTATGCAGATCAGATGCTCTTACTAAAGACTGACCACTTGTTTGTAACCACATACTTGCTTGGCAGTTCAGCAGATTCTCATAATTTTGACTCTGCTACAGCTGCAGTGCTGGCCACAAAGAGTTAATCCCTTGGCAGCACAGAAACAGAGCTGTACAATAAAAGCTGTTCACTAGCTGAGAAACAGCCACACAGTTGTCAGCTCCATTATCCAGGATCTCTGGGTTAAAAGACTGACATCTCTAAAGGGCATTTCTAGGAATAACCTTAATCAGATATGAAAACTGTGTGAGTACAGTCCCGTCTTTAATTTAATTAATGATGAAAAATCTGGAAGGGTGAACTATGGCTGTAAAAAATGGTCAGCACCATCTTACAACGGTCCTTAAAGGTTTTAGAATGTGAAATGCTGAGGGAAAGATTGTTGCAAAACCAAATTAATAGGGTATTGGTAATTGTTTTGCTGCTACTCTGCGTTTGGCTGTTTCCTACTGACCTGTAATGGGCACCTGTAACCTGAACTGACATGTCACATGATGAGATAAACATAGGTAGATGTAGCACTAATTCTACTAAGAAATTGTCTGAAGTCCCTTTCTGTTTTCCGCCACAGCAAGTGTTAAAAAATTAGTTCTGTCATCTATGCAAAGGAGCGGTCAAACAGCCAGTGAAATTTAGACTGATGTCCTGAAATGTAAATAGAAGGCAAAATCCTTGTATCTGGCTGAGGAAACAGCGCAAAGGTTTCTAGAGCTGAAAAGTTCAAAGGGTCATTGTTTTGCAACTGAATGAAGCAGGTTTTCCATCATGGCTGTTGTTTAGGATTCTTAAAAGTTCAGATGCGCTCACCAGGGGGGCATGCAGTGAAAGGAAGGAGTTGTGGTGAAGAATAGGTTAGGCTAGAAGACAATTGGGCTGATGGTGAGCAGTGGTAGTGGGCGGGTGGGGGTGAACTATGCTCCACAGATGGGAGGAGCATATTTCCACTTTAAGATAGGAGCACTTCATTCTAACAATAAGTCAGCCATGATCCCTCCAACCAGTAGGTGGCAATGTTAAATAAGAAGCAGACAGCCTTTCCGTTAACTTCAATGGAGAAGCTGTCTTCTTTCTACTGACGAATAGCCTCTATTGGTGAGGATGCAGGGGTGCAGCAGGATGAAAACAAAGGAAGACTTTACTGGTCATAATAGGTCTCATTCACATTGGCAAATCCATGGCAGGTTTAAACACACAGCAGGTAACTGTCAGTAAAATGTTGCCTATAGAAATGTATGGTAATGTTAGTGGTGTTATATGGTATTGGTATATGGTAATGTTGAACTCCATTCTCAAGGGTGGTAATTGACATTAGAAAACAGCTGTATGAAATGCTTCAGAAGCAGCAAACAAGAAATGCTGGTTTCAGATCTTGGCAACGGCATTTTGCTGGCATCCAGAAGGTACTGTGGTCACAGAATGTTGACTCAAAAAATCTGCCTCAAAGTATCCCAGGCAAGTGTCATAAAAAATGCTGTCACTTAAACACTGATATGTTTAGCACAGTTATTCAGCTGTTGTGTGGTGTGGCCAAGCAGACAGTTGGGACCTGGGGGACATTTTTGATAACTGCAGTTTTTAGGTCCAGGATGAACGTTAGTGTTAAGAGAATGCAACAAAATTTTAGGAGACCGTTAAAGGGACTCCGAGCAGTGCAGAAACTATGGAAATATGCACATCATTTTAAAGCTCTCTTTCTCCTCTTTCCAATGATGTATAAATCGCCACCCTACGCCTTTTAGTTTTCGCTATTTTCGCGATTGAAATTGCCGCGGCCGCGATTTCGATCGCGAAAATAGAGAAAACTAAAAGGCGTAGGGCAAAGATGTAGGTGTCGTCAGAAAGAGGAGAAAGAGAGCTTTAAAATGATATCCATCAAGCCATAGTTATATTGTATTACACAGGGCGACTTTTTGTCAAAGTCAGCAGCTGCATTCAGCAGAATGGAGCTGCTGACACTGGGGAAAGTGTCGTCCTGTGTAATACAATATAACTATGGCTTGATGGATATCATTTTAAAGCTCTCTTTCTCCTCTTTCTGACGACACCTACATCGTTGCCCTACGCCTTTTAGTTTTCTCTATTTTCGCTATCGAATTCGCGGTCGCGGCAGTTTCAATCGCGAAAATAGCGAAAACTTAAAGACGTAGGGTGGTGGTTTATATATCATTGGAAAGAGGAGAAAGAGAGCTTTAAAATGATATGCATCTTTCCATAGTTTCTGCACTGCTCGGAGTCCCTTTAAGGAATGCGTATACTCCAAACAACCACAAGACAATGTAAGTAATATTTAAATACCATAATTTTATTTAATAGAAAAACATACATCAAAAACACACCATCTAAAATGGGCAGGTGTTAGAGTACATTAAGCAAGAGGGGGAGCCTTTTATGGATAGAGCTCTCGCCTTTTAACGCTTGGTTCCCGGTTCAAATTCCAACCAGGGCACTATCTGCACAGAGTTTGTATGGTTTCCGTGTCTGCATGGGTTTCCTCTGGGCATTCAGGTGTCCTCCCACATCCCAAAAACATACAGATAAGTTATTTGGCTTCCCCCAAAAAATTGTCCTTAGACTATGATAGACATATGACTGTGTTAGGGCTTAGTTTGTGAGCTCCTTTCAGGGACAGTTAGTGACATGACTGTATATATTTATACTGTGTGTATGTATATATAATACAATTTAGTCCCAAAAACCAACATGGTACAGTTTTTACATATCCGATCTCAGGGTCAGGGACAAGGGGAGATTTGATTTACTTACCTGGGGCGTCTTCCAGCCCCTAGCAGTCTATCCGGTCCCTAATTGTAATTCTGCTGCCCTGCAGGGTGCTGCTGTTCCCTTCAAAAGATCCCCAACCCCGGCTGTGGTCTTGGGCTACTGTGCAAGTCTGCACATCCCTCTCTCTATCGCGCTTTTATTGCTGGGAGTGTTCCGTGCTTGTGCAGTTCACTGAGACTTAAAGAGAAACTGATAATGTGGTGAAACCCCTCCCAGAGTGTGATGTCATGACCATGGTGCTGACATCATACTGTGGGAGCCTTGTTGCATTGTGGGAAATAACAGCTGTTTCCAACTGCCAAAAAAAAGCAAGCAGCATCTCCTTCCACTGACATCACCTGCCAGCAGTAAAAATGTCGCCATGTGGTAAATGTCAGAATGTAAATCAGGGAGAGGAAAGACTTTTACAATGGGCAAACACTGACTAAATTATTTATACATAATTATTGTAAAAATTAAGCACTTTTGTTCATTACGTTATTTTAACTGGAGTTCCTCTTTAAAGGGGAACTGAAGAGAGAGGTATATGGAGGCTGTCATGTTTATTTCCTTTTAGACAATACCAGTTGCCTGGCAGCCCTGCTGATCCTCTGCCTCTAATACTATTAGCCATAGCCCCTGAACAAGCATGCAGCAGATCAGGTGTTTCAGTGGTTCAGACTTATAAGTCTGATCTGACAAGACTAGCTGCATGCTTGTTTCTGGTTTTAATCAGATACTACTGCAGAGAAATAGACCAGCAGGGCTGCCAGGCAACTGGTATTGATTAAAAGGAAATAAACATGACAGCCTCCATATACCTCTCTCTTCAGTTCCCCTTTAAACTGTGTAAGTGCCGAACGCTCCCAGCCGCAGGAGCGCAATTAAGAAAGGTGTGTGGACATGCCTGCATAGTAGCCCGCGACCACAGCTGTGGTTAGGGATCTTTTGGGGCACCATGGAGGGCAGCATAACACAGATAGTAACCCGATAGGCTGCTAGGGTGTGAGAAAACACGGAAAGGTTGCCGCCTGTGCCAAGAGCAAGGCGGCTGACTCCGCGTCCAAAGCGGCGGTTTGCACGCATAGACACGCGTCTGGTAGTATGGTGGAATGCGGAAAAGCCGCCGCATGTCCTGACAGCAAAGCGGCTGTTTCCGCGTCCAACGCGGCGGTTTGCATGCAGCAGCATGCGCTTGGTGTGGCTGAGTCTGTTAGTGCACATAGGCAGATGGAGAGATACGCGCGCGCGGGCCTGAACTCAGGACCTTTATACCAGCAGGGGAAGTGTCAGCTGATCAGGAAGATCAGCTGATTCCTGCAGGACTCATGATTTGCTGAGTGGTCGGGCGGGACGGCAGAGTCCAGCAACTATATATTCTGCTTCTTGTCAGTTGCTGGTTGTCTGCCATTGCTAACACTTGCGTGAAGGCACTCAGACCATAGTCAGATCCTTACAGTGTGTTTGAACTAGGTGGACCTGGGAATTCACACTTAGCCAGATTCTGTTGATAGCTTAAAGTACTAATTGAATTGTATTATTTGTTAGACCAGTTCCAGGGTGTTGAGATCAAGGCCCTCACACCCAAGATTAGGGAACTATATTGTCTTTGTGTTATATTCCAGACTAGTTCCAGGGTGTTGATGATCACGGAACTCACACCCAAGACTAGGCATTGTACATTATCTGTTATGACCTTCTGCTTTCCTGACCATCCCTCTGCTTTCTGATTCGGTACCATGCATATCTGTTATCACGTTGCCAAACCCTGCCTGTCTTGGATACCGAATCAGCCTTCTGTCTTTGTATCTTATCTGTCTGTCTGTTGCCGACCTGGCTAGTTCGACCTCGAGAACTATCTCCTCTGTTTAGAGATAGTTCACAGATCTGTCAGTGACACTCCACCCTTGGTGTCACTCGCACTCTGGTCCTTCCTTCACTCGGCCTGATTCCCTCCCTTTGGGAGCCTCAGGCCAAGGAAGGAGCCTGTACTTCAGGCAGTATCCCATACTGCCTTGTATCCCCTTTACGGGGACCCTCCTCAAAGTATTACTGTTGCACCAAACACTTACACTCTCTCAGGTGTCTAGAGGTTAATCATATCTGATTATTGACGATTCCGCAGATCCTCAATAATCGGGCATATCTGTATTCTTGGGGATACTGCGGATCGCCAAGGATCAGATTCTCTCTCTGGTTGCTGACACCGATCGTTACATAGGGGTTGGAGGAAGCCTCAGGAAAATGAATCTAACCCCCAACATCAGGGACGCAACTATAAATCATGGAGCCCTGCAGCAAAAATTTGATGGGGCCCCCAAAGTTTACACCTTTCCCTTAGCTACTCCTTGTGACCCTCACTGCCTGATGGCCAATCTTGCAAGAGTCATAAAACAAGTGTGTACATTGTAATCTTCATACTAACAAGTGTAGCCACAAAAATAGCTGATCTGAAGGATGGAACCTTTTTGGAGGGAGTGAAGTAGTATTTGGGGCCCTCTTACAGCTCTGGGCTCCCCTGTAGTTACACCCCTGCCCACCATCACCTTGGATATCCTTTAAAAAGAGTGCTTTCATGGCTTCTTCTCATTAATACTCTTTTTTATATAAGCAGTATCCGGTCATTTTTTTTGTACAGCAGACAAAGCGAAACATGATCTCCCCATAGAGTTTCCTACGGTGGGAACGCTTTTGTTCCCGGCCTCCCTGCGACTCATCCAGTCCTTTTTATCTCCAGCAGAATCTGCGCCGTTGTCTGCGGCGGTCGGAAGCTGGACTGGAGACCAGCGCTGCCAAGAGGTAGGGAAGGTAGGCGGCAACATGTAGTTTTCATTTTGAACATTAAAGTTCCCGCTGAAGTCATGTTTCACCGGAGGCGTTTGTGTTATTTAGATTAAGTCAGCCAGCACAAACCAGTCCTTTGACATTCCAAATCCTCCCGTTCCTCAGCAGCTGCTGCTGGACTTGAGCCGAAACCCTTCTGCTCTTGGCCGGAACCGCCAACTATCCAGCCTGGGCTCTACAGTTGGCCGAGCTCTGACAAAAAAAAAAAAAAAAAAACAGAAGAAGAAGGAATTGTGCAGCAGCTTGGAACAGGGAGCGATGCACATATCTCATGTTTGCACGCTGAGAATCATGCGTGACAAACACACAGCACGCTCAGCCAGCTTCAGCCATTGTTAAGGGAGAACTCCTCTCCTGCTCTCTGAAGGCTTTGTTTGCAAACTGGCAGCGTGAGATAGTGCAAAAGAAATACAAAACTGAAAAATGAAATGAAGTCCTAGATTCCTTGGCACTCGGTTGCAGAGGCTGTATTTATCTGCATGTAAACTCCTTGGCTAGCTGATGCCAAAAAAGCCACTCAGATGACCTTTTCAGGAGCTCCTTCTCCAGCCTCTTCCTGCTTCACAGACTTCTATAAAGGTCTGTCTGTGCCCTGCCTGCTGACAGCCTGCAACAGTATGATGATGATAAGGCACAACTGAAGTAAGAAGGGACATGGAGGCTGCCATATTTATTTCCTTTTAAAGCAACCCTGAAACAAACAAAAAAAAAAATTTGACACAATGAATTGCATGTATTGTACAGCTAAAAAAATGGAACAATAGTAGCAAAGAAAATAGTCTCATATTGTTTTCAGAGTTAAAAAAAACATCAGTTATCTATGCAAAAAATATTTTCTGAGTTATTCGACCCACTGGGTGGAATACAGTCCTGTTTTCTGAAACACTTAAACAGCCAAGGACCAGTAAGAAACAGCTTGAGATAAAGTTTTACTGCAGGAAAGTTCAAATGGTCATTATTGCTGTGTTGTTGTATGGCTTAAAATACAGAGTGTGGTTTTAAAACTGCAACTGTGACAGAATGATGCAATATTAAAAAAAGCTATCTAACTGGAAATAAAAATGACTCTTTTCTTTGTTACTACTGTTCTATTCATTATTCATACTACACATACAGGTCATTATATCATAAGTTGTTTTTTTTTAGCTTCTGGTTCGATTTAAACAATGTACATTGCCTGGCTGTCCTGCTGATCCTCTGGCTTTAATACTTTAAATGAATATTATCAATGCCAAAGTGTTCTAAAATGACAATGTACAAATAATGTCTAAGTAGCTGTGTAAACATTTTCCTACTTTTCATGTTAAATATCAGAGGCAAAAGCTGTAATTTATTGTGTGTAGGATTTAGTTATATTGGGACAAATCAATTGCAGAAGGGGTGTCTGCTTCAATGCACAGCCAGAGTTGCATATCAGACTACAGAAAGCAAATATCAAACATATCAAACTCTGAAAGCAAAAACAGTATGAAAAGCTGTGACAATTATAAATGTTCATAACAAGTTTCCTCTGCTCTCTTCAGACACTTCAGTCAGATACAAAGGACACAGAAGCAGCAGCTGTTGGGAGCTTTCTCTCTCTCACACACAGTTACACACAGGGTTAACTGATCAAATGTGAGGGGAATTTCTCATTCTGTCGTCAGTAAAGTTTGAAAGTATTTTGATAACAGTAAACAAAGAGGTTACCAGTGAAATGTATACGCCAGTACTTATCAGCACTTCCCAAACAATTCCTATCTCAATTGAAAAAACATGTAAATCGATAGTGTTCCTTTAAGTCATGGACCCTGAAAAAGCGTGCAGATCAGGTGTTTCTGAATGAAATATGACTGGATTAGGCCCATGCTTGTTTCAAGTGTGTGATTCAGCTGCTACTGACAGAGCAGTTTCTAGGCTAAATTGCACCCAGGGCGAGGGTGAAGTGACTTTGTTGCATTGTGTTCCTGTTTTTACACAGGCAGCAATAACAACCAAGTAGAAAGTCGAATGCTTCACCAATTAATTTAAAACAAACCTTAACTGGGCCAAGAAAAAAAAAAAAAGAGTATATTTTTACTTACCTGGGGCATGTTCCTGCCCCTCCTTGGCGTCCTCTGGGGCCCCTACATTATGCCGTTGTCACCTCCTAAAGATCTCCAACCAGAACTCCAATCGCGGGCCACTGCACATGCGCAATCTCAGCCATGCGCCTCCTCAATCACGCTCCCATCGGAGGAGGTGTGTGGATAGGACAACGCATGCGCAGTAGCTCGCGACTGGACTAGTCATGGATCTTTTAGAGAGGACAGCAGCACAAGGAGGGGACCTGGAGGACACAGAGCATACATCCCAACTTTTTGAGATGAGAAAAAGGGACACTTAAGCCACAACCTTGCCTCACCCCTGATCACGCCCCCCGTCACACCCCTAGTCACGCATACCATAAAGATTTCATAAGAAAAATATGTTGTTTTATTATTCAAACCACAGAGGTCCTTTCTATCCTGGTTCATTTTCCTTCAGATTAACATTTTAAAATTAGATATATATTAATTTAAAGAATGGGAATAAAGTTAAGAGTCACTTAAACACATTTTTATTAGAGAATATATATATACAAATAGAAAGAGGGACAAATGAGGAGGAGAGAGGGACAGAGGGACAGGGCTCCAAAAGAGGGACAATTGGGAGCTATGCACAGAGGGACCTGAGAGATAAAAGGGCACCAAAATAAGCCTCAGGAAATGTAAAATGTACTTTTTTGGTCCAATTTAGGTATGCTTTAAAAACTAAAATAAATAAATAATAATAATAATAAAAAAGTGGCTTTTATAGACTAGTTAGGATGATAACTGACAAACCCAGAGTAACCAGTTTTACCCTTAAATACTAACATGCTGCAGCCTCCATCTGCACACTGCACAGTGACTGCATGCTAGCATGACTTACAAAGAAATTCAAAGACTGGTGATAATCTGAGAATATACTGTAAGTAGTGTTGAAAAGTTGGCCTGGATTTAAAGATAATCAAAGCGCGATTAGATGCAACAGTGTGCAAACCGTGCATAAAGAGAGGATTGCTCAGTAGGGCTGGTTCACACTGCAAGAGCTTTTTTTAAGAGCTTTTAAAATCTCTTGCTAATGTAATAGAGGGAGGAAAGGCTAAGGTTAGTGAATTAGCAGCTGATGTGGTGTGTAGTTGCCATAACAACATCTATAAGTGAAAGACCGCTTGGATTTATACAAATAAAGTAATCAGTGTTAGCGCTTGTGCAGTCACACAACCATCCTTAATTCCTGACCCCTAACCCAACCCTCCCTTCCTGACGCCTAACCATAAAACCCTCCTTTCTGACGCCCAACCCTAAAGCCCCTCTTCTTGAGCCTAACCCTAAACCCCCCATTCCTGATGCCTAACCCAACTCCTTCCCTTCCTGGTGCCTAACCCTAAAACGACCCTTCCTGGAGCCTAACCCAGCCCCTCCCCTTCCTGAGGCCTAACCCTAAAACCCCCCTTCCTGATGCCTAACCCTAAAACGACCCTTCCTGGAGCCTAACCCAACCCCTCCCCTTCCAGATACCTAACCCTAAAACCCCCCTTCCTGACGCCTAACCCTAAAACCCCCCTTTCTGACCCCTAACCCAACCCCTCCCCTTCTTGACGCCCAACCCTAAAACCACCCTTAATGATACTTAATCCTAACCCCCCCCCCCCCTTTCTAACCTTCCTAACCTTATAATGTTCGCCATAATAATTTTCTAAAATTAATAATTTATAAATAGAAAACATAAAAAATGTCAAAACTATAACGTCACTTTGAAAGCTATAATTCTCTGGGTGCCTTATAGCCAATATTTTCATTAGTGCCTATTAGCACCCAAATGTCCTGCTTCCCACCAATCATTTAATCGTAGCTGCATCTGCCTCTCTATCCTGGCCGGCCGTGGCCCCATGACACCTCTGAGGCCTCTGACTCACAGCCTCGCCCTCTGTCAAGTAGGGATCATTCTGTCTCTTTGAATAGTGTCTCTACTTTCAGGACACTTTGCCAGATTGAGATCACAACACTTTTATTTTGTATTTCAAGTGGGGCCTTTGAGAGTGCAGCTGAAGCAGCCTGAGACGCATGTATTAGTGGCAGCATTTCAGAGGTTGAAGAGCCCCATGTGTGGTCCTCATTTCTTTCCTTTGCTAAAGAATAAATCTTCTAGCCAGCTAAGTCTCCGCGACGAACCTCCAGAACGCCGGGCGGCTCCATCTTCGCTATTCGCTGGCTGCCACGTCGCTGTAGGAGGTATTGAAATGACACTTTTATTTAAACAAACACAGCTGGATGGGAGCCTCTTAATGCGGTGCTCGGCTAATGAGACATAGCAACACGGTATTCATCTCTTTTTTATTATGGAACTCTCGGCTTCTGAGCGGCTGCTATCTATTACATGCATATGCTTCCAAGATCGGGAGCAGGTTGCTTAGCGCCACAGACAGCCGTTCACTTGCTGACCACACCCCTTACCACTGTGAGCTGTACGATCTACCTTACCCAGTTAAAGGACAATTGAAGTGAGAGGGATATGCAGTCTGCTATATTTATTTCCTTTTAAGTAATACCAGTTGCCTGGCTGTCTTGCTGATCCTCTGCCTATGTTAGTTTTAGTCATAGACCTGAACAAGCATGCAGCAGATCAGATGGATGGCTTAAGATTGACTGCATGCTTGTTTCAGGTGTGATTCAGGCACTTCTGATGCCAGATCGATCAGCAGGACTGCCAGCCACCCTCAATTGTTTAAAAGGAAATAAATATGGCAGCCTCCATATCCCTGTTACTCCAGATGTCCTTGAAAGAACGATTGCTAGTCATACTATGCCATGAAACACTAACACATCTATAAGTAGATAAATACTTGTTCTACTTACAGTACATAATATATGTATTGCACTGTCCACATTTCATTGAATTTTACATAGTAAATAAAGATAGAACTTTTCCAGGCATTTTCCATCTTTATTGCCTCTGACTGAAGCCATTTCCTCCCTTACTCCTTTGCCTGAAATGGTGTAGAACTGCAGAACTGCACTGTCATAAATTGCAAAAATATACTTTCAGTTTTTACCCTTCCTGATTGTCACAGGACAGGTCCAACAGTTATAAAGACCATACTAATGTATACTTTAGCCCTTCCCAATTAAAATGATTTAACATCTGCCTTATTTCCCTACTAGAGCGAGGGCGTACCTAGAAATCATAGAGCCTCCCACCCATCACCCACAGCAAACTTCTATGGGACCTCTTTAACAGTCACGTCTCTTACCCTGTGGTGAACCCAACAACCAGAAGACCCATCTTCCATGGGTCAAATAAAAAGTGTGGCTTCCTTGACTGCGCCCATCCATAAAAAAGTGGCCTTAAAGAGTAACTGTTAGGTATAAAATACAAAATCAATTCTCTATTGCAGGCTGTTACAAGGGTAAAAAAGATTCTAACCAGGCAATTCAAAACTTTAAAATCAATCTTACTTTTTTTTCCAATAAGGGTTTCTCTCCCCATGCCCCCAGGCACTATATTGGTACACAGATGCCAAAGAGAAGTGACATGGAATGCTGAATCAGCCTCATTGGCTGAAGCTTCTGTCACTCACCTCTCTCCTTTCTGATTGGCCGCCTGGTCTCCCCTTCACTGTGGTGGTTGCAGCCGCTGTTAGGGCACAGGGAGGGGGGCCAGAAGCCATCTCCTGTCACTATTCTCGGCCCCAGCCCTCCAGTGGCATGTCCGCCCCCTCTCCGCATGCCTGCCGCACGCCGCATTTCCCCTCTTCCCCATACTGAACATTGGGGGAAGGATAAAGGTGGCGCACACAAACTCGCCTAATAATGGTTCCAGGCACTGCAGTTCCCTTCTATACTCTCTCAGCAGTAGTGCAGAGAACAGATGGGAACGGCAACACTTAGATCCATTATTATTGAATGTAGTATTTTGGTGGGCGGGCACACAAATCTATTTATGACAGCACTAACCTGTTAGGGGAGCATCAACCATAAAAAACAGTCATATATTGTGTGTAAAGAGCTCTGGTGACTCTGCTTGTGCTTGTCAAAAATCGTTTATTGTCCTACAAAATTCAATGGTCAAGCAGCATGATCCCCCCCCCCACAATTTTAAAAACATCTAAAACCATGCTAGTGTAGAAAGGAGTGCTCCTTCATGTTTCCACTGATCCACATCAGGTAAATGCTCAAAGACGATCACCCAGCTTTAGCCTATGAAAATTGTCTCGGCCACCAATGATGATGGATCGTGTGTGGACCTACCACCGACGCACACCATAGAGGCCTCAGTTGGCGATCGCTTATCCTGTCTGCAATGGTCGTTGAGTGTGATGTAGCCTGTGGCCTGACCCTGTTTTTATAGCCTCTTTTGGATTATGCAGACTCTTTTGGATTTTTGATGACAGTTCACTCACATGCCACTTATGTAGCTTAGAGTGGTGATAGCATCATCTCTCACAAGCAAGTGAATGCATTGGGTGCAACCTTTTAAACATCTTCAAAACACAATACTGACCAATAGCCTTAAAACTAGGACTCTGCTGTATTGCATGAACTCATGGCTCCTGAGTCCTCATAGGATAATTCCAGCTAGATTCAAATCCGCCTTGTGGATGGGGTGATCTATGCGATGTACTCTCCTCACAAACCTAGAAATATAAGAGGTTGATGGACATTTTTCTCCAAATGATAACGATTGATAACGATTATATATATATATATATATATATATATATATATATATATATATATATATATATATATCCGCAGTTGAGGGGTGAGTTAGATCGAAACCAGATTCAAAGTAATTTATGAAGTACATTAAACGGTCTATATGTCCATTATATGGTAACTAAGTTTCCTCAATAATGGATGACTATCCTCATATACAATTTTGATTGATATCGATTGTATTCCAAGAAGTAAGCCAAGTTTAGGTCAGAATTGAGTCCTTTTGAAATCAAAGTGCAGTGTCAGTATATCCAGGTCACTTCAATTTTATAAAGTTCATTTTCTATATCTCCTCCCCTTCTTGAGAGTTTTTATTTAATGATCCCCTTGAACTGCAATCCTTTAGGGGAACCTCCATGGAATCCTTTGAAATGTGTGCCCAAAGGGCAGCTTCCTCAATATTTTGGATGTGCTCACTTATGCTTGAGCCCAACCTTCTTTTGGTCTTTCCAACATAGTAGAGTCCACACGTACATTCAATACAATAAATGACCCTCTCAGTTGCACATGTTATCAGGTCTCTGATGTCAGACTTTTTTGCGACTAGCATTGCAGAAGGTTTTAGTTCATTCCGCATACTTGCAAAACTGCAATTTCCGTAACTAAACATGCTCCTTGTCCTAGGGTAACTTTGTAACCATGTCTCCATTGTTTTGCTAGTGTATTTGGACCTTACCAGTAAAGATTTTAAATTGCTAGCCTTTCTGGCTGTAATATATGGTCTCTCCCCCACCACTTTTCATCTAACATCATTACATGCCAGTGCCTCTGCAGGAAGTCCTGAAGGTTGTACCAGTGGGTTCCATACGTTGTGACAAACCTCAGGGGATCTCTTTTGTCATTCTGTTTTTGTCTTTTTAGAGTTATATTTCTTCAATATCTGTTCTCTGGGAGTTGACCTCAGTCTATCCCTTTCCTGTTCCACTAGATCAGTAGGGTATCCTCTAGCTTCTAATCTCTCCTTTAAATCCTCTGCATCAACCTCGAAGCCAGCATCACAAGCGCAATACCTGCACAACCTGTGGAATAGTCCTCTCGGGAATTGCGCGTTTTTGGCACATAAGGTGATGATTTCGAAAGTGAAGCAGAGTCCATTATTAGGTGAGTCTGTGCCTGCTGCATTTATCCTCCCTGCTGTGCTCTGAATTAGTGTAGGGAGGAGGGGGGTGCGGGGGGATTCTTTAACATGGAGGACACAAGATGACCACTGCCAGAAGTTGATTAAAATTGAAAAAATAATGAAATCCAAAAAGTGGCCAGTGCAATGCATCTGTTATGTAAGTAGAGCAAGTATTTATCTACTTACATATGTGTTTTTGTGGGGGTCTATTATGGCTAACAGTTGCTCTTTAACAACTCTTGCTCTGGAGAGGTGGCCCTTGTATTGAAGGAAGCAAGGGTGAGAGGTGTACAACCTCCACTCCCCACCCATCCTTCCCTCCAATTTAAACCTTATTATTGAGCAGCTGCCGGGTAACTGAAAAAGACTGCTCATCCAGTACACCCAAAATGCTGCTGGATGGAAGACTTTTTTTTTAGTACACCGTACTGGCATCGGTAGAGGGAGGGTTACGGATTAGGCATCGGTAGAGGAACAGTTAAGGGATAGGCATTGGTAGAGAGAAGGTTAAGGGCTAGGCATTGGTAGAGAAAGGGTTAGGCTTTGGTAGAGTGACAGTAAAGGGTAAGCATTGGTAGAGGGAAGTTTAAGGTTAGACATTGCTAAAGGAAGGGCTAGGCATCTGTAGAGGGAATGTTAAGGGTTAGACATTGGCAGAGGAAAGGTTAGGCATTGGTAGAGGGACAGTTAAGGGTTAGGCATTGGTAGAGGGAGGGTTAAGGGTTAGACATCAGCAGAGAAAGGGTTAGGCAAACGGTTGAGGGAAACATGAGGGCTAGGCATCGGTAGATGTAAGGTTAAGAGTTAGACATCGGCAGAGAAAGGGTTAGGCATCGGTAGGGGGATGGTTAAGGCTTAGGCATTGGTAAAGGAAGGGTTTGGCATTGTTAGAGGCATGGTTAAGGCTTAGGCATTGGTAGAAGAAGGGCATCGGTAGAGTGAAGGTTAAGGCTTAGGCATTGGTAGAGGAAGGGTTTGGCATCGGTAGTGGGAAGATTAAGGGTTAGAGAGTGGAGTTAAGGGTTCTGTGTGAAAGTGGGGTTAGATTAGGTCATACTAAAAGATTACCAATATTGTACTATGGGAATTAAGTAGTGGAATATAAGTAGTTTTACTGATATTCTATTAGCAGCAATATCCAGCGCCCTTCTTTTCCAGGCGCCTTTATTACATGTACGCTATGGAACTGCTATATATGCTGTATAACAGTAGAGTTTTCCTTTAACCCTTCAGACAGGAGAACAACAACAACCTCACCCCCTACCCCCAAATAAAAAAGTCCCCCAGCCTAATCAGTGCAGCTGCTGAGCAACGTATTAATGGAGAGATTACGAAGCGCTGGATGAGTGGTGACGCATTGAGAAGAGGCAGCCGACATCTTGAGTAGGAGAGATACAGCACGGGGGTCATAGCCTGGAACTGAGAAGGCTTAGGAGACTGGCAGAATAAAATGATTGTATTGGAAGAGCTCTGATAAAAGGCTTATGGAAAACCTTCTGAGAGGAGCCAGTGAACTGATAGAAGCAATAAATGATTTGGAGAGCTTCGACAAGGAGGACTTCCATGCACCACTGGCTCAGGCTCCAGGCCTCCACATGGCCCAGCTCATGGCGGCCTTCCTCTGTGAATCCGGCCCCCTAATCTGTGCTCCGCCAGACAAAGGTTAACAAATACAAAGGCTTCACTGTGTGCTGGAAACTTCGGATAAAATAAATATTAAAAAAATGACTGTGCTGGGAACTGCATCTGCTTTGGATCTCCTGCTACAAAGCCGCGGGGTCTTCTTTCATTTAAAGGGAAGAGTGGAAGCCGCAAGCTGCAGACGGGGCTCACTGGGAAATAGTTAAAAACAAGCAAAACCTGCAACTGCGGTCCGAAGATTAACCCTTTTCTGCCTCGTGGTGGTTGTGGGCATCTCTCATTAAAGAGGAGTGAGATACTGAAATGTTATATAAACATATCAGGAGAAAGGCCAGGTACGGTAAAGTTGTCTCAACGCACCAGAGTTTTGCAATAGTTTCAAATGGAAATAAGGATTTTTCGGCATAATGGGTCATCACAAGAAAGTGCTTAAAGAGGAACTCCAGTGAATATAATGTAATAAAAAAGTGTTTCATTTTTACAATACTTATGTATAAATGATTTAGTCAGTGTTTGCCCATTGAACAATCTTTCCTCTCCCTGATTTACATTCTGACATGTATCACATGGTGACGGTTTTACTGCTGGCAGGTGATGTCAATGGAAGGAGATGCTGTTTGCTTTTTTTAGCAGTTGGAAACAGCTGTTATTTCCCACAATGCAACAAGGCTCCCACAGTGTGAGGTCAGAACCATGGTCCTGACATCAGAATGTGAGAGGGGTTTCACCACAATATCAGCCATACAGAGCCCAATGATGACCCGTTTGTGAAAAGGGAAAGATTTCTCATGGGAAAGGGGATATCAGCGACTGATTGGGATAAAGTTCAAGGCTTGGTTACTGTTTATCTTTCAAAGTAAAGTGACCTTGTGCTAAAACAACCCCAGATTTCCCTTTAGATACTTTGCACATAACTGATTCTGGCTCTGTGCTCTGTGCGGAGTGAAATCATGTTTTCCTTAAAGCAGAAATGTAACCAAGGATTGAACTCCATCCCAATCAGTAGCTGATACCCCATTTCCCATGAGAAATCTTTATCTTTTCTCACATAGATCATCAGGTGCTGTGGATCTTACCTCTCTTGAAGAACAAAGCAATATTACAGGAAATAACATTTATTCATTCAAACACTTAGTGCACAATGCGTTTCGCGGGTGCTGGTCTGCTTCTTCAGGTCAAGACAGTGCTTTTTCTGTAATCATATGTAAGCATGAGCACCTCTAATATACTAAGGGCACCCACACTTGCTTAAAGGGACACTATGGCGAAACATTTTAAAATTTAAAATATGTGCAAACATAGACAAATAAGAAGTACATTTTTTCCAGAATAAAATGAGCCATAAATTACTTTTCTCCCATGTTGCTGTCACTTACAGTAGGTAGTAGAAATCTGACAGAAGCGACAGGTTTTGGACTAGTTCATCTCTTCATAGGGGATTCTCAGGGATTTATTTATTTTCAAAAGCACTTAGTGAATGGCAGTTGCTCTGTCTTGTTTGCACCCTCCCTCCCCCCCCCCCTTTCCCCACTTACTGGTGTGTTCACTCCCAGGACATGCGATTTGCTCAATTGCAGCTGGGAACAATTTGCAAAGATCAGAAATCTATCCTTTGGGGGGGGGGGGGGGGGCGTCAAAGTGAATGGTCCCTGGGGACGTGCTGTCTGAGCATCTCTGCCCCCCCCCCCCCCCCGGGAGCAGTTGCAGTGCTCCCGGCCAATGAGAGTGCTTTGTGGGGGTGTCTGCACTGCTCCCTATTTTTTAGGGGCATAAGGAGGCCTACAAGCAGCGACCCTGTTGAGCAGCAAAGTATTTTGCGTTGGTAGCTCCTGCAGGAAACAGCAGTGAGATATTTTTAGATCCTGCATATTCTGGCAAGCAGATGCATTTTTCAAATGCAATGCCATTTTATTTAGTCAATAGATATGAGGCAGCCAGTATATAAGTCAGGTGACACCTGGTCTGAGCACACACACCTTTTTTCTTAGTTTGCAGTTCATATCATGAAGATATTACTGTTATTTTTGCATATACTTGAGACTTGAGAGCTGCCAGGACTTGATAGTAATCAGCACAGAACTGTAAATGAACAATTCTCACATTTCTTACTGCCACTATACTTGCATAAATGTCCTTGACTTGTAATATACACACTGTCTGTCCTTGTATTGTTTTTGTTTGCGTTTGTTAAGCAACTGCCAAGACAAATTCCTTGTAGGTGCAAACTTACTTGGCGAAATAAAATTGATTCTGATTCTGATAAGGGCTTGTAATTATTGATATAGTGTACAGAAACCCAAAACTGAAAAAAAAATACATCTTTTATATCAAATAAAAAAGATTGTTGCCATAGATTGTGCTAGTGACATCATTTAAAAGTTGTAATAACCGGGATAAATAGGCAAATGAAATGTGTGGGTTTTATCAACAGTAGAACTTTTTATTTTTAAGCTATAATGGCTTAAAACTGAGATATATTTTTTTTTACAAAAATGTCTTCTTCCCAGTAAAATACATTTAAAATAATTATTTTGTGTGTAGCAAATGTACAAACCAAAGAAAGATTAATTTGTGTCTAAAAAATAAATAAAATACAGCTCATTTCCGTGTGATAAGTAGAGAGAAAGTTATTGGCAAATGAATGGAAGGAGAGTGATGTGAAAATTGCTGTGGTTTTGAAGGGGAAAAAAACTGTCGTAGGGAAGTGGTTAACTATGAAAAACCTTTACCTACTGAGTTCAACTAAAGTCCCCCCTGGGGTATGCATACCATGTGTTGAAAACCTAGGCATTAACCTTCCCAGCGTTCAATTTCCCCAGGATTTCTGTGCAAACAGTGATAAAATTTATTTTTTAAACTTTTTTTTTCCTGTAACTTGCTAAAATGTGTCAAGCAAGGGTCTAGTATACAGTGCAGGAGAGTATTGATGTATATGCATGTTTATACTGTTCACAGCATGTTTTTTTGAACGGACATTTCTGTCCATACCGCTAGGGAGGTTAAAGAGACACTGAAGCGAAAAAAAAAATATGATATTATGATTTGTATGTGTAGTGCAGCTAAGAAATAAAACATTAAGATCAGATACATCAGTCTAATTGTTTCCAGTACAGGAAGAGTTAAGAAACTCCAGTTGTTAGCTCTATACAAAAAAACCATTAAGCTCTACGACTTTCAAAGTCGTGGAGAGGGCTGTTTGACTTTTATTATCTCAACTGTTAGTTAATTTTTTACTTTTTCTCTGCCAGAGGAGGGGTCTTTAGTTCACAGACTGCTCTGAAAGAATCATTTTGAATGCAGAGTTTTGTGTAATCTGCACATATTAGAGAATGATGCAATGTTAGAAGACACACTATATACCTGAAAATAAAAATATGAGAATATTTTCTTTGCTGCTAATCTTCTAGTAATTATTCATAGTACGCAACCAATTCATTATATCATATATTTTTTTTCGCTTCAGTGTCTCTTTAAGGAATAAATGACACATCCTATTACACTATTGTAAATCTTCACTGTCATCCAAACCTGTTCCAAATCTTTGTGCTTCTTTTTTATATGTCTGCAGAGAGATGTGCATATGGAATATACAATGAAATGTAACCTTATTTCAGGAGGAAGTCTGCCACGCAGCAGACAGCAGCTTGATGCTCTTGGTATTCCCAATGGGACCCCTCAGCCTATCGCCCCAGTGGATGTCCCTCTCCTTCTATCTGCACGTTATATGCAGAGGATAGGGGGATACACATTTGCTCAGAATGTGAAACTGAAGGCCCGGGCTTGAGGTTAGCAGCTAGACCTGTCAGGTGTTGTGCCTGCAAGCAAATCCCTTTATATTCTATTTGATTTTTAAGAAAAAGTGTGTTCTACCATTTCCAATAGTGAAGCTCAATCAATTCAAAAGGAATGAATAAAACTCAGTGGTAAAAGCAAAACAATATCCCCATGACTGCTGGCTGATATAGGAAACCACCTATGCCTGTGGGCCGATACTCAGGGCCACCTTTGACTGCTGGTATATATTGGGAACCACCTATACCTGTTGGCCAATATTGGAGGAGACCTATGACTGCTGGCGGATATTGGGAGCAGAGATGGCCCGAACCTCTGATTTTCGGTTCCCGAACTGGGTTCGCGAACTTCAGCGAAAGTTTGGTACGCGCAAACTTTCGCGAACCGCAATAGACTTCAGTGGGGAGGCGAACTTTGAAAACTAGAAACATTTATGCTGGCCACAAAAGTGATGGAAAAGATGTTTCAAAGGGTCTAACACCTGGAGGGGGGCATGTCGGAGTGGGATGGACGCCAAAATCCCGGGGAAAAATCGGGATTGGACACAAAGCAGCGTTTTAAGGGCAGAAATCACATTGAATGCTAAATTGCAGGCCTAAAGTGCTTTAAAACATCTTGCATGTGTATACATCAATCAGGGAGTGTAATTAGAGTACTGCTTCACACTGACACACCAAACTCACTGTGTAACGCACCGCAAACAGATGTTTGCGTAGTGATGGCCATGTTGGACTAGTGCGCACCATGGCGAGAGTGCAGGCCGTGGCGGTTTTCAAGCCCATATGGTC
The DNA here is from genome assembly GCF_040937935.1 of Hyperolius riggenbachi. Taxonomy (NCBI): domain Eukaryota; kingdom Metazoa; phylum Chordata; class Amphibia; order Anura; family Hyperoliidae; genus Hyperolius; species Hyperolius riggenbachi. The sequence continues at coordinate 59,899,642 of NC_090651.1, forward strand.
GCCGGGCTGTGTTAGCTCAATGATAGAACAACAGTGACTGTCCAGCTGATCAAATTTGGTCTGTCCACATGTCCACAATGAAGCAACGACCTTATTATCTTCGATGTGCCAACCCCCCCTCCCCCCGAGACACTCATATAGCCCCTTCACCGCGGCAAGGCAATGATCATGAAGGGGAATTGGCAAATGTGCATGCCTTTTTTTTTCTTTTTGCAGCTGCAATGCAGCTGGAAAAATTAGGCAGGCATGTACACGCACCAGAAAAGTTAGTATAGCGGCCTTAAAAATTCAGGAATCCACCTGGAGTCCTGGACCCTGTTGGTGGTGGCGGAGAAGGCAGTCAAGCGGCCTGCGGGTAGAGGTGCTGTGTGGGGTGCGACTTAGTCCTGGGGCAGACAGTCACACGGCGTGCAGGCCGAGATGCTGTGTGTGGGGACTGACTTAGTCTTCGGGTGGGCAGTAGCGCTCCGGGATCCTTCATTTTAATAAAGGTCAGGTACTGAACACTGTCATGATTGAGGCGACTTCTCTTCTCAGTGACAATGCCTCCAGCTGCGCTGAAGGTCCTTTCTGATAGGACACTTGAGGCAGGGCAAGACAGAAGTTGGATGGCAAATTGGGACAGCTCTGGCCACAGGTCAAACCTGCGCACCCAGTAGTCCAAGGGTTTATCGCTGCTCACAGTGTCTACATCCACACTTAAAGGGAACCAGAGAGGAATAAAATGTAAAAATAGAAAAAGGCTTTTATACATACCTGGGGCTTCTTCCAGCCCTATAAGCCTGGATCGCTCCCATGCCGCCATCCTCCGCTTCCTCTATCGCCGCTACCGGGTCCCGTCACTTCGGGCGGCCGCATCACAGGGGCGCCCTCCATACCCTTACGCATGCGGCTGTGCAGTAGGCAGCCACAAGCGTAAGTGTATGGAGGGAGCCCCTGTCATGCGGAGAATTGGCCGCGTCCGCCAGCCGACTGGCCGACTGGCGGTAATGACGGGACCCGGTACCGGCGGATCCAGGCAGCGGAGGACAGCGGCGTGGGAGCGATCCGTGCGTATGGGGCTGGAGGAAGCCCCAGGTATGTATAAAAGCTTTTTTTTAATCCTTTCTGGTTCTCTTTAAGGCCAGGTAGTCGGCTACCTGCCGGTCCAGGCGTTGGTGGAGGGTGAATCCAGAAGGGCTAAGGTGAGGCGTTGGACTAAAGAATGTCCGCATGTCCGACATCACCATGAGATCGCTGGAGCGTCCTTGCCTGCATGGACATGGGTGAAGGATTACATGGCAGTGGTACCTTTATTGTGTTGTGCTGTGACATCACCCTTAAACGCATTGTAAAGCATAGTTGCCAGCTTGTTCTGCAAGTGCTGCATCCTTTCTGCCTTCAGGTGAGTTGGTAACATGTCCACCACTTTGTGCTTATACCGAGGGTCTAGTAGCGTGGCCACCTAGTACAGCTCATTCCTCTTACGTTTTTTTATACGCAGGTCCCTCAACAGGCTGGACATCATGAAAGACGCCATCTGCACAAAGTTGGATCCAGGCATACTATCCATCTCCTCTTGCTCTTCCTCAGTGACGTCAGTTAAATCCTCCTCCTCCCCCCAGCCACGAACAATACCACAGGAACGTTGAGCAGTACAAGCCCCCTGCGACGCCTGCTGCGGTTGTTCTTCTGCCGCTGCCTCCTCCTCCTAAGAAACACCTTCCTCATCATCCGAGTCTGACTTCTCTTCCCCACACGACTCTTCCTCCTCCTCCCCCCTTTGTGCTGCCACAGGTGTTGAGGAAACATCTGGTTCTGATGAGAATTGATCCCATAATGTTTCCTCCTGTAACTGTTCCTGTTCATGCTCCTCTACAGCTTGATCCGCCACTCTACGCACGGCACGCTCCAGGAAGTAAGGGTACAGGATCAAGTCGCTGATGGTGCCTTCACTGCGACTCACCAGGTTAGTCACCTCCTCAAACGGCCGCATAAGCCTGCATGCATTTCGCATGAGTGTCCAGTTGTTGGGCCAGAACATCCCCATCTTCACAGATTGTGTCCTTCTACTGTAATTGTAGAGGTACTGGGTGACAGCTTTCTCCTGTTCTAGCAGGCGAGAGAACATAAGGAGGGTCGAATTCCAGCGAGTCGGGCTATCGCAAATGAGGCGTCTCACCGGCAACTTGTTTCTCTGCTGAATCTCGGAAAAGTGTACCATGGCCATGTAAGACCACCTGAAATGTCCACACAACTTCCTGGCCTGCTTCAGGATGTCCTCTAAGCCTGGGTACTTTGACACAAATCTTTGAATGACTAGATTCAGCACATGTGCCATACTGCCATGCAGGGTACTTGTGTCAGCTTTCCCAAATTCAAAGCGGAAATGAGATTGCTGCCGTTGTCACACACCACGTTACCGATCTCCAGCTGGTGCGGGGTCAGCCACTGATCCACCTGTTTTTTAAGAGCAGCCAGGAGAGCTGCTCCAGTGTGACTCTCCGCTTTGAGGCAAGACATGTCTAAGATGGCGTGACACCGTCATACCTGGCATGCAGCATAGGCCCTGGGGAGCTGGGGCTGTGTAGCTGGAGAGGAGCACCAGTAGAGTTGAACTGCCACTCAGCCAAGGAGGAGGAGGATGACGACAGCGAAGAGGATGTAGCAGGAGGAGAGGAGGTGGCAGGAGGCCTGCCTGCAAGCCTTGGAGGTGTCACAAGTTGGTCCGCTGCACAGCCACATACTCCCTGCTTGCCCCGGGTCACCAGGTTGACCCAATGGGCTGTGTAAGTAATGTACCTGCCCTGACCGTGCTTGGCAGACCAGGTATCCGTGGTCAGGTGGACCCTTGACCCAACACTGTGTGCCAAAGATGACACCACTTGCCTCTCAACTTCACGATACAGTTTGGGTATCGCCTTTTTATAGAAATAATTGCGGCCTGGTATCGTCCACTGCGATGTCCCAATGGCCACAAATTTACGGAAAGCCTCAGAGTCCACCAGCTGATATGGTAACAGCTGGTGAGCTAACAGTTCCGCCAAGCCAGCTGTCAGATGCCGGGCAAGGGAGTGACTGGCAGAAATTGTCTTCTTCCGCTCAAAGATTTCCTTCACAGACACCTGGCTGCTGTGGGCAGAGGAGCAGGAACCACTCAAGTTCAGAGGCGGAGTGGAGGAGGGTGGCTGTGAAGGTGCAAGGGAGAAAGCGGCTGAAGATTTTGCACCTGAAGGAGGAAGAGGAGAAGGAAGGTGGCTTTTTCTTTTGTGTGCTGATTTTGCTCAGGTGCTCTTCCCATTGCAGTTTGTGCCTTTTCTCCATGTGCCTTCGTAAGGCACTTGTCCCTACTTGGGGGCTGGCCTTTCCACGGCTCAATTTTTGGAAGCAGAGCGAAAAGATGGCACTGCTCCAATCTGAGGCAGACACATTAAAACATTTCCAAACCACTGAGCCCCCCTGGGGTGATGGCACTATGGTGGCATCAGCAGCTGACGTTGAAGGGCATGTTGGCTGACTGTACATAGGTGTAAAGGTAGCGATACATGGCACCGGACACTGACACCAGCTGTTTCTGATGACGAGCTCCCCCTGCTTCTTTCAGGAACTTGTCTCCTTCTACTCCTCTCTGACTCCTCCTCTGAACTGTCCCCCTGTTCATCTCCTCTATTGGGAACATACGTGGCATCCGTATCATCATCATCATCATAATCATCCTGCCCAGCTTCGCTTGCCTCAGACACCTCCAAAACTGCACCAACAGCAGGTACTTCATCATTCTCCTCCTCACACGTTACGTCCATAGTGTCGCCTAACTCAGACATATGAGGTGGTGTAACTTGCTTAGCGCCTTCAACTGGTTGTAACAATAATGGCTGTGCATCAGTGATTTCCCCACCAAATAACTCCTGTGAACTGTCAAATGTAGTGGATGTGGTACTTGGAGTAGCGCTGGTGGCTGCGGAAGATGAGGTGTTAATTAGTCAACCACGTCCTGACAATCTTGGGAGTTGATGGGAGGTGCCTTCTTCTGAGCACTGTACTTTGGTCCAGGGCCGCACGAAATCACATCAGCACGACCTCGCACAGACCTGTCGGATGGCCTTCCTCTGGGTCTGCCTCTACCTCTGCCTCTACCTGTTTTGTCCATATCGGGGGCGATGAAGGTATGCACTGACTTGACTAATACAATGTGCAGTCACACAGGTGCAGTTAACAGGTATGCACGGAGTGGTATATCACACTGCGTGCACTCACGTAGGTAGGTAGGTAGGTGGGTGCACTGAAGTGAACAACAGGTAGGTATATGCAGTGATGGGTATTACAAATGTGCACCTGTCACACACAGACAGTACCAGACAGGCACAGTGACACTGTGTGCGCTCACGTAGGTAGGTGGGTGCACTGAAGTGAACAACAGGTAGTAGGTATATGCAATGATGGGTATTACAATGTGCACCTGTCACACACAGACAGGTACCGGACAGGCACAGTGACACTGCGTGCGCTCACGTAGGTAGGTGGGTGCACAGTGAACAACAGGTAGGTATATGCAGTGATGGGTATTACAATGTGCACCTGTCACACACACAGATAGTCACCAAATGTGCTCAGCCTGGCTGGCAGTGGCACCCACAATAGGAATTACCAAGGCTGTCTGTGCAACACAAGTGTCAGTGGGACACACACACACACACACACACACACACACCGATCACAAGAACAAGATTAGCTCTCAAAAGAGCTGTTGAGGGGTGCTTTTTTAGCAATAAGAATCAGCAAGGAGCAAGCTTACAAGCCTACAAGAGCCTAACTAAGCTTTCCCCATGGGTCTCTGCACAACAGCTTTCCCTTCTCTAATTAATGCAGGCACATGAGTGAGTAAAAAGCCTGACGCTGCCTGCCTTTTATAAGGGGGGGGGGGGGCTCCAGGAGGGAGTGTGGCCTGATTGGCTACAATGTGCCTGCTGACTGTGATGTAGAGGATCAACGTTGACCCTCATGAGGCACTATGGGGGCGAACTGAACTTCCGGAAAAGTTTGCGGTTCTCCGCAATCGTGAACCCCGGAAGTTCGCCGGGAACCGTTCACCCGCGAACCGTTCGGGCCATCTCTAATTGGGAGTCATCTAAGACTTAGTGGCTATTGGTGAATGCTGGCCGAGGTGGGGATAACCCTATAATGTTTTAAGATTGCGGGGCTTTAATTAGGGCCCTTTCACACCAGAGGGATTTTTCAGCGTTTTAACGCCACGGCCGAAGTTGGCGTTTTGCTAGGTAAAAGAAAGTCCATAGACTTTCATTTTACCTTTCACATCTAACTCGGCGTTTTGGAGCGTTGCGTTTCAACGCTCCCAGGAGCTTTTTCAGGGCTGTTAACAGCCGAAGTTGGCTGTTGGCGTTTCAATGATAGTCAATGGAAAACGCCAACTTCAGCGTTTTCAAAGCCTTTTCAAAGCGTTTTACAGCTATCTTGTTCACTTATTTTTATAGAAGGAAAAAAAAAGGACGTTTTCATATGGGCTGTAAAACTCTTTCAAAAGGCTTTGAAAACGCTTTGAAAACGCTATGTATTGGCGTTAAGCAAAAGGCTGACTTTCAGCCTTTTCTACCGCAGCCTCTAGTGTGAAAGAGCCCTTAGGACTGCCAAGCTTCACTGTCACACATCTGGCAACTGCTCCTGTGTGGCTTTTTTCTCTAAGATACTGTTTTTTTTACATTATTACCTTCCCAGCTTCAGTTTCCCCAAACTGTTGCTCAATCACTCAAATGGAAACGAGGATGAAGAGGTTGTGTCCTCAGGAGTTGCTGCTTGGAAGAGGATAGGCCACACTGGAGTTACGGCTGGATAGGTAACAGTGTGGCCCTATTAGTATATGCAGATGGACCCCAAACAACCTCTTGTGAAGATAATAGAGGGATCCATGGGGAAAATGCCTCCCTGCCCCCTGACCCCTTCTTGTTATCGGGTCGCTCCTTGGTTCCCCTCTGCCCCCTGCTCCTCACCTGGCTTCAGCAGGAATACATGCAATGACGTCATTCCAAGCTGTTCTGGTGCTTCCACCCTTTTCTCTGCACCAATCAGAGGGCAGAGGAGTGTGTCATTTTAGATAAGTGCGCGGGCCAGGAGACTCATATTTTGGCTGCACGACCATTGCTGTGGCTACAACAATAACAAGGCAACTGGTTGAAACTGTGGTTGAGGTTGATCAACATCCTAAAAAAGAACACAGAAACAAGGGGAGCACACATGATGCAGTACAACACAAGTTAAATGGCTGTGAGAAAACGCGGAAAAGCCGTCGCGTGTGCCAAGAGCAAGGAGGCTGACTCCGCGTCCGACACAGCGGTTTGCACGCATAGACACGCGTCTGGTAGTGTGGTGGAATGCGGAAAAGCCGCCGCATGTCTTGACGGCAAAGCGACTGTTTCCGCGTCCAACGCGGCGGTTTGCATGCAGCAGCGTGCGCTTGGTGTGGCTGGGTCTGTTAGTGCACATAGGCAGATGGAGAGCTACGCGCGCGCGGGCCTGAACTCAGGACCTTTATACCAGCAGGGGAAGTGTCAGCTGATCAGGAAGATCAGCTGATTCCTGCAGGACTCATGATTGGCTGAATGGCTTGGGCGGGGCGGCAGAGTCCAGCAACTATATATTCTGCTGCTTGTCAGTTGCTGGTTGTCTGCCATTGCAAACACTTTTGTGGAAGCAATTAGACCATAGTCAGATCCTTACAGTGTGTTTGAACTAGGTGGACCTGGGAATTCACACTTAGCCAGATTCTGTTGATAGCTTAAAATACTAATTGAATTGTATTATTTGTTAGACCAGTTCCAGGGTGTTGATGATCACGGCCCTCACACCCCAGACTAGGAATACTGTGTATCTTCTGTGTATTCTCTAGCATAGTTCCAGGGTGTTGAGATCAAGGCCCTCACACCCAAGACTAGGGAACTGTATTGTCTCTATGTTATATTCCAGACTAGTTCCAGAGTGTTGATGATCACAGACCTCACACCAAAGACTAGGGAATTGTGTTATCATTTATGTTATGCTCCAGACTAGTTCCAGGGTGTTGTGAATACGGACCTCACACCCAAGACTAGGATTGTGCTATTACTGTATTACGTTAGCCCATTTTAAGGCAAGACCTTATATTAGCAGCAGGGCTTCCTGCAACCCCAGCCTCGGTCCCTCGCTCAGGGGTCCACAGGCTACAGGAATATCACCCACAGTCAGGGGTGAATTCCTCAGGAGTCTCAGGCCGCCATCTCCTCTGGTGTTCTTCACTCAGAGTTGTTACTGTTGCACCAAACATTTACACTCTCTCAGGTGTCTAGAGGTTAGACATATCTGATTGACGATTCCGCAGATCCTCAATAATCGGGTATATCTGTATTCTTGGGGATACTGCGGATCGCCAAGGATCAGATTCTCTCTCTGGTTGCTGACACCAATCGTTACAGAATGGCAGACCGAACCCAAATGGATGCACTGTATAGCCATGTTGAAGTCCTGACCATCGCGGTAAACCAACTTTCCACGGCAGTTTTGAACCAACAGACCCAGATATATCAGATATTTGGGGCTATTTCAGAACTTCAATCAGTGCGATCTCCTCTTAGCACAGACATGCGTATGCCTGTACCTGAAAAATTTTCTGGCAACAGATCTGATTTTCGGAACTTTAGAAATAGAGTGTTGTCATACTTTGAGTTAAGGCCTAATTCGTCTAGAACCGAGGCACAGAGAATTATGTACATTAACCTCCCTGGCGGTATATTAAAAACCGCCAGGGGGCAGCGCTGCCATTTTTTTGCTATTTTTTTTTTAAATCATGTAGCGAGCCTAGGGCTTGCTACATGATAGCCGCTGCTCAGCGGCATCCCCCCAGCCCCTCCGATCGCCTCCGGCGATAGGCGATCAGGAAATCCCATTCAAAGAACGGGATTTCCTGGAGGGCTTCTCCCGTCGCCATGGCGATGGGGGGGGATGACGTCACCGACGTCGTGACGTTTAAGGGAGTCCCGATCCACCCCTTAGCGCTGCCTGGCGCTGATAGGCCAGGCAGCGCAGGGGTCGGGGGCTCTACGGCGGCGCGGATAGCGGCGATCGAGCGTGGGGCGGCGGCGATCGGTGTGCTGGCGCAGCTAGCAAAGTGCTAGCTGCGTCCAGCAAAAAAAAAATTACGCAAATCGGCCCAGCAGGGCCGGAGAAAACCTCCTGCGCGGCTTACCCCGAACGTATACCGCCAAGGAGGTTAAGACTCTGTTGTCAGGGGATTCCCAGACCTGGGCATATGGTCTTCCTATTGGGCATCAAGCCCTGACCTCGGTCGATGAATTTTTTGAGGCTATGGCTATGATTTACGATGACCCAGACATCGCCTCGACTTCTGAACGGAAGCTCAAGCTTCTGCGTCAGGGCAAAGGTCCGGTGGAGAATTATGCTGTGGAGTTCATGAGGTGGGCAGTCTCAGCTAGATGGGACGCATTCGCCCTCCTAGACTGTTTTTTGGCCGGATTGTCAGATGCTATTCATGACAAATAAGACAAGACAAATAACATTTATATTGCGCTTTTCTCCTTGCGGACTCAAAGCGCCAGAGCAGAGCAGCAGCCACTAGGGCGCGCTCTATTGGCAGTAGCAGTGTAAGGGAGACTTGCCAAAGGTCTCCTACTGAATTAGTGCTGGCTTACTGAACAGGCAGAGCCGAGATTCGAACCCTGGTCTCCTGTGACAGAGCCCTTAACCATTACACCAACAGCCAACTGATGAGGTAATGATGGCCATCCTGAGCCCGAATCATTGGATGAGGCAATCTCTTTGGCCATACAGATAGATCGCCGTTTGCGCCACCAGAGACAGGTTCGTGGTAGAGTGGCCAGAAGGTCTATCTTACACGACTCTTCTCGGTCTCCCTCACCTCCAGGCGAACCTATGCAAATTGGGTACACAAGGTTGAGTCTGGGGGAAAAGAGTCGCAGGAGCCCAAAGAAGAACGCTTTCCATGGTTCCACTAGGCCAGACAAATGCTATCGCCTAGGATTAGACAAAACCATAGGTGAGCAGGGTTCATCCCTGAACGATGGTCGGCTGATCCTTCCTTGTTCGGTTACGTGGGAAGGTCGGACCAAGTCCGCAGAAGCCATGGTGGACTCGGGTTCGTCAGCGAACCTCATAGATTACGATTTTGCCAAAAGTCTGGGGATACCGTTATCTGAACCCGACCGGCAGATTTCAGTCACTGCAGTGCACGACTCTCCATTGCGCAGTGCCCAGTTTCTTTCCCAAACCCCCCTACTGTCATGTTGTTTAGGGGCAGTGCATGAAGAGAGTTTACAGTTCCTGGTCCTGCCGATGAAGGGCTCTGCTGTTGTTCTCGGTATGCCCTGGTTACAGCTTCACTCACCGCTGATTGACTGGGCTTCAGGACAGCTACTGAACTGGTCAGCCCACTGTCAGGAACACTGTTTGAAGACAGGTGAGGCAGATAAAACCAAGATACAGGTCGCAGGAAAGACAGGACAGTGTATAGATATTTGTAATGGTTCCGGTTCCTCACGGTTATCTCTCATGCATAAATCTGATAGCACAAGCCCCAAAGCAGACGCTTTAGACAGGGGTTTTGGGCCCAAAACCATTCTACCACCGAAAAAACAGGCTGACAAGAAATCATTTTCTGTATCCCTGCCCGGGTCAGCGCTGCATGTGGATTCCACTCCCTCCCTCCCTGGGTTGATTGATGACCGGCCTGAGTATGAGATAAAGAGGAAATTCTCTAACTTACATCCTGGAAAGCCAGGAAGGAGATGTCCGGAGTCCACTCCTCAGGGGGGGTGGGTACTGTGAGAAAACGCGGAAAAGCCGCAGCGTGTGCCAAGAGCAAGGCGGCTGACTCCGCGTCCGACGCGGCGGTTTGCACGCATAGACACGCGTCTGGTAGTGTGGTGGAATGCGGAAAAGCCGCCACATGTCTTGACGGCAAAGCGACTGTTTCCGCGTCCAACGCGGCGGTTTGCATGCAGCAGCGTGCGCTTGGTGTGGCTGGGTCTGTTAGTGCACATAGGCAGATGGAGAGCTACGCGCGCGCGGGCCTGAACTCAGGACCTTTATACCAGCAGGGGAAGTGTCAGCTGATCAGGAAGATCAGCTGATTCCTGCAGGACTCATGATTGGCTGAATGGCTTGGGCGGGGCGGCAGAGTCCAGCAACTATATATTCTGCTGCTTGTCAGTTGCTGGTTGTCTGCCATTGCAAACACTTTTGTGGAAGCAATTAGACCATAGTCAGATCCTTACAGTGTGTTTGAACTAGGTGGACCTGGGAATTCACACTTAGCCAGATTCTGTTGATAGCTTAAAATACTAATTGAATTGTATTATTTGTTAGACCAGACTAGGAATACTGTGTATCTTCTGTGTATTCTCTAGCATAGTTCCAGGGTGTTGAGATCAAGGCCCTCACACCCAAGACTAGGGAACTGTATTGTCTCTGTTATATTCCAGACTAGTTCCAGGGTGTTGATGATCACGGACCTCACACCAAAGACTAGGGAATTGTATTCTCATTTATGTTATATTCCAGACTAGTTCCAGGGTGTTGATGATCACGGACCTCACACCAAAGACTAGGGAATTGTGTTATCATTTATGTTTGGCTCCAGACTAGTTCCAGGGTGTTGTGAATACGGACCTCACACCCAAGACTAGGATTGTGCTATTACTGTATTACGTTAGCCCAGTTCAGGGCAAGACCTTATATTGGCAGCAGGGCTTCCTGCAACCCCAGCCTCGGTCCCTCGCTCAGGGGTCCACAGGCTACAGGAATATCACCCACAGTCAGGGGTGAATTCCTCAGGAGTCTCAGGCCGCCAGCTCCTCTGGTGGTCTTCACTCAGAGTTGTTACTGTTGCACCAAACACTGACACTCTCTCAGGTGTGTAGAGGTTAGACATATCTGATTATTGACGATTCCGCAGATCCTCAATAATCGGGTATATCTGTATTCTTGGGGATACTGCGGATCGCCAAGGATCAGATTCTCTCTCTGGTTGCTGACACCGATCGTTACAATGGCAAATGTAAAAAAGGGCTGTGGTACTCACAAAGGAAGGTTGCACAGGGGACAACCGACCACTGATGGCAGGTGGAGATTTATAAACCCAACTCCACTCGGGTAATCAGCTGGAACTGGATCCGGTCACACTCTTGGCAAAACCACAATGGACCTATCAGTAGCAGAGCCACTGGGTACTTGGCACTAGATACATCTCTGGCATTGTATTCAGCCTGAGGAAGTGGCCGTAACACCCACGAAACGTGTTGACTATGCCTAATTAGACTTCATAGGTGTATGAAGGTGTCATTATTGAGGTAAGTCACCTCTCCCTTTTTTACTTTAGCTGTTTTAAACACAGTTTTATCTATCATTGGGCACCTCCTCCCCACTTTGAACTGGCTGAAAGGCTGATTCGGTCAGGCACAGTAATATGGTCCTATAAGAGCCTAGTAATATGGACCTATAACAGACCAATAAACAAAGCGCTTGTATGTATGTGCTGCCAATATTAGCACAATGTTTGCAGAAAATAGACCATCCACTCTTCCATTAAAACTTCTATCTATAGGATCTCTTTAAGTTAAAAAAAAAAAAAAGCAAAAAAAAAAAAACCCTCCCATATACCACTGACCGTTTTTTTCAGTGTCACTTAATTGACAGGTGGAGGGCATATTTGCATAATGAACTATTTAAATATTCATTTTTGTAAAACAAAGCTGTAAGGCATTCTTTGTCCTCACCAGCTCCGGGATCCAGTGGCCCTACATAAACAAGGCGCGACTGTCACATCTCATTAGGTCCGCTGTTAGGCTGAGATAGCAGCATTCAGAATTTTGATCCTTTCAACAAGTGCGGCCTAACTTGCAGTGACAAGACGCTGCTCAGATATGAGAAATGAGTCACTTACCCCATGCTGGAATTGTCATGAGCCTATAAACGAACGCTCCGAGGGAGGAAACCGCCGGGTCACTTGAAATATATGCAAATTTGACATTTCATCTCTGTTTTGCATATCTGCACATCAAACTTTTCTGGGTATCTCTTGTGATCCTTCCGCTAGCTGAGGCTTAAGGTCAGCAGCCAATGTTTAACAAACGACAAGCGATGACTGCGTCCTCCTCGGTAAAAACGTTATTGATAAATATCAGCCCCTTCGGAGATACCGTGTTGGCTCAGGTGAAGGGCAAGAAAGTGCGTTTGATGACAGGTTACCTGCAGACGAGGATGGATGGAAATGCAACAAGACATGTTAGAGGCTAGCAAAAAGAGCAAATAAAAGTTATAACGCTGCAAGGGACAATATTTAGCAAGTTTACAATGTGAAATTAGAGTTAGGCAGCTGATAGACACATCCAGCAAAAGGAGAAAGGACACAAAGTCCAGAATGATGAAACAGGGACATAACTACAAACCATGCCCCCCCCCCCCCCTTTCCCAGCAAAACTTTAATAAGGTCCCTCAATGTTCACACTGTTTCCCTTGCCCGTCCCTGAAGACCCTGACAGCCTGGGGGCCCATCTTGCAACGGTCATAAAACAAGTGCAGCCATCATAATCTTCACAAGTGTCTCAAAAAACCCTGATCTGAAGGATGGACCCCTTTATTGGAGGGAGTAAAGTAGTAGTTGGGGCCCTCTTACAGCTCTGGGACCCCCTGCAGTCGCAGGGGCTGCTCCCCTGTAGTTACGTCCCTGGGATAAAGTCTACATTTTCGACACAGAAATCAACTGATTTTCCATAGGTTTGAAAAAACCCATCTGTGTCCAAATATAAAAATAATCCCTGAAAAGGGGTGAGGATCTTTGAAACCACTTATTACCAACCAAGGGCGTACCTAGAAATCCCCCGGGCCCCCCTGCAAAAAAAAAATCTGCCCCCCCCCGGGCCAGCTTAGGAACTTTTGGGGGGCAGGAGGGGTCGCAGCATAAGAGGAGAGTGTGGCAGATCGGTGGGGAGGGGGACATTCCCCCCCCCTCACCTCGGACTCACCTCTCAGTGCTCCCCCTCCTGCAATCATTGCAGCGGGCAGCAGCGGCGGTGGCAGGCTGAACACATTACCTCCTTCTCGCCGGAGGTCTTCCGTTCTCTAAGTGCAACTTCCTGTTTACACAGGAAGTTGCATGAAGCTCTTAGAGATCGGAAGACATCCAGCAAGAAGGAGGTAATGTGTTCAGCCTGCTGCTGCCGCTGCTGCTGCCCGCTGCCACCAATGATTGCAGGAGGGGGAGCGCTGAGAGGAGAGCCCGAGGTGAGGGAGGGGGGGAGGGATGTCCCCACCGATCTGCCACACTCTCCTCTTATGCTGTGACCCCTCCTGCCCCCCAAAAGTCCCTGAGTGGGCCCTAGGGGGGCCTCGACCCCCCCACGACGGCAGGGGTCGCATCCCCTATTGTTACGCCAGTGTCACCAACATAAAGGCCCATATGCAATTCACTTTTTTCCTACATTTTCTCCTAGGTGATATTATCAAAATGTTCAATAAAATGCCCTTCATACCAACAGCAAGCAAGAAAATACTCCACGCCATTTTGACAGTACTTTCTCACCTACCTTTTGGTGCTTTTTCAGTTGCGAAGTGTTGAAAAGTTATTTTAAATAGAAGATGAAAAAATATCTCCTAGGAGAAAACTCAGGAGAAAAAGCTAATTGCATACTGGGCCCAATCCAATTCACTTTTTCTTCTAAGTTTTCTCCTAGGTGATATTTTCACATCTTATCAAAATGCCTTTTAAGCCACCAGCAAGCAAGAAAATACCCAGCATACTTTTGACAGTCCTTTTTTAATTGCATTTTGAAAAGTTATTTTAATTGAGAAATGTCAAAATATAAAAACCATCCCGAAATTTTCAGCACTTTGCAATTGAAAAAGTGCTAAAAAGTTGGTGAAAAAGTAATATCTAAATTATTATTAGTATTTTCTTGCATTCTATTGACAAGTTATGAAGCAATCACCTAGGAAAAAACTCCGGAGAAAAAGTAAATTGCATATGGGCCAACTGATGAGATTATGGTCACTGACCATGGTCACTTTTTTTTGCCATATCTTAGGTCTAGACCCGTGCTGGGCAAACTATGGCCCATCGGCAAGTGGCTGGATTCTTCTACTTCCTCCATCCTTCCATGCAGTTACGAGCAGAAAGAAACCAAGAGTTAACACTCACCTACTCACCGCTTCATGAGCCAATGACATCACGTGAGATGCCGTCAGGATGTGCCAGTGTGTCACGTGATGCTCTGAGTCCATGGAGACCCAATGTAGGAAGCGGTGAGTAGGTGAGTGTTAACCCTTGGCTTTCTTCCACTCATGAATCAGGATGCAGGGAGGCAGAGAGGAGGAGGGAAGGAATTTTAGGAATGCAGTCTGCAGTTCATAGATATAATGGTGCCTCAAATAAATGATGAATTGCACATGCAAGTGTAAATACTGATGACTTCCAAAATCTGGAAGTCACTTAAATTGGTAAAGAAAAACAAATAAACAAACCTGCAATCGTTAGTGATTGTAGATATCCCATCAAATGGGCAGAAATTACATGACTTTTTGGCCTCTTGATTCTGCTATTGATGAGTATTGAATCAAACTTCTACAAAAATTCCCAATGAATATTGTAGTAAATATGTCGAAACAAAAACTTCTAGGATTAGAAAAGAAAAAGTTTTGTTCCTTGATGGTTACCCATAACCTCCAAGTCTCTGTGAATGAGATAGACCAGGAGCCCAATAGTGCAGTATCATTAAACAAAGGGATGTAAGAACCCGTGTATAAGTATTATACTCACAATGGGTGGTTTGCAAAACTTGCAACCACCGTCTGAGCCTAAGTCCAAGGTCTGTTGGTGCAGATGCTGGTTGGTTGCTCTCCTGGGTTAGTTCGGAGAACTAAAGGTCCTCATAAGTAAAAAACCCCTATGGACTATGCATTTCGCTAAAAAAAACACTTGTGGGAGTGCCCTTGATGACATGATACTACTAGATGTTGTATATATGAGAAGCATCATTTTTACCTTCTTATAAGGACAAACTATTAATTAATGTAATAAGTAATGTTTATTCATGCACAGTAAACAAAGCATTTCAAGGGTCTTGGCCGCTTCTTCAGGTCAATATAAGCACCTGTAGAATGTTTGGTCACAATTGTGAAAAACAACTTGGAGAGAGACTAATGCTGGGAATACACGGCTCGATTCTGAGCCATTTAGATGACTTGATAGATGATTTCCGACATTTCCGATCCCTGGCCGGATCGTTTCGCTGCTTGATTCCGCATTGAAGACAATGCAAAAAGATAAGAAAAAGAAAAACGAGCGGAAGATAAGAGAATCGCCTGCGGAATCTAGTGGGAGAATCGAGCGTCAAAATCGAGCCGTGTACACCCAGCATTAGAAGTACTGGTTGACAACAAGTTAAATAATCACATTCAATGTCAAGCGCCGAGCTAAAGTAAATACATTTTTAGGATTCATTAAAAGGAATATAAAAGCTAAGGATGCTAGCATAAAACTGTGCTAATTTTGCTCTCTTGTGTGGCAGCATTTGGAATATCGAATACAGTTCTAAACACTGTATTATAGGAAGGACTAGTTTTGGAGCAGGTGTAATACATTTTTTGCTAAATACTAGTGTATCTGCCTATTGTGTTGTGCTATATTTGATACAATACCAATTGCTGCCTGTATACTTATGTGTACCTAGCCACTTTGTGCATCTAGTTATATTTGGCTATATATCCTGCATATTGCGTTTTGTTAACAATACATTCTTCATTGCAACTTACAATTTGATGTGACGGTCATTTGTTATATATCGTTTCTGTGTTCAAGTTACTTTAAAAAATAGCTGGCATCCTTTAACCTTTAACTTTTGTTATAGACCACTAACGGAGTGTTTATATAAATTAAAATAAATTAATCCCTGAGTAATATATGTAAAAGCCTGTTAATGCTACAAAGAGAAAATACAATATATATATATATATATATATATATATATATATATATATATATATATATATATATATATATATATATATATATATACACACACACACATATATATACACACACATATATATATATATATATATATATATATATATATTAACTGATGGCCCAGCCTACTTTTCTAACTCTAACACACAATTACTCAATGACCAAGTTTGTGAGCTTTGCGGTTTTTGGCATCAATGATTTGCATTGAAATAAAACAAATCTGATAGGCTGTTTGTGGCTCCACCTCCTTTGCTGAATTTGAACCCCAGTCACCCAATGACCAACTGTACCAGGTTTGAGGCTTGTGCCATCAGTGCAAGAATGGCGGCAATGAAATATTCCCCTTGAAAATCAATAGGTGAATTTTTATTGGCTTTTGTAGGCTCCATTCACTTTTCTGAATATTAATCCCAGCCACCCAGTGACCAACTGTGCAAAGTTTGAGAACCGTTCCATTAACAGTGTAAGAATGGCTGCTGTTTACATTTTCCCAGTGAAATTTGTATTTGCCTCCGCCCACTTTTTGGTTATGGGGATCCTATATGTTATACCAGGTAATGTACTATGTGTGTGCCAAATTTCATTCAAATCCGATCAGCCATTGTTGCGTGATCGAGTAACAAACATCCAAACTTTCACACTTATAATATTAGTGAGATATATATATATATATATATATATATATATATATATATATATATATATATATATATATATATACACACACACTAGTGACGTCCGCTGTACGCGCGTACACGCCCGCCGCGTATGCCCACATGCCTGCCCCTACTGGCCCCATCCACGCGTCATTTGCCCGGCTCGGTGTCTCTACGTCCCTGCACATGTGCACAACGCAAAAACACACACACAGGGACATGAGATGCAGAGACACTTGCCTATTATTAGGTAGGATATATATAAAATTGCAGCCTGCAGCTCTGGAAGTAATTGAAGCAGCAAACATCTGATGAAAGAATTCCTGAAGGAGTTTTAATAGTGAGTCATTTGACGTGATCAAATATCAAATCCAGGTGCATAAATAAGAATAGCTGTGTCACAGAGTGCCTATGTAGAAGAAAACAAAAAAATATTTCTGCCTAGGGTTCAGCCCTAAGAAAATACTGCTTGCTTGACTGGAATCCTTCATGAGAAAATAAACAAAAAAAAAATCTGTGTGAAATTGTAAAATCTGAAAAACCATCCCCGTCTCCACAACACACACAGCTGACAAGCTGCTGCTCAGGTCCCTCTCCACTGTGGCTGCTGCACGAAGAGAAAAAGTCACCAGTATTTTGACACGTTCCCTGGCCAGCTCTGATCCCAGCTGGCTGTGACTTCCCATCTGCATTTTCCTTCTATATTTTAAAGACTGGTGCCATGCCAATGCACTGGACCTCATCCATTCACTCCTTTTTAAAACTCAAGTTTTAGCCAACTCTAACGGCCATTTTTCATGTGGCTGCGGAGGAAGCCAGCTCGGCTTGAGCAAGGTTATTGCACAGAATTAATTCATACATTAGTCAAAGAGGAAACAGCAATTTGCATTGAAATGTTCTGGCAACTTTAGTCTGCTTTTTCAACCCTTTAAATGAGCTATATTAGATAAATGATAATATTTATATAATTCTCCACCCCTCCTGCAAATGGCAATGTGTTAAACAAAGAATGTAAGGGAAATCAAAAGTAAAACAAATGGAAAGAAAAATATGTTATTGTGTTTGTTAAAAAGCGATAAATAAATAAAGAAAATAAAAAAGGACTTTAAAAAAAAAAGCAACAACCATTTATTTTTTATTCTCTTTCTTTCCTTCCTTTCTTTCTATTTTACCTATTGTTGCTACTATTACCTCACTAAATAACGTTGAAAACTAAATATTGCCATTGAAAATATAAGTGATCCTATTATGTGCAAAAACTATTTTTTAAAAAATAACTCAGCTAGAACTCCACTTTGATTTATTTAATTTTTTTCAATTTATTATAATTTGTGTCAGTTTAATTATCATTATTTATATTTTTATAACCATATTATTTTGATTAAATTTGCTTGTAACCTCTGATGATTTTTAGTTTTTTTTAAAAGACGTATTTAAATTCATATAAACCAAAATGCGTTTCAGGCAGTTGCTAAAAGCACTTTTGAATATTGTCAGTTATCCTCCCAGATTTTGCTTATAAATAAGCAGTGAGGTTTGTGATCTGGATGTGTGTGCTGAACCTGGAGTTTCCTACTGTGTTGTGGTTGACTTGGATATTAATCAAGCATGTTTTATAGCAAGCCCCCCCCACCCCCCTTACACTCCTAGCTCTGAACGGATTGGACCACCAATTCAAATTCAGCCCTCCAGCTTTTAGTTCCCTGATTAAAAACGCAGACTGCCAGAAGTCTTTCGACAACCACGTCGCTTGCGTTTCTCTTTGCCGGTTTAATTTTCCTGATTGCGCCATGCACTATTCATGAGATCCATAATATTTCGAGACCGTAATTTCAACAGATTAATTCTCACTAATTATTCAGCATATGAAGCAACGCACACGAGATTCCGACCCTGCGCGGCGTCCCGAGGCAGGGAACGCAACGTCGAGTCTTTTTCTGATTTCAACTGGAAAACAAACTAATTATGTGGAAATATGTTAATATATTATGCTGCAGGGAGCGGGCCCTTTGTATGCTGGGAAAGGTTTCCGTTTGTAGGCTCTCTGTGATATTTCTTGCAGGAGATGCTGCCCTTTCTGCATGAACATTATAGTCGGCGATTCTTCCGTCCATATAAAGACCATTTGCATAATTCTGCATTACTTCGGTCTGGTGGAAACAAGTGGGATACCCTAAAAATAGGCTACACTGCCGGCCTCCCTACCGTAATTTTCATCAGGGAGAAGAGCCTGTTCACTTGTATTTATGTCTTCTGTCAAGTCAGGTCATTATTTAATAACTCCTGCCTGGGCTACTTAGCCTATTATGAATAATTATGTACATATCGTTAAAAGAACTTGTGTCTCTATGCTGTCATTTGCCATGGGTGAATATTTCGGTTATGAAGCCAAGTCACCAAAGCAATGCCAACGCCACTCTTCGGTCTGGTGTCCAGCTTCCCCCAATGGAAATTTCAGATTTTTGGTTAGATGCTGGGGATAGGATAAATAATGCTATTTATACACTACCGTTAAATGGAACCCTAGGTGAGAAGGATATGGAGGCTGCCATATTTATTTCCTTGGAAACAATGCCAGTTTCCTGGCAGCCCTGTTGATTTTCTGGCATAATTAGTGTCTGAGTCAAAACCCTGGAACAAGCATATGCCTAATCCAGTAAAACCTGTGTCAGCTGAGTACCTGATCTGTTGCCAGAGGCGTATCTGGGTAAAATGGCGCCTATGGCAAACATTGAGATCGATTACGTCTTGCTGGTTGCGGCCTAAGGGGGTGATGTTAACTTACCCATGTCGCCACCCATAGCTCATGCAGTCCACATCGCATTTACTAGCGTTGCACATCATTCTAATGATTCCTCCTAACCCACAAGGAGGAAGCATTGGAGTGATGTGGAACGCGACATGGACCGCATCAGCTATACGCGGTGACACAGGTAAGTTTACCACCCTCTGCTCTATTCAGAAGCCTATCACTAGTCCCATTGTATAGATCCCCCCTTCCAGTATCAGAAGTCAAATGCATCTCATATTGTAGATCCCCCAAAGACATAGCCTGACAAATGTTCATAGATGGCCTTCCTCCACTTCTTCAGAGATGCCACTTGTTCTTTGATAGCATCAGTTCAATGAATAACTTTACAAAACTTAATTGAGAAGAGGAATATTGCACTAGTGTTGTAATGTTTTTCTTTTATATTGAAAGACTCCAGACTGCTATAGGGAATGGCTGAACATCACAGGACCAGTATACAATTGTTGAGTAAGAGTTCCACTTTACAGCCCTTAAAGGGAACCTGTACTGAGTAAAATTATTTAAAATAAACACATGAGGTAACTTCAAATGAACATTACATAGTTACCTTGCCATCAGTTCCTCTCAGAAGCTCACCATTTTCTTCTGACAATGATCCCTTCCAGTTCTGACAACATTTTGTCAGAACTGAAATATATCAGTTGCTGTCAGTTACAGCTGAGAGGAGAACTCATATGTCCATGTTTCCCTATGGCTCAAGTGGACGATGTTACAGTTTAACTGTGTGCTGACCAGAAAGCTGTTATGGTGTAATGGCCATTTTCAAAATGGATGATGGAGAATTCCATCAAACACAGTGGACAAACAGGCCACAGGAGAGGAGAAAGATTAAGGAGTAGACTATGCGGGAAGTAAGTATGACTTGTGTATGTTTATTTTGACTTTTAATTTTCAGTTCAGGTTTTCTTTAAGGAGCACCATCCACCCAATCCACCTGGAGATGGATTGGGGAATGCACAGCATTACGACCAAGCATTCCCTGATCCTTCTTCTTACCCAAGAGAACACACGGCAGGGGCAAATGAAAGGTCAAACAATTGTGGCACTTTGAGTGGGAGTCGTCAAGGAACTTATAGATCTGATCAGCCATTACAATCATAATTGCTGCGTATCGCAAAAAGTCATCCATTAACCACTGACCCTCCCTCAGGACGAGTATCTACGCCCCTGTTTTACCCCCTTTCCCCTCCCGAGAGGCGGAACTACATCCCTTGCTGCTGTAACGCGCTCCCGCCCATCCCCTCCCCGGCACACTCCCACGCTCGTTACTGCTGTCAGTCGCTAGATGGGAGATCAATGAATGGGAACAACAGTTCCCATTCATTGATCTAAGTCCCTGGAGGAATGACTGCGGCCATCAATGAGGAGAGGGCGTCGTTCAGAAAAACTGATACTTACACGCCCACGCATTACTTCCTGTTTGTGTAGTAATATTTGTGGCCAAATAGTAAAATTACATCTACAAACATTTTTTTTCAATGAAAAGATATTTTTTTACATTTTATAATGTAAAAGTTAGCAAACAGTGAGTGGTACAAAGTTTCAGGAAAAATATATAGTAGAGGAGTCACATGGAAAAGAGAGACTGCAAATTCAATTCAATTTAAGCACTTTATTGTCATTATGTAACACAACAAAATTACTTTTCAGGACAGCCCCATGATGCAAATAAGCAACATCATGGCACGGCCACAAAGGCTATGGCCTAGGGTACCAGGCAGAGAGGGGCAGGCAGGCTGGCACATTAATGCAGTCAAGCTGCCAAACATGCGAACTGCAGCAGTGTCTGGGAATCTGGGGATGAAAGGGCAGCAAACATGGGCAGCTTATTGTTTGTGACCTGAGCTGTCATTCATCATCGCTGTTGAACACACTTCAAGTCCAACTCCCTCCTTGACCCAGCTCCAATCTATCAGAGCGGAAAGCATCAATTTGGCCCATAAATGGAATAAAAATAACAATTCCGATCATTTGCGATGTAATTGATTCACAAAACAGATTGATAAAACGATTGATTGTAGTCAATTGGCACCATCAGCATCTTTAACCACTTAAGCCTTCGGTCGTTTTCGCTTTATGCATCCAAGCAATGTTCATCTCCCATTCATTAGCCTATACCTATATCACTACTTATCACAATGAACTGATCTATATCTTGTTTTTTCCGCCACCAATTAGGCTTTCTTTGGGTGGTACATTTTGCTAAGAGCTACCTTACTGTAAATGCATTTTAACAGTAAGAATAAGAAAAAAACTGAAAAAATTCATTATTTCTCAGTTTTTCGCCATTATAGTTTTAAAATAATACATGCCTCCATAATTAAAACCCACGTATTGTATTTGCCCATTTGTCCCGGTTATTTCACTGTTTAAATTATGTCCCTATCACAATGTATGGTGACAATATTTTATTTGGAAGTAAAAGAGCATTTTTTCCGTTTTGCATCCATCACCATTTACAAGCTTATATATAAAAAATAGAAATATTTCATCTTTACATAGATATTTAAAAAGTTTAGACCCTTAGGTAAATATTTATGTTTTTTTTTATTGTAATGTTTATTTTTGTTAATTAAACATTGTATGTGGGTATTTTTGGGAGGGTGGGATGTAAATAGTATTTGTTTGGGGTAAATATATGTGTATTTATTTTTTTTTACATTTAATTGTAGTTTTATTTTTTGTCCACAAGATGGCAACCGTGAGTTTGTTTACATGGCGTCACTCTAAGCATACAATGTACGCTTAGAGGGACGTAGGAGTCAGAAAAAGCGAAGCTTCCAAGAGAAGCGGTCACTTTTTCTGATGAGAGGATCAGTGATCAGACACCATGGCCCGAATCATTGACTCCTGGGCTAACGAACCGCAGGCCGGGAACGTGCGTGCATGCGCGCTGTCGGACGCGGGAGCGCGCGGGAGTGCACGTCCTCCTTGACATAGAACTACGTCAAGGAGGCCAAAGTGGTTAAATACATTGATTACAAGGACCAATAAAAGTGTGTGTGTGTGGTAGGGGGTTTGCTATTTGTCAAGGGGTGGCTGGTGATAGTAGCCTTGGGTGGCAAAAAGTACAAATTCGGCCCTGGCCTTCCCTCTTTTTAGGTATCTGTTTTTTTTTTGTTTTATTTCTGCA
Source organism: Hyperolius riggenbachi (assembly GCF_040937935.1). Lineage (NCBI taxonomy): Eukaryota > Metazoa > Chordata > Amphibia > Anura > Hyperoliidae > Hyperolius > Hyperolius riggenbachi. The sequence continues at coordinate 59,922,267 of NC_090651.1, forward strand.
GGAAGAGACTTTGCTTTCTGCCACCACAACGGACACATGAAAACATCATAATAATTGCTAACATTCGCATAGCGCTTTTCTACTGTTGGACTCAAAGCGCTTGAGAGGTGTAGCCACTAGGGGTGTGCTTGATAGGACATCCTGCAGTGTTAGGGAGTCTTGCCCAAGGACTCCTTTACTGAAGAGGTACTGGCTTCAGCCAGGATTCAAACTCTGGTCTCCTGTCAGAGGCATGTCCTTTGGTCTGTTGTGGTCGGTTTCTGAAAATTGATCGATTTCAAGCCAAGTGTGAACCTCAATCACCCGATCTCTCTCTATGACCAACTACCTCCGTCTCGCTCAGTCGCTTTCTATACCTTCTGATCCCTCTACTTGGTCTTTTCTCCATGACTATTTACAACTCACTAAGCTCTGGCTGCAGGGGCTTTGCTTTTTATACCAGAGGAGTAGACTCTAAGCACTGATTGGCTTTTGGGACAGTTAGTAGAAGAAGAGTGCTTTCTGAATGGCCATGACAGCAAGAAGATGTTAATTCATTATGAATCCCAAAAAATTAAAAAATTAGTGTTAGGTCACATTTTTGGACAAAGTTCAGTCTCATTTGATTTAAGAGCTGGCCACATTTGGCTCAAATTTCCTATATTTAGTTACAATTGTAAGCAATGTTCTTAAATGTTTTTTTGCGTAAAATGAGGTTCCTGAAGCTAAAAACCCTGTTTTGAAAAATTGGATTATGAGACCTGAATGAACACTTATATAAAGAACAATGAATTGTTGCTGCTTGGTTGGTTATCTCTTGGTGCTGTTCAGACACAAATGGGCGGCGCATGGACAGAGCTGTGTGAGAAGTTCACAGATGGGGACTTTGGTGTCAATTACTTGGTACTTGATATACAGGGGTTGGACAAAATAATGGAAACACCTTGAAAATCAACAAAATATATTTTAATATGGTGTAGGTCCACCTTTTGCGGCAATTACAGTCTCAATTCCCCAAGGTATTGATTTATACAAATTGTGAATTGTCTCCAAAGGAATTTTAGCCCATTCTTCAGTTAAAACACCCTCCAGTTCTTTTAGAGACGATGGTGGCGGAAATCGACTTCTTACTTGAATCTCTAATAGCGACCATAAATGTTCAATAATGTTGAGGTCTGGGGATTGTGGTGGCCGGATGAGATGCTCAACTTCATCAGAATGTTCCTCGTGCCATTCTTTAACAATTCAAGCTGAATGGATTTGGGCATTATCATCTTGAAAAATGGCATTCCTCTCTGGAAACAGTTCTTGAACCATAGGATGAACTTGGTCGCCCAGAATTCCTAAATAGTCTAGGCTGTTAATTCTTCCATGAAGGGAAATCATTGGCCTGGCGGATTTCCAAGAAATAGCACCCCAGATCATCAAAGAACTCCTGCCATGTTTTACGGTTGGGAGAAGGCAGTCTGGATGAAATGCTTCTTCGGCTGTCTCCAAACGTACACTCGGTCGGAGATCGGAAATAAGGTAAATGATGATTCGTCAGAGAAAATCACATTTTTCCACTGCTCAAGGGACCAATTCTGGTGGTTTCTACACCACTCTAAACGCTTTGAAACATTTCTCTTTGAGAGCAGAGGTTTTCTAATTGCAGTTCTTCTGTGGTATCCAGATTTGTGCAGCTCCCGACGGCTGGTGATCACTGCAGAATGTACTCTGGTCTCCCTGAATGCTCTGGGGAGGGATGGGTGTGCAGAATTCTGAATAATAAGCAGCTTAGGCTAAGCCTGAGTGGGAGGGTGGGGTTACATACCAATATAGTGTTTCTGAAGCTAAAAAACAGGATTTTTTTTACATCAATGTGGGTATCCTGAATAATTTACTGCATTCTACTGTATGTTGTTTCTACCGAATGGTTCCTCTTTCAAGGATACCCAAAGTGACATATGACATGATGAGATAGACATAGCTATGTACAGTGCCAAGCACACTAATAACTATGCTGTGTTCCTTTTTTTTCTTTCTCTGCCTGAAAGAGTTAAATATCAGGTATGTAAGTGGCTGTCTCAGTCCTGACTCAGACAGGAAGTGACTACAGTGTGACCCTCACAGATAAGACATTCCAACTATAAAACACTTTCCTAGCAGAAAATGGCTTCTGAGAGCAGGAAAGAGATAAATAGGGTCAGTAGTTCATAGATTTTAGCTCTGGCATACTTCAATGTATGTGTTATTGAGCAAAAACAAAACAGTTAAAACTTAGAAAGTAGATTTAAACATAAAAAAGGTGGAATATCTTAAAAAGTCATTTTTAGGAGAAGGAAGATACATACAATCGTTTATTTCATTAGTTTATTTTCGTTTTGGGTGCTCTTTAACTTCTTTCTTTGTTGGAGTCCTCCCTGGATCCTTTCCAGTGGGAGAGCAGTCACTGGCTGCCTTGAATATTAGGATTTTAAGTGTACCAGAGACAACTAATAATAAAAATGTATACATACCCGGAACTTCCTCCAGCCCCCTCCGCACCAATCTCTTCCACACCGTCTTACTCTGCTTTCCCCTTTTCCTGTTACCAGCCCCGTAAATTTGGTCAGTCGGCGCATGCTCAGTGCAGTCCCCGGCACGTCTCAATCCCGTCAGTGGAAGCATTCTGCGCCTGCAGAGTGTTACGAACTACGGAAAAGCGGTGGGGCGCGTGTACCTGACTTGCCAAGCTTACGTGGCTGTTAGAAGGAAAAGGCAGAGGAAGACAGCATGGGAGCGATCGGTGCGGAGGGGGCTGGAGGAAGCTCCAGGTATGTATAAGTCTTTTATTATTAGTCGTCGCAGGGTCACTTTAAAACTGTAGAAAGCTTAGCGACTGTGAATCAAGGCAGATATACCAAAAATTGCCAAAGAAATGAAATGTTGAAACAGATCTCTAAATATTTGTATCTTGAAAACCTGTTAGCACCGTCTGTCATCTGTGACATCATTGACATCGCACAGGCCGTGATTTCCCATCTATAGGTCTCGGCACCAGTGTCACTTTGATATCAGGGGCTTCACATATGTTCATCTCCATCACAGTGTGGCTGGCAATAGGTCTTTCACTGTTTGCCTTTGATCTCCTAGCAGTGTTGTGGGTAAGGACACAACGGAGAGAAAGCCACAAATGCCGACTATTATATCTGCAACGCACCATATTGCTCCAGAGCTACATGTGTGATATACAACACCTCCCTCCACTCTCCCATATGTCAAGCAAGTGTAAAAACCGCCAGCAGACCCTTTTAGAAGCTATTAATAAAGCAAGCCTGAGAAGCATTTTATGGAGAGTATAATCCTATCATTCTGGGAAAGTTTTTATTTATTAAGAGGTTCCTGTTAATGAAAGAGTCTACTCAGAGATTGAGAGTTCTCCGTATCAGTTTGATAAGTCCCCATGTTGTATTATGGAATAGTGTTGAGCGGAAATTTTCGTAATTTCGTGTTTACTTAATTACGGATGCAAATTTTGCCGCTACAACACAAATTCATAATTTCGTAATTGCCATACAAAACGTTATTCGGAATTCTGTAAGTGAAATTTGGGTTTTGTAATTTCGCGTTTTGGTGCAAATTCGTGTTTAACTCTAAATTTTGTAATTTCATGTTTTCTATAGAAACAAAGTTATTTTAGTTATGAAAATGGGTGTAATTTCGATTTTTTCAATTAGTAATTATGCACATTTAGGTAATGACTAAACTCAGGAAAGTCACTCATTGATTGCAATTACTGATAATGCAAAGGCCCCTACACATGCTGTTGCTTTAAATGTATCAGGAGGCTCTATCTGCAGCCACTTCTAAGACAGGTGCTCTTTGCCATGGTGCACTTAGCGGTCATGCTGAGACACTTGGTTTTGGGCCTTGCAATATCTGATAATGCAAAGTTACCTGCAAGTGCTGCCGCTTTAAATGTATCAGGAGGCTCTGGACTGGAACACAATTTCGAGAACGGACAAATTTCCGTGGTAAGCACGAAATTCTGATTTGTTTGTGTTAAGTAAACGATCGTAATTACAGAAACGATTGTAATTACGAAATTCCCCATAAACGTGAAATTTTGCATAATTTAGTGAAATCTGCAAAATTTCTATTACGGCCATAATTGTAATTTCGCGCAATCGTAATTACGCTCATCGCTAATGGAATAATACACCCTAAGGCGTCTTTTACACTTGTATTGGGAGTGTGTGTTGCGTTACCCTGCTTTACCGAAGGGTAACGCAACAGCAATGCAAGTCAGTGGGCCCTAACAAACTAACCAGTGCGGTGGTAGTTTTCAATCACCACCAAGCTGATGCAAAGTCTGCAGCACATTACCGTATGACTTCTTTGGCGACACAGTGGCAGTGGATGTCAATAGAGTCAATGGGCGATGCAGGAATTTCATTGATGGGAGTGCAGTGCATTATACAGGGAGTGCGTCACTGAGCGGGGGGGTCAGCTCTATGCATTTTAACCTGTTGGGGCACTGCAGGGTCGTATGCTTGTCATTGTTTATGTTGTGGTGGGACGCGGCAGGAGCATCGCATACCCACCGAAACGCAAACAAAGTGTAAAACCAGCCCAAGAGTTCCTAGTTTGCAAATGTCTGCGTCAGTTTTGTAAAGTCAGTTTCATTGTGAAAATACTCTGTTTTCTGCTGCAAAATTGTATTTTTGCGGAAGTAACGACTATTTTCAATAGCTGAGGGGACTGAGGGTGATGCAAGCATGTGTTCCAGCCAATCAGTGCCTTTATTGCCATCAGGCTGGGTAGTCTGTGGTTTGATTACCTCTGGTAGACCACCCATTAGGGATAGAGGTACATAAAAAGCATTAATTGGCATAACATTGTGCTGCATGGGATTTGTTCTATTAAAAAAAAAAAAAAAAAAAGTATTTTATTGAATCATAAGAAAATTGCAATACAAATAATACATGAAACAATTTGACATGTTTTTTACATGAGAAACAATTCAAGTATATTATTCAAAAAGTACATCCTCTGGGGTTTGTTCTTGACAGGGTTTTTTTTGCGGTCACTATTATGTTGTTGGGGGGGGGGGGGGGGGGGGGGAGTCCAAATTACATAATTAAAAACACTCTTGAACCCACAGAGAAATTCATTAAAAGAAAAAATGTGTACAAATTTGACTGGTTTTTCCCCACAGGGCGGTGGAGGGGTGTGAAACGTGCCGTGTCGTCATGCCCCATTATTATTATATTTAGTATATAGCACCGATCTCTTCCGTAGCTGTACAGAGTATATTGTCTTGTCACTAACTGTCCCTCAGTATGTATCATAGTCTAGGGCCAATTTATGTCTATGTATGTATCATGTAGTGTATGTATTGTAGTCTAGGGCCAATTTAGGGGGGAGCCAATTAACTTATCCGTATGTTTTTGGGATGTGGGAGCATGGGCAGCGCCAGGGGTGTGCTTTGGGGTGCTGAAGCACTCACTAAAATTGTCCACGCACCCGCTGAGCACCCGCAGTGGCAGCCGCTCGCCACCCCGCTCTCTCTCCCTTTTGTAGTGCTTATTCTGGGGCAACTTTTATTACCTATACACACCCACTTTCCAGTGCATACACGCCCCTTTTTGACCACATCCCCTGGTTTTTGGCCACACCCCCTTTTTTCGGGTGCGCGTTTTGTGCACCACAAGTCCACAGTTACCCCTAGAAAAGATCCAGCACCTGCATAGCACCCCCTAAAAATGTTCCCTGGAACCGCCGCTGTGTGGGAGTAAATTGGAGTGTCCATGCAGACACAGGGAGAACACACTGTATAAACTCCTTGCATATTTTGCTCTGGCTGGGATTCGAACTGGGAATCCAGCGCTGCAAGGCGAGAGCACTAACCACTGCGCCACCATGCTGCCCCTTCATTACTGTCCGGATCAAAAACGGTTGAATCTTCTCAGGACCACAGTAATTGCAATCTACATCTAGCTTGTGCCCTGATATCTGTGTCAGAATGTAGATTTCACATTCCTGCCATGAACACCTGCACTTGACTCTCTCAGCATCAATCCCTGGACCCTGGTCATGTGATCATTATGATCATGTGATTAACAATGATCACTTCCTCATTGCACATGCATTGCTGGAGACAAAGCTGTATTTCAACAGGGGGTGCCCGTCACAATATTTCTCCCACATTTATCTTCTCACTAGTTAACAGATACCACCCCAACTGCAATCGCTGCTCTGTACATGGACTTCTTCTTTCCTCCTCAGGGCCAGTGCTAGGTGAACAAAGAGAACACGGGGCCCCCCTATATGAAATTTGCCGACAGTATTCCCTGGGTGACACTTGGGAGTCCCTGCACACTCTAGGGCCCTGGGGCAATTACCAACATTGCTGATATTATAGCGTCGGTCCTGGTCCTCCTCTAGAATCACCTCCTCCTAATTACGTATTCAAGATTTCTCACGAGCCTCACCCGTCCTCTGGAACTCTCTTCCAAAACAAATCCGTCACTCTTCAAGCTTTGAAATCTTTAAGCACTCTCTTAAAACTTACATCTTCAAGCAAACATTCATTCTAAATTAGGCCATTCCATTTCAACCCCTGGCCATGTGGTGAGCCCTACTAAATATAATCCAAAACACACTGCCTCTTGGTGCACACATTATATATTTTCCCACCTTCTGCTTCTTCCCTTTTCGTTTAGATCAGGTGTCTCAAGCTCAATTTACCTGGGGGCCGCAGGAGGCAAAGTCAGGATGAGGCTGGGCCGCATAAGGGATTTCACAAAAAAAGTCCTCAAATGTCATTATTAACAGTTTTAATTATTTCTCCTGAACATGAAGTGTCCTACCTTATAGTTCGCTTCAGTGCTCCCATTACAAGTAATCCGCCAGGTCCTCGCCGCAAAACGAGGGCTGCAGAGCCCCCAAATCACCTGGGGGGCAATCCGCCAGCATTTCCTGGAAGGGGCAGAGCTTTCAGCTTCAGCTCTGCCCCTCCTGACGTCAATCGCGGCAGATCGCCACCTCTGCCTGCCCCTCTCACTCTTCCTTCACAGAGAGGGGCGGGGAGAGGCGGCGATCCGTTCGGCGATTGACGTCAGGAGGGGCAGAGCTACAGCTGGAAGCTCTGCCCCTCAGCGTAGTCGTGGATGTTTGCCCGGGGGGGTTGGGGGCTCTGCAGCCCTCGTTTTGCGGCAGGGACACAGCGGATTACTTGGGAGCACTGAAGCGAACTATAAGGTAAAATAGTTAGCTTCCGTGTCTCTTTTGCTTTTGCCAGCGCGGGCCACAAAATATTGTACCGAGGGCTGCAAATGGCCCACGGGCTGCGAGTTTGAGACCCCTGCTTTAGATTGTAGTTTCTTGCTTGCTGGTTGCTTAAAGCGGACCCAAACCAAACTTTTTTTTAATTCAAAATATTTAGTTGCACCACTCTGACACATACAAATATAAATAAACACTCCTTCAAGCCTATGAGCATTTCAGTGCATGCTTTTCACCCTCCTCTTTGCATAACTAGGGTTATACAGGTGGCAGCCATTAGCAATTCCTCCTTTGCTGGACACCATCAGTTTGCCGGTTTATTTCCCGGCAATATGAAAGGAAGGGAGGGGTTTCTCTAATAAATGTAAAATATTTTATATTTGTCATCATGCAGCTGAAAAAAGGCTGCTATTTATTATTATAATTTAGAAAATAGATTTTATTTCTGAAATCTTGTATTTTTAATTTGGGTCCACTTTAAAGAGAAACTCCAACCAAGAATTGAACTTTATCCCAATCAGTAGCGGATACCCCCTTTTACGTGAGAAATATATTGCTTTTCACAAACAGACCATCAGGGGGCGCTGTATGACTGATTTTGTGCTGAAACCCCTCCCACAAGAAGCTCTGGGACCGCGGTACTTTTGGCAGTTTGTTACAATGTAACAAGGTTCACAGACAGGAAATAGCTGTTTACTGCTGTCTCTAACAGCCAAAACAGCTAGGAGCAGCTACATAACCTGCCCACAGTAAAAATGTCACCATGTAATAAATGTCAGAATGTAAATCGGGGAGAGGAAAGATTTTACAATGAGCAAACACTGACTAAATCATTTATACATAATTATTGTAAAAATGAAGTACTTTTTTTATTACATTATTTTCACTGGAGTTCCTCTTTAAAAAAACAAGTGACACCCATGCTAACCTAGAAATACAAAGCACATAAATAAGTAGATAAATACTTCTACTTACATACCAGATGTATTGCACTGTCTACGTTATGATCCCTGTGAATGTTATAAAGGAAAAGCAGATAATCTAATTCTATTTCATCTTTGTTACCTTTGACCTCCTGTCACCACCTTTTTTTTCTCCTTTAGCCAATTGTGTATTCATTACCCGCCCTCCTCCCAGAGTCTTCAGACACTCCTACTGAGGTCTATACTAGGAAGTGGCGCTCTAAGTGCGTTAACCAGGTAGGACTTTTATTGTGCATATAAAATGGATACTCACAAGAAGAAGAATTCAAAAGCGCTTGTCTGCGGTAAAGCCACCCGCTGTACCCCTCTGCGGCTAAGCTGCACGCACCACGTCCATAGGCCCCGCCTACCGCCTCGCAAGACGAGCCTCCCGGAGACATCGGACACGCCGCTGCTGGCCACAGCGCGTGCAGCTTTGCCGCAGAGGGGTACAGCGGGTGGCTTTACCGCAGACAAGCGCTTTTGAATTCTTCTTCTTGTGAGTATCCATTTTATATGCGCAATAAAAGTCCTACCTGGTTAACGCACTTAGAGCGCTCCTTCCTTTTTTAGATGGTTACTTTGCACATTCCCTGATTTGGAGCAGCACACTGTGTGGTTGCCTGATTTGGACAAGAAACGCACTGGATTTGATTGGGTTGGTTGCCTAAAGTCTGAGCGCAAGGAATACTTTTTTGCCTATTATACTAGGAAGTGCACTGTCTTATGCCATTAGAAGAAGGGGGAAATAAAGGGAAGAGGAGGAGGAATATATTATTAGGGTGACCAGACGTCCTCTTTTGCTCGGACAGGTCCACTTATTCTGATCTGTCCAGGGCGTCCTGGCGGGTTTTAGAAATGTCCGGGTAGTGAAGAGCCGTTTGGGAGCCGAACAAGACGGCTCTTTAAAGGGAGCCGAGCGGCCAAGCCAGAAGGGCCGATGCTTTCTAAAGAGCCGAATTTCCCATCACTAAACTGAGTCTCAGTCTAGTGATGGGAATTCCGTCTCTTTAAGCATCGGCTATCCTGGCTCAGCCATTCGGTTCCCAGAGAGCCGGCTCGTTCAGCTCCCAAAACGGCTCTTCATCACTGCTAACACACATCAGATCAGCGGTGAGCAGGAGGTGGGAACCAGCCAGACCGGTGCATAGCAGCCGCACGGTGGACTTTAAATGCTGGACGTGACCGATGATGTCACGTCCTGCATTTGAATTCACCGGCGCGCAGCTGGTGTGGCTGACTCCTATCTCCTGCTCACCGCCGATCTGAGGTGTGTTAGCGGTGGCGGCTGCACCGCAGGGGAGAACGAGGGAGGTATATTTAGGCAGCCGCACGCAGCTTGGGGGAAAGAGCATTTTGTGGGGAAATGTGCTGCCAATCTAATTGCATTTGTGGGGAATATGCTGCCAATCTCATTGCATTTATGGGGAAATCTGCTGCCAATAAGATTGCATTTGTGGGGAAATGTGCTGCCAATAAGATTGCATTTGTGGGGAAATGTGCTGCCAATAAGATTGCATTTGTGGGGAAATGTGCTGCCAATAAGATTGCATTTGTGGGGAAATGTGCTGCCAATAAGATTGCATTTGTGGGGAAATGTGCTGCCAATAAGATTGCATTTGTGGGGAAATCTGCTGCCAATAAGATTGCATTTGTGGGGAAATCTGCTGCCAATCTCATTGCATTTGTGGGGAAATCTGCTGCCAATCTCATTGCATTTGTGGGGAAATCTGCTGCCAATCTGATTGTTTTTTGTTTTTTAAACAGTGTCATTTTTTCTTACAAAAATGCATGCTGGAGGCATGTGTTTTTGCAGTTACATAAGAAAGCATTGCATGCAAATCATATGCGATTCCTTCGCATACAGTATGCAGGAAAACTGAACATGTGTGATTTTCTAATGGTACATTTCACATTTGCAATGCAGACCACAGACTTTCATCAAGAGTGATTTTGTTTGCCTTTGCAGCTCTACGGCAAGTGTGCTCTCAACCCGAAACATGCCAAAGAAATGTACCCCTTTCCAAACAATCTAAAACTGAGAAAGAAAACAAAATCTTCCATTAGTTGTGCTACTCTAGGCTGGTCCATTCATAGAAGCACAGTGCGCAACTGTATGGGGCTCTGAGCTCCTTGAACCTTAAGTTACAAAAAAAAAAATGAGTTTTACTCACCTGGGGCTTCCCTCAGCCCCCTGCAGCTGATCGGTGCCCTCGCCATGTCTCGGAGGTCCTCCCGTCCCCGCCAGCGGCTACTTCCAGTTTCGCTGTCAGGACCCCACAGGCTGGGAACGCGAGTGATTCTTCGCGTTCCCAGCCACAATATCTCCACCTATGCTGCTATTGCGGCCTTCCTTGCCGGCCGGTGACGCTAGCTGGGGTCCCCAAATCACCATGCGATACCTAGAGGGAGGTGTGGGCAAGCGCTGGACCGCTCCCCTCCAGGGAACTCACCCACACCACCTCTAAACTGAATGCCAACTGCAACAAACACAATTGCTAACTCCCAGCTAGAGCAATCTCCTGCCTTTATCTGGTCAGCAGACGCCAATCAGGTGTACTGTTATACACCCCTTGCCTGCTGTACCAAATCAAAAAGGAATTGCATAAATTAGCATTCAGGTGGGAGGCTTCGGTTGGACGCAATCGTAGATTGCATCGCTTTACAGGGACGTCCCGTGTAGGCACATCTCCCACACGGTCCCCTCCCTAACCACTCACCTGTCAACCGCACCCTGGAAGCTGCAAAAAAGAAATTTAAAATCACAAACATTGGTCCACATGACAGCCCCAGGTCTCTCTCACCATGCTAGGTATCGCATGGTGGTTTTGGGGCCCCAGCTATTGAGAGAGACCTGGGGCCCCTGGCTGTCGTGCGGACCAACTGAAGCCTCCCACCTGAATGCTAATTTATGCAATTCCTGCTTGATTTGGTACAGCAGGCAAGGGGTGTATAACAGTACACCTGATTGGCTGATTGGCATCTGCTGACCAGATAAAGGCAGGAGATTGCTCTAGCTGGGAGTTAGCAATTGTGTTTCTTGGTGTCTCTTTACCCTTATTGCGTGTATTATACACCCCCTCCCCATCCCACCACGTTTGGATAGGATCACACGTGGGTGCCATGGTGCCAGTTGTTTTTGACCTAAGCGAGTGACCGTATCCAGAGTGGAGTCGGGTTCATTGTCTCCACATCTGCCTCAAGTGATTGGTTGCCTCTATTGCAACCCACCTTTGTGAGTAGCCCTTTTCAATCATATACCATCCATTAGCTACTAACGTGCTGTGCTAACTGGCCTCCCGTTGTGTTTTTGACTAAGGGTGTCAAGACTTTCCACTCTTCTAAGTTCCACGTGGATTTGACTGGCTGCTGTGAGCAACACTTTCACTATTATGTTTCCCCTTCTTTTTCAAATAAATCAGCCCAACCATTTCCAAACAATTTTAAGAGCCCTGAAACTGCCAGTAGGAGCGTGATCCATGGGCTGCACCGGGTCATTAAACCCCGGACGAAACTTTTTCCGGCAAGTTATTCAGTTAGTTTTTCCAGCTAGTTATTTCCACGTTGACTCCAGTGAGGTAATAATTCCTCCTCTCGCCCCGTGGTAGTTTGCCCGTAATTCCTCCATACATTAGTCCCAAAAGTGCAATTCTATGCCAGCAGCCTCCCCTCTCTTGCTAAACATTCCAGGAATAATAGAGTCGTCAGTACCAAGGCATTAGCGTTTTGCTGTGTTGCCTTTTCTCGCAGATGAAATTCGCCTTAATAATTTGATATAAAAGATCCCCCCGTTCCAGATTGCATCTGCCAAGAAATATTTTTTTTATTTTGCACAGGAATAAAAAAAATGCCTTCTGCAAAGGATAGAAAATCAGCCTGAGCTTCTCTCCCAGATGGCTGCGGTGTTTGCAGGCAGGAAGATTTCACTTCCCCTCGACAGGAAGTGTGGAAGCACCCTCTAGCACTGAATATTGGCATGCAGATAAAAATACTATAAAAAAATACATAGCGTAATACTGTTATGATAAATTTGCTTGCATGCTCCACAACTCAACTGTGCCGGTGATAAGCAGTGCTCACTCGTGGTGCCCACCACCTTATAAACCAAAAGGGCTCACCAGATATAAACCACCATAAGCAGGTGGCAATCTTGCATATTACATATGTATCACTCAGGACATTAGTGATCATCTCCAAATCCAGATCATAATATGGCCTTTAATAAAACCCTTAAAAAATGTCCATAGCGCAATATGTTAGCTCCAAATAAAAACACAACTGTGCCTTTTGCGCACTTCAGCAACTTACAAGCTCCTAATGGAAATAATTAGCATGGCATAACGGCAAGTTTCATGGGTTCAGTGTGCTTTTTCTCCAACAGCCGTCCGCGGCGTCGCACTCTGCCGGCTACCGCACCTACCCGGACTTCCATGTTCCGTGCGATAACGTGATCTGCGTGAACCGTACTGGCTCCACCCTACGCGTTTCGTCACCAGGACCCATCAGGCCCCTTTTTCTACCATATAATTGCTCTTGTTTTGAGCCCTAGCACACACGGTTATTTGGTTGAGGTGTTGCAGACACTTTTCAGAAACTTCCTAACCTCAGATGTGAAATGTTATTGGGCAAGGAGTTGTCCAGCCTTCTCCTTCTATGCCAGTGGTTCTCAACCGCTTCCTGGTGAGGGCACCCTTGATGTTTTTTTTCTTATTGGACATCATTCTCCTACTTTCAAGCAGAAAGTGATGTATATTAGGCAGCGTCCTCTCCTCCAAGAAGACATTAAACTTCCCCTCCTCCCCAAATAGTCAGTAACTTCCATTTAAAGGACCACTGTCGCGAAAATCTTAAAATGTAAAATACATGTAAATACATACAAATAAGAACTATGTTTCTTCCAGAGTAAACTTTTCTCCTATGTTGCTGTCACTTACAGTAAGTAGCAGAAATCTGACAGAACCGACAGGTTTTGGGCTAGTCCATCTCTCCATAGGGGATCCTCAGCATGGCCTTTATTCTTTATAAAGACAATCCCTAAAAAAGATACATACCAAGATGCTAGCCAGCCCCCCCTGCTTGCTGCAAACTTTTTTGGCAGTTGGATGGAGCAATGCCATTCACTAAGTGCTTTTGAAAATAAAGAAAACCCTGAGAATCCCCCATGAGGAGATGAGCAACTCAAAAACCTGTTGGTTCTGTCAGATTTCTACTACTTACTGTAAGTGACAGAAACATAGGAGAAAAGTAATTTATGGCTCATTTTACTCTGAAAGAAATGTACTTCTTATTTGTATGGGTTTACAAATATTTTACATTTCAAGATTTTTGCGACAGTGGTCCTTTAAAGTGTACCAGAGCTGAATGAAACAAAAGAGATTTATACATACTTGGGGCTTCCTCCAGCCCCATCTACACCGATCGCTCCCACGCCAACGTCCTCCGCTGATTGCACCATCGGGAACCAGGTCCCCGCACTTTCGTCAGTCAGCTCGGCTCCAGTTTTCGCAGGAGAAGTGCGCCCTCTACGTAACTCTCCAGCAGCTGCTGGAGAGATACACAAAGAGCGCACTTCTCTCACATCAGACTGGAGCTGACTGATGGAAGGGCGGCGACCCGGTTCTTGAAGCTCGAGGCAGCGTGGGAGCGATCTGAGTGGATGGGGCTGGAGAAAGCCCCAGGTATGTATAAATCTTTTTATTTTATTCAGCTCGGAGTGCCTTTGAGCTTCTTGGCTGATAGTTCTGGAGCTGAGTCTAGTTCAAGCTGAAGTTGGAGGGACCTGTCTTGGTATCATTGGAGGAACACATGTGGGCAGCCAGTGGCCACCACCAGGCAGGTCACTTCCTTCTCTAGGAACGTAAAGCTTGTAAGAGGAAAACCAGAAATGCACTATAATACTGATAGAGGGGAGAATATTTTAACCACTTGAGGACCCACCCTTTACCCCCCCTTAAGGACCAGCATTATTTTTTGTGATCTGTGCTGGGTGGGCTCTGCAGCCCCCAGCACAGATCATGTTTCATGTAGAGCGATCAGATCGCCCCCCTTTTTTCCCCCCTATGGGGATGATGTGCAGGGGGGGTCTGATCGCTCCGGTGGGCAGGCATGTTGCGGGGGGGGGGCACCTCAAAGCCCACCTCCGCGGCGAAATTCCCCCCTCCCTCTCCTACCTGCTCATCCCCGGTGATCGGGGCTGCACAGGACGCTATCCGTCCTGTGCAGCCAGTGACAGGCTGTCCCCTTTCATATGGCGGCGATCCCCGGCCGCTGATTGGCCGGGGATCGCTGATCTGTCTTACGGCGCTGCTGCGCAGCAGCGCCATACAATGTAAACAAAGGAGACAAATGTCTCCTACGTTTACATTTAGTCTGCGAGCCGCAATCAGCGGCTCGCAGGCTATTCACGGAGACCCGCTCCATGATCTAACAGGAAACGGCCGCTCGCCCGAGCGGCCTTTCCTGATTAATTAAGGAGGCACCTGGCGACGCACAGTTGCGTCGCTAGTCCTCCAGCTACCACTTTGCCGCCGCACGGTATGAGTGTGCGGTCGGCAAGTGGTTAAAGGATACCCGAAGTGACATGTGACATGATGAGATAGACATGTGTTTGTACAGTGCCTAGCACACAAATAACTGTGCTGTGTTCCTTTTTTTCTTTCTCTGTCTGAAAGAGTTAAATATCAGGTATGTAAGTGGCTGACTCAGTCCTGAAGTGACTACAGTGTGAATCTCACTGATAAGAAATTTCAACTATAAAACACGTTCCTTGCAAAAAATAGCTTCTGAGAGCAAGAAAGAGATAAAAAAGGGGAATTTCTTATTCATGAGGGTCACACTGTAGTCACTTCCTGTCTGAGTCAGGACTGAATTAGCCACTTACATACCTGATATTTAACTCTTTCAGGCAGAGAAAGAAAAAAGGAACACAGCATAGTTATTTGTGTGCTAGGCATTGTACATACACATGTCTATCTCATCATGTCACATGTCACTTCGGGTATCCTATAAGGCCTTATTATAATGAAAGCCTCACACGGCAATGATTTACTGGTGCCGAAAAAAATCCATCCAATATATATATATAAAGTGGGAAAAAATTACATAAAAAAAAATATATATAATTAGTTACCTTAGGAACTGAACTTATTTATGTCAAGGCGGTATATTACTATTCATTTTTAATTTATGGGCTTGTAATTAGTGATGGACGCAAAACTGAAAAAAATGCACCTTAATTTCCAAATAAAATATTGGCGCCATACATTGTATTAGGGAAATTTTTTAAATGTTGCAATAAGCGGGATAAATGGGCAAATAAAATGTGTGGCTTTTATCCACAGTAGAATGTTTTATTTTAACACTATAATGGCCAAAAACTGAAACATAATGCACGTTTTTCTTATTATTCAGGTTAAAATGCATTTAGAATAAAATAATTCTTGGCATACTGTACCTCCCAAAGAAAGCCTAATTAGTGGCGAGAAAAGAAAGATATAGATCATTGCGCTGTGAATAGTATTAATTAAGTTATTGGCGAAAGAAAGGAAGGAGTGCTGACAGGTGAAAATTGCTCTGGTCCACAAGGGGGAAAAACCTTCAGTCATCAAGTGGTTAAAGAGAAACCATGACCAAGAACTGAACTTCATCTCAATCAGTAGCTGATACCCCCTTTTACATGAGAAATCTATTATTTTTCACAAACAGATCATCAGGGGGCTTTGTGTGGCTGATATTGTGGTGAAACCCCTCCCACAGGAAACTGTGAGGAACATGGTCCTGGCAGTTTCCGGTCTGTGAACCTTGTTGCATTATGGGAAATAGCTGTTTACAGCTGTTTCCAACTGCCAAAAAAGCAAGCAGCAGCTACTTCCATTGACATCACCTGCCAGCAGTAAAAATGTCACCATGTGATCAATGTCAGAATGTAAATCAGGGAGAGGAAAGATTTCACAATGGGCCAACGCTGACTAAATCATTTCTACATAATGATTGTAAAAATGAAGCATTTTTTTTATTACATTATTTTCACTGCAGTTCCTTTTTAAAAGACCCCCTGTAGCGACGCCTAACCTTAAGCCCCCCTCCCCCGACGCCTAACATTAACCCCTGCCGCAAAAAACTAAAAGTTTCCCACCATAGCTGATATTACAATGGGCGTCTATAGTGTTCCCCAAATTTCCTGCCTCTGGCTCCTGACTAGATACTTATTTATTTATCTAATAAAGAATCTTACATGCAGAAACAAGGAAGCTCTGGCACTGAAAGCCTCCACTGTACTAAGGCAGTGTTAGGAAGAGGGACAGAAGCAAATCTTTCCAGAAAATGAGAATTTGTCATTAAATGGCAGCATTGTAAACAAGGGAATTTTATAGTGACATTGTTTTATGAGGCTGATCCCCACCTTCTCTTTTTTGTAAATAAAACCCTCTCATCTCCTCTATTTCACAGAGCAGCTGATTGTTTTGTTTTTTGGGTTTTGCATTTTTATTACCATTTTTTCTTCTTCCTGATTACTAATTTAATCACAGGTCCAACTGGCACACTCGACCGGCAACACGAGGATTCTGGAGGCGGAGGGACAGGACAATTTAGTCCAGCAGAAGCTAATTAGTATCTAGTAGCAGCCAACCAGGAGGCTACACAGCTGTGCCACCAAACCGGGCATGCTGACTTGCATATATGCCATGCCACCTGAGGTGCCCATAAACTGGCACCTGCCACTTGGCTGAGTCCCACAGCCTCACATAACTTCTTCATACAAAGAGAGATGCATTTCCTGTATTTTATTCTTCCTACACAGAGAAGGTTTTAAATGGATAGGCGGTTTCAGATTTTTTTCTCTTAAAGCTCACCTCGATGCTCAAAGCCAATGTAATGCCAACCCAGCTCCCCACCCAGGGATTTAGAAATTAAATGAAAAAAAATATGTTAAACTTACCAAACTCCATGTCGGCATCAATAGGCACATGTCCATCAAGTTTGTATAGACATATAATTGTGAAATTAGTCTCTAGGCAAAGTAGCAACGTTGGTTTCCCGTTTCCCATTAGGCTTTGTTGGAAAGGTAGGGCAGAGGCACACAGTATGATGCAGCCAGAACCATGGACCCCACCAGGCCCTCTGCATCTGTCTAGGTTGGCTTGTAGATGATCCAACTCTACCCAAGGCCAGATTTATAATTTTTCCACTTCTAAGCCAAATTTCTTGTGACTCCCCTTCCATGTGCAGCACTCCCCTCCTAATCCTTGTGCAGCCCCCTCTTCCATGTCTAACCTTCATGTAGAACAGCTACTACAGTTATATAGTGATCCCTTGAGCAGCGCTACCTATGCCCATATGGCGCCCCTTATTTGAGCTTCCATATTCCATTTGCAGTCTCTTCTTCCATATGCAGCAATCCCTCTTCCATGTCCAGCCACCCCTTGGCCAGTTGCCGCCCAAGGCCTGGGCCTTTGTGGCCTTCCCGTAAATCCAGCCATGGCTCTACCCACCTAAACCAGACCAATGGAGAACAATGCAAGCTACCTTTCTCTCCTATGGCTTTTGATACCATCTGACTTATGACTTCAAATGTGATTCTTGGTATTTTTTCAACACTTTCTTCCCACGTACAGCAGCCCCTCTCTTTCATTTACAGCATCCTTGGGCAGCAGCTCCCCTCTTCCATGTGTTACTCTTCATTCACAGCCTCCATTTTTTATTTACAGCCTCCTCTTCCTTATGGAGCTTCATGTCCAGCCTTCCCTTTGGAAAGCAAGCACCCAAGGCATTTATTGACTTTCCAGAAATCCGGTGCTCCAACGTTTTGTCCTACATTGTCGAAATGTCCTACGCTAATGACAGAATGATGGAAACTCCATCGAGGAGACCTACAAATCGAAATAACCTACAATGGAAATAGGCTGATTGTATATGTGTTTCACTGTATGTTATTGCTAATAAAGTAATAATGGAAATAAGTTTGAAAATGTAGCAGTTATAGAGGATTAATCTGTGCTCAGGGCGGCTGCACAGCCCCTAGAAAGGGGCCTGCTCATTAGGACACACTTGCCGCTGCACTCCCTCCAGCCACAGGCTATTACTCCGCACACCCGTAGGGTAAACCGATGAGGGGAAATGAGAAAACCTAAATGCGCATGTGCAGAGTGGGCGTGGAAAGTACTGAGCACGCACAGGAAGTAAAGTAGGCAAAATCGACGCGTAGGACAAAATGTTGGAGCACCGGCTCTAAATGTATGAGTGGGAACAGGTCCTCTTTATCAAGTAATTTGGCCGCCACTGGTTTATGTTTAATCTTCTTCTGCCATTTTATATTGTATCGTTTCTGCACTTCTCCTATTAGAAATGAAGTTGTTCTTTTAGTACCTTTTAATATTGGCCATAAATTTATGTCTGAAAATATCCTGTACCACACTTCTATTTCCTTAAAATCTACCCCTTTGCGGTAATTTATCTTATTCATTACTGCATTGTGAGCTTTGTCACTTTGAGGAAATCCTTTCCATTTCTTTATGGGCTGTAATAATTTATTTCTCACTGCCTGCGTCCAAACCTGTCACCGCGTTTCCTCCGACACGAGGAGAGCGCCGGAAAATCTGACATCAAACCTCAGATTTCCGACACTGCGGCTTGCAGAACACAAGGCTGTGGCAATATCTGTTCTTTAACCCTTTAGCAGCCAATGTATTTAGAGGCTTGCAAGTGCACCAGGCCAATTTATTTTAGCACATTTTTTAAAATTACTTTTTTGTTATTGTATTTCCTTTGCTTCTAATTAGTACTGCTGTAATAAGTATGTATGGCCACGTGTCACTAAGGGGCAGTGTGAGACAGTGTGAGGACTTCTGCTTTCAGTTTCTATCGCTTCTGCTAGTAGAGAGAGATCAAAGCATTCCAAAGATTGACAGCACAAGGAGTTCTGCCAACTGAGATCAAAAGCAGTGCACGAGATAACTCTATTGAAGCTGCGAATGGGTTAATGGAGAACCAAAGTCAAAGAGAGCAGCCTAGCTTATGCTACGTACACACATGCGACAACGATCGTTCATTGAGAACGACAAACAAACTTTTAATTGATGAAAGAACGACCTAAGTAAAGTTAGTTTTAAATTGTGTGTAAGGATCTGATCGTTAGAACGAACAATACATCACGTAAAGCAACTATTGCGCTTGCGCATAAAAATGAGAAATTTCATGGAGAAATAGCGAAATGCGCATGTCAAGCCTAGTACGAACGACCGTTTCCAACGATGTACTACTTTTGCAAACGATCGTCGTTGGTAAAAATCCGCCAAGCTAGATCGTTCGTTTTTAATGATCTAGCTCGTCCGTCGTTAGACTTAATGATCGTTGGTTGCTTTTTTTTAAATGATCGTCGTTTGAAACGATCGGGGAACGATCGTTTCAAACAACTATAGTCGCATGTGTGTACGCACCTTTACACCTAAGGCTAGTGATAGCCGAATGCATGCAATTCCCTCCCCTACATGATTCAATTAACCATGTAATAACATGCCAAAATACCCCCAGAAGTCACCCCCCTCCCCCCACAAAAGAAAATGCAATAGAGAATTAACAGGTTTTTTAGTGGTCTGGAATTGCATTTTACTAACACCTTGCCCCCCTCAGCAGGCTGGTATTGGCCAGAGCCAGAGAAGGATTAACTTGAAAATGCGGCCCTAGCCAAGAGGCCAAATTTGCCCCCCACTGTTGGTCACCCGGCTTCTTTAGTAAGGTAAGATGAGGGAGGTTAGTCAGTAAAGGTGCCAGCCAGGCCCCTAGGCACCCATCAGGCCCTTGGCATGTGCCTATTCTGACTTGTTGATAATCTGACTCAGGCCAAGGGGGCCAAGCCCCTGAATGTGGGATTATCCTGCCTGAGCAGCTCACATGGTCCTGTAGACTGGGACTACCTTGCAATGATGGAAGCTGTAAATGTTCTCATTTTGCCAAGTACCCTTGATGAATTTTAAGGACAAGGGGCCCTTTCCCACCTCCACGGGGGTGACCCCCGCATTGGATAAGAGTCTGGCTGCTGCATTCTGTACTATTTGTAAGGGGCACAGAACTTAATCTGAGCATCTGATGAATAGGGCATTGCAGTAGCCCAGGAGGGAGGATACAAACGCATGAACTAGGGCAGGGAAGCAATTTTTCCAAACTATTTTGTGCAACATTTTTTTCATGATTTTGCACAACATAATTTTACGAAAATTTGTTAAACAATGTTTCACAGTGCAGGCCATCCACGGCAATGTTTTTGAACGACTGCCATGTCTGATTAAGCCGTGAAGGATTGTTCTGATCCTCATTGAGTTTCGCGGGTTCTGCTGCGTTTGTGTAAATCTTAGTTCATTTCAACGCTACAAATGATGCGTGCAGATTCGGCTGGAAGGATCGGGGAACGACCATTCGTCGGTGGAGATCTCCAATTTCTCTGGCCGTGATCTGCCGGTGGGTACTTAGCTTGAGGGCCCTTTCACACCGGGGATTGTGCGGTATTTTTACGGGCAATGAAAGTCTATGGAGACTTTCATACTGCAAATTTACGCCGCGACTCAACGGAAGTGACTTTTTTGCTGCATTGCTGCCGCCAGTTTACAGTGTGATTCCGGCCTAAGGGTGATTATGCTGTTCTGCCTTTGGCACCAAAATGGCTTAAAACAGCTCTGTCTACTTCTATCATTACTTCTATGATGGAAAGCTTTGAATTAGGATAATAACATTTATTGGCTAACTATAGAAAATTCAAATTGTAAGCTTTATATAGCGCATAGTAATATCTTCTTCAGCTTACTATTTGAATATTTCAGTTAGCCAATAAATGGTATCATCCATCCCAGTTAATAAATCTTAACTGATGGCTAACACAGAATATATTAAAACTCTTCTGCAAATAATCATATAACAACAGATCTGATTGAATGTTCGAAGCTAAGATGGGCCATACTTGACAGATACACCCTTTAGTAAATCACTTTTTGTATCCCTTCTTAATGATAACAATTTACAAGAACAGTTGGAGAACGCTAAGAGACAACTCTCTGGACTCCAATATATTTCGACATGTTGCACCTGCATGCATATTTTTTGGCAGCACTGCGATCCAAGGTTACGCTGGAGCCTTTTATCCCAGGCTTGTCTGCTTTGCTTGTTTGACCTTGTAACAAGTGCTGCTGTTCTCCAAAGGAAGTTGTCAGAAGATGAAGTCATTCCATAGCATCTCATACTGACGTGCCACCGAACCTCACACCACCTGGCCGGCGTAGGACGGGAAACACGAAGCAGCTGCAATTTCAGAGGAAAACACATGAGAAGCACAGTGTCACATAAGGATAACGGGTCATTGCAAGACTTACACAGTCCAACAGGATGTCATGTTATCTTTCCAAGTGGGAATGAGAATGGACATAGCTGCAGCTTATTATTATTGTTATGCGTTTATATAGCGCAGCCACATGTTCATGTCGGTAACTGTCCCTCAGAAGAGGGATAGAAGAGAAGCTTGAACAGAGACGCCAGAATGGAGAAAAAATGTTTAACGTAAAAACGGCGGCAGTGGTGGGCTTACCACCCCAACAAGTAAAACACAGACTGTGTTGATTAAAGTTCAAAAAAGATACTGTTTATTGAAGTATTCCACGATACAGCGTGTTTCGCAGGTTCTAAACCCGCTTCATCAGGCAATCAAAGGAGTAAAAACTAGTACAAGTGTGGGTCCAAGTCAAACGCCTCTGACTTGGAGCCAGCTCACAATTTAAAGTGGTATAATACTCTCAAAAGCTAAAATTTCAGTGACTACTCTTAGGCCACATACACACATCAGACCATAGTCTTTTGAAAATGAAAGATCACAGACCAGTTTTACCCCCTTCCATGTAGTATGAGAGCCATACCTTCACAGTCTTTTCTGTGGAGCTGAACTCCCCATCAGAAAAAAAATCTTTGCAAGATGCTGCACACACACATGCTGTACAGACACAAAAGATCAGCATCTGCCAAAGATCTGTTCCTGCCAAAGATCCGTTCCTGCAAATTGCATTCATAGTCTATGAGATCTGCAGATCATCATACACACCTTGTTTAACTGACATTCATCTGCAGATCAGACAATCATCTGCAGATCTGAAAATCCATCCTGGTGGATCTGATCTGCAGATGAATGTCTGTTAAACAAGGTGTGTATGAGGATCTGCAGATATCATAGACTATAAATGCATTTTGCAGGAACGGATCTTTTGCAGATACTGATCTTTTGAATGTCTGTACAGCATCTCTGTGGGCATCATCTTGCAAAGATTTCTGTCTGATGGGGAGTTCAGCTCCATAGAATACACTGTGTAGATATGGCTCTCATACTACATGGAAGAGGGTAAAAGTGGTCTGTGATCTTTCATTTTCCAAAGACTATGGTCTGATGTGTGTATGAGTCTTAAGTTACATAAAAAACATTTGAAAGCATTCCCAAGCATTCCCTCAGTGTAAAAAATGTTTATTTTCATTGCAGAGAGCAGTAGAAGCTTTCTTATCTCAAGCCATCGGCAAATGTAATCATTGCCGGCTGATGCTCTCTACTTGTATCTTCACTGTGCCCCCTTCCCTTTGCTGAACAGACACATCTTCTTGGCAACAGCTGAGTCATGTCAGCAGAAAAGGAGGGGGCAGAAGGAAGACACAGTCACGCAGAGAGTGTCTCCTGACTCCTGTCCGGTAATTATTACATTTGATGATGAGCCGAGATAAGCAAGCCTGTACTGCTCTCTGCAGGAAAAATGACCATTTTTACACACAGGGGATGCTTGAGAATGCTTTCAAATGTTCTTTTATGCAACTAAGGCTGTAGACACAATATGTGCACTTATGAGTGCTTTTCAAAACACTAGTGCTTTGAAAAGCACTTGGCTAATGTGTTTGTATGGGATGGATCACACCAGAGCGATTGATTTTTTTTTCCCAAACGCAAACGCGGGTCCTGCAGCATTTCTGAGTTGAGTCAGCCTCAATGTTAAGAATAGGAAAGTAGAAATTTGCTCTAAAAAGCGCTAGAACAGAGCGATTTTCCTAATGTTTTTTTTTTTACAAAAGCTGTACAATTCCAGCTCTACTGTACAAAAAAAAAATTGCTACACCAAAACTCTCCAAAAATCACTAGGCATAATTAGAAAATCGCTATGCACATGCCTAGAATCACTTAGAAAAAATCAGTTCTAAAATCTCTGAGCATTTGCGATTATGCTTGTGCTTTCAGGTGTGTACCAGCCCTTAGAGAGCTTCTCTGACCATCAGCGCTTTGAGTGTTTTTTTTAAATGCTCCTATTGACTTACATTAAAATCATGGTAAAATTGAAGCAATCGCATTTTTTTGTAAAAAAAAAGTCAATGGAAGCACTTTTTAAAAACTGCTCAAAAACCGATGAGGGTCAGGAAAGCTCTAAGAAAGTGTTAATAGTGTGTCACTGTCTACATACAGCCTCAGAGTAGTTAATGAAAATTTAGTTTTGGGAGGATAATCACACTTTAATAAGCCTATATGGCCAATTTAGAGTGTGGATAGTAAACATACCAATATGTTTCTGGAACATGGGATGAAATTGCAGTCCCTGAAATAAATCTACGCAAAGACAAGGAGAACATACAAACCCCATGTGGATAGTGTCTCCAGGTCATCATGATTGAAGTCCATCCATGATTAGAGAGGCATGGAGGTTGTCATCTTAACCACATTTTTTAAAATGTTTCTTTCTGGGCTGTAATGTGGATCTATAATGCTTTGATGGACACTTTTCTGGAAATTGTTTAGCCTGATACACACTTTCAGTTTTGATTGGCCAATCCCTGACTGACCAATTTTACCTTCATGTTGAACAAGAGCTTACCTACATAATAATATGTTATTCAGAATCTGTTGGTCATCATACTACATGGACGTTGAAAAATTGGTCAGTAATTGGCCAACCAAAGTTGAAGGTGTGTTGGCTAACTTAAAATTCAAAACACGTGACCTTATGTGTCTGTTCCAGGGGAGCAATGGAGAAAATGGACATCAAATAAAAGTGTCAATAAAGCTGAAAAGTTGCCATTTTTTCTGCCAATAGTCACTTTAAATGAATATAACTTTGATAAATATAGGTTGTAGGTTGGACAGGTTGTAACCGATTCCGACAAAAATAAAAAAATATACACACCTAGGGCAATCACCAGCCTCCTTCTGCCTGATGGGTCCCTCACCGTCCTCCCAGGCCGCCTGCATCCTCTGCTAGGAGGCCCGGTAATTTCGCCAGATAGGCGATCCCCTATCATACTCCCGTGACCAGGAGTGTTCTGCGCCTGAGCAATATGCCCTGATTTGCGGAGTTAACGGGGCTTCTAACGAAGGATCCAGACGCCTGAGAGGATGGCAAGGGACCGGTCAGTCGGAAGGGGCCTGGAGATAGCCACAGGTATGTATATTTTTTTATTTTTGCTGGTCTCTGGTTTACTTTAAGGGTTCACAAACTTTCAAGTACCGCTAGTGGTGCAGGAAAGGGCTACAGACGTCTAGCTGTTTGTGTTCTGAAAAGTAGTAATTCATTTACGAATATACAGATCTTCCTATTTTGTTTTATACACTTTATATTTTTCACATATTGCTTAGGTTTTTTATCTTCAACATGCTTTACTGTACTATACAGTTTGCATTTTTGTAATGAATTTCTGCACTGACATAAAGCTTGCCAAACGTCAAATTAAGGTATGTGCAACAGCATCAGCCTGAGGGGCCCAGGGGCTTTTAGGTCAGTCAGTGGAGCCTGGACTGGAGATGGAGGAGGCTCGGGTTGGGGATGGGTACAAATTTTGGACTCAAAAGTTTGTATCTCTATCCAAACACAGGCCTCATTCAGCCTAGCACCCATCTCCAGCTAGCCTGGTAAACATCCCTAGCTCCTCAGCCAGCCTCTACCCATCCTTAGCTCTCCAGCCAGCTTAGCACCCATTCCCAGCCAGCCTGGTACCCATCTGTAGCACCCCAATCAGCCTAGTACCCATCCCTAGCTCCCCAGCCAGCCTAGTACCCAACCCCTAGCTCCCCAGCCAGCCTAGTACCCATCCCTAGCTCCCCAGCCAGCCTAGTACTAGAGTTGGGCCGAACAGTTCGCCTGGCGAACCTCTCTGGGCCTCTTACTACTTCCGGGTCGCAATGACCCGGAGTAGTACGCCTGCGCTGCCCGGCGGAGCGCGTCCTAGATCGCGCTCCTGTTGCCGGGCGCTCTCTGCGCATGAGCGTGACGTCACTCATGACGTCACGCACATGCGCAGAGAGTGCCCGGCAACGGGAGCGCGATCTAGGACGCGCTCCGCCGGGCAGCGCAGGCGTACTACTCCGGGTCATTGCGACCCGGAAGTAGTAAGAGGCCCATGAATTTAGAGATGTTCGCCGGCGAACGGTTCGGGAACCGTTCGCCACATCTCTACCTAGTACCCATCCCTAGCTCCCCAGCCAGCATGGTACCCATCCCTAGCTCCCCAGCCAGCCTAGTACCCATCCCTAGCTCCCCAGCCAGCCTAGTACCCATCCCTAGCTCCCCAGCCAGCCTAGTACCCATCCCTATCTCCCCAACCAGCCTAGTACCCATCCCTATCTCCCCAACCAGCCTGGTACCCATCCCTATCTCCCCAACCAGCCTGGTACCCATCCCTAGCTCCCAAGCCAGCCTAGTACCCATCCCCAGGGATGAGCAGAAACTACGCCAGTGCGAATTTTCGCATCGTAGTTCGCATCTACGCATCGTAGTTCGTAGGCGAAGTCTCAAAACTACGCGTACGATTTTACGTGTAGCGAAATACCGTTACGAGTAGTTTACGCCCCTATGTGTATTTCTCACGTGTATTGCGAAGTAAACTATGAATGCGTTATTTGCGTATATTTTTCCGCGTACGATTGTATGCATACAAAATTACGCATTGGAAAGGGGAATGTACGCATAGAAGAGTTACTGGTACAAGCATTTTCCAGGGGAATTAAGGCGTACATTTTTATGCATAATGGCATAAGTGTCCGCATGAACTACGCTACGCACTACGCGCAATTGCGTATTTTAACGCGTAGTCTACGAAATGCATACAAAGTAAATATTTGATTGTGAAGCCGTAGTTTGGCGAAGCGTAATTGCGTAAAACTACGCGTAGTTCCAGCGTAGCAAAGTTGGCTGACTACGACCATCCCTGCCCATCCCTATCTCCCCAGCCAGCCTAGTACCCATCCCTATCTCCCCAGCCAGCCTGGTACCCATCCCTAGCTCCCCAGCCAGCATGGTACCCATCCCTAGCTCCCCAGCCAGCAGTAGTACCATCCCTAGCTCCCCAGCCAGCCTAGTACCCATCCCTTGCTCCCCAGCCAGCCTAGTACCCATCCCTAGCTCCCCAGCCAGCCTAGTACCCATCCCTAGCTCCCCAGCCAGCCTAGTACCCATCCCTAGCTCCCCAGCCAGCCTAGTACCCATCCCTAGCTCCCCAGCCAGCCTAATACCCATCCCTAGCTCCCCAGCCAGCATGGTACCCATCCCTAGCTCCCCAGCCAGCCTAGTACCTATCCCGAGCTCCCCAGCCAGCCTAGTACCCATCCCTAGCTCCCCAGCCAGCCTAGTACCCATCCCTATCTCCCCAACCAGCCTAGTACCTATCCCTAGCTCCCCAGCCAGCATGGTACCCATCCCTAGCTCCCCAGCCAGCCTAGTACCCATCCCTAGCTCCCCAGCCAGCATGGTACCTATCCCTAGGTCCCCAGCCAGCCTAGTACCCATCCCTAGCTCCCCAGCCAGCCTAGTACCCATCCCTAGCTCGCCAGCCAGCCTAGTACCCATCCCTAGCTCCCCAACCAGCCTAGTACCCATCCCTAGCTCCCCAGCCAGCATGGTACCCATCCCTAGCTCCCCAGCCAGCCTAGTACCCATCCCTTGCTCCCCAGCCAGCCTAGTACCCATCCCTAGCTCCCCAGCCAGCCTAGTACCCATCCCCAGTATATTGGTTGGCTTAGTGGCCTTTAACAAACTTAATTGTTTTTAACCCTCCTGGCGGTTTAAAAAAATCCGCCAGGGGGCAGCAAAGTAGTGTTTTTTAATTTTTATTTTTTTTTCATGTAGCGAGACAAAGTCTCGCTACATGATAGCCGCTCAGCGGCATCCCCCCAGCCCCTCCGATCGCCGCCGGCGATCGGAGATCAGGAGATCCCGTTCAAAGAACGGGATCTCCTGGAGGGCTTCCCCCGTCGCCATGGCGTGACGTCAAAGGGGACTCCCATCCACCCCACAGCGCTGCCTGGCACTAATTGGCCAGGCAGCGCACGGGGTCTGGGGGTGGTGGGGGGGCGGCCGCGGCGCAAGGAATAGCTGTGTGTAGCAAAAAGAAAAAAAACTATGCAAATCGGCCCAGCGGGGCCTGAGCGGTGCCTCCCGGCGGCATAGCCCGTGCTCAGCACGGGCTTACCGCCAGGGAGGTTAAAGAGACTCAGAGATGAGTTTCACTGCAGTTTTTTTTATTTACCCGGGGCTTCCTCCCGCCCCCTAAGCATGGATGTGTCCCTCGCCATCCTCCTCAGCGATGCTGTTCTCCCGCAGTCGGACTCAGTCTGACTAACGTTAGCTGGGGCCTTCTGTGCTTGTGCAGAAGCAGGGGCATTCCTAGGGTCCTTGGAGATTGGGGGCACCTGTGGGCACCAGGTGGGGGGTAGCCGTGGCAAAAAATGGGCGTGGTCATGCAGTGAGTGGGTGTGACCATGGGTGGGGCCAAATGTACATGAACTTAGCAGCGATGTAAGCTACAGATAACGGGCCTGCCCATCAAAATATTGAATAAAGCCTGCTGTCCTTTTTTTTTTAGATAATTTACAATCAGTATAGGCATAGATCAAAGATGTGTATGCACATACAATTTTGATTGGTCAATCACTGACCAATTTTACCACCCCCATGCAGTAAGTGGGCCAACAGACAATGAATTTGATAAACAGAGCTAAAATTGGGTAATCAAAATTGTATGTGTGTACCAGGCTTTACAGCTAATACTTTTCATACTGAAAGTAGCAGGGATCAGCATACAATATAGCTGGTTTACAATCAATAAAGGCACAGAGTTAAGGTGGCCTCACACCATACATTTTTTTAAATATCTGTTCAATTTAAGAATTGCAATCAATTTTTCTGACTGATTGTAACATTTCAAAAATATGACCAATGTACCACACACATACAGTGGGTTGCAAAAGTATTCGCCCCCCTTGAAGTTTTCCACATTTTGTCACATTACTGCCACAAACATGCATCAATTTTATTGGAATTCCACGTGAAAGACCAACACAAAGTGGTGTACACGTTAGAAGTGGATCGAAAATCATACATGATTCCAAACTTTTTTTACAAATCAATAACTGCAAAGTGCTAATTATTCGGCCCCCTGAGTCAATACTTTGTAGAACCAACTTTTGCTGCAATTACAGCTGCCAGTCTTTTAGGGTATGTCTCTACCAGCTTTGCACATCTAGAGACTGAAATCCTTGCCCATTCTTCTTTGTAAAACAGCTCCAGCTCAGTCAGATTAGATGGACAGCGTTTGTGAACAGCAGTTTTCAGATCTTGCCACCGATTCTCGATTGGATTTAGATCTGGACTTTGACTGGGCCATTCTAACACATAGATATGTTTTGTTTTAAACCATTTCATTGTTGCCCTGGCTTTATGTTTAGGGTCATTGTCCTGCTGGAAGGTGAACCTCCGCCCCAGTCTCAAGTCTTTTGCAGTCTCCAAGAGGTTTTCTTCCAAGTTTTCCCTGTATTTGGCTCCATCCATCTTCCCATCAACTCTGACCAGCTTCCCTGTCCCTGCTGGAGAGATGAACCCCCCGAGCATGATGCTGCCACCACCATATTTGACAGTGGGGATGGTGTGTTCAGAGTGATGTGCAGTGTTAGTTTTCCGCCACACATAGCGTTTTGCATTTTGGCCAAAAAGTTCCATTTTGGTCTCATCTGACCAGAGCACCTTCTTCCACATGGTTGCTGTGTCCCCCACATGGCTTGTGGCAAACTGCAATCGGGAGTTCTTATGCTTTCTGTTAACAATGCCTTTCTTCTTGCCACTCTTCCATAAAGAACACACGATTGGTTCACACGATGGCCAGGGGCCCCGGACCCCTCTCACTGGCCAGGGCCCCAAGGCCAACACATGATACCTGGAGGGGAGTGCAGGTGGGCCTGGACCTCTCACACCCAGGCTCTGGACCTCTCACATCCAGAAAACCCACCAACACTGCCTCCATACTGAATGCTAAATTCAACACACACAAGCAATAGAACACAGCAGTACATGCATCCAGCTACATTCCCTCCAGGTATCATGTGTTGGCCTTGGGGCCCGGCCAGTGAGAGGGGTCCGGGGCCCCTGGCCATCGTGTGAACCAATCGTGTGTTTTTAAACGTTTTTTTTCAGCTCTAGGACATGGCGGACAGGTGAGCGGTTAGGGAGGGACCCCTGTGGGAGGGATGCCTGCACGGGGCGGTCCTGCTAGCGACGCAATCTTGCGATGGCGTCCAACTGAAGCCTCCCACCTGAATGCTAATGGCTGCTAGATGTGGTATGGTAGGTAAAGGGTGTATGACAGTGCATCCTGATTGGCTGACGAGCACCTGCTGACCAATTTCGAATGTAGCTGGATGCATGTACTGCTGTGTTCTATTGCTTGTGTGTGTTGAATTTAGCATTCAGTATGGAGGCAGTGTTGGTGGCATGGCCGTTTCTACCACCGTGCGGGGCGTGCCGCCGCCCGGGGCGCTGCTGGGAGGGGGGCGCTGTGATGGAGGGGGGAGCCGCAGCCGCGGTGAGGGCAGCCCGACCTCTCCCTCCCTCTCCCCGGGCCGCCCTCCATGCGATCCCCCCTCGGACGGAGTGTAGAGTAATGCGCAGGGAAGCGCTATAGAAAACTACTCACCTCGCTGGCTCCAAGCGCTGCTCTCTCGCCGCCAGTCTCCTGTCTCTGCCTACACGCTGATACACACACACACGCTGCTTCCTGTTTAGCAGCGTGTGTGTGTATCAGCGTGTAGGCAGAGACAGGAGACTGGCGGCGAGAGAGCAGCGCTTGGAGCCAGCGAGGTGAGTAGTTTTCTATAGCGCTTCCCTGCGCATTACTCTGCACTCCGTCCGAGGGGGGATCGCATGGAGGGCGGCCCGGGGAGAGGGAGGGAGAGGTCGGGCTGCCCTCCCCGCGGCTGCGGCTTCCCCCTCCATCATGGGGGGCACCTACCTAACCTATACTGGGGCAGCTACCTATCTAACCTATCCTAGGGGGCACCTACCTATCTAACCTATCCTGGGGGGCACCTACCTATCTAACCTATCCTGGGGGGCAGCTACCTAATCTAACCTATACTGGGGGGCACCTACCTATCTAACCTATACTGGGGGGCAGCTACCTAATCTAACCTATACTGAGGGGGCAGCTACCTAATCTAACCTATACTGGGGGGCACCTACCTATCTAACCTATACTGGGGGGGAGCTACCTAATCTAACCTATACTGGGGGCAGCTACCTAATCTAACCTATACTGGGGGGCACCTACCTATCTAACCTATACTGGGGGCACCTACCTAATCTAACCTATACTGGGGGGCACCTACCTAATCTAACCTATACTGAGGGGGCACCTACCTAATCTAACCTATACTGAGGGGGCAGCTACCTAATCTAACCTATACTGGGGGGAATTTACCTAATCTAACCTATACTGGGGGGCACCTACCTAATCTAACCTATACTGGGGGGCAGCTACCTAATCTAACCTATACTGAGGGGGCAGCTACCTAATCTAACCTATACTGGGGGGCACCTACCTATCTAACATATACTGGGGGGCACCTACGTATCTAACCTATCCTGGAGGGCACCTACCTAATCTAACCTATCCTGGGGGGCACCTACCTAATCTAACCTATACTGGGGGGCACCTACCTAATCTAACCTATACTGGGGTGGCAGCTACCTAATCTAACCTATACTGAGGGGGCAGCTACCTATCTAACCTATACTGGGGGGCACCTACCTATCTAACCTATACTGGGGGGCACCTACCTATCTAACCTATACTGGGGGGCACCTACCTATCTTATACTGGGGGGCAGCTACCTATCTAACCTATACTGGGGGGCACCTTCCTAACCTATACTGGGGGGCACCTTCCTATCTAACCTATAGTTGGAGCATTAACTTATCTAACCTGTATTGGGGGCACCTACCTACCTAGCTAGTCTATACAGGTGACAACTATACTGGCTACCTATATTGGAGGCACCTACCTAAATAACCTATACTGGGGGCATCTACCTATCTAACCTATGCGGGGGGGCAACTATTCTGGCTACCTATATTAGAGGCACCCACCTAGCTAACCTGTACTGGGGGCACCTAACTATCTAACTTATACCGGGGACGCCTGCCTATCTAACCTATACTGTGGGCAACTATACTGGCTACCTATACTGGAGGCACCTACCTGGCTAACCTATACCGGAGGCAACTATACTGGCTCACCTATGCCCGGCTACCTATACTGGGGGGACCTATAGCTGGCTACCTATACTGGGGTACCTATTCTGGGGGAATCTATACTGAGTGCAACTAGACCTGGCTAACCTACACTGCGGGCACCCATACCTTGCTTCGGGGGGGGGGGGGGGGGGGGCGCAATTTTTACACCCTCGCCCTGGGTGCATTTTAGCCTAGAAACTGCACTGGTTGGTGGGTTTTCTGGATGTGAGAGGTCCAGAGCCTGGGTGTGAGAGGTCCAGGCCCACCTGCACTCCCCTCCAGGTATCATGTGTTGGCCTTGGGGCCCCGGCCAGTGAGAGGGGTCCGGGGCCCCTGGCCATCGTGTGAACCAATCGTGTGTTTTTAAACGTTTTTTTTCAGCTCTAGGACATGGCGGACAGGTGAGCGGTTAGGGAGGGACCCCTGTGGGAGGGATGCCTGCACGGGGCGGTCCTGCTAGCGACGCAATCTTGCGATGGCGTCCAACTAAAGCCTCCCACCTGAATGCTAATGGCTGCTAGATGTGGTATGGTAGGTAAAGGGTGTATGACAGTGCATCCTGATTGGCTGACGAGCACCTGCTGACCAATTTCAAATGTAGCTGGATGCATGTACTGCTGTGTTCTATTGCTTGTGTGTGTTGAACTCTTCCATAAAGGCCAACTTTGTACAGTGCAGGACTAATAGTTGTCCTCTCTGCCAGAGTCACCATGGGCCTCTTGACTGCATTTCTGATCAGCGCTCTCCTTTTTCGGCCTGTGAGTTTAGGTGGATGGCCTTGTCATGGTAGGTTTACAGTTGTGCCATACTCCTTCCATTTCTGAATGATCGCTTGAACGGTGCTCCTTGGGATGTTAAAGGCTTTGGAAATCTTTTTGTAGCCCAAGCCTGCTTTAAATTTCTCAATAACTTGATCCCTGACCTGTCTCGTGTGTTCTTTGGACTTCATGGTGTTGTTGCTCCCAATATTCTCTTAGACAACCTCTGAGGCCCTAACAGAGCAGCTGTATTTGTACTGACATTAGATTACACACAGGTGCACTCTATTTAGTCATTAGCACTCATCAGGCAATGTCTATAGGCAACTGACTGCACTCAGATCAAAGGGGGCCGAATAATTATGCACACACCACTTTGCAGTTATTTATTTATAAAAAAAATGTTTGGAATCATGTATGATTTTCGTTCCACTTCTCATGTGTACACCACTTTGTGTTGGTCTTTCATGTGGAATTCCAATGAAATTGAATCATGTTTGTGGCAGTAATATGACAAAATGTGGAAAACTTCAAGGGGGCCGAATACTTTTGCAACCCACTGTATGTTTGGGAAACTGAGAAAATTGCATGGGTGTGTATATTAAAATTGACAATCTAACACACACCATACAATCTTTAGAGAAATTGAAGAAAAATATCTGGCATTCAGGATAGATAAAAATCGAAAAAACCGGGAAATCTGATCGGATTTTTAAGTCGAATGAGAAAAAACAAGCTTGTCGATTTTTTCGGGAGATCCGATTGTTTTTATCGAATTGCCGTAAAATCGGATAATTTTATTGTATCGTGTGTGGCCACCTTAACACCTTATACTGTACACACTGGAGGTAGATCAGCACACAGTGCAGGCACTAGAGAACTGCTTATACTGTACATACTGTAGGCAGCAGAGATCAGCACACTGCAGCTAGCTCGCCGGAACATATGAGGGTAACGTTGTGCGGAAAAATAGGTGTGGCTATGGACCAGAATGTGGGTGTGGTCACGGGTGGAGACAAATTTACATGAACTTAGCAATGGTGGGACATTAGGACAGTGGTGGTGAACTTTTTGGAGGCCGAGTGCCCAAACTGCAACCCAAAAGTCACTTATCGCAAAGTGGCAACAGCAATTTAAACTAAATACTGTACAACCGTTTTAAAACATACATGAACATTATGGAAAATCCAAGTTGAAAATAAACTGTGAAGATAAACAATTTTATTCATCTACTTTTTTTTTTTTTAAACCTCCCAGTTTTATTTTCTGTTTTAAAAAGCTAAACAAGTGGGTTTAATGCTATTGTCTCATATGATGATGATTCAGCTTTTCCCATAGTCTCGCAGTTATCAATCATGTGACCCCCAACAAGACAAATTCAGCAATCAAGAGGCCCTTATCAAGACAAATTCAGCAATCATGAGGCCCCCAACATGACAAATTCAGCAATCGTGAGGACCCCAACATGACAAATTCAGCAATCATGAGGCCCCCAACAAGACAAATTCAGCTTTCATGAGGCACATAAATAGACAGCATTTCACATAAATAGGCAGAATGCCCCCTTAATATGGTAGACACCTCTCACCTGGCTTCTGAATTCTCCTCTACTGGCTTCTGTGCCTGGCAATACTGTTTTTGGCTGGATTAGGAATGATGTGTGGGCTGAAAGGCCTGGCAGTGATGCTGTGGCCTGGCTGGTGGTGATGCTGTGGCCGGGTTGGCTGGCGGTGATGCTGTGGCCGATGCTGTGGCTGGGTTGGCTGGCGGTGATGCTGTGACCTGGCTGGTGGTAATGCTGGGCTGTGCTTGGCTGGTTGAAGTAAATGCTGGAATGACTGGTGGTGATGCTGTGGCCTTTGACAGTGATTCTGGGCTGGTTGGCTGGTGGTGATGCTGGGCTGGCTAGCCTGGATAGGTTAGGTAGCGACAGGTGCCCCCTAGTTAAGGTAGCGCCAGGAGTCCCCCAGTTTAGGTAGTGACAGGAACCCCCCAGTTTAGGTAGTGACAGGAGCCCCCCAGTGTATGTAGTGACAGGTGCCCCCCAGTGTATGTAGTGACAGGAGCCCCTAGTTTAAGAAGTGACAGGCACCCCCCAGTTTAGGTAGTGAGTGACAGGGACCCCCAGGTTAGGTAGTGAGTGACAGCAGGGACCTCCAGTTAGGTAGTGAGTAACAGGGACCCCCAGTTAGGTAGTGAGCGACAGCAGGGACCCCCAGTTAGGTAGTGAGTGACAGCAGGGACCTCCAGTTGGGTAGAGAGTGACAGCAGGGACCTCCAGTTGGGTAGTGAGTGACAGCAGGGACCTCCAGTTGGGTAGTGAGTGACAGCAGGGACCTCCAGTTGGGTAGTGAGTGACAGCAGGGACCCCCAGTTAGGTAGTGAGTGACAGCAGGGACCTCCAGTTAGGTAGTGAGTGACAGCAGGGATCTCCAGTTAGGTAGTGAGTGACAGCAGGGACCCCCAGTTAGGTAGTGAGTGACAGCAGGGACCCCCAGTTAGGTAGTGAGTGACAGCAGGGACCCCCAGTTAGGTAGTGAGTGACAGCAGGGACCTCCAGTTAGGTAGTAACAGGGACCTCCAGTTAGGTAGTAAGTGACAGCAGGGACCCCCAGTTAGCTAGTGAGTGACAGCAGGGACCCCCAGTTAGCTAGTGAGTAACAGGGACCCCCAGTTAGGTAGTGAGTGACAGCAGGGACCCCAGTTAGGTAGTGAGTGACAGAGACCTCCGTTAGATAGTGAGTGACAGGCGCCTCCCTCACCTTGCAGCCAGCAGCGTCAGACCTCGATCAGCGGGCGACCCGACCAGTTAGAGCGGGCGCTAGGCGCAAATATGCAGAAGTGATGTAACTTCCGTATATCAGCGGTGTCCGCTAGGTCCTAGCGCCCGCTCTAACTGGTTGCCGGCTGATCAAGGTCTGACTCGCGCTGGGCTGTCTGGCAGCGGGGACAGTTGCGGCAGCCGGGGGCAGCGGGGCCGGGGCACCCCTGGAAATAGATTGGGGGCACCCCAGAACATGTTGGGGGCACGGGCTCCCCAAAATAGGGCTAGCGACGCCCCTGCGCAGAAGGTCCGCCACTGACGTCACTGAGCCGCTTACTGGGGTTCACCGCGGCTGAACGGGACATCGTAGGAGGACCGCGAGGGACAAAGCCATGCTTATGGGGCTGGAGGAAGCCCTGGTTAAGTAAAAATACTGTATTGAGACTCATCTCTTTGGCTCTGTATATAAATGGCAGCAAAAGGGCAAGTTTCCAATAGATGGCCAAAACCAATCCAGACAGAGAGCACGCAGACGTACCCCAAAGTCCAAAAG
This sequence comes from Hyperolius riggenbachi, assembly GCF_040937935.1. Lineage (NCBI taxonomy): Eukaryota > Metazoa > Chordata > Amphibia > Anura > Hyperoliidae > Hyperolius > Hyperolius riggenbachi. The sequence goes on from NC_090651.1 coordinate 59,958,086, forward strand.
ACAATACCCAGTTTCTCCCACTCTGTCTTCTGGCTCTTCTGCCTCCTCCTCTTCTTTTTTAGGGGTGTCGGAGGGTCAGTTGAGAGATATGGGAGCCAGGACCAAGGTCAAACTACCTCAGAATTACAAGAACCCTTATTTTATGCGCAGTCGCCCATTATGAAGAGTCAGCTTTCTCCAATAATAAATATCTCTGATTATGTATTGTCGGATTTTGAAATGTCAGTTTTGTCAAAAGGTCTTTCCTTTAGTCCTACAGCCACCCCAGATTTCATTGGACTGGACTCTGAAATGGCTCAATTCTTTAGCTCATTGCGGTGTAAAGGTTTTTGGTCCAAACAAAGGCCAGTCTTTACAAATTTAAGACCTAAGGCGTTATTTACTGGTGAAAGTTTGAATATTAAGATCAATACTACAAATAAACCTCCCCATGATAATATTCATATTGAATCATTTATTAAATTGGTTAAAGGGGAACTGAAGAGAGAGGTATATGGAGGCTGTCATGTTTATTTCCTTTTAGACAATACCAGTTGCCTGGCAGCCCTGCTGATCCTCTGCCTCTAATACTATTAGCCATAGCCCCTGAACAAGCATGCAGCAGATCAGGTGTTTCAGTGGTTCAGACTTATAAGTCTGATCTGACAAGACTAGCTGCATGCTTGTTTCTGGTTTTAATCAGATACTACTGCAGAGAAATAGACCAGCAGGGCTGCCAGGCAACTGGTATTGATTAAAAGGAAATAAACATGACAGCCTCCATATACCTCTCTCTTCAGTTCCCCTTTAAGAATAATTTGAGCACGTTGGAGTCCAAGTTTAGACAAGGCTTATGTCCTTATGTTTACAATAATCTTACAAGGGTGGAAAAACAGGTTTTAACCTCTTTAAAATCAAAGTCCTCCATTGTAATCAAAAGCGCGGATAAGGGCGGTGGGGTCTGACCGCCGTCCAGATGTTAGTTTTTTTTTTAAATATATTTATTTTTCTAATATTTTTAACTATTTTTTTTTGTTAATTTAAAATTTCAACCCTCCCTCCCCCAGTCAGCCAATCATAGCGATCGGCTGTGATAGGCTTCAGCCTATCACTGCTGATCACTCCTGTATCCCACAGGGGGACAGCCGTGTGTCGCAGTGCTGTACTATGTAAATAGACGCAATCGCCACTCAGAGACTGAAGGCGGGGCGGAGCTCCGCCCCCAAGCAGGATATGCGTGCGCAACCTGCGCGCGTTCTCCTACAGTAACCAGCCCCAGGACTTGACGCCAATTGGCGTTAGGCGGTCCTGGGGCTGCTGCCAATTGGCGTTGGGTGTCGTTAGGTAGTTAAAGGGAAACCGAGGTGAGAGACACATGGAGGCTGTCATATTTATTTCCTTTTAAACAAAGCACATTGCCCTGCTGAACCTCTGCCTCTAATACTTTTAGCCATAGACTGAACAAGCACAAAGATCAGATAATGTTTCTGACACAAAATTGGCAAGATAAGCTGCATGCTTGTCTCGGGTGTCAGGATGATCAGCAGAGAATAGAAGTCTTATAGCAGATCTGGGCAGGGTATTCTTTTTTTAAGTGGCTGCTATTTACATGCCTGTGCCTAGTACATAGCTCCCAACTGTCCCTCTTTTGGAGAGCCAGTTCCTGTTTGGGAACCCTGTCCCTCTGTCTTCCTTTCCTCCTCATGTGTCCCTCTTTCAGGACTGATATACAGATCTGTATGAATATATGTATTTCTTCTACTGAAAGATGTGTTTCATTGACTCTAAACTTTATTCCCATCCTTTAAATTGATATATTTCTTATTTTCACATGTTAATATGAAGGAAAATGAACCAAGATAGAAAGGACCAGCGTGGTTTGAATTATAAAATAACATATTTTTCTTATGAACTCTTTATGGTATGCGTGACTAGGGGTGTGTCTGGGGCATGATTAGGCGTGTGGCATGGGGTGTGGCTTACGTGTCCCTCAGTCGACTGGCTACTACATGGAATTTATTGGTTGTAACTGATGGTAGAAGATTGGCTGCAACTATCAGTAGTTTGGGCGCCAACATTTATTTAGTATTAGGCAGCGCCGTGCAGAGGATCCTCAAGGGGGAGGGTACCAATCAATTGTAAAAAATGATGTATGTAATTCTCTGCCCCCAGAAAGCTGTATTAGGCTCTCTCTCCCCCCTCCCCACCCTTTCCTCGATAGCAGTGTCAAGCATATTTTGTGCCCCCTCTCCAGGGGCGTAGCAATAGGGGGTGCAGAGGTTACGAGTGCATCGGGGCCAGGGGCGTAACAATTGACCTGCAAAGGATGCAGTTACAATGGGGGCCAGAAACCGCAGGGGCCCTGTTGGGGAGAAGTTTCTTTTCCCTGTCCTGACAGACTGAGAACTAAAAGCAAGGAGAGAAAACTCTTTCTGCTTTCTGCACAATTGTTCTAATGACGGCATCTGCTCAGCCACTGATAAGGATTCATACAATGTTTTTATACAAAGATTTGTAGACAGTCCCTATTCAGTGTTCAGCAGGTCTTGTGTACCGTGCCTCTCTACCTCTCCCCAAGTGCTCTGCACTGTAGTGATGCTGGAGAAGTCTGCCGAGCCAGTTCTGCTCCATCAAAGATGGACAGAATGAGTGTAATAAGCTGAGGCTGGGAGCAAACTCATCTGTCAGTTTCCTGTATGTGTTTTCAGCACACTATGTGTATGTGTGAAAACACATACAAGTTCTCAGTTTACCTTGTGCAGAAAGTGAGGGGGGAGGGGTCCCGTCTAAAGTTTCGCCTAGTGATTTCTAGCTACGCCCTGCACTTGAGGCATGTGATTTTTTTTTTTAAATTCCCCATAGCCTTACATTAGCAAGAGTTTTTCAAATCAAAAGCGCTTAGAAAAGCGCTGCTAGTGGGTCCTAGGCCTTAGTGTTGAGCTGCAGTGGATTCTAAGATGCTACAGTCCGTGGTTAGTGCTAACAGTGGGTACTGAGGTGCCAAAGTACAGCCTGTGAGTACCAAAGTCTAGTTTGTGATAAGTTGTAGTAGATGCTATGTAGTATTGTGTGTTAATTTGCCGTGGGTGCTAAGCAGTAGGTAGTAGTGGGAGGTAGTTGCTGGGTATGGGAAATACTAAATCAAATATGGGGGCTGAGTGCTGGCTATGGGGAAAACTTGACTCCATGTGATTACTGGGTGGATGTAGGTGCTGGTTATGGAGGGTATTGGTCATTATGTGGGTGTTGAGTGCAGGTACTCAGTGCCATGTGGGTTCTGGGTGCAGGTACTAGATGGCACGTGGGTGCTAGGTGTGGTGAGTACTGGGTGCCAAGTAAAGGCTGGGTGCGGATGAAACTACTAGGTGCCATGTGGGTGGTGGGTGCAGGTACTGCAGGCCATATGGTGGCTGAGTGTGGTGAGTACTGGGTGCCATGTGGATGGTGGGTGCAGGTACTGCAGGCCATATGGTGGCTGAGTGTGGTGAGTACTAGGTGCCATGTGGGCACTGTGTGCAGGTACTGCAGGCCATATGGTGGCTGAGTGTGGTGAGTACTGGGTGCCATGTGGGTGGTGGGTGCAGGTACTGCAGGCCATATGGTGGCTGAGTGTGGTGAGTACTGGGTGCCATGTGGGCGGTGGGTGCAGGTACTGCAGGCCATATGGTGGCTGAGTGTGGTGAGTACTGGGTGCCATGTGGGTGGTGGGTGCAGGTACTGCAGGCCATATGGTGGCTGAGCGTGGTGAATACTGGGTGCCATGTGGGTGCAGGTACTGCAGGCCATATGGTGGTGAGTACTGGGTGCCATGTGGGCAGTGGGTGCAGGTACTGCAGGCCATATGGTGGCTGAGCGTGGTGTATACTGGGTGCCATGTGGGTGGTGGGTGCAGGTACTGCAGGCCATATGGTGGCTGAGTGTGGTGAGTACTGGGTGCCATGTGGATGGTGGGTGCAGGTACTGCAGGCCATATGGTGGCTGAGTGTGGTGAGTACTGGGTGCCATGTGGGTGATGGGTGCAGGTACTGTAGGCCATATGGTGACTGAGCGTGGTGAGTACTGGGTGCCATGTGGGTGGTGGGTGCAGGTACTGCAGGCCATATGGTGTCTGAGCGTGGTGAGTACTGTATGCCATGTGGGTGGTGGGTGCAGGTACTGCAGGCCATATGGTGGCTGAGTGTGGTGAGTACTGGGTGCCATATGGGCGGTGGGTACAGGTACTGCAGGCCATATGGTGGCTGAGTGTGGTGAGTACTGAGTGCCATGTGGGCGGTGGGTGCAGGTACTGCAGGCCATATGGCGGCTGAGCGTGGTGAGTACTGGGTGCCATGTGGGTGGTGGGTACAGGTACTGCATGCCATATGGTGGCTGAGCGTGGTGAGTACTGGGTGCCATGTGGGTGGTGGGTGCAGGTGCTGCAGGCCATATGGTGGATGAGCGTGGTGAGTACTGGGTGCCATGTGGGTGGTGGGTGCAGGTACTGCAGGCCATATGGTGGTGAGTACTGGGTGCCATCTGGGCGGTGGGTGCAGGTACTGCAGGCCATATGGTGGTTGAGCGTGGTGAGTACTGGGTGCCATGTGGGTGGTGGGTGCAGGTACTGCAGGCCATATGGTGTCTGAGCGTGGTGAGTACTGGGTGCCATGTGGGTGGTGGGTGCAGGTACTGCAGGCCATATGGTGGCTGAGTGTGGTGAGTACTGGGTGTCATGTGAGCGGTGGGTACAGGTACTGCAGGCCATATGGTGGCTGAGCGTGGTGAGTACTGGGTGCCATGTGGGCGGTGGGTGCAGGTACTGCAGGCCATATGGTGGCTGAGTGTGGTGAGTGCTGGGTACCATGTGGGTGGTGGGTGCAGGTACTGCAGGCCATATGGTGGCTGAGTTTGGTGAGTACTTTGTGGGTGGTGGGTGCAGGTACTGCAGTCCATATGGTGGCCGAGCGTGGTGAGTACTGGGTGCCATGTGGGCGGTGGGTGCAGGTACTGCAGGCCATATGGTGGCTGAGTGTGGTGAGTACTGGGTGCCATGTGGGTGGTGGGTGCAGGTACTGCAGGCCATATGGTGGCTGAGCAGGGTGAGTCCTGGGTGCCATGTGGGTGGTGGGTGCAGGTACTGCAGGCCATATGGTGGTGAGTACTGGGTGCCATGTGGGCGGTGGGTGCAGGTACTGCAGGCCATATGGTGGCTGAGTGTGGCGTGTACTGGGTGCCATGTGGGCGGTGGGTGCAGGTACTGCAGGCCATATGGTGGCTGAGCGTGGTGAGTACTGGGTGCCATGTGGACGGTGAGTGCAGGTACTGCAGGCCATATGGTGGCTGAGCGTGGTGAGTACTGGGTGCCATGTGGGTGGTAGGTGCAGGTACTGCAGGCCATGTGGTGGCTGAGCGTTGTGAGTCCTGGGTGCCATGTGGGTGGTGGGTGCAGGTACTGCAGGCCATATGGTGGTGAGTACTGGGTGTCATGTGGGTGCAGGTGCTGCATGCCATATGGTGGCTGAGCATGGTGAGTACTGTGTGCCATGTGGGTGGTGGGTGCAGGTACTGCAGGCCATATGGTGGCTGAGCGTGGTGAGTACTGGGTGCCATGTGGGTGGTGGGTGCAGGTACTGCAGGCCATATGGTGGCTGAGCGTGGTGAGTACTGTGTGCCATGTGGGTGGTGGGTGCAGGTACTGCAGGCCATATGGTGGCTGAGCGTGGTGAGTACTGGGTGCCATGTGGGTGGTGGGTGCAGGTACTGCAAGCCATATGGTGGTGAGTACTGGGTGCCAAAGGGGAAGCTTCATAATGGTGCTATGCTCTACCAGATTTAAAGCACATGTGAACTGAGAGGGATATGAAGGATGACTTATTTCCTTTTAAATGATCCAAATTACCTGGCTGCCCAGCTGAGCCTCTATTTCTAATATTCTTAGCTATAATAATTGCAGTATTTGTATAGCGCCTTTCTCCTGTCGGACTCAAAGCGCTTGTGAGGCAGCCACTAGAGCGCACTCAGTAGGCAGTAGCAGTGTTAAGGAGACTTGCCCAAGAAACTCCTTACTGAATAGGTGCTGGCTTACTGAACAGGCAGAGCCGAGATTTGAACCCAGGTCTCCTGTGTCAGAGGCAGAGCCCTAATCCAGTACACTATCCAGCCACCACTATTTGGCCCGAGGAAGTTACACTATCCAGCTACTGCAGCTATAGACCCTGAACAAGCATACCTATCAAGTGTTTTTGACTGAAGTCTGACTGGATTAGCCATATGCTTGTTACAGGTGTGTGATTCAGACACTACTGCAGCCAGAGAGTTCAGTAGGACTGCCAGGCAACTGGTTTTATTTCAGGCCTGTTGCACACATGTATATGCATAAACAGCGGAGCGCTCAACAACAACAGAAAGGGCTATTAATAAAAGTTCGTTAGTCCCTCCAGCATGAAAATAGGTCCTCCAATACAGATCACTTTTGTATTTCCACCAGTGCTCCCACACTTCAACAATCCGTTTTTGATCATCAGTATACGCTCACCAGAAATGATGGCTAATCAATCAAGATCAGCAATACAAGTGTTTGGCCCAGCCAGTTAATCTCTCCTCTCTTCGTTGGCAATCTTCTTATACTGATAAGGCATGTGGAAAAAACAGACTCCAATAGTGTGATACCGTCATAATGCAACACATCCAGTATCCACCAGTGCTCCCCTCTTATCCAACACTATCACCCAGCGTGCCTCCACCGATCAAATGAATGAGCCTCTCACCAGATTGAATGGCCGACCCCTCACAGACCAGCAATCAGGCGAATGTGTAAAAGACTTCTGCCTTCAGAATATGTGCCTCCAATATCAGGGAATCTAAGGCTCAGAAACGGCCTGGAGAGCCGGTGAGACGCGAGAACCTCGAGGGGAAAGATCTTTTACATGCGCAGTTTTTATGGAACATTTGTAAGTGCACTACTTTTTAGATATTTTGATAAATAAACGGAGTTAGGCCTCTTGCACACTGCAAGTGATTCAGATTCAGATTCCGCTTTTTAATCAGTTTTTACATCCGATTCAGATTCAGATTTGCAGTTTGCTCCCTGCACACTGCAAATCGGAATCTGAATCGGATGTAAAAACTGATTAAAAAGCGGAATCTGAATCTGAATCACTTGCAGTGTGCAAGAGGCCTAATACTATGTCAAGCGTTTCTGAGCCTTAGATTCCCTGACATTGGAGGCACATATTCTGAAGGCAGAAGTCTTTTACACATTCGCCTGATTGCTGGTCTGTGAGGGGTCGGCCATTCAATCTGGTGAGAGGCTCATTCATTTGATCGGTGGAGGCACGCTGGGTGATAGTGTTGGATAAGAGGGGAGCACTGGTGGATACTGGATGTGTTGCATTATGACGGTATCACACTATTGGAGTCTGTTTTTTCCACATGCCTTATGAGTATAAGAAGATTGCCAACGAAGAGAGGAGAGATTAACTGGCTGGGCCAAACACTTGTTTCCTGGACAGAAATGGCGGCATATTCATGGGTTCATCTCCACCCCTTGAACCCTATTGGACAGATCTCTGTATAAATTAAAAGAACCCGCCCCCCCGCCATTCTCTCCTTTTCTCTTCTCGATTGGACAAGGTCTCTATTTTTTTCTTGTGGATTAGGTTTTTTTCTTTCCCCCTCTTTTTTGGGGGGGGGGGGGGGGGGGGGAGCCTTTTCCTTTATCTCATAGCGGGTTCAGCCTCTCCCGCTCAACGCGGCATTGCGCTACCTAAATGGCAGCTATAAATGCGGGGAATTACCTTGTTTAGGTAAAGGACATCCCCAGCCTCTATGTCCGTGCATTTCCTCCTCCACTACTGAACTCTCGCGAGACGGAGCGAGAGTATGCGGATTGGTCAGCCGGAGGAGCCAGCGCTGACGTCACTTCCGCATAAGCGGCTTCTCTTCAAATACGCCGAGAGCGCGGTGACAGCTACACGCTGATCGGAACCGCTCTGGCGTTTTGGGGTGATCCTGGCCTGTGGCGATCCCGGAGGTGTGCCCCGCATCAGGAGGGAGCAGATACTTCCCCTAGACGAACGAGCAAGTCGTGGAAGCTGGAAGGTATGAAGAGTCACAATGTTTCTATGGATAATTTGTCAATGTATTTCCAGCATAGCAGCAGCAGATGATTAATTACAGTTCCTTGATATTTTAAAGGATGTCTGGCTCAGCACAGGATGTAGAAGTAGTGGAGGAAAGGGAAAGGTAAAGATGTCCAAAGGACATCAATTTTTGTTTTAAAGGGCACACGTGGTGTTTTGAAGGGATACTTTCTTATCTATTTTGCACGGTGTAGTAGGCAAAAAGAGTGCTTTCTATCTCTCCTTTTTTTTATGGGAGCGGATTTTTTGGTGGAACATGAATATTTTTTCTTTATGTCTCCACAGTCCGCAAGAGATAGAAGTTAAGAAGGCTGGGTCTAAAGGACGCAAAGCCTCAGACAAGACTGTGAGATCTCGCTCGAGGTCAAGAGACAAGTCAAAGGATGGTTCCTCCTCGCATGATACAAGATCATCAAGAAGGGATTCATCAAAACATAAGAAGTCGGGGAAATCAAAGAGACATTCTCCTAAAAGGGATTCAGCTAAAAGACATTCTCCTGAGAGGAGGAGAAGATCTCCTGAAAAACGGGACTATTATTATAGGTCTTACAGAAGCAGGTCCCCTAGGAGGAGATATTATTCCAGGGAAAGATCTTATGATAGATATTATTCACCGGATAGAAGGTACAGGTCAGAGAGGCAGCCTTCTCCAGGACCCAGTAGGCCACATGAAGAGCATAAGAGATATGAGCAGCCAGGAAAAGCTTTATGTTGGTCTTGTGCCCAGCCTGCATTACCAGATAAGATGGTATGCAAGGCCTGTTTCACTGAATTAGGGAGGGACAAAGAGATGGACAACCAGCAAGTCCTCTCCTTTATTCAGCAAGCAGTGCAGGAGACCTTTTCCAAAATGACGACATCACAGACGTCGGCTGCAGCAGCATTAAATGTGGAAGAGGCATCCTCACAGGAAGCTGGGCCTTCCTTAGGATTCGAATTTGCATTAGTGCCCACCTTTGTAGCAGCCATAAAAGCGGCAATAGGGTGGGAAGAAGATGAGCAGTCAACACATCAACCTGACAAGTATTACCCTCATTTGAACAAACAACCTAATAATTTTCCCCTGATGGCAGTAATAAAGGATATATTTACAAAGGAGTGGAGCAAAGTGGATCAGAAAACATCCTTAATGAACAGATTCATTTAACTGTATCCATTAAGTACAGAAGACGCAAAGGTGATGGAGTCAGCTCCGGTGGTGGACGCGTCAATTATTAGATTGGCTAAACATGTAACCTTGCCTATGGATGACGGGGTGTTCTTTACCGATCCACTAGACCGTAAAGTAGATGCAGACATCAAGAAGGCTTTCCTCTCATCAGGTGCGGCATGTAGGCCAGCAGTCGCCCTTACTTCCTTGGCCAAAGCAGTGAGAGTATGGGTTGATAATTTAGAAACAGCCATTAATGCGGACGTGGAAAAGTCTGAAATAATTAAAGCCTTGGCAGACAGCAAAACCCCAAGAAAGGGTTCTCTAATATATTTCAACAAGCTAAGTCCTACAGGTCAGGTAGGCAATTCAACAGAGGATGGAGAAGCACCCAATCTTCATTTTTGAAAGACAAGTCAAAATCGACTTTGGGATCACAGCAGAAGACGAAACCTTTTTGAAGGTACGCCCACTCAGATAATCCCAGTAGGAGCAAGACTCTGGGAAGTCTGGGTGGAAACGATAGAAGATGCCTGGGTGTTGAGGACGTTAAAAAAAGGCCACTCATGGAAGTTCAGAAAAGCGCCACCCTCATTAAGATTTGTGGAAACAAAGATTCCTCACAATACTCAGAAACGCAATGTCCTGTTAGAATATGTAGATTCCTTGAAACAAATAAAGGCGGTCATTCCAGTACCAGCACAAGAAGCATCAACAGGTGTCTATTCTCCACTATTCTTAGTACCAAAAGTGTCGGGAGGGTGGCGTCCTGTCCTGGACCTGAAGTTCCTCAACAAATACATAGAAGTCAAGCATTTCAAAATGGAGTCGCTTCAAACCATTATAAAAATGATCCGAGTAAACGATTGGATGACGACAGTGGACTTATCCGACGCGTACTTGCATATCCCAATAAGATCCTCCTTCCAGAAGTTCTTGAAGTTTGCAGTGAACGGACAACTCTTCCAATTCCAAAGCCTGCCCTTTGGGATCTTCACGGCTCCACGAACCTTTTCCAAAATACTTCTACCAGTGATTGCTCAATTGAGGGAGGAAGGTCTGAAAGTCTATCATTACCTAGACGACATCCTGTTAATAAATCAAGATCGCTTGACTCTGCTGAAGCATCAGGAGAATTTGATAAATCGTCTAGAGACTCTGGGGTGGTTAGTCAACTACCAAAAAAGCCAATTGCAGCCCTCTCAAGACATGATCTTTTTAGGGGCCTGCTTTGTCACACACCAGAACAAAGTATGTTTACCGGTGGAAAAAATAGTCTCCATTCAGAACAAAGTAAGAACGATTCTTTCTCACAGCAAGGTATCAGTCTGAGCATGAGCATGAGCCTTCTAGGGACGTTATCTTCCACCATACCACTGGTAAAGTGGGCACATTGGAATCTAAGAACATTTCAAGCTTTCTTCCTCAGGAACTGGAACAGGAGGAATATGTCACAGAAGTTCCACATACCAGCAGAGATCAGGAGTTCGCTGCAATGGTGGCTGATCCAATAAAATCTACAGAATTGTCATCAAATACAACCGGTAAAACTGATACTAGTCACCTCAGACGCAAGTATGTCAGGTTGGGGAGCCCATTGTCAGGGAGAATGTGTTCAGGAGAAGTGGAGAATGTGTCAGTCAGGGACACCATCAAATATTCTCGAGTTGAGAGCAGCCTTTCTATCTCTGAGAGCATTCAGGCACATACTTTACCAAAAATCAGTGTTACTACAGATAGACAACACGACTGCAGTGTCATATGTGAAGAGGCAGGGGGGAACCAGAAGTCGCCAGCTGCTCTACGAGACCAGCCTCATGATGAATTGGGCACAGAAAAACCTAGCACATTTGTCAGCAGTATACCTACCGGGGATACAGAATGTATTGGCAGACCAACTGAGCAGGAAGTTCCGAGATCCCCACGAATGGGCCCTGAACTACGAAGTCTTCCAGATGATAACGGAGAAGTGGGGGATACCACAGGTAGACTTATGTGCCTCCCCACAGAATGCAAAGTTACAGACGTTCTTTGCTCGTTATCCCCATCCAGAAGCAGCAGGGACGGATTGTCTGACCCAACCATGGAAATTCAAAATGGGGTATGCATTTCCACCTTTCCCATTAATAACAAGGTTTCTGAGCAGGTTAACTCAGGAGTGTTGCACGATCATTGTTATTTTACCTCATTGGCCAAGAAGACCGTGGTACACTCTGGCCAAAGAAATGAGTATGGAACCTCCACTCCAGCTGCCCAAGATCCCCAATCTACTGCAACAGGGGGAACTTCTATACCCAGAAGTGGAGAATCTCAATTTAATGGCATGGAAATTGAGAGGAGGAAGTACATAGCTTTGGGCTGTACAGAAGATGTGGTAACCACCTTATTAAAATCAAGGAAGGTCTCTACGAACGCAACTTATCACCGTGTATGGGAACGTTTCATCATGTATGCTGCTGCCAATGACTTCAATGCAACTTCACTTCAAGTACAGGATATCCTAAATTTTTTACAGACAGGAGTAGACAAAGGGCTGAGTTTGTCAGCAATTAAGGTGCAAGTTTCAGCATTATCCGCACTGACGAATGAGAAGTGGGCATTACATCCATTAATAATGAGATTTATACAAGCAGTACAAAAGATCAGACCACCAAGGAAACCCTTTTTCCCGCAATGGGATCTGTGCTTAATACTGGACGTTTTGTCAAACGCTCCGTTTCATCCAATAGAATCAGCTACAATATGGAATGCTTCACTAAAAACAGTTTTCTTAACTGCTATAGCATCAGCAAAGAGAGTTTCCGACCTGCAGGCACTGGGATGTTCAGACAATCTATTACAATTCTATCCAGATAGAGTAGTGATAAGGCCGGTTCTTTCTCATATTCCGAAAGTAGCATCATCATTCCATATCAATCAAGAACTGACATTGCCTACCTTTAACATTCAGCAGGGAAAACATCCGCTAGATGTAGGAAATTGTATTAGGGTGTACCTGGATAAGACAGCTCCATTTAGGTCTTCAGACCATCTGTTTGTAAATATTAATGGAGTCAGAAAGGGTCAGCCTCTTACGTCAAGAACCATTTCATGTTGGTTGGTAAAATTGATTCAGCTAAGTTATAAACTCAAAGGTCTAGAAATACCCAGAGAAGTTAGAGCCCATTCAACCAGGGGTATGGCAGCATTTTCAAAGGTGTCGGTGGAGACAATCTGTAAAGCGGCAAGCTGGTCTTCACCGCATACTTTTTTGACACATTATCATGTAAACCCAGCATCTCTGTCCTCAGTGGAATTTGGAAAGGCTGTATTGTCGGCTACTAGTAAATAAATTTTGTGTGATTGCACTTCCCTCCCTCTATGTCTGATTTGTTATGTCCCATGAGTATGCCGCCATTTCTGTCCAGGAAACCGGAAAATTGTATACTTACCTTCCGTAATTTTCTTTTCCTGGAACAGACAATGGCGGCATACGAATCCCTCCCTCTTGTCCATTCGAGGACTGATATTCACGAGAATGGCAGGGGGGGGGGGGCGGGTTCTTTTAATTTATACAAAGATCTGTCCAATTGGGTTCAAGGGGTGGAGATGAACCCATGAGTATGCCGCCATTGTCTGTTCCAGGAAAGGAAAATTACGGAAGGTAAGTATACAATTTTCCGGTATTGCTGATCTTGATTGATTAGCCATCATTTCTGGTGAGCGTATACTGATGATCAAAAATGGATTGTTGAAGTGTGGGAGCACTGGTGGAAATACAAAAGTGATCTGTATTGGAGGACCTATTTTCATGCTGGAGGGACTAACGAACTTTTATTAATAGCCCTTTCTGTTGTTGTTGAGCGCTCCGCTGTTTATGCATATACATTGTCTTTGAATAGGGATATACACACCCTTTTAGCGCAGCGATCCAATAAGATAACGGCTCTGAGCGTTTGCTCGATAAGAGAATTTTAATTTTGTTCAATGAGAGATTGATGAGGAGCGCATAATCAGTGTATTCAATTAACCTTTGCACACATGGCAGAAACGCTTGTGGAGCAGAAAACACTGCGTTTTATGCAGCAATGTTAGTCTATGGGACGCACAAGGACCAGCGTTGCACTTGCGATTTACAGTAAGCGTTCTGCAGACGCTTGCAGTGTTGCATAATATGCAGGCTGGCTGCCAAAACGCACATAATGAAAGTCTATGGTAACGCATATGTGTCGCGTTTTTCATACGCTTTCTGCTGCATTTTTAATTAAAAAGTAAAGAGCTCTGATGTGTTTCTGCTTCCTGTTGTCTTCCTAATGATTTGCGTTTATTTAAATGTAAAAATGCATGTAAAATGCTTGAAATACACATCTGCATAAAAAACCGCAAACGCACTAAAAACGCAGGATTTTAACTCTATGCTATAAAATATGTGTACCTAGCCTCAGGCCGGGCACACACATGGCAGAAACGCTTGCGGAGCGGAAAACACTGCGATTTATGCAGCAACGTTAGTCTATGGGACACAGAAGGACCAGCGTTGCACTTGCGATTTACAGTAAGCGTTCTGCAGACGCTTGCAGTGTTGCATAATATACAGACTGGCTAACAAAGCGCACATAATGAAAGTCTATGGAAACGCATATGCGTCGCGTTTTTCATACGTTTTCGGCTGCGTTTTTCATTAAAAAGTCAAGATCTCTGATCTGTGTCCGCTTCCTGTTGTTTTCCTAATGATTTGCATATATTTAAATGTAAAAATGCATAGAAAACACGTATGCGTTTTCCATTAGCGAACTGCAAACGCGTACAAATGCACGCAAAACACTTAAAAAACACATCTGCGTTAACGCAAAAACACAAACGCACCAAAAAAGCAATACAAAAATGCAAACACACCTGTGGAAATCTCAGGATTTTAAAGCTATGCTATATATGCACCTAGCCTCAGGCCGGGCGCACACATGGCAGAAACGCTTGCTTAGCGGGAAACACTGCGATTTATGCAGCAACGTTAGTCTATGGGACACAGAAGGACCAGTGTTGCACTTGTGATTTACAGTAAGCGTTCTGCAGACGCTTGCAGTGTTGCATAATATACAGGATGGCTACCGAAACACACATAATGAAAGTATATGGTAACGCATAGGCGTCGCGTTTTTCATGCGTTTTCTGCTGCGTTTTTAATTAAAAAGTAAAGATCTCTGATATGTTTCCGCTTCCTGTTGTCTTCCTAATGATTTGCATATATTTAAATGTAAATACGCATAGAAAACGCAGGTGCGTTTTCTATTAGCGACCCACAAACGCGTAAAAAGGCACGCAAAATGCTTGAAAAACACATCTGCGTAAAAAGACTCACAAACCGCAAACGCACCAAAAACGCGATACAGAAACGCAAATGCACCTGCGGAAAATGCAGGATTTTAACGCTATGCTATATGTGCACCTAGTCTAAAAGGAAACAAAATACGGGAGCCATCAAGGCATTTTGGCGTTTATTGAGGGAATTTTAGTTCAAAGTAATTCTGCCGTTTACTTACAGTAAATAAACTAAATTCAATATACTAGAATATGCTGCTGCTTGTATGTATGAAGTTCTGAGGGCTCAGACTCACGATAATCGCTTTCTGAGCGCTGTTTAAAAATCGCTCCCATTCACTCACGGTAAAAATCGAGGCAATCGCATATGCGTAAAAACAAAACGCAATCAATGTGATTTTCACTATTAATGTAAGTGAATGGAAGCAATTTTTAAAAAGCGCTCAGAAAACCAAACATTCAGAGTATGTCTGAGCGCTGAATGATTGAACCAGAAATCAACAGTTCTGTTTTCACAATGAAATACAACATAAAATTGTCAGTAGCCCTTTAAGCTTTATAGTGGAAATAGCAGATAATGGGCTTGATTCACAAGAGTGCTGACTGTTAGCACGGCTGTTTTTGCGCAAATTTTCGTGTTTGCGCGTGATCGCAAATCGTTAGTTTTTGTGCGCAAACGCGAATTTTCACACTGAAACGATAACGATTTAGCACGAAAATTCACATTTGTGCGCAAAAGCGTTTAATCGTGCAAGAAAAATCGTGAATGCGAGGAAACGCAAAAACGGCCGTGCTAATTTTGCGTTTGCGCACAATCGCGATTTTTCACGCAAGATTAAACGGTTTCGCGCACAAACGGGAATTTTCGTGCTAAATCGTCATCGTTTTAGCGTGAAAATTTGCTTTTGCGCACAAAAACAATAACGATTTGCGATCGCGCGCAAACACAAAAATTCGCACCAAAACGGCCGTGCTAACAGTTAGCACTCTTGTGATTCAAGCCCAATGACTAAATATATAGAAGAGTGAGGCTAGAGCACATAGAGCCTCATTAGTAAAGTCAGTTTGCAGTACCTATATGGATTACAGTGGCCAGTCACATGATGCTGCACAGGTGGCAGTTGGCCGCATCCAGTCACCAGCCATCATGTGACCAGGCAGAAGTGGGAGGTGCCAGCACCAGCCATTCTTTCACCAAGCAGAAGTGGGAGGGGCCAGCACCAGCCATCCTTTCACCAGGCAGAAGTGGGAGGGGCCAGCGCCTGCCATCTTTTCACCAGGCAGAAGTGGGAGGGGCCAGCACCAGACATTCTGTCACCAGGCAGAAGTGGCAGTTGGCAGCATCAAGTCACCAGCCAGAAGTGGCAGTTGGCAGCATCAAGTCACCAGCCAGAAGTGGCAGTTGGTTCAGTCGAGAGAGAGAAGCGGAGAGAGCAGCAGCTATATCTCTTGAGGGAGAAGGTGAAAGGTGGTAGAAGAAAAAGCTCAGTGGTAAGTAGATAATTCTGAGCGAGAAGATGAAGACGAGAAGAGGAGGAAGAAGCAGCCAAGAAGGAGGCGGCCCGAGTCCAAAGAGACCGAGGATGGAGAAAGGTGAGGGTGCCTATATCAGGTTATTTGGATCATGTAGGGCAGAGCATTACTAGCATCCCAAAAGATCCAGGACTCTTCATGGCTTAGTGGGCGTGGTAATGACAGGTTGTGGGCATGGCCAAATCTTACAGTATGTCCCAATAAGACAAATTCACTTGGTGATCTCTGCCATTACTTGTAATGTATGCCCAGTGTGTTGTGCCCATAATCCCCGCCCACTATCACATGGGCATCCGATCTGCTGCTGTCTCCCTGAAGTCACACAGACATTCACCAGCTATCCCTCCCTCCCTGCTTCCCCCCAGTGGAGTAGCTAAGGAGCTATGGGCCCCAATGCGATTTTTACATGCCCTGCCCTCCCCCCCAAGCACTGTATAGATACCAATTGATACCATACCAGTCGAGATCTTTGCAAACCCTATTGCTACACCACTGCTTCCCCCCTCCCTGGTGTCAGGTATCCTTTCCCTTCTGTATCTACACTGGTGGCGTGAAGGAAGGGGTGGGGGGGAAATATTCACAGACACAGCTGATTTCTTACAGCACATGTTCCTGCAGCTTCCCTTGTCTGTCTCCAGCCTCTCAAACAGCCGCGCTGTCAGCTTCACACTGTATCCTGCCGCCCTGCAGTCATTAAACCTGCATGTCTCCTCCCTCCTGTCAGCTGAAAAATGTATCCTTCCGCCGTGCCGACCTCTAGAGCTCAATTCATCTAGTGTTACGCAGCAGTAGGGACTATTTTGTGCTGTGGATGGCACTGTTCGGCGAAGCAAACAGGGCAGGTGCTACAAATCTATTGAGCTGACAACGCCGCTTATTTGGGAAATTTTAAACAGAGCAGTAACCTCTTAGGTATATAATTATGATGGATATTAATATTCATCAGTGGCTGGAAACTGTAATGATAATATTCAGCAGTGGCTGGAAACTGTAATGATAATCATAATATCCAGCAGTGGCTGGATTCTGTAATGATAATATCAGCAGTGGCTGGCTGGCAGCACATATTCAGTAGGAGGCCTTGGGCAAGACTCCCTAACACTGCTAATGCCTATAGAGCAGGTCCTAGTGGCTGCAGCTCTGGTGCTTTCAGTTTGCCAGGAGAAAAAATATAAATAAATGTTACTTGTTTTGTATAAATAGGACTCTCCTCCTGGAATCTGGTGCACACGGCTAATTTTGATTTGCAAAGACCGGCCAATTTTACCACCCCAAATGTAAAAACGTTTAGAAAAGCGCTTCTAGTGTGAATGGGCCCTAAGGGCTCAGACACACTATGGGCCCATTCACACTAGAGCGTTTTGCCTGCGATTCCGGCAAACTGCTTTTTAAAGTGCTAGTGCAATAATACCCTATGGGCCCGTTCTTACTTGGGCGATTTGCGTTAATTGCCGGCGATTAATGCAAATCGCCGAACGCAAATGTGTAGCCTACACCATTTTCAGGCGATTTTCCGGAGATTGCGTTTAGTGCTATAGAAGTGCTAAATGCGAACGCCAGAAAGATCGCTGGCGTTTTGCAAGTGTGAATGGGGCCTATAAGCGCTTTTCTGGGCGCTTTTTGGCCATCAGAGCTTTCTGAGAGCTTTTTTTAAAAATGCTCCTGTTGATTTACATGTGGGCCCAGTTCACAGTGGTCAGTTGCATTTCAGAATAATTCTGATTGTCAACTCACTGTCCGCACAATTCTAGGGGCCTGTTCACAGTAACGGATTGCGTTATTCTAACTTGCTGCATGCAGGCTTTGTATTAAAGTCTATGGCCAGTCTCCATTGCAGTTCACAGTCATTATAACATGTGAGTTATGCAACTGACCACTGTGAACCTGGCCTAAAATCACACGGTTTTACCGCAATTGCAATTTTACCGTGATTTTAATGTAAGTCAATGGGAGTTTTTAAAAAGCTCTCAGAAAGCTCTGATAGCCAAAAAGCACTCAGAAAAGTGCTTATAGTGTGTCTGAGCCCTAAAGGTAACCCATTAATGATACAATTTGACCAGCGATCGATTATGAACGATTCTTCGTATCAACGATCGTAAATGATCAATTGGGACCACTAATAGATATAAATCTCCTAACCAATCCAATCAGATTGATGGGATAGAACCGAAATTCGGAGCGATTTCATTAATCTGATCGGATTGGTTAGGAGATTTTTGTCCATTAGTGGTCCCAAACAATCATTTACGATCATTCATACAAAGAATGGTTCGTAATCAATCGTTCTGCAAATTGTATCATTATTAGCCACCTTAACAGGTAAAGCCAACTGAGTATACAGTGGTTATGGTATTATTCTGCATACAGGCAGGCGCATAAATATCACACCACATACATGTGTAACATCATTACACTGCAGACCAGAAAAGGGCACACTGTGTCTGTATAACAATCAGTACATTTGTTCTATAACACATTTGTGTCTCATAGATGAATATCCGCAACAGCCACATTAAAGCCTCTTGCACACTACATGCCATTGTGATTTTTTAAACGATCTGATTTTTGATTAAAAAATACTGCATGCTGCTACGTTTTTTTAATCGGAATAAAAAATCGGATCGTATAAAAAAAAAATCGGAATCGGTGGTAGTGTGCAAGAGGCCTTATTGGGTACAACCACTGAAGAGGCATCGGCCCAAACACCCCATATTTTTTTCACAAACAGTCAGGTGGCGCCGCACTTGATGCGCCAATTTGTAGAAAGGCAGATTCAAATTTATCAGAGATTTCCATTCGTTTAGAGTGGGAACAGTGTGCAGCTTCCATTTTACCAGCAACATCTTCCAAGCATAGAAAAATGATGAAATGTCTGTTTTGTTTTGTGCTTGTTACAGGGCATGGTGGACAGTATTCCTAGCATACATTGCTATAGTGACATCCAAACAGGAAGGCGGAGATTCCAGAGTGGATCATTAACTTCCAATATTCTTATACAAGGGGACAAAGCCAAACACTGTGTAGAAAGTCTGCTGTATTTGAAACATTTACTATTGGGCAACGTAATGATCTCAGCCAATGTTGTCAGTGCTAGATAGGTTTGGTGCAACCACTAAGGCTGGTTTCACACCAGGACGTTGCATTAGAGGGGATGTTAAGGTCGCATAACATGCCCCTAACGTAACGCCTGGTGCTCTCTAATGTGGACGTCAGAGTGAGCTGCGTTGTGCAGCTCACTCTGGCGTCCGTGATGCCGTGATGCGTACTCTTGGACGCATGTGGCATCACATGGTCCCGCCCGGCCAATCGCCGCACAGAGCGGCCGCTCCAGGAAGTAAACACTGCATGTCACTGAGTGCAGTGAATATTAATTAGCCATGTGCCTGGCCGCTCTCCGCCCCTCCCCAACATTACTGAGCACGTGCAAGCAGTCTAACGCGGCTCTGCCGCTTATAAAGTACTGCATGCAGTACGTTGTCTAATGGCGCAGCGTTACTAAGTAACGCAACGTGGGCACTGTGAACAGCCCATTGATTTTTCATTGCTGTGCGGTGGGGTGCGTTACAAGCTGCTCTAACGTGCGCCTATAACGTCCCACTGTGAAACCAGCCTTAAAGAGACACTGAAGCGAAAAAAAAAATATGATATAGTGAATTGGTTGTGTACTATGAATAATTACTAGAAGATTAGCAGCAAAGAAAATATTCTCATATTTTTATTTTCAGGTATATAGTGTTTTTTTCTAACATTGCATCATTCTATAATATGTGCAGATTACACAACATTCAGCATTCAAAATGAGTCTTTCAGAGCAGTCTGTGCACTAATGACCTCTCCTCTAGCAGAGAAAAAGAAAACAGTTGAGATAATAAAAGTCAGATAACAGCCCTCTCCATGACTAAACTAAAGGTGCGTACACACGTCAGATAAAAATGAAAGATCACAGACCAATTTTACCCCCTTTCATGTAGTATGAGAGCCATACTCTACACAGTCTATTCTATGGAGCTGAACTCCCCATCAGATAGAAATCTTTGCAAGATGCTGCACACAAAGATGCTGTACACATGCAACAGATCAGTATCTGCAAAAGATCTGTTCCTGCAAAAGATCCATTCCTGCAAAATGCATTCATAGTCTATGACATCTGCAGATCTCATACACACCTTGTTTAACAGACATTCATCTGCAGATCAGACAATTATCTGCCGATCTGAAGATCCAACCTGGTGGATCTGATCTACAGATAATTGTCCGTTAAACAAGGTGTGTACGAGATCTGCAGATATCATAGACTTTGAATGCATTTTGCAGGAACGGATCTTTTGCAGGAACAGATCTTTTGCAGATACTGATCTGTTGCATGTGTACAGCATCTTTGTGTGCAGCATCTTGCAAAGATTTCTATCTGATGGGGAGTTCAGCTCCATAGAATAGACTGTGTAGAGTATGGCTCTCATACTACATGAAAGGGGGTAAAATTGGTCTGTGATCTTTCATTTTTATCTGACGTGTGTACGCACCTTTAGTGGGAGAGTAACAACTGGAGTTTCTTAACTCTTCCTGTACTGGAAACAATTAGACTGATGTATCTGATCTTAATGTTTTATTTCTTAGCTGTACTACACATACAAATCATAATATCATAATTTTTTTTTCGCTTCAGTGTCTCTTTAAAGCGTACCTAAGATGAGAATAAAGAAAGATTTGATACTTACCCGGGGCTTCCTCCAGCCACATAATAGTTTTCCATTTTGCAGAGATAGATTCCGTTTTAGCCATCAGAGTGTATTGTAATAAAAAAAAAAACTATGGTAACTTGTGATTTGCTTTTCTGCGTCTTTATATAGAAGTTCCAATATTAACTCCAGACAACCCCATCTGTGTTCATGTGGCATGCCTGAGATGGAAATATCTAAACAAAGATCTTCTAAGAAAATTATAACATACCTAAAAAACTTTAATGTTCTAATGTTGTTATGGATATTTATCGGGCGCCCTTTTTTCTGCTTTTTTCGCTGTACAGATAGTCCCTGGTTAACGAACGAGATAGGGACTGTAGGTTCGTTCTTAACCTGAATCTGTTCTTAAGTCGGAACAATGTGCTATCTCTGTCCCTCCTCTGTGCCCCCCTGTGCCTCCAGTGTCCCCCTATGTGTCACCTCTGCCATCTGTGCCTGCTTATACAAGTTTAAAAGCCATTTTTTCTTAGAATTTTTTAAAATCGATTTTCTCAAAAACTACAAGTCCAATTTAAAAAAAAAAAAAATGGGCTTGTTCCCATGGAAACACTGAATCCATGTTGTTTGTATCGGCGGGTCGTTCGTAAGTCGGGGACTACCTGTATTAACGATAATTGTATTAGAGTCTATGATGGTTTCCTTTTTTTTCCACTAGCCGCCGCCACCCTTTTTTCTTGCTACCCACCAGAGCAGTTTTGGCAGTTTCACTATGTTCCTACTTAATCAGCAATAACTTTGTACCTACTTATGACACCTAAATGGAATGTATCTTTTTTTTTTTCAAGACAAAGTAAACCAGCCTAGGATTTCATTGTATGCCATTTTTTTCCTAAGGGTAGTTTCACAGTGCGACGTTAGTCGCGCGTTGTAGCCCTTTCTAACATGTACAAACGCACTGCAATGCAAAGTCAATGCTACATTCACAGCGCATGCGTTGCGTTATAGTGTAACACAGCACGTTCTGTGAAAGTAGTGCTTGCAGTGCGTTTAGCACGTTATGGGCTGCGTTACTGTGTTTGCACATGCTCAGTGGATTTTGTTTTGGGCGCATCAGGATGCCACGAAAGCGGCGCATTTGATGCGACGTTAAGGTCGCATTGAAATGACAGCTAAACGCAATGCAACATAGCATAACGTGTACTTATACATTATGCTTTTGCGTTGCGTTACTACCTGCAGAGCGACCTTAATGTCACACCAAAAACGCGTCAACTGTGAACTTAGCCTCAAACAAATTTGTTTTCTATGCATTTTAATGGGAAAAAAGGGGGGAAAAACACAAAACAAATTTCTCGGTTTTACCAATTCCAGTTTAAAAATAAAACGTGCCACCAATCTTCCTATGTGTTATAATTATGTTGTGTTATAGCCTACTGTTATTGATCTACTGATAAATTGTACTGCCCTTTATCACATTGCTTGTTTGTTTTACCTGAAAACTTTAATAAAATGTTTGAAACAAAAAAAAAACACAAATTTTGTTTGGGTCTTTCTACCGTTTATAATAAAACTTAGATTATGTTTCTATCACAATTTATGGTAAGGATACTTAATTCTGAATTAATGCTACAGTGTGTATTTTTCACTATGAACTGAGAAAATAAAAGCATTTGGTAAAAGTCAATCTTATTGGCTTATTTTACCAATTAGGGTGGCAACAGATAGTGCAAGAAGTTTGCACAGGAGCAAGCCCCATCCTGCACATATCTACATCCTCTACGTCCTTAGATGAAGTCACAGAGGATGTAGATATACTGTAGTGGTGAATAAAGCATCCCAGAATAAAACCGGTTCGGTCCAGGTATATTATCTGACAAATACATTGCTGAATCCTAAGAGCCAGGATTTTTTTCAAAGCTTCAAACCAATATTTATGAATGATATGGGACTATACTGTATGATTCGCAAAAATTGGGGGATTTATTGGGCTTAAAGTGAACCAGAAATGAAAATAAACTGATGAGATAAACAATTGGATCTGTCATCCTACTCCTAAAAATAACTCTTTTCAGGTGAGTACACACACGCCTGATTTCTTCAAACGACAGGTCGTCAGACCCTCCCGCGAGGCGGCCGTTCTGACGACAGTTTCCCCGTGTGTACAGTCTGTCGGCAGGCTGATGAGGCTGGTTTTGACTGATCCGCTCGGCGAATCAGTCAAAACCAGCCTTATCAGCCTGCCGATAGACTGTACACATGGAGATACTGTCGTCAGAACGGCCGCCTCGCGGGAGGGTCTGACGACCCTTCG
This sequence comes from Hyperolius riggenbachi, assembly GCF_040937935.1. Taxonomy (NCBI): domain Eukaryota; kingdom Metazoa; phylum Chordata; class Amphibia; order Anura; family Hyperoliidae; genus Hyperolius; species Hyperolius riggenbachi. Next base: position 59,981,156 of record NC_090651.1, read on the forward strand.
TTTGAAGAAATCAGGCGTGTGCCCTGGGCCCATATGCAATTCACTTTTTCTCCATAGTTTTCTCCCAGGTGATATTTTTAAACTTGTCAACAAAATGCCTTTTAAGCCACCAGAAAGCAAGAAAAGGTTCAAAATGATTTTGAGGCCTGGAACCCACTGAAATCAGCAAACGCAAAACGCAACCACTAGCGTTTTGTCTGAGCGGTTTGCAAGCGGATTCATGCGCGTTTTTGGTCGTGTTTTGCAACATTGTATTTTTTTCCCCAGCGGGTGCCTAGCGTTTTGCGTTTTGCGTTTTTATCCTGATTGGTCCTGTGAATTATTTTTCATTTTGTTACAGTGTGCTGAACCGCAAAACGCTAGCAAAACCGCTCAGTTTAGGTTTTGCTGAGCGTTTCTGCTAGCGTTTCAATACTTTACATTGAAGCGCTAACGCTCCCAAAATGCTGCAGGTCCTGCGTTTGCGTTTCTGGGAAACGCAAACGCTCCTGTGGAAGTTGCCCCATCCATTAACATTAGCCCAGCGTTTTGGCAAACTGCTAGCGTATCGCAGTGCTGCCAAAACGCTGCCAAAAGCGCTCCTGTGGGTTCCAGCCCTGATAGTACTTATTCACCTAATTTTTGGTACTTTCTTTGTTGAAAAGTGCTGGAAAGTTATTTAGAATTGAAGATGAAAAATTGTCTCCTAGGAGAAAACTCAGGTGAAAAAGAGAATTGCATATGGCCCCAGGTGGCAGGCGAAACACCACCTATTATTGCGAAACTTGTTCACGCAGGCCAGGATTACACCCAGGAAATTGCTTTAAAATGTACCATACTTTGGCCAACTTCTCTGCTATCAGCCAATAGAAGACACCAAACTGTCCGAATAAGGTATGAAATTAAACGTTATAATGTGTTTTTTAAAATAAGATATACCATGTTACTGTGTTACGTTCCATGTAAGAATGGGAGAGAGAGTAAAAGGGAGAGTGCATTTCTGTAAAAAAAAACTCAGAGTAGAAACGACTCCCTTTAGGAAAAAACTCAGTGGAAAGGGTTAAAGGTGAACCTGAGATTCACTGTCCCCTATTTATATTTAACTGGGGCTCCCTCCAGCTCCATGAGGACCCTCCAGCCCCATGAGGACCATGGCCTCCCTAGATGTCCTGTTCAGCCCCTCCGTTCATCATTTGGACAATCTGTTCTGCTCAAAAGCCTCCGAGTTCTGTTTAAATTTGGTTCCTGTCATTGCTAAATTAGTTAACCTTAATTTCATCACCTGAGTTAGGCAAATAATATCTAAAGCTCGCCATACAAACATCGATTTTCATCACCCAAATGGGCCCCACCAGCCAGTATTGTGGGGAGCCGCCACTGTATCTGTAGGTTACTCAAAGTAGGATAGCGCCATCTGGACCAAGACTTTATATAACTATATAAAACAATATGAAACTTGTGCACATATGTTGTCACCTGACTAGCCTATAGCTTGTCCGCCCCCTACATACCCACCGCGGCCCACACATCTCCCCACTACTGCATACTCTTCACTGGTTGCCACTTGCCAGTAAAATGGAGAATCCACTTTAAGATCTGCCTGCTGACATTCACGGCTCTAAACCACACGGGACCCACGTACAAAGCGGATCTATTGTAAGTATATGTCCCTCCATGCACCCTCCACTCTGCCAACCAGGCCCGGCTCTAGACTTTTTGCCGCCTGAGGCAATCTTTAAAGAAATTGCCGCACCCCCAAGCTGTGGGTGTGGGGGGCCGCCCGAGCTGGAGGGGATAGCGGGCAGGAAGGGGGTATTGGGCCTAGCGGCGGGGAGGGGGTCGGACCCCCCCTCCCTTGCCTGGGTCCCCCGTCCTCTGCTCCCCTCCAGCTTTAAAAAGTTACGTTGCCTCAGCTACGGTAGCTATTGTAAGAGGCAACGGACGGGGATCACTCACCTCTTCCTCGTTCCAGCGTGCGCTCCACTGACATCACTTCCTGCTACGTTTGCATCGCGGCCATCTTGGCCAAATGATTAAAAGTTACATTAAGCTATTTATTGGCAGCGGAGAGCGGCGAAAATAGGCAAAATGAAGAGGGGGAATAACGGGGGAAACAGTAATGTTTATTTTACTTTGGTGTAAATGCATCACAGATCATCTTTAAGAGCAGTCTAAGTAGGCCTGCCCAGCAAAATGTTTGATGAAGCCCCCTCTCCATTAACAAAAAGAATAAAAAATAAAAATGTAGCATATCACATAAATAGGCAGTGTCACTTAAACATAACTAGGCAGAGTTACCTGGCTTCTGTGCTGGGTGGTCTGGCTTTCTGCTGGGAGGATGGCCTGCCGCCAGGTTATCTGTCTGTAATTATTTGTTTGTATTATGTACAGCGCTACGGAAGATGCTGGCGCTATATACATAAAAAATAATAATAATAATAAGTGGCGAGATACATGTGCATACTTCAGGAAAGCTTTATATGCTAGGTCTGCCTCGTTATATTTGTCAAATACGGACTATGCAACATTACCGCCAACAGGGGTAGAGGCAGTGGCTGTAAAAGTGACAAAGATGGCCAGAGAATCATATCGTACATCCAGTGCCCTAGGCCTGCTGTCAACAACCGGCCCCCACCACCAACACCAAAAACATTCTGTCCAACACTCTGACTAGCGGTCACTGGTTTGAATGGGCTCATTTCAGTTGTGCTGCTCTGCCCCCATTCAACAATAATTGCTGTAATTTGCGCTACTGCCCGAATGTGCACAACAGCCAATAGTGTTCTGGGAATGCATACTTGAGAAATGACGCTGATCTATGACCTTGACTTGTCAAGAATGCATAACACTACCGGCCTCGGTTGCTGTGCACATCTGGGCAGGAGCGAGGTATTACAGGGAGCGCTAGCGGACAGAGCATGCGCGGCTTCTTTGCCCTCTGTGCAACTGGCTGCAGTCAGAGCCACACACAGGTGGCAGGGCAGTGCAATGGAGAGAAGCCCATCCAAAAGAGAGAACAGGTAAGTAGCAAACATCCTGTCAAGACCCACTTTGGATGTTCTGTTGTAATTAGAGCGGACCTGACCTCAAAACGTCCTCTGTGCTCTAAAAGATATGCAACAACATAACCTTTAAAGAAAAACATTTCTTTGTTACAGCTGATATAAATCTTGCAATAAATCTGCAGTGTGTCTACTTCCTGCTTTCATGGAAGCAGACATATTGTTAACATCCCATGCTTTCAAATGAGCTTAGTTGTTGTGGCAGTCAGGTGACACAGGGTAGAGATCAAATTACAACTTGTGATTAGACACAGATGACCGGGAATTAGACAGCCTCTCTAAATACATACGGGGTGCATTTCTCTATGTTTTCCTTCTGTCCTGTGCAAGAGTTCAGCTTCACTGAAGCCGTAATCACTCAATGTGCCGCAGGGATGTGGCGAATCTGCTTAGGATTTAATGCTGAATTGGACTGGATAAGAAATTAAGGTAAAAAACAGACTTTAGTGTCTCTTTAAAGGACTAATAAAGCCAAAAAAGGAATGTAGCTGATGGTTACAGGGATCTGGAAGAAGTCCCAGGTAAGTATGAATCCTCTACCCCAGGCATGGGCAAACTTGGCCCTCCAGCTGTTAAGGAACTACAAGTCCCACAATGCATTGCAGGAGTCTTACAGCCACAGTCATGACTCATAAAGGCAAATGCATTGTGGGACTTGTAGTTCCTTAACAGCTGGAGGGCCAAGTTTGCCCATGCCTGCTCTACCCCCACTAGTCTCTGGTACATACAAGGTCACCACTTAAATAGATCTTACCTGGGATTTCCTCCAGGCCCTAGAAGCCATTTGGATCCCTCGGCGCAGCTCCGGTCCTCTCTTCGCGGTCCTGCTGGTAGCTGTAAGGATCGCTGACTCCCAATGAGTTGGCGCCTTCTGCACGGGCACCGATGAGCGCCTGCCCCATGTGAGAATGCGCCCATGTCACCGGGAGCGTACTATGCCGGCTCCCAATTATGTATATATTTATATATAGACGCAACAATCAAGAAACCTATTAGTATTTTCTAAGAATATAATCCAATCTTCCTTTATAACTTTAAGTAGTTTGCAATACAAAAATGGACTTAACATCTCCCTTCTGTGATAAATACAGCAGTGGTGTAGCAATAGGGGGTTCAGAGGTAGCAACTGCATCGGGGGCTCTTGGGCTAGAGGGGCCCCGAGGGGCCCACTCCTCAAACACAGTATTAGCTCTTTATTGGTCCTGTGCTGATAATATTCACTTCTATAGTTGATTTGAATAGTAGTGATCATTAACACACAGTTTCCCATCCCCTTCTTGCACCTCTGACAATGTGGTTGTCCTTGATTGGTTTTGGTGTGTTGTATCAATTGTTATCTATAGCATGCTTGGGGGGCCCCAATGCTAAACTTGCACTGGGGCCAACAGCTTCTTAGCTACACCACTGAAATACAGCAAATACAAAAATATATGAGGTCTGCTGTGGGGTGTACAGAGTTGCTGATGTGTGTGAAATGTGCTGAGAAGCTGTGCAATACTGGATAATAAAGTGTTGGGGGTTTGACGTGTAAAGTGTAAAAGCTGCATCTGGTCCATGATAGTCACTGACTGCTGCACTCACTGTGGAACCAGAAGTGACATGTAATAGTTGCATTGATGTCACTGTCACTGGTGTGGGTACCACAATCTGCACTTAGTTCCTTGCACTGCACTCCTCAGATTCACACCTGACAAAGAAAGCTAACATGTGTCCTAATCTTTTATTTGCATTATTATAGGATAGCCAATAAATAGCTGAATTAAATAATTGTGATCTTGTGACACCTTAACAATGTATTGTGTAATTAATCCCAATAGATGTCCCCGTGTCCCTGGAGAGCCTGGTCTTCCATCGTGAGCTTGGAGAAGGCAGCTACGGCCGAGTCCTGCTGGCAACGCACATGGAAACAGGTAGGGAATTCGCAATCAAGGTCATCAAGAAGAGGACCCTGATATCTCGTGAGAGGGTGGAGCGCGTCGTTCTGGAGAGCCGGATCCTAAGAAGCGCATCAGGATGTCCCTTCCTCATCCAAGGAAGGTTTGCTCTCCAGACTCCGGTAAGTTCACCCACTATGGTAAATACCACTAAGTATTGTACAGTATGAAAGCTAACTCTATGTTCTCTCTGGCTTTCTACAGGATCTACTGATGATGGGAATGGACCTTGCCCGAGGCGGAGATCTGCACGGACTTCTGTGGAAGAGAGGACCTCTAGATATCAGCACAGCGAAGTAAGTACTAAATAGGATTTCTGCCTTGTATATGCATATTTACAGGGGTGGCAGGCGTAGCACTTGCTGTGGGCGCTATGCCTGCACTTAGTGGCTTAGTGGGCGCTGTTCTGTGGCTCCATGTTCTGACTTTCTCAGACGCGTTGTTAGGGGCGGAGATATAGCTGCAGCAGCTGACGCAGCAAGTGTACCATAATTCCCAGCTGTCCCTCTTTTTCAGAGACAGTCCCTCTCTGGGAACCAAATCCCTCTGTCCCTCCTTCTTCCTTATTTGTCCCTCTTTCCAGACTGATGTACAGATCTGCGTTGCTATATGTATTTTTCTGCTGAATAGTGTGCTTAACCACCCTGGCGTTCTGATTAAATCGCCAGGGTGGCTGCGGGAGGGTTTTTTTTAAATAAAAAAAAAACTATTTCATGCAGCCAACTGAAAGTTGGCTGCATGAAAGCCCACTAGAGGGCGCTCCGGAGGCGATCTTCCGATCGCCTCCGGCGCCCAGAATAAACAAGGAAGGCCGCAATGAGCGGCCTTCCTTGTTTTGCTTATATCGTCGCCATAGCGACGAGCGGAGTGACGTCATCGACGTCAGCCGACGTCCTGATGTCAGCCGCCTCCGATCCAGCCCTTAGCGCTGGCCGGAACTTTTTGTTCCGGCTACGCTGGGCTCAGGCGGCTGGGGGGACCCTCTTTCGCCGCTGCTCGCGGCGAATCGCCGCAGAGCGGCGGCGATCAGGCAGCACACGCGGCTGGCAAAGTGCCGGCTGCGTGTGCTGCTTTTTATTTCATTCAAATCGGCCCAGCAGGGCCTGAGCGGCAGCCGCTGGCGGTGTTGGACGAGCTGAGCTCGTCCAGACCGCTCAGCTGGTTAATGTGACAAAAAAAGATTATGATATAATGAATTGTATGTGTAGTATGGATAATTCATAGAACATTAGTAGCAAAGAAAAGAATCTCATATTTTTATTTTCAGTTATTAGCTTTTCTTTATAACATTGCATCATTCTCTAATATTTGCAATTTACAAACTACACTCTATATTTTAAACTATGAAACAGATACAGGTTCACTTTAAAAAGATTTGGGTTTAGCACTTATACACGGCTTAAAGGATACCAGAGGCGAAACTATTGGGAGAAACAGTGGGGGAGCAGGCATGTATGGGGACCTGTCCTGATGGCCACCACTCCCCATTCTCCTCTGCCCCCTCCTTCTACTAAAGCACCTCTGGCAGCCTCTTCCGTGTCGCTAGAGTCAGTCGCTAGAGGTCAGGAGCACTCTGCGTATGATGTCCTGATTAGGTCATGTGCATGCGCAGAGCGCTCCCGGCCACGGTTACGCGCTGAGGGACACGTGCAAGTCAGCCTAGCACCTGCAAAATGAGGCCCGACTCCAGGAACTCGGAAGAGGCCGCCGGGGGGTCTTCAGGTAAGAAGGAGGGGGGCAGAGGAGAACGGGGGAGCGGTGGCCCTCAGGACAGGTCCCCATACATGTCTGCTCCCCCATCTCTCCTTATTGTTTCAGCTCTGGTATCCTTCAAATATTATAGTTTTGTGCCCATAGGTGTTGTTCTTGTTGAAGTGAGTACCATATAGAATATAGAATATATATCTTAGTTTGGATTTATAGATGCACCAGTCCAGACATTTTATCTGTGTGTGAAGGGGCATAGAGCAACACGTTCCACTAAGTATGATATAATGGAGTACCCTACGGATCTTCTAATGTGAAAGTCTGTATCAAGCACTAAGTGGCTGATCCCACTGACGCTCTTCTGTCCGCTACACAGAGAGGACGAGAGAAAGAAAAAACAATAGCAGTAATTGCCATGTACTGTCTGTGCAATTTTACTGGGATTTTGTGAACTTACCACATTGTTGTCTTTATTCACTTAGCTCGCAGGACACAGTGTGATTTTATGCCTCCCGATTTCCCTTTTCTCCTCTCTGTATAACACCTTCCCCTATTATTGTTTTTTTATTGGCTCTATATAGCGCTAACATATCACGTGGCGCTGTACAATACATAAGGTTACAGACAATGATAATAGAGGCGACATACAACGTAGCAAATGCAATTGCCCTTCACTACCAAGACATGGGTGTTGTGTGTGTGTGTGTGTGGGGAGGGGGGGGGTGCAATTTCAGTGGTTGCCACAGGTGCCATTTTCCCTAGATACACCACTGTGTATAAGGGATGGAGAGACACATGAAGGGAGATGTCTCACAGAAACATATTCTAGAGTGATGCATCATGGGAAACTACAGTTGCTCACTTACAGATGAATTATCACAAATATCTTTCCGTTTTAAGAAGGAAAAATTACATTTAACATTGCTTTTTGATAGAGGGTTTTTGATCTCTTTTTAGCCCTTTATACTTTCCAGGTAGTTCTGGAACACCATGAGCTATCTGGGCATTACTTGATGTATGTGGTACTGTGCTTTGTTGTTGCTGTTGATTTCTTTTATATTTTAGGTTGATGGGGCTGTGAGGCAACGGTGGGAGTTACTACAGAAAAAGCATGTTGCAACTGATCTGGGATTGGTCATCAAGAGGAGTGCGGGAAATACAGCATCCAATGTGAAAGGGCGGTATGGGTTATATAAATGGCTTCTTGGGGGCTGTCTGCAGTTTTAGACGCAGCCATCTGAACTACCCCCTTGTCGCTGGCACAGATTCATTGGGTAGTATTTTAGAGTCTCTCATTCGGTGTGAGAGGACGTTGATATTTTTATCTGCTACTCGATTTGGATCCTTGGGGATTTATTGTTTGGGTAAAGTTGCCAACTAATGTGGGTGGGTTTTGAATCTCTGGTTGAGTTATTGTTTTACGCAACTATTAATTAATAAGATTGGTTCAGTTTTCTGGAATTGAAAGTTAAAAAAGGTGAATAAAACCCTTACATATTTTATCAATACCCTAACAAAAGCCTGTGCCCAGTTTTATGTCAAATAAAATATTTTAGATTAAATATTTTGAATCAATATTTTGAGTTTTTTTAATGGGGTAATTAAAAGTATAAGTAAATGGCACCTGAATTCCCAGGCAGATGGGACTGTTAGCATTTCACGTAATTCACCTGTATTTCTTTTTACAGATTCTACGCTGCGGAGATCATCTGCGCCCTCCAGTACCTCCATTCTAAGGGCTACATTCACCGGTAAGTTACCCCCCATATCCAACAGTCCTCTTTCCATGTGCAGCTACCTCCTTCCATATCGAACAGTCCTCCTTCCATGTGCAGCTTCCCCCTTCCATATCCAACAGTCCTCCTTACATGTGCAGCTACCCCCTTCCATATCCAACAGTCCTCCTTCCATGTGCAGCTACCCTCTTCCATATCCAACAGTCCCATTTCCATGTGCAGCTACCCCCTTCCATATCCAACAGTCCTCCATCCATGTGCAACTACCTCCTTTCATATCCAACAGTCCTCCTTCCATTTGCAGCTACCCCCTTCCATATGCAACAGTCCCCCTTCCATGTGCAGCTTAGCTTTCCCTTCCATATGCAACAGTCCCCTTTCCATGTGCAGCTACCCCCTTCCATATGCAACAGTCCCATTCTCATATGCAGAAGTCCCCCTTTTAGTATCTAGTCATCATTTGCAGCAGCCCCATTCTATGTGGACTCTCCCCACGGGCTGAACGTAATTCCTGATTACATTACATGTTATTCCTGATTACATTACATGTTATATTGATAATTTACAATATGTCACAGTTGTATGACAGAATGTCTATTTTACAGGGACCTCAAGCCCGGGAACATTTTGCTGGATGGTACTGGCCATATCAAGGTGGCGGATTTTGGACTGGCAATGGAGGGAACGACATCCACCGTCTGCATCGGCACCAGAGCTTTCATGGCCCCGGAGATGGAGGACTTCCTGGAATACGATGCTGGAGTCGACTGGTACGCCTTCGGTGTGGTCCTCTACCAGATGGTAACAGGTAAGTCACCCCACAACGTCCAGCTGAACGGTGAGGACCTGGACTACGTCACCCGAGACATTATCACAAAGGTTAGTATATTATTATACAGGTCAGTATAGCAGAAATTGACGATAATATAAGTATATTTCATTTACTTTTAATTGTTTAATTATTTTTCAGCTCCTCTGGGAGGATCCACGTGTGCGCCTGGGAGTCAACGGCAACATTAGAAGACACCCCTTCTTCAGAGGCATCAACTGGGTGGCACTTGAAGGACTTCATATGGTGCCACCAATTATCCCTGAACAAGTAAGTATGGAGACCTGGCATACTATAAACTCCACCTATGAAAACTGGTAGCTAAATCTTATCTTCTCTCATTGCAGCCCCCAGAGACGGCGTCCCTCCCGCACAAGAAGATTGAAGAGATGATGACGAAAACCAGAGGAGACCAGATGGATCCCATTGGACCAGAGGACCAGCAGCTTCTCCAGGTATTCTCTTTTCAGGGCAGAGAAGGGCAGAGCCGGCTCGTGGACCCCGACTGTTGGAACCTCAAGGCCTTGGAACCCTGGCAGGAGCACAGACTGTGGAACATGGTACGGATTTAGCACATTTAGCATATATGTTTCTGCCTGGTGCATGTATTTGTTTAGCTAATTACTCTTTATTCCTGTTTCTCCATCCTCAGAGGACCTGTGTCGTGAAGCTCGCCAGATGTGACTGAGGAAATGATGACAGCGGTGGACGAAGCTTTGTGCTCAGGACTGACAATGTTTCGGTAAGATTTTCTCATCTTTTTACACTTGACATACAGGGAATGACAAACGCTTGTTGCAGCACCGATTTTCATCTGATTATGGAGTCTAATGGTCGATCGGGCAGCATAATTGCAAGATGCATGGCCATCTTAAGAGAGTCTATCTTCTCACGTATGAGTAGACTTATGGTCTTTTGGCTATAAATGTTTGCATGAATATAATATCTCCAAAACTTTAGCTAATACAGACACACAGCCATATTTTGTTCCAGATTTAATGTTAGATTTACAAAATGTACCAACATCTATATATTTAGAAGCTGAAGCCAGCTGAATACATCTTGTTTTATCACATCTGAAATCATTTATATTTCTTGCTAACACTGTTACTGGCTTTGCTTCCTTAGAAGAAGAAGACCTCTGTGCGGAAGAAGACCAGACGATGACGGACCCAGAGACCAGAGGAGACAGATGAGGGACCTGGAGGCGGAGAGCAGCATCGTCCATCAGAAGAGGACATCGGGGTAAGTCCTTTTCTTCTTCTCTTTGACAGACATACACTGACTGAGAAACACACATTGGGCTCAGCTCATAAAGAACAGGAGTGATTGGAAATGATAACAGCTTTTCTTCTTCCCAGCTATCTTAGAACTTTTTCGACAAACATTTATTTGTTATTTTATCTCCAGTCCCCTGCTGGAGATAGAATAACGCTGTTATCATTTCATCTAACTCCTATTCTTTGTGACTTGTGCTCTATGACCGGTATACGCCAACACTGTCTGACATTCACCACAAGACACAGACACACTGGAGCTGTTTTACTAACACAGTTGCAGTAAAAACTGGAGCAACAGAGATTCAGCTGCTTGGAGCAACCAATAAGATAGCGTGTTTCCTCCAGCAGCTGAACCATGATTGGCTGGCTGCACTGTTTAACTGCTTCAGTAGTCTTTACTGCAGTGTTGATAAATCAGCCCTTTGGACATTCACTGACTGACAAACACTGACAGATTTAGCTTGACTCATACAGACCAACATTCATAGGGGCTGATTCATCAAGATGGGTGAAAAAAACTGGAGGAACCAATTAGCTTTCAGCTGCTAAGTGCAGGAAAGGCTCTGAATGGCTGCTCAGGCTACCTGCCTCACTTTTGCTCCAGTTTTCTTTCTTTCTTGATAAATGAGCCCCGCTGACTGCAGAGATGTAGGAAAAGTTATATACCATTCACAGACAGGGCAGTAGTTTAGAGAGTAGCTAGGGACACACACACCACAAACACACACACACACACACACACACACACACACACACACTAAGGGGTAGGAGATGATGATGACTAGCATCAGTTAGTATAGGTTAGTGATAGTGTAGAGTAGGTCCTGCCCTAATGCCTGGTACACACCATGCAATTTCTCGCCAGATAGCTGGTCCAATAGATAACTTAGGACAGGTCTGATCTGATTTCTGATTGTTTTTCTGATAGATTTTGTATAGGATTGATTGGAAAACGATCGTAAATCAGATTGGACCTGTTGGAAATTATCTATTGGACCATCTATCTGGCGAGAAATTGCATGGTGTGTACCAGGCATAAGAGAGTCTACCTTGTCGCTGGTGGGCAGGCTTACGGTCTTTTGGACAAAAATGCAAGATTAAATTATAAAATTGGGTAATGCCAGACACACACAGCCATATTTTTTTTCTGATTGGCTGTTAGGACCAAAATGGCCCAACATTGCTTAGTGCAAGGCCCAGCCCAACTGAATGCAATTTGATAAACCACATATATATGCAATTTTATGTCTGGCTAGATGGGGGGCAGGTTATACCATTCAGAATGATGCTACCATTTGGATTGTCATCTCAGGCCTACATGTTCTATTCTATTGAGATGACTTTCTACTGCATACAGCTGTTTTCTTGCTTATTTGGGAAAAACTGTGCAACCTTTAGGCAGTTGGGCCTTTTTTATACTGTGAAGTGAGTGTTAACAGAAAAACAAAATTGCTTATTGGTTGAACAGGAGAAGCTGTATAACGGTATGGTGAATGGGATTATTTATTTTTTCACGGAATTGCATTTTTGGCCATTAAGATTAACCAAAGGGCTCTCTGCTATACCAGTATGTGAAATAATGCTTTGGTTACTTTTGAATGCTGGCGGTGTTTTCACTAAAGCGGTAGCGTGAGGCGGAGTCTACAACCCACACAAGTGGCTCAGGTAATGCATCTTATCCAGGATGGAACACCAATGCAAGCTGTGGTAAGAAGGTTTGCTGTGTCTGTCAGCATAGTGTCCAGAGCATGGAGGCGCTACCAGGAGACAGGCCAATAGACGTGGAGGAGGCCGTAGAAGGGCAACAACCCAGCAGCAGGACCGCTACCTCTGCCTTTGTGCCAAGAGGAACAGGAGGAGCACCACCAGAGCCCTGCAAAATGACCTCCAGCGGAACACAAATCAAGAGAAAAAAGTGGATAAATACGGTAAAGTTTGGAATGTACTGAATAAACACAAACCGAATGAAGGTGCCAGGGAAAAAAAGGTTCAAACACAAATGTCAATATGACATGCCCTATAGGTACTAAATCAGGTATTAGTCACTTGTTTATATCATTTGTAATAAATTATTTAAAACACCATATCGTATTGATGTTTTCATACAGTGAATCCTAAATAGATACAGTAGTCGTATACAGTGGGGGTCCTGGCTGATCCCCCTCCACTTAAAGACAAATATATAAGTGGAGTGTAGCTATCCCACCAATAGACTACAATATTCACTGTTAAGGGTGGTATGGACCCGAGCGTGGTCGCATAATGTGGTATTATAAATCACCTCAGCAAACCCCTCACTGGTATTGGTCCTATACACACCCCATCAAAAGGGAGGCTGTTTACAAGAAAGTGCTATAGAATGTGCATAGTGCTGTACATAAAGACCCTAATGAGATCACATTTCACCAAAAAGGCTTCTTCAGAAGGTGCTATACATATGTTACATAAGTGCTATACATAATGCACATCACCGCAGAATTAAAATAACAAAATGCCCCCAATATGTCAAAGCCCCAGTCAGAGCTGTCTGAGCCGTGTTCGGCAGCCATATTTATACCAAAGGGGGAGGAAGAGGAAGAATTCACCCCAATATGCCACACCCACCAATGTGCAGAAGGCCTCGATCATTGCAGTAGGGAATGCGTCCAATAATACGCATGGCGGCCGGCCGACTGGTGAGTCGTCAAAGACGAAACTAAGTGACAGCGGGGGACCGGAGGTTTCCAGAGCGGCTCAGAGGGCACAGGACTGCTGCAGGGGGCTGGTAATAGCCCCAGGTAAGTGAAACTCTTTTTCCCCCGTTCAGTTAAGGTTCCCATTAAGCAACTTCGTCTCCATCTTCTGACGGCGCCGACGTTACTCACTGAGTGCCGCTATAGATGTGATTCCTATAATAGTCTATGGTGGCGCCGGCTGCGCCCAAATCTAGCAGCACTGAAAAGCACTGCTTCGCCCAAGAGGTTAAAAAACACAGCCTGTGGTATTCCCAGAAGCCTTTTTTGTTCCGTCCTCCCTGCTGCTGCCTGGGTGATCTGTCCCCACCTCCGGTCCCCAGCTGTCACTTAGTTTCGTTTTTGACGACTCACCAGTCGGCCGGCCGCCATGCATATTATTGGACGCATTCCCTACTGCAATTAGCGCTGTTGCGGACCGAAACGCGTACAAAAATACGCTTTTACATATATCTACGCGTGCGGAATGCAACGTGTATTTTTGTACGCATTGCGGTCCGCAACAGCGCTAATTGCAGTAGAGACTCTGAGGTCTCGGAAAAAATCCTCATTTTATAACATAATCCTGATTAACATACAGTATTAGCCCTACCTAAACCACCACATTCCCGCCGCTGTACACTATCTAAATCCCCCCAAACTCCCTGGGGGCAATCCGGGCAGCGCTTCCGTGAGAGGCAGAGCTATGAGCCGCAGCGTTGCCTCTCAGCGCGTCTGTCAGCCCTTATCGCCGCCTCTCCCCTGCCCCTCTCAGTCTTCCGTCACTGGGAGAGGCGGAGATCCACCGCTGATAGACGGGAATGGAGGCAGAGCTGCGGCTCATAGCTCTGCCTCCAACAGCGGCAAAAACCACGACCAAGAAAGTCGTGGATTTTGCAGGGGAGACGGAGGGCGAGTTTGGGGGGATTTAGATAGTGTACAGCGGCGGGGATGCGGCGGTTTAGGTAGGGCTATGATGTTAATCACGATTTTGTCATAAAAAATGGATTTTTAAGAGACTTCAGTGTCTCTTTAAAAAACACAATAATTCGGCCTCCAGCAATCGCTGGAAGCTGAATTATATCATTCCCTCACTATCCATGGTGGCCTGGAGGGGGAATAGTAATTAACACGGCCCGGACTTGTGCAGAGGCAGGATCAGCCATATACTAGCTGTATCCTGCGCCCAAGTCTACCAGCGCCGATTTCAAATGTATGGCTCTTGGGTACCTGTTTTCATATGTTTTTTACATCAGAAAGCCTGCATGTGTAATATTTCTTGAAGTTCTTCTAAGCTGTGGCAATTAAATAGATTGTTTAGAAAGACTAATAGACAGATTCAGCGCAGATTCAAGGCGCACAGAGGCAGTTTAAAAAAAAATTCACATCTAAAGGGAAGTTGGGGCTGCCTCTTTGTAACTCTGTCTCTGCTTGGAGAAATGTAACAACTCAGGCAGCTTCCAGGTCCGGTTCAAGTAACAATTGTGCCCTAGGGCAAAATTAGCCTGGGGGCCCCCCAACAGACACCACGGACCAAAAAGCGTAATTGGAGGCCCTTTGTTGCAGCCAAACCTCCCTCCTGGGCCCCTGAGCTGGCTACTGACCCTCCCCCAATCACCTCCCAACTTTAACAGACTTTGCAAAGTCCCTGAGGAGCAACAGTTAAGATGGGGAGGGACAACTTGGGGGCCCCTACAGGCTCTGGGGCCCTGGGGCAATTGCCCATTTTTTCCTATGGTAGCTCCGGCCCTGGCAGCTTCTCATGTTGCCGCCAGCCTTAGTTCGGGAAAATACCGAACTTCTATCGCAAGTGTAAACATTTTTATGAATTAGCACACAGAACTCTAAAATACCGAATGCAGTTTTTTCCCAACAAGTTTTTTTCCCTGCACAGCCTTTTATGAATAGAGCCCCTTGTCTCTCGAATAGATCAGGAGGAACATCTGTATAGCCTCATACACACTCATGATATGGCATTCTGAAAGTTTTGTTATTTATGCAGAAATGATGGCACTTTTTTATTGGGGGGGGGGGGGGTTGTCTCTTTACACTCTAAAGCTCCGTTTACACGGAGCGATGTTCCTTATCAATCGAGCAGCTAATGCGGCTCGATTGATAAGATCCGTCAGGTCCGATTTTGCTGCCGCCGATTCCCTGCTCGTTCCCCACGAGGGGCAATGGCAGGGAATCGAGCGGAAGATAAGCGGCGCGTCGTAGGGACGAGAGCGGATCGAATCCGACGCATGCGCGGGCGAGTGGGGACGCGGCGGGTACGCGCGGGGATGCGGAAGAGGCGATCGGGCAGCTAATCGAGCCGCCGGATCGCCTCGTGTAGACGGGGCTTAAGGGCAGAGACACACTGCGGAGCGATTTTCAATCCTGTTTCATTTCTAAAAGCATGCTCCCGTTCACGTGCATTCAAATCACAGTCAAATCAGTGCAAAACTGCCATGATCCCGATTTTTCAAAAAAAATCGCACCTTGATTTGACAGCGATTTTAATGCAAGTCAGTGGGAGTGTAAGAGTTTTTTAAAAGCAAAACCAGATTGAAAAGCGCTCTGCAGTGTGTCTCTGCAATTAAAAACCAGCTGAAAAATCAGATGTTACATTTATTGGGCGTACGTTAAAAAAGGGCGTCAGGAAAAAAGGGCGCCCGAGTGTAAACGATAAGCATGAATAGCATTTATAAAAATATTGTGCTGTATTTCGTTTACAAATAATGTTTTACAAATTTATAAATCATTAAATAATGTGTATGAAATCGGCAATTATGAAAACGTTAATCTTCTCTGTTTCAAAAGTGAAACTTATAATTACGTTTCTTAAAAAAACGATAATATATGTTTAATCGTTATAATTGTATATTATTGTGAATAACCTTCATTTATCGTTTCTTCTTATAATAAAATCTGAAAATATTGTTTATAACAATGATATAAATATAACTACATTCGTAATAAGTGTTGTAAAACATTAGTAAGTATTACTAAAATTTTACTAAAACTATACCTAACCCTACTCTCTCACACAGAACCCTCCCTGTACCTATCTCTAACCTCTAGACCCCCCTGGTGGTGCCTAAACCTAAGACCCCCCTGGTGGTGCCTAAACCTAAGACCCCCCTGTGGTGCCTAAACCTAAGACCCCCCTGGTGGTGCCTAACCATAACCACCCCCCTGGTGGTGTTGTATATTGTACTGTAACTATACCTAACCCTACTCTCACACAGAACCCTCCCTGTACCTATCCCTAACCCCTAGACCCCCCTGGTGGTGCCTAACCCTAAGACTCCCCTGGTGGTGCCTAAACCTACGACCCCCCTGGGGGTGCTTAACCCTAAGACACCCCTGGTGGTGCCTAAACCTAAGACCCCCCCTGGTGGTGCCTAAACCTAAGACCCCCCTGGTGGTGCCTAAACCTAAGACCCCCCCTGGTGGTGTCTAAACCTAAGACCCCCCTGGTGGTGCCTAAACCTAAGACCCTCCTGGTGGTGCCTAACCCTAACCACCCCCTTAGTGATCGCTTTATTATGTGGATAATAATGTTTTACAAATAGTGACTGTAAAAAATATATTGCAATTTACGTTACGTACTGATGTCTTTATTTTGTGAATAATAATGTTTTACAAACAGTAAGGGATAAAATTTTAAATAATGTTTTAGTTAAATACGATAAATATGTTTAGTATTTTTATAAACGTTATTCGTCATGGGTGCATTTTCTAAACGTAAATTATCACAAGCACAGTTATAAAACATTAAACATCTCTGGGCGCCGTTTGTAAAACGTTATTAATCTTCGGCGCCCTTTTTTCCTGTTTGGCGCCCATTAAACGATATTTATTATGGGAGTGAATGGCGGCGCCCTTTTTGTCCACTAGCTGCATGCGCCCTTTTTTCCTTTTACCATTTATTGGTACATTTGGCTTGTGAAGTGTATGACCTGTTATCCCTTTTCAGATTCGCCCTCTAGTGGCAGACCTTAGATATCGCATGGATGAAATCTGCAGAGAGGGTGACAGACTGAAGGTATCATTTCTGTTACTTTTTTTTTTTAAAGAAAATTCATTGTACCTGACTACCATGATCCTCTAACTCCAATACCACATGAACTTCAATTACCATGCAGACCAAGCTTCTCATTCCACTCTATCTCCAGCATTTTACTTACAGGTGTGTGACCTGGACACTGGCAAAGCTGAATGATCGATTTGAAAGCCAGGCAGCTGGGATTATTAAAGGGAATAAAGATGGCAGTTCTGTATACTTCCCTCACTGCACATTTTTGTATTCTGTTTTCGATAAGGGAAAAAAAAATAATTCTTGTAGTTCAGGCTTATGCCCAGGGCTTGTTCTCTCATGAAGCAAGGTGACACATTTACATCAGGTGTAGAGATTACAGGGATAGCATGTTTGTACTGCCAATTTTCGATTCCGCGGTAAATCCGCATTCAGCCATTGCCAAATATCGATTCCGCTTTCCGCTACCAATTTCCGAATTCCGATACAGAATTTCCGCCGGAAATCGCAGAAATTCCGCCCGACTTTAACATCGATTTTCTCAAAAACTATACGGTCTTTTTGAAAACTTTTTTTTGCATCTTGTTCAAGAGATTCTGTTTAACAAACCCTGAAAATTTGGTGTTTTTAGGACTTACGGGGGCTTTGCTATTAACCGCTAAAGTCAGCGGATTGTTACTGTAATGTAAAATGCAGAAAATCTGCATCTGCCTATTTTCTGCATTTGCATTACAGTAAAAATCCGCCGACTTTAGCGGTTAATAGCAAAGCTCCCGTAAGTCCTAGAAACACCATTTTTTCAGGGTTTCTTAAACAGAATCTCCTGAACAAGATGCAAAAAAAAGTTTTCAAAAAAACCTTATAGTTTTTGAGAAAATCGATGTTAAAGTCGGGCGGAATTTCCGCGATTTCCGGCGGAAATTCCGCCAAATGCACTTGCATTACCGATTTCCGCATTCCGATGCGGAAATGCAATTTCCGTTCGGAATTTCGGAAATTGCATTTCTGCGGAATCCGAATGAGCATCCCTATTTTACACTGACAACATGCAGTCAGAGAAGCAGGAGAAGCGAGAGGAGAGCGAGCGAGGTGAAGAGGTCATCATAGGGGAAAAGCAGCTTGGTGTGCTGTGTGAGGAGTCTGACAGTGAGTGAGGGGGGGGGGGGAGGCAGGAGAGCAGCAGTGTTTCATTTGACTTGCACAGCAGAAGGGAGGAGGTGGCCCTGCTGTCCTGACTGAGGAGGAATGGAGTAGCTGAGGGTGAGCCGTTTGTTTGTCACAGACTCACAGCCAGCCAGTGTGCTATTGTGTTGAGCTGCAGCATGTCATGTGAGAACATTAAATAAAGCAGAGTAAAAAGTAAATTGTTGGATGCTGTGCAATCATTCCAAATCAGAGGGGTGGTGGTGAAGTAGGTGTCTTCCTCACAACTTTGCCTCAGGCAGCAAAAAGTCTAGAACCAGCCCTGCTTTTGCTTTGTACAGCACTACAGAAGATCAGGGCCGGATTTATACTTTCCAGCACCCAAGGCCCCATTGCCCAAAAACATTAGAGCATGCGGTAAAGCCAAGTAAGAAGTTTGGTATTTAAAGAGACACTGGAGCGAAAAAAAAAAGATGATATTATGATTTGTATGTGTAGCACAGCTAAGAAATAAAACATTAAGATCAGATACATCAGTCTAATTGTTTCCAGTACAGGAAGAGTTGAGAAACTCCAGTTGTTATCTCTATGCAAACAAGCCATTAAGCTCTCTGACTAAGTTAGTGGTGGAGAGGGCTGTTATCTGACTTTTATTATCTCAACTGTTCCTGGACTATTTACTTTTCCTCTGCTAGAGGAGAGGTCATTACTTCACAGACTGCTCTGAAAGACTCATTGTGAATGCTGAGTGTTGTGTAATCTGCACATATTATAGAATAATGCAATGTTAGAAAAAACACTATATACCTGAAAATAAAAGTATGAGAATATTTTCTTTGCTGCTAATCTTCTAGTAATTATTCATAGTACACAACCAATTCACTATATCATATTTTTTTTTCGCTTCAGTGTCTCTTTAAGACCAGTTCTGATCCGTCAAAAACTTGCTATCAGCAGCATGGGCGTCTGCAGAAAATTTTCCAGGGTGGGAGGGTGGCAAAGTGGGGGGAAAGTTGCTGAAAAATGGGGATGTAAGTTACGCGCGCTGTGTTGAAAAATGGGCGTGGCCATGGACCAGGATGTGGGTGTGGTCAGGTGTGGAGCCAAATTTACATGAACTTAGCAATGGTGGGACATTAGACTAGGACTATGGTAGGGATCAGATTGTGAGCGCCTCCGACACAGATGCCCCCCAGTTTAGGTACTTACAGGGACCCCCCATGTGTAGTGAAAGGGGTCTACCGATGTTTAGTGACAGGGACTCCCCTAGCTTAGGTGATGACAGGTGCTCCCAATTTTAGGTAGTGACAGGGACCCCCCATGTTTAGTGACAGGGACCCCCCTAGTTTAGGTGGTGACAGGTGAAACCCTGGATTAGGTAGTGACAGGTGCCCACCAGTTTAGATAGTGACAAGTGCCCCCAGTTTAGGTAGGGACAGGTGAACCCTAGTTTAGGCAGTGACAAGTGCCCTCCAATTTAGATAGTGACGGTGCCCCTCAGTTTAGGTAGTGACAGGTACCCCCCATGTTTAGTGATAGCGACCCCACTCAACCCAAGTCGTCTTCCGCCCCCCCCCCCCCCCCCCCCCCCCCCCCGCGCCGAAGGCCAGAGAGGGGGATGCGGCTGACGTCTGGGAGGAGGAGTCAGCCCCATTTTTCCCCATGTACGGACCCCCATGATCAGCACGCGACAACACATGACAGACTGAAGAATAGAGAGCCAATAGTAAGAGCCTCCCCCTCCTGCTGCTTCCTCCATTGGTGCTTATATGATGCCAGGAGAAACAAGTTTCTCTCCTCCAGGCAGCAGAGAAGAGAGCCAGCACAAAAGAGATTTCCCTTGCAGCCCTTTAGACGTTAACCCTTTAGACTCCTGTTTCAAGATGCGGAGGTGCAACTGGTGAAATCATCCAAGCATGGTGTGTCTTATGTTTATTGGAAGTTCACCTAAACTCTGGCCTAAGCAAAATGTTAATAAAGACTGATAGACACGTTTAAAAGGACTAGAAGGGAACATTTAGATCTAAAGAGATTTTTTTTTTTTAATCGTACAGCCCTTTAGGAATTAAAGCCAATATGTCAAAATGCTGCTGCATAAGTGGAGCAGATGCCCAGAGCAACATATCAAGTGAACTAGTGAATTAAGTTAGCCATATCAAGAAAACAATAATTATTTTTTTTTATGAAAACATATGTCTATTGAGTAGAAATCAATCAAAGGTAAACACACTAACAGCAATATCGGTTAGGCTCAGTTCACATTAGGTTTTGCCGATGGAGCCGCCGTACCATTCCGTGGTCCGTTCAACTGAACATACAATAAAATGCAGCAGGACCCAAATTTCCGGACCGTTTCGTTTATCATAACGGGAAACGGAAGGTTTTGCAGCACAATAGGAACCTATGAAAAACGGACATTTTCCAGGACCCTGATGCCCGGATCCGTACGGCCGGCTCTGCAAAAAAACGCAGATGTGAACCTCCAAATTATGGATCGAATGGCATTGTCACAAGTGGTAAAATTGATCTGCAGTCTATTGAAAGAAGTCGAAATGTCAGCCAATTCCTGTGCAACTAACTAAAATTTCCCGCCCTGTTTGATCGACAGAAGTTTGATTTTCAGTCCAAAATTGTTCACTTTTCATTGATCGAACAGCCACAAGTTAATTTGATTTACCCTCAATTTGATACATGAACCAAATGTAAAGGTCGATTGAACACAGAAATCGATAAATGTAATGCTGGCTTCAATCAAGGATCCTGATTGGTTTCCCCCGAATATTTGCTTCACTTCTGTCCTAGTTTTTAGCACACCTGCCCTGCTAAATCAACCCTTCAGAAACAGTAACGCCAACTCTGGGTGGGTCAATAATTCTGTTAATACAGACTGAGAATTGCACATTTCAGAATGAAGGTTAATTTTCGCTAGCAGTGTAGTTTATGACTCTGCCCCTCTGTACACACTTTGGCACTGCGAAGTGCTGGGCTGGCACGGCCTCACCTCCTCTCCCGCAGCCATGACCTGCTCTGAACTTCACAAACTGATGGCAAGGCTGTTTCTGTCTTACCATGAATTATTCAATTCATCCCAGGTCTCTGCCATTGGGAACAAAAGCACAATTTGGAGCAACAAAATTCTCTGATCTTAAAGAGAACCCACTAGGAGTTTGTGTTTGTAAGATCCCGAATTGCCACTTTTGAACTGATCTAAAAGGGAACTTTTACCAGCCCAGAACTGCTTTTGGTCCTGCTAGTCAATTGTCTTGTTTTTCTGGTCTTCAGCTTTTGTCAGGCTGAAAGGATCATAATGAAGCTATTTATTCTACTGCCTGAGTTAAGTTACCTCTCCACTATTGAAAGGGATACTTATGCGTACCTAAAAAAAAGAGTTTTACTTACCAGGGGCTTCTACCAGCCCTCTGCACTTGACCTGTGCCTGCGCCGGTACTCTACGATGCTACGGTCCCCCGCTGTGGCGACGTTTCGGTTTTGGCGACTGAGGTTGTCTTTGGTCACTGCGGCTGTGCGGCCCTGGCCACGCGCATCCTTATTCTCGCTCCAAGCACTGGGAGCGTCTGCGTAGGCGCAGTAGAGATTTTGTTGTACTGTGCCTGCAGAGGAAGCACCCGGCACAAAGGAGGAGGCTCATAGACAGGGCCGCGCATGCGCAGTGGCTGGCAACAGGTTCAGTCACCGATACTGAAATGGGGCCACAGCGGGGGGAGCACAGGTCAACTGCCAGGGGCTGGTAGAAGCCCCGGGTAAGTAAAAGTAGCTTTTTTTTTTACCTTTAGAGTGTACCAGCGACAAACTACATTAAAAGATTTATACATATCTGGGGTTCCCTCCAGCCCCACCTACACGGATTTCTCTCACGCCGCTGTCCTCAGTCATCTCCAGCTCTGGGTCCTCTAACTTTGCCCAGTTGTGGCCAGTCTGCGCAAGCGCAGTGCGCGCTCTCCAGTGGAAAATAGTACTGTGCAGGAGCAATACTATTCTCCACCGTAGAGAGATGGAGAGAGAGTGCACTGTGCACGCTCAGACTGGCTGGGACTGGCCACAATTACAGGACCCGGTACCGGAGCTGGAGAAGACAGAGGACAGTGGCGTGGGAGCAATTTGTGTGGATGGGGCAGGAGGAAGCCCCAGGTATGTATATATCTTTTAATTTAGTTAGTCTCTGGTTTTCTTTAACCTCTATAGCTCTGCCTAACGCCAATGGGCGTGACCAAGGCGGCAGCCTCAGGACCTTCTAACGCCAATTGGTGTCAAGTCCCAGGGCGGAGATTTGCAGGAAATTGCGGGCATCTCCGCATGGATGACGGACCTCCGGTCCGCCATCAGTCTCCCAGTGGCAATCGCCACTAGGAGACTGTTAGACGCTGAAACCGCCGTCTATTTACTATGTACAGCGATGCGATCCACGGCAGCGCTGTACTGGGGACAGCCGTCTGACACGGCTGTCCCCCTGGGGAATACAGGAGTGATCCGCTGTCATAGGCTAAAGCCTATGACAGCCGATCACTGTTATAGGCTGGCAGTGGGACTGGGAGGGAGGGAGGTAGGGATAGGGTAATTATAAAAATAAATAGGCATATTTATGAAAAAAGGAATAAATATTTGTTATAAATAAACAAACAATCCTTGGAGCGATTAGAGCCCGCCATCAGAAAACTCTGTTGGTGGGCAGAAAAGGGGGGGGGGAATCACTTGTGTGCTGAGAGAAAACCTGTATTGAAAAAAGGGCCCCTGGGGGGGTACTTACCTCAGGAGGGGAAAGCCTCTGGATCCGATTGAGGCTTCCCCCGTCTTCCTTCGTCCCAAGGTGGTCCTAAGTTGTCAGCCGTGGCTTTGGAGGGGCCCAGCGAGACCACTCTCGAGGTAAGTACACCCAGGTGCCCTTTTTTTGGATACAGAGTCTCTTAAAGTATCCCTTTAAAGGCATGTGTTTAAACATTTGGGTGTCAGTTTGGCCATCAGAAAGCTCCAAGGACAGTTGATTCATAAATACTGTCCTTAAAGCAAATCTGAAGCGAAAATAATCTTACTAGATAAAGAGTTGTATGCGTAGTATGCACAATTCATTGAACTAGGGGTGCACATTCAGATTTCGTGGAATTAAAATTTCTGCATTTGAGATCAAACAGAAACCAGATTTCCGCGGAAGAAGTCTTTCCATACTAATCAATGATACTTTTTTTGTTTAAAAATAACCATTCGGTTCTTCTGTGGCAGCTTGTTTGCTGAGCTGAGCATATCCAGTGATTTGTCATCTTCCTCCGTTTATCTCTGCAATATTCCAGGTCACAGTCACATCTGTTTAGCTATAGGTGTCTTCCTGCCTCATTGGCATTGCTGAGCCATATTGGTACGCTAAGCTTCATTACATTATAGGCTGTCGTCATCCACGTTATTAGTATCTCTCTGTTCTTAGAAAATGAAGCAAATACAGCATAGATATAATACAGAATAGATATAATACAGCATAGATATGATCGTACTGCTACACGAGACACCTCAGAGGAACGTCAGTTTCAAGAAAAACATACAGTACTTTCATTTGCAGGAAAATATAAGATTGTATTTTAAAAGCCATTGTCCAGACATGGATCTGTATTGTAGAAATATCATCTAAGGGCTCTTTCACGCTAGAAGCTGTTCTGTCTGATGTGGTAAGAAAGGTAACATGAAAGTCTATTGAGTCTTTATGTTACCGTTCACATTAGACAAAGCGTTCCAGAGTGTTACTTTGTATCGCTTATGGGAGCTTTTAATTGTACGACAGCAAACGTTTTCATATCGGAAACTCAAGCTGCTGATATGCTTCAAAGCAAAACTTCCCATTGTTAAACCGTGCGTCATAACGTGTGTATGAGACCGGGTTCGTGCATGTGTTAGCTAGTGGGAAAGGGCCAGAGGTGGCCTTGGGGGGGCGGGGGACTAAGTGAGGCAATCGCCCCAGGCCCCGATTCACTGCAAGTAATCATGCCACCGCTCAACTAAAAGCCCTGTGGCCCTTCCTGGTTCCTGGTCGGCTCCACCTCCACATCACGCTCAGACGCTCGGGCAGACCTGACAGCGTGTGTCTGCCCTGCCGACAGCGCTATGCACATGACATCACGATTGACGTCATGTGCATTGCGGCGGGAGCACAATGAAGGACACGGGCTGCCTTGTCACGTCATGCGCATTGCGCAATTTACTGCCAATTTGAGCCGACCAGGCTCAGGGGTCTTTAGGTGAGCAGGAGCCAGTTTGTATAAAGAAAGATGTTAATTCCTGCTGTGTGCTGTATGTGAAGCATGTGCCGACCAGCAGTGGCGTAACTAGAAATCACTGGGCCCTCCTGCAAAACTTTTGATGGGGCCCCCTTGGCCCACATGGTGTGCAGAAAACGTGTGCAGAAAACTGAAAAAAGAGTTTGCTCCTAGCCTCAGCTTATTACACTCACTCTGTCCATCTCTCATGGAGCAGAACTGGCTCTGCAGACTTCTCCAGCATCTCTACAGTACAGAGCACTTGGGGAGGGGTAGAGAGGTTGGGGGCTGGGCATTGTACAGAAGAGCCTGCTGCACACTGAATAGGATTGTTTGATTTGTTATTAGTGGTTGAGCAGATGCAGTCAATAGAACAATTGTGCAGAGAATAGAAGAAGCTTTTCCTCTCCTTGCTCTTAGTTGTCAGTCTCTCAGGATGGGGCCCCCAGTGGCTTCTGGGCCCCCCTGCAGCAGCATCCCTTGCAGGGTCTATTGTTACGCCCCTGCCGACCTGGCAGGTAGAACCTCAAGGGTTTCTTAAATGAGCAAGTTTGTATAAAGCTGGGTTCACATATGACATAGCGTGAAAGGCTGCGTCTGATGTCATGTTTTATGTTAATGTTGTGTGGGTTTTTGGGTGTTTTTACTGCGTTTTTGTTGCGTTTGCAATATACGTTTTTCATGCATTTTGCGTGCATATTAATGCGTTTGCAGTTCGCATATAAAAAACGCATATGCGTTTCGTATGCGTTTTTGATGCGTTTTTGATATATCCATTTATGCAAATCACTGGGAAGACAACAGTAAGCGGAAATATAGCAAAAAAATATATATTTTTGAGAAAAAAATGCATATAAAAACGCATTAAAATGCTATGCATATGCAAATCAAAAAAATAACCCATCTGCTTACGAATAATTAGACTGAACAAAATATTGCAACATAGAAAAAAACTTTATTAATTTAAACACACTGACATTAAGAACAATTAAAATTGATATAAAATTCCCTGATCATGATTGTAATCATAGACCCCTCCTATCAAAAGATATTGTATGAAACGTGGAGTCTTTTTCTTTTTCTTGTTTTTTTTTTTTTCCTCTCCTGCTGGGGCTCCGTTTGACTCCACGTTTCATACAATATCTTTTGATAGCAGGAGTCTATGATTACAATCATGATCAGGGAATTTTATATCAATTTTAATTGTTGTTAATGTCAGGCCCAGTGCACACCAAAAACCTCTAGCAGATCTGCAAAACGCTAGAGGTTTTTGAAACAGATTTCAGAGCGAATCTAGGCATGTTTTCTACACATGCCTAGCGTTTTCTGGAGCATTTTTGTGTAGCAGATGACAAATATTGTTACAGTAAGGGCTCGTTGCCACTATCGCGAATCCGCATGCATCCAACACATGCGGATTCGCACATGGTATACAAGTGAATGGGCCTGTTTCCACTGTTGCGTTGGTGATGTGCGTTTTTTTGAGCGGTGAAAAAACGCACAAAAGAGCCAACGAATTCGCCTGAGAGTGGAATGCATGCGAATCGCATGCAATGCATTTAATAGGGAAATCGCATGCGTTTTTTACGCGTTTTTTTACGCGATTACGCGTGCGATTCCGCATAGGAACCAATGTAAATTAACACAGGCAGTGGTTCAAAACGCATATAGCCTAACCTATGCGAAATCGCAAAAAATAACGCGTAAAAAAACGCACCTGCATGCGATTTCATCAGCGGTGGAATCCAGGCGATTCCGCACCGCAATAGTGGAAACGAGCCCTAAGGCTGTTACTGAACTGCTTTTGTAACAAAAACGCCTGGAAAACTGCTGTGATCTAGCGTTTTTTAGAGCAGTTTTCCACTTTCCTATACTTTAACATTGAGGCAGAAACGCCTCAGAAACCTCAAAAATGCAGCAGCCCCCGAGTTTGCGTTTGTGGAAAAAACGACCCGCTCTGGTGTGCACCAGCCCATTCACTTTCATTAGCCATGCGGTTTTCCCCCTGCAAGCATTTTAAAAACCGCTTCAGAACTGCTCTGGTGTGCACCAGCCTTAAGTGTGTTTACATTAATAAAGGTTTTTTCTATGTTGCAATACAGTACTTTGTTCAGTCTAATTATTCGTAAGCAGATGGGTTCTTTTTCCTTTTTTTGATTTGCATAGTTTTGTGCCCTATATCTGTGAGGTATCCTTTTGCTCTACCAGTGTTGTGTTGGCTGTGCATATGTGTCACCATAGACTCTTATTATATGCGTTTTGCATCACAATAGTTTTTATTGAAAAATTTTTCAGCATACAAGTTATGTAAGTATCTAATGGCATAGTGTGCAATATGTGTAAAACAAATAACAAATAAACAATATATAAAAAAGTTTTTCCCACATTAACATATAAATTTTCACTATAAAAATAAACTCAGTCGTATAACTAGCTTATTATTAAGTTAAATGTCACTTGGAAATAAAGTTGCAGCTTATAATCATGGTGTAGAATAAAAAGAAACACTTAATAATACTGTGTGGATTGTAAATCCGCTTAAATCTGCATTAAATCTGCATAAAGGTACAGAATCCGCATCCAGATGCGTAAATTCAATGCTACCATGCTGAATTCCGCGTTAGAATTTAAAAAGCTTCAAAATCGCACAATAAAAAGCTCAAAAAACGCGCAAACTCACAGAAAGCGCGCGAAAACGCGCCAACGTGTAGGACGCACGGAAGACGCCAATTGGTGCGAAAACGCGCTATAAACGCGTTCAACGCACCCAGGCGTGTGATCTATCTATAAATGTGGAGAAGCACCAATATTCACATAAAAATGATGGGAAATTTCACTAAGATATAAAAACTATGATAACAAGTAACAAATAAACAATATATAAAAAAGTTTCCCACATTAACATATAAATTTTCATTATAAAAATAAAACTCAGTCATATAACTAGCTTATTAATAAGTTTAATGTAACTTTGAGATGGTGTAGAATAAAAAAGAAACACTCAATAGTACTGTATAGATTGTAAATCCGCTTAAATCTGCATATAATCCGCATAAAGGTACAGAATCCGCATCCCGATGCGTAAATGCAATGCTACCATGCGGAATTCCGCGTTAGAATTTAAAGAGCCTCAAAATCGTGTAAAATGCGCAAAAACGCGCAAAAAACGCGTAAACGCGCAGAAACGCGTTCAACGCACCCAGGCGTGTGACCTATCTATAAATGTGGAAAAGCACCAATATTCACATAAAAATTATGGGAAATTTCACTAAGATCTAGAAACTATGAAAATTACAAAATTATAACAAATTATTAAAATGCTGTGTATAGAAAGTTTAAACCATCTTCAACTTGATATGATATGAATTGTGCTTACTTACTTACTAGAAATAAATCTGTGTCAAATAATATTGACACAATTGCAACCTCTGGAGTAAATTCTTGATAATGAGTATTTGAAGTTTAAAGTGTACATTTCTAAGATCTATTGAGAGAGTATGGAATTAAATTAATGAGAAATAAGGATCCTCTCAACCTGGAAAATGGGGGAGTTAACCCCCTACTGAGATTCCAGGGAGTGGAGCCTGCGAATCTTAGCCCACAGTCTCCAGAATAAACGCTTGACTGAGGATAACTATAATAAGATGCATTAAATTAACTCCAGATAAGAGGTAAGCACAATTTCAGAATAAATGTCTGAAAAAATTAGCAGATTGTAGATGAATGATATTGTACTAAACTAAACTAAACAAAACAAAACTAAACAACTAACTAAACTAATAACTAAACTACTATGCTTTCCATACTATCCAAATTAGTGTTGAATGGTGTAAGTTCAACTTTACCTTTAGTGAGGTCCAATAGGTCATGTGCATAAGAAGAGCTTCTCTCCAGGGGGGGGGGGGGGGGGGGGGGGGGGGGGAATCGCCAGCAAACCTGAATTTGTATCTGTTGTCTCCAATGCAAGGGGTAGAGGAAGTAATAACTGTAGTAAAAGTAATAGAGGTGAAAAAAGGTAATGAGAGGTAATAAAGGTGATAGAAGGTAATAGAAGGACCATGAGGAAGAAGAGAGAGAAGGAGGGAGGGAGGACACCTCAGAATTCCAGAACCCTCGATGCCGTGTACACAGTAGGCCAGAGATCAACCTTCCTCATGAAAGACTGTAAGTTCCCGCATCTGATAGACCAAGCCTTCTCTGCCAACAAGTTAGACTCTACTTTCCTAAGGATCTCTTCTAATCTCGGTATATGAGGTGTTTTCCAGTGTAATGCCAGTTGATTCTTGGTTACAATAAAAATATGGTCAGCAATCAGTCTCTCTTGAGGGGGAAGGTCCCTAGTTCCCAAATGAAGGAGTGCCATACCAGGTGGTATCGTCTGGAGTGACATTGGCAGCTGTCTCAGAAAACCTCCAACATCATCCCAGAGTTTTCTAATTTTGGGACATTCCCATAATATATGTTCTATAGTACCCGCCATGTTACACCCCCTCCAACAAAGTGGGGAACATTTTGAATCAAAATGTGATATTTTTTCTGGGGTCATATACCACTGCCAAATGCACTTAAATAAGCCCTCATGATGACCGATACAATGAGTAGACTTTCTAAAGGACTGAACAGTCATCTCCCATTCCTCTTCATCAATGTCACGTTGTAAATAAGTTTGCCATTTAGACAATTGCCATTGGGGATGTT
The DNA here is from genome assembly GCF_040937935.1 of Hyperolius riggenbachi. Lineage (NCBI taxonomy): Eukaryota > Metazoa > Chordata > Amphibia > Anura > Hyperoliidae > Hyperolius > Hyperolius riggenbachi. The sequence continues at coordinate 60,010,513 of NC_090651.1, forward strand.
TTCCTTTCAGATCAAGTAGAATATTATAAAAGGTGGATGTGCCCCTCAGGCCTACTCCCTCCGACTGCACTAACTTCTTAATTTTAGGCAATAATGCAATTGGGCTATATGAGTACTTGTTCAGAAATCGGTTAATTTTGTCATATATCCATTTATCAGTGGATGGGATTCCATATGTGGTCACTAGTGAGTCAAAGGATTTAAGGCCAGAGCTCTCCAACAAATCTGTCACAGATGTTATCCCACAATCAATCCAGTGGTCTAAGGAAATGTTTCTGATGGTAGTGTGGAAAGCTTCAAGAGGGGTTGTCAGAGGTATAGCCAGGGGGTCTTCTCTAGAAAGCTTAACCACCTCCTTCCAAATTCTAAGGGTATTAGCTGTAATTGGATTCTTAATATTTGGTTGGATCTTCCAGGTTAGTCTGGACTGCAGACATAGTTTATAAGGGCTATACGGCAATTGTGCCTCTTCCGTCAGATACCATTGCCTGCTTGTATCCTCCGTCCAGACCGATCTGGACTGATCCAAGATTGTAGCCATATAATAGAGTTCCAAATTGGGGGCTCCTAGGCCTAACTTAGAAATTTGTGTTGTGAGGATTTTGTTAGAGAATCTGGCCTTTTTGTTGTTAAGAATATACTTATTCAGAAGTCTCTGTAGGGTAGTAAAAAATATTTGAGGGACTCTTATAGGCAGATTTCTGAACAAGTATAAAAGTTGGGGTAAAATCATCATTTTAAAAGCAGCAATTCTGCCTGACCAAGAGAATTCTACTTTTGCTAATGAATCTAATTTATCTTTAAATTTGGTTAGCCAAGGGTTATAATTTTCTCTATAGATCTGGGCTATGGTAGGTGTAAGTTGAATACCTAGAAATTTAATACTTTTGTCAGTCCAGGAGAAATGGGAAGAGGCCTGAAGGGCTTCCCTCATCCTCTTTGGTATGTGGCAGGGGAGAATGACTGTTTTCTTCTCATTTAATTTATAAAAGGAGACTCTAGAAAACTCATTTAGTTCAGTAGTGACATTTGGCAGTGATATAAGGGGTTTTTGAAGATATAATATTATATCATCCGCATATAAACCAATTTTTGTGTGAATTTGTCCAATTTTTACACCATGTATTCTTGGGTTATTTCTAATTTGTTGGGCCAATGGTTCTAAAGTAAGGTTAAAAATCAATGGAGAAAGGGGGCAGCCCTGACGGGTACCATTTTTGATGTCAAACGAAGAAGAGACATAACCAGAAGACAGGACCTTAGCAGATGGTTGTGTGTAGAGAGCAAGGATGGCACTATGAAGGAAGCTGGGTATACCAAATTTTAATAAAACTCTAGACAAATAGTGCCAATTGACCCTGTCAAACGCCTTTTCCGCGTCCAAGGAGACGAGGAGTGTAGGCGCCCGACAGGTCTTGAGTTGATGCAATATAGCAAGGGCCTTTCTTGTTCCATCATTGGTAGACCTTCCCCTGATAAATCCAGCTTGATCAGGATGAATAAGTTGTGGCATTAATGGGGACAGTCTATTAGCTATAACCCTAGCATAAATCTTTACATCAGTATTTAAAAGGGAAATTGGTCTATAACTACCAGGATCTGCTGGATCTTTGTCATCCTTGGGAATAGTGGATATGAGAGCTGCCAATGACTCTCCAGGGAAAGTACCTTTAAGTGTTACTTCATTAAAAAATTCTGTAAGTGGCTTAGCTAATATGGGAAGGAATTTCTTGTAATAATCATTAATATATCCATCTGGGCCTGGGGCTTTATCATTTTTTAAATTTTTAATTGCTATTTCAATTTCTTGTTGATAAAATGGGACTGATAATGATTTTTGCTCGAATTCTGATAGCAAGGGAAGGTCTACCTTTGATAAATAATTATCAATTTCTTGAATAGATGGGATGTGAGTGTCTGGATTTTTTTCCAAGTTATAAAGTTCTTCATAGTAGGAAGCAAGTGCTTCCACTATATCAGTAGGATGATATACATCATTTTTAGTTTTGGGATGTTTGATTTTGGTAATTCTCTGTTGTATCCTTCTTCCCTTTATTTTTTGGGCCATGGCTTTCCCGGCTCTGCTTCCCTCATAGTACCACCGCTCCTTAAGTATGGTCTGCCATTTATCATATTGATAATACATTAAGTCTGCCAGCTCCTGTCTTACTGATTCTAGAGATTGTAATAGTTCCATTTTATTATTAAAGATCTCTCTTTCTAATTGTTTGATTTTGATCAGCAATGAGTCAGACCTCTCTCTAATTTTTGCTTTATGAGAGGAGTTTTCATGAAGCACAGTGCCATCCAAAGAAAAAAATTATATGCGTTTTGGCAGCCATCCTGCAACAAAACCAGCGTTTTTCAAAAACGCATGTCTTTGGGTTTTTTTCTGCGTCCCATTGACTAACATTGCTGCATAAAATGCAGCATTTTACGCAATGCTAGCGTTTCTGCCATGTGTGCACCCGGACTGAGATGTTAATTCCTGCTGTTTGCTGGCATGAAGCATGTTCCCCCCGCGTGTATCAAAAAAGGGCGCCTGGAAAAAAAGGGCGCGGGGTATAGCCGAAATTTTAAGTTTTAATGCAAAACCATATTTTTCTTTTAAGGGGTTGTAAACGAAAATATAGTGCTAAATAGGTTAAATTATAGCTGAGTCTGTCTTATCTGGTGTCTTTTCAAGCCCGAGCCTGCGCCCTTCTGGCTCTGCTATAATGACTCAGCTATAATGATTCCTGAGCAAAGCCAAACTGAATGCTTAGCCGGGAATTTTATCAGGGCTGATAACAAACAGGCTGAGCAGTGAAGGATGAAACAGAGAGCAGGGTAGGTGTTTTCTCTAATGTTCCCACTGATATATATGGTAAAATACATGAGGGTGCTTCGTCTCTGGTTCACTTTAAGCACAGAGTTCCTTGAAGACTCTGCAGGGGTTCCTTGGCATTTTTCCTCATCGTGGGGGACGTATAATAGAGTACATTATAATAGGGGGACTGTAAAAATTAGCACTAAATTGGGGGTCAGAAAATAAATATGAGCACATTAATAAAAAGCTCTAGGATAAGGAGACAGTATAATGAGTGGCAGCATAATGGGGGTAGTAAAATAAACAGCCACACCTACTTTTAAAGACCATGCCTCCTGCAAAATAAATGTAGGGGTTCCTCGAGATCAAAAATTTGTTTGCAGGGGTTCCTTAAGATCCAAAAGTTATTTGCAGGGTTCCTCCAGGGTAAAACGGTTGAGAAAGGCTGGTCTAGTTAGACTAACAATTGGAAGGTGACCCACGGCGGGGAATGGAGGATACTTGAGTTATGGCAGGATATCTGCAGGGGCCCGTTAAAAGCCCCAGGTAAGGGACATTTTTTGTTTTTAAATACTGCTACAGAACCCCTTTAAAGTAATATGAAACTCGACATTTCCTCTTTGCTCTAAAAGATTATTTACAGCATAAGATCTACGGGCAGAAAAAAAAGAATATTGTAGCAGAACAGAATTCAAATAGTTAAACACAGCACTTTGTTCTTCAGTGGAAAGCTCCTTGCTTCAGTGGGCAGCTTCTGGCCGCATCTGAAGAGGTGAAAATATTATCTTTTGTTTACATTCCGTTGTCATATACAGTACATTTAGTAAACATTAGCAAAATGCCGAAACTGAGCTGAGAAGAAGAAAGAGCTATGAAGTGATCACTAGATAGATTTTAATATATAAATACAGCAGCTGGGCAATAAAAGGCAATGGCAGCTTTCAGAGCAGATAAACTGTGCTTTGGCAATTTGTAATTTGTAGACAGACAATTTACTTGCGCAAAAAAGCAAATATGATAGCTGTATGGATAATAAAAAGTAGGAAAACACTTTTATTGAATGTTATGTCAGAGAAGACAAATAACATACAAGAATAGATACAAACAGTACTTAAACAATTTTTGTTTGTTCTTCTGTCTCTAATAATATATCATCATAGGATGTCTCCAGCACAAAAGAAAGCCATACAAAATAAACACTATAAAATATTAAACAAAATGCAGTATCATGGGAATTTTACATTTTTTTTTTCCTTTGAAATGCAGCAATGGGCATAACAAAATTATTACAAATTCAGAAAACAACGACCTTGGTGTCGGTATATGGCCTCCCGAAGGCTGGACATCTAAGCTGCAGCCTCTCCTTCGTTCAGCAAGAGATCATAATCCATACAACCCAACACCTTGTTCGGCCGTACGCAGCATGTGCTGTACACAGACTTGACGGCACACATAAACTACAGTTTGCCTAATGGCAAGTAACAGCGGGCTCCTCTAATATTCCTTGTGTTACTGGTCTGCGCAGTGGATCACCTCAGCCATTTTAATATTTTATTCTCATGAAGAATTTAATAAAAAGTTTGCTGTGGGTCAAACAGTGACTTTATTTTTATATTACTGCAATGTCGTAGCCTATATCATTATGAGAGAACCAAGGTTATTTTCCCTCCAAAGGACCACAAGTTGTAATCTAAAGCTCAATGTTAGGGGGGCAACGTATTTTAATTTAGGATAGTCATGTGGTAAGGGGTATGGGTGTCAGTCCCATTTTCTGTACAGCAAATAGAAGCTTAAACAGCCAAAAAACAGTGAGAGACCGCTTTGTATAAGGTTTTACTGCAGGGAAGTTCAAAAGATCATTAGCTCTGCTTCTTTTACAGCTTAAAAAACCGAGTGTGGATTCTAAACTGAAACTGTGGTACTCTGATACAATGTTATAAATAAAGTTATATAGCAGCACTATCTGCAAAGAGTTTGTATGTTTTCCTTGTGTCTGTGTGGGTTTCCTCCAGGCACTTTGGTTTCCGTCCACGCCCAAATGACATACAAATAGGTTAGTTGGCTTCCCCCTAAATTGGCCCTAGACTATGGCCTCAATTCACTAAGCTTATCTCCTGTCTTTAATAACTCTTTTAGAGTTGTTACCATGGTGATAAGGCATGTAGTATTCAGGAAACATTTTACCTCAGGCAAACCTAAAGTTAACTCTTCTGTCTTTAAGTTAACTCTTTAATCCTTAAAATAACTCCAGATTTAAAGACAGGCTGTTCATTAACTGCGTGTGAAAATAACTACAGAGGAGGTAACTTAACTACAGAGGAGGTAAATTAACTACAGAGGAGGTAATGTAAGGAATGAAGAGATAAGATAACTCTTACTGTGTGGAGGTAAGTTTTCTCTTGCCTTATTATCTCCAGCATGATCTTAGTGAATTGAGGCCTATGACACATACACTATACATAAAATTGTCCCTAGACTTCAATACACACATAGACATATGACTATAGTAGGGATTAGACTGTGAGTCCCACTGAGTGTCAGGGGCCTGAACGGAGAAACAGGGTTTGACCACAGTTTGCAGCATACAGACACTGGAACCAGGAATTAAGGTGCAAAAATAATGATTTATTAAGAACCAAATCATGCAAATAACATACAACCATATGCAAACAATATATACAGTGAATCTCCCGCAAACCAAACAAAACAGTGTGCACACATAAACCAAAACCCTGACTATCTATCTAACTACAAACGGCATGCAGGAGATATATATGTACAAGCAAATATATATACAATAACGCGGTATCAAAGGGAGCAGGCAAAGACAGGTCAAAACAGAATAACAGAGTCAGCAACGGGTAATCAGATACAAGCAAGGTACAAAAGAATAGACAGAAGCAGAGTCAGGACTAGCAGAGGTTCAGCAGCAGGTAATCAGATCACAGAGCAGGTACGGGAAACCAGGTATCAAACAACAGAGGTGACCAGAGACTCAGACCTGTAGAAAGGAAGTTCTGGCAATGACTTGCAGGAAGAGGCAGACTTATATAGTCCATGTAATAGGAAGCATCTGGTGGTAATTGCTCAGAGACACATTAGAGGCCTCTGCAGGCCATACAAAGAACTGCAAGTCCTTAAATGTGATGATAAACCACCTGCTGGTGGATAGTGGAAGTCCAGGGCAGTCCAACTCAATACCACCACCAGCAGGCAGGAGATGATACAATATGAATCGTAACACTGAGGGACAGTTAAAGGGGAACTGAAGAGAGAGGTATACGGAGGCTGCCATGTTTATTTCCTTTAAAGCAATACCAGTTGCCTGGCAGCCCTGCTGATCCTCTGCCTCTAATACTATTAGCCATAGCCTCTGAACAAGCATGCAGCAGATCAGGTGTTTCAGACATTAAAGTCAGATCTGACAAGACTAGCTGCATGCTTGTTTCTGGTGTTATTCAGATACTACTGCAGAGAAATAGACCAGCAGAGCTGCCAGGCAACTGGTATTGATTAAAAGGAAATAAATATGGCAGCCTCCGTATACCTCTTACTTCAGTTCCCCTTTAAGACAATATACCCTGTAGAGCGATGCAGAAGATGTTGGCCCTATATAAACACAAAATAATAATAATTACAGAAAATAAAAGTATGAGACTCTTTTCTTTGCTACTACTGTTCTATTTATTATCCTCACTACACATACAATTCATTAGAAAATGTATTTTCACTTCAGGTTTACTTTAAGCCCTTTGGAGGGGCATCCTATCCCTCTGTTCAGGGGAGGGGGTAGTAGGAAAAAGAAAAAAGAAAAATGTCCTGGGGAATAGGTTTAAATAACAGAGCAGTCTCGGGCTCGGCAAACTTTCCTGTAGGAAAAGTTTCAGTGTGGAGGTTTGGTTTATTACAGATGCCTATCTGTGACAGGTTCTCTTTCAGTGAATGCATGGAAGATCCCATGGCTGTGATAATATAATCCTCTGGTTTGGGCAGAGCTGCACTCCAGGCCGTATAATCTGTGGCTGCTGATTCTCAGCTAGCAGCAAGAGATGAATTCCCGGATTTTTGTCATCGGGAAGCTGGGACTTGCTATCTCATTGGATCAGCAACATCTGTGACTCCAGGGCAGTAGGGGGAATACTTGGAGGGTTACACATAGTTCCTGCTTTTTGTTTTCGGTCTGAAGTTGTGGAGAGAGACAATTAGCCCTCGCCTCTCCTGTCTATAAGTGAGTGGAAGGAAATTGGCTGCAGTCTTGGAATCATTCCTGCCTCAGACATGTGAGTGGGGCTGTGCGGAGGGGCTGAGGATCTGCTGTTCAGGTACGTCCCGTCCCTCTCTCTCTTGGCTGGACTTCAATTTTTCTTCTAGTCACCAAAAATTCCTCACCGTACAGTTGAAATGAGGAATTCTGTGCGTTTCCGAAATTCTTTTTTGTAGTTCCGAAAAAAGCAATGCACTTAAAGCAGAACTGTAACCCAGGATTGAATTTCATTCCAATCAGTAGCTGATATGTGATACCCCCTTTTACCACGATAAATCTTTACCTTTTCTTGAATAGATCATCAGGGGGTCTGTGTGGCTGATATTGTGGTGAAACCCCTCCCACAATGTGATGTCAGGACCATGGTCCTGACAGTATGCTATTTGTGAACCTTGTTGCATTGTGGGAAATAACAGCTTTTTCCAACTGGCAAGCAACCAGTATCTCCCTCTGTGCATATGTATACAGTATCTATAAAAAAAAATAACCTTTTAGCCTATCGCATTGTTAGGGGGTGTGGTTATAGATAATGTCAGTTGGGGCTGTCTGTTTGTTAACATGTCTCCAGCACCCTCTGGGGCCCACTCAGGTCCATTTTGGGGGGTAGGTGGGGTTGCAGCATGAGGGGAGAGCATTGGCCCCCACATCGGCAGGGAGTAGGGCCACTCCCAACCTCCCTCACCTCGGACTCTCCCCTCAGCGCTCCCCCTCCAGGATTATTCGGCGGTAGGAGCAGCGGTGGCAGGAACACAAGCATACCTCCGAGCTAAACAAGATGTAGCGTGTGGCACTTAGACATCAGACCTCCGCAGTGGAAGCACAGAGGTATGCTTGTGTTCCTGCCGCTGCTGCTCCTACCGCCGAATAATGCTGGAGGGGGAGCTGCGACCCCTCCTGTCCCTAAACATGGCTCATCATAATTTTTGCGGGGGAGGGGGGGCCCAGTGATTTTTAGATATGCCCCTGCATGTCTCCCAGCAGTAAAGATGATGACGTGCAGGCTGATTGTGGATCAAACACCATGAACTAATTACATTGTGAATATCAATCATTTCTTGATCTCTCTTCTATGTTTTAACTTCTCACTTTGCAATGTATTGTTTTATTTTTTTCCCCCTTTAAGTTCCTCTTTAAATATGGGATACTGTTAGAAAAGCATACAGTACAGGCTGGCAATAAGAGTTGCTTGTGTTTAGCAGAACTCACACAGCTCACGTGCATCACATAATACATCAGGAAAGATCTGATTTGCCTCTGCCACATCCTGCTTTATCACATGATTGTTACCAGCGAATCAGATAATTACAATTATATCACCTGATCCAATAGATCATGTGACTCTCCATGAGTTCTGTTACACATGACTGAGCAAGACTAGAGACACAGGAAAGGCCTCGGTGTCTCTGTTGTGGGTAATGATCACCGATTGTTCATTTATTGACTTTGACTTGAGCCAGCTGCAAATAATCTCCTGATTTTACCAATCTCTGTCACTCAGTTTGGCTAAACAGATTTGTAAATATTACCAAACCTCACAGTGAAATACTGTGGCTCTAAGCAGTGGCGTAACTAAGGAGCTGGAGGCCCCAGTGCGAGAATAGAACTCTATTGTTATAGAGCCTCAAAACCTATCAAGGACAGCAGCAGTGTCTGAGAGGTGTCATCAGAGTAATGATTACTATTCATTGCACATCTAGAGGTATTCATTACCAGTATAATAGCACCAATGCAAAGCTAATAAGATGGGTGAAGGCGGGCCCTCAGTGGGCCCCTCTGGTCCAGGGACCCTGGTATGGTCGCAACCTCTGAATCCCCTATTGCTACGACACTGCGTTTGAGATAATGATTATTAAACATCATATAGTCATATGTATCCTGTACACTCTTTCAGTAAATGGCTCACTTAACAATCACTGTATGATAATTAGGGCGACATTTCAGGGTACAGGCGCTGTTCAGAAACGCTATAGCCAAGCAGAGGGTGTTGCTCAGCATAGGGGAGACGGGATGATGGGCAGCGCAGCTCAAGTGAATAAAGAAAAACAAGGCGCTTAGTGAGCCAGAACGCTAAAGTGGTGGAATAACTGTACACGTGCTAAAAGGACAACTGAAGTGAGAGGCATATGGAGGCTGCCATATTTATTTCCTGTTAAACAATACCAGTTGCCTGGCAGCCCTGATGATCTATTTGGCTGCAGTAGTGTCTGAATAATATCAGAAACAAGCATGCAGCTAATCTTGTCAGATCTGACAATAATGTCAGATACACGTAATCTGCTGCATGCTTGTTCAGGGTCTATATAGTCTATAGCTTAAAGTATGAGAGGCAGAGGATCTGCAGAGTTACCAGTGGCTGTGCACAGAGCCCTGGCAGCAAAAAAAAATCACCCAGGTCCGTTCTGGGAGGGAGGCAGAGTGATCATTTTCTCCTTAGTTTTCTCCTAGGTGATATTTCCACTCCTTATCAATAAAATACCTTTCAAGCTACCAGCAGGCAGAGGAGTAACTAGAAATCACTGGCTTTTCCCTGCAAAACTTTGAATGGGCCCCCTCCCCCTGCACACCGAGTAGGGACTGTCTACAAATCTTTGTCCACAAAACTTTGGACGATTCGTTATCAGTGGCTGAGCAGATGCAGTCATTTGAACAATTGTGCAGAGAGCAGAAAGTTTTTGCTCTCCTTGCACTTGGTTGTCAAGTCTCTCAGGACGGGGCCCCCTGTGGCTTCTGGGCCCCCCTGTGGCTGCATCCCTTGCAGGGTCTATTAATACTCAAAATAATTTTGATAGTACCCTTTACTGACTATTTAGTACTATTTCAATAAATAAAAAAAAAAAAAAAAGCTGAAAAGTCATTTTAAAAAGAAGTGGAAAAATTATCTCCTAGGAGAAAACTCAGGAGAAAAAGTGAATAGCATAAGGGCTTGTGATGGTTTGGTTACTTTGACTCTCAGCAATGCCAACTAGAGACAAAATTACAGGAAACGTTGCTATGGGAATTGTTGCTGCATTATGCCCATTCTATTGTATGCCTAACATCCTAGACTCTTGCATTTTGCTCCATAAAACCCTCCAGTCTTTTTATTACTGCTTCCTGATTAACTTCCCCATACAGCAGCACATGGCACCCTTCACGGAAACAGTAAAAAAGGGCGCAGGTGGCTAGTGGACAAATCGGGCGCCGCCATTCACTCCCATAATAATTATCGTTTACTGGGCGCCGAACAGGAAAAAAGGGCGCCCGAGAATAATAACGTTTTCCAACGGCGCCCGAAGATTTTTCATGTTTTATAACTGCTTGTGATGATTTACGTTTCCTATTTCAATAAAACATTATTTTAAAAGTTATCCCTTAGTGTTTGTAAAACATTATTATTCACGAAACAAAGCGATCAGTACGTAACGTAAATTGTAATATATTTTATCCCTTACTGTTTTTAAAACATTATTCTACACACAATACAGTGATCACTAAGGAGGGTCTTAGGTTTAGGCACCATCAGGGGGGTTTTAGGTTTAGGCACCATCAGGGGGGTCTTAGGTTTAGGCACCAACAGGGGGGTCTTAGGTTTAGGCACCAACAGGGGGGTCTTAGGTTTAGGCACCAACAGGGGGGTCTAGGGGTTAGGGGTAGGTACAGGGAGGGTTACTTAGTAATTTCTTTTTTAAACGTTATTATACGTTTCACTATTTAAACGGAAGATTAACGTTTTACAATTGCCGATTTCATGCACATTATTTAATGATTTATAACTTTATAAAACATTAATTTTAAACGAAATACAGTACAATTCATTTTTAAACGTTATCCATGCTTATCGTTTAAAACCCCGCGCCCTTTTTTTCCCAGCGCCCTTTTTTAACGTACGCACCCTTCACTACTCTTCTCACTTTGATAAATACACATTTTCTTCATAGCCGCAAATCATAGAATTTCATTCTTTAACAAAAGCAATAGGGATAGGGATAGAACATCCAGTGATTTGATATTGAAAGTTGTTTTCTGGCAGGTACAGCTCTTCTGTTTTTCTGTAATGAAATGCCCGGCATTTCTCTTTGATGCCAGGACTGATAGGGAGAATAATCCATTGAGTTGATGTGGATGTGGTGGTAGGAGTCTGTGCCGCGGCTGCGTTCGCTATCGTATTTCTTGCACACACACCTGCATCCCTCAGGCAGTCAGGTGCTGAGGAATCCCTGGCATTCAGCAATCACACAAGCTTATCTCCTCCATCCTGAGCCCATTACCATATTCTACCTTACCTCTCCTTGAAAGAGAAGCAGGAGTTTGGCCTGAGCGAGAGGCACAGTGTTTTCCTGGACTGTGAGAGATCAGCGTATAGACCGGGCAAGGCGAACGCTGCCAGCTACGCACTGTTTTCCCTGACACTCTGCAGCTGTGAACTGATGGCGCTCATCATAAAACTCTGTTTTTTTCCATCATTATAACAACTGAACCGTATTTTTTAAATGGTTTTGCAAATTTAGGCTGTAAAATAAAAAAAGCTACCGGTATGCAATTTCCCTCCACCTCAACAATATACGATTTGTTTTTTGCAAACTTTATAGCCAATCCTTGCCACCTTCTGTTGTGTAGCTACAAAACGTCCACATTTTTGGAAAGAGAAAGGGACAAACCACTTTGTAAGAACAGGTTTGTGCAAATTACAACCATGCACATGCCAACAGCCATGCAAACCTACCGTACCTTGTGTTGGAAGTAACAGCAGAATTACTTTAAACTGCAGTATAGTAAAGCAACCACAAGATGTCACTGTCTATAGAATGGTGTGATGATCTCTATGGTATTGGGATTTCCTGTATTCACTATGTGTTCCTCTCTGTTCTAAGTAAGCTGCATTTCCTGATCAGGGTCGGCGCATCCATAGAAGTAAAGGGGGCTATTGACCCAGAGCCCCAGTGTCTGTGCCCCCCCCCCCCCCCAAGGTGCCCCCTCTCCTCCAGCTATGGTAACCCATGACAGTGGGGATGCTGTGTGTTTACTCTGTATAGGAAAAGGAGGTGAACAATGGGAACTCCAAAATGCTTTGTAGGGGACAAATGATGTACACCTAATGATATTGTGCGATAGAAGCAGTGGGATTGGATCGGCCTGGTAGCTGGCTCAGGAGCCATGGAGGTGATTTGATTGGAAGGGGGGCCTCCCAAGTTACTTCTGCCCCAGGGCCCTATTGCAGGTAGAACCAACCCTGTTCCTGATGGCGGTGTATGCTTTGTCTCTGCATTTTATTCTTCAGTAAAGAGTTCTAACTTGTTATACTGGGTGCCTATCTGTGAGTACAGAACACTCTGGTCCCTCACGTTGAAGATGCAATTTCATTTTTCAAATTGTATTGCTGCTCTCTACTTGTCTGAGATGAGGATTCATTGGAGAAGACCCTGAAGCTAGGAGAGATGGAGAGGAAAAGGAGGAGGGGAGGCAGAGAATGAGATGGTTAGATAGTATCATAGAAGCAACAAGCATGATCTTGGAAAAGCTCTGGGAGACAGTAGAGCATAGAGGGGCCTGACGTGCTGTTGTCCAAGAGGCTGCAAAGAGTCGGACACTAGGGATGGTCGCAAATGATGATTTCTGCCAACACCGATTACCGATTCCGCGGATGTCCAATTCCGATTTCCGAGGAGTCTTTGTTTTGGTCATTGGTTGCATTCACTGATTAGCCAAATCGGGGCTTGGACAAGGTCCTCCAGCACCAAAGTGCGCCCCTCCATACCTCCCACCCCAGCCGTCACTGATTGCTATTAGAGTAAGAGGCGCCCCAGGCCCCCCAACCCTGCTAACACCTTAATCTCTAGTTATCTGGCTTGCAGTCACTGCCATCTATCCCCTTTTCTTAATTCTCTCTGCTTCAAACACAATAGGGGAAGGATAGCTGAGTGAGTTGTGCGCCCCCTCCTACGCTGTGCGCCCCGAGCCTGGAGCCTCTGCCTCGGCCCGGCCCTGGGCCAAATACTTTCGAGTTGACTTTGCATCCTCTGATTGATCCCCTGCTTCCGGGTTCTGTGATTGAGTTGCGGTAATGCGGAATTTCCACATAAATCCGTTTTACGATTTACGGGGAGTTTTGTGATGGTCATTTTTTGCATTCTCTGATTGGCCGAATGAGTACAGTGTGATGCATTGCATTCTGCTCTACTCATCATGCAGTAACACTTTATGCACGTTATTCTGCTTAACGCAATTTAGTGTATACACCCCTAGGTGAGGAGACAAAGAAGCCAGCAGATGAAATAATGAACCTCAATATCTCATGCATAATTCCTTTCAAAGGGGGATTATGACAGATTATATACTGTACTTGTCTAGGTAGTTGCATCTTTTAAGGTGTGTTTGATGGTTTCAAGGCTTGGAGCATGGCAGGCAAGGTGTGGAAGAGATTTCCAAAGGAGAGGTGAAACCCGTGAGAAGTACTGGATGCAAAAGTGAGAGGAGGACAGGAGGTTTTCTTGAGAGAAGGGACAGGCTGTGGCCAGGATGGTAGAGAAGGAGAAAGAAATGGTGGAAAGATCACAATTTCCATTTTACTAATATAAAGTTTTGAGGAAAAAAGATGGCATGAATGCAGTACCAGAAGATATATAGTCCAGGTGCTCACAATAATAGTGTAGAAAAGTCAGGAGTTTATATATACATGCCGTTGTCATCAGCACAGAAATGATGCTTAAAATTAAATGTCCAAGGCCATGAGTGTAGAGGGAGAAGAAAAGAGGTCCAAGAACAAGACCTTGCGTCACACCAAAATACAGCATAAACCGTAAGGAGTTTGTATTTAAATAGAAGACAATGAAAAAATGTCCAAACAGGCAGACCCAGCATCTATGTGGGAGTGTAAAATCATTGCAGGTCTTCTATGGATGCCTGCCACTTCATATACTGCTGTGTACAGACCGGGAAAGTTACAGAGCCAATTAAAGGGAGATGAAGATTCTCTGAAATTCTTTGTAATAATAGAAAATGAAGAGAAACAAAAAATAGCTGGCTGTGCTTACCATTCTCTGTCTATGCAGCCAACAGCACTTAACCATTCCCTGCCTGCACACCCACCTGGCACTTAGCCATTCTCTGCCAGCACCTGACTTGTCTTCCTCTGCACATCCACCCAGCTCTTAACCCCTAACAATCATTTCTCTTTCCCCTTTGATTTGCACAGCTGTTCCAGCAGCTGTAGAGGAGATGGGAATGTAGAAGTGTGAGCTCTGTTCCCAGTCCAGATTGCTGTGTACTTTCTGTTTCCAGGCTACAGTTCAGCACAGTGCAAAGCCAATTAGCTGCTCCGGGAGAGGAGATTTATAAGACCTCTCTGGCTGTCTCCACACAAAAGATTACTGATAAAGCAAGAGACTTCAGAGAACTCTTTATCAGTAGCACTTGTCCCCACACAGCAAGAAAAGCCTCACAAATCTCTCCTCCCAGTGGCTGCAAAATGAGAGGCTACAGTGTGCCTCCGGAGAAGGTACCATGCTGAATCCTGGAGACAACATACATAACATGTATATCACGCTTTTCTCCTAGCAGACTCAAAGCACCAGAGCTGCAGCCACAAAGCCTCTGGATCCTAATCCTTCCCCTGTCGTCCTCCATCCCTCCATTCCAGTGATGTCAGCCCCTAAACACAGGTGAGGTAAATATTTACCTACTGCGAGCCAGCGCAGGACAAGTAGCTGCTTTCAGATCGGGCTGAGGCGGGTATAGCCTCGCACCTGCACTGTAGAGCAGGACCCGATCAGCTATTTCTACCTCAGCCCGATCGGAAAGCCACTACTGCTCTTGTGCTGGAGACAGGGAAGGTAAATACTGCAGGCGCTACTGCGCAACAGCTGACATTCTTGTGGGCTGTGGTTTTGGAGGGAGCCAGTGCTGGAACCGAGGGACAAAGGAGGATGGGGAAGCCTCATTAGGAGCCAGAGGTTTCCCCTCCCCGAGGTAAGGTAAGTATCACCCAGGATTTTTTGTTTATTACAGTGTCTGCTTAAGGCGCTCTCCATGGGCAACCTTGCCCAAAGACTCCTAACTGTTTGTGGTAGGATATGGGTGTCTAAGCACCCTCTAAGGAAAAGACACAGGGGACAGACGTGGGCGCCCAATAGTGCAGTATGTCAAAACAATGATGGATATAAAATGTGGAAAAAGCTACTCACAAAGGTGGGTTGCAGTGGGGCAACCGACCGCAGGAAGCAGGTGGAGACAACAAACCCGACTCCACTCGGGTTGATCCCTAAGGATCCTTGGAAAAAGAAAGGAGACAGGTGTCCACCTTGGTCAAACCACGTGTGTTCTGTTTCCACCCCTCAGACTGTGAGGTGTGGGGGTATGAGATGCACAAACTGGGTGTAAGAGGCACCCTGGTGGTTCATAAAAGCACTTAAAAACAGTAGTTTAAAAACGACAAAATAGTTTGAGATAGCTTACCTCAAATGACGAAAATCTTAGTAAGAACAAAAGATTTTATTGGTAGCACAGGCAACGCGTTTCGCGGGTCAAAGCCCGCTTCTCAGGCCAAATAACAGTGCCAAACTACAACGATATGTCCAGCATAGGGAGCCTCTGTTGTGGTTCGGTGACCACTCCTCAGGAAGGGGGGGGAGGGGGGCAGGCAATGTAATGAACTCACCTGTCAGCAGTTCTAGCGCCGACAGCTCAGATGGCGGAGCGCAGCCAAGAGCTTCCTCCTCCGATTCTTCCGGCGGCATCCCTGGTACCCCTGCGGCAGTGACTGGGAGTGCGCATTTCCCCTGTGTCCCTGGGTGGGCGCGCACGGCTCAGAGACGCACTTATATTCTCTGACGTTGGAGGATTTAGTGTCAGCTGACATGCTGTCAGCTGACACTCTGATTGGTTGCTGTGGGTGGGGGCCGGCCCTGGGCGGGCTTTAGAGTATTTAAACCCCTGTCTCACATTCACTCATTGCCCGTGATGGCAATCAGGACGCTGGTCTGCTGGGCACTTTGCCACTCTGTGAAATATTGTTATTGTATTCAATGCGACTTTACTTCTCAAGTATTGTATATTAATGCGATTGCCTGGCTGACTTTAGTTTTGACCTTAGCCTTACTGACCACTCTCTTGCCTAATCCTGTGTACCTCAGCCATCTGATCACCCGTGTATGACCCTAGCCTGATTATTGACCTAGCCTTTTGTCTCAGCCTATTGTACTGGAGCCATGTGATCTCACGTGTATGACCCTAGCTTACGTTTTGACTACGATTAATCTGTACCTCATTGTATAGGCCCTGAACCAAGCGTGATAACAGGCGGCCCAGCACAAGGCAGCACAGAGGAAGCAGCTGTCAGCCTGTAACAAGTAACAAGTAACAATTGGGCCCTAGGGCAAAATTAGCCTGGGGGCCCCCCAACAGACACCCCCCAACCAAAAAGCATCATTAGAGGCCCTTTGTTGCAGCCAAATTTCCCTCCTGGGCCCCTGAGCTGACTACTGACCATCCCCCAATCAACTCCCAACTTAACAGACTCTGCAGAGTTCCTAGGGAGCAACAGTTAAGATGAGGGAGGGACACCTTGGGGGCCCCTACAGGCTCTGGGGCCCTGGGGCAATTGCCCATTTTTTCCTATGGTAGCTCCGGCCCTGCCGGGATGCTGTTGCTGGGGACCATCTTATTGCTCTCCTTGGCCACTGCACAAGCACTTCTGCCGCTCCAACTTGTTGTGAAGAGGGGGTGAAGCTTCTCCAGATGCCAGAGGACACAGCTTTCTACTGCACCATGGAAATGGCCGCCTGCTGAGTATGACTGTGGGACTGCCGTCTGCCCTAAAGATCTGATCAGCATTGCATTCGGGGAGGGGAGCTGCCTTTCCCTCATAAGGTGCCTGTAGGCACACGCCTCCAGTGCCTTATGGATAATCCGGCCCTGCACAGATTAGCACATTTGTGAACTTCTCATTGCTGGTAGTTGTTTTGTGTGGTTTGTTGTTTAAATGTGTTATGGCAACTCCCAAAAGTAGATAAGCTTGCATTGCACCTTCTCAAGGAAATGCTTAGTATCATTTTCTGCTCAGTGCTGTTCTTTTATCCATTCATTTTATATTCAACATCTTGTACTTTTATAATAATGTATTTCCATTTCATCTAAAAGCTGGCTCTATTTAGCACTGAATAACTAGAAGTTAAAAGTCGAGGCATAACTTGGCACGGTGCAGGATGATGGGCAGTAATTTCATTTAGCCCCAATCATTTTTATTGCCGCCTTGGACGCCGAGCCAGAGAACTTGCTGCCATCTTGGCTCCGAAATGCGTGGTGGACTGCACAGGAAAGCGTATTGTTGGGATACAAAGAGAGTTATAACCGATTAAGCAGTATTAAAATGACAGGCAATTAGCCGCCTCGCAGAGAGAGAGAAGCGGGCCATAAAATAAGTAAAAGAGGCATATTTATTTATCCATTAATCTGACCCCGCGCTGCGCAGTACGGCCGCCACTCATAAAACAACAATGCAGAGGGAGAAGCTTTGAAACGCCGGTCAAGAAGTGTATTTTAGCACCTGACAAATGAATAGCATATCTAGATTTTATTACTATTTGGCTTGAAATGTTGAGAAGCAAAATTTTAAAGGTAAATTCTACTTCAATGTAATTATTATTTTTTAACTAAGGATCAGCGCTAGGCAAGTCTATTTTGTAATTATAAATCATTACAGTGATCTTTTCTTTCAGATTACAGCCAGCTACTCATTTCAAAACCGTATCTGTTTGGAGTACAGTTTGCTAGAAGCTCCCACCTTCTGGGAGGAGTAATAAGCTGCACAGAGCGTGCGAGTGTGTCCTAGTATGCCCAATAGATGACAATGTGGCTGATATCATGTGAAATCAACCAGCTTAGTCGGTCAAGTAGGAAGCAATGATGTCATTCGATCGAATCTGAATCCATTTTTGCATTCAGAGCATGGAGACACAACTTCGGTCAGATCGATTAGTGTAGGTGAATTGCATAGGATATCGCTTGTAATGTGTGGGTCACTAGATGTATGACTGCCTTTACTCTATGCTGGGTTCACACCTGTCTGTTTTCATACACATTTTCTGCATAGGAAAATGCATTTAAACGAAGAACTCATGTTATTCCTGAGCCTGGATTACTCCAATCCAGGCTCAGGAATAACATGAGTTCTTCGTTTAAATGCATTTTCCTATGCAGAAAATGTGTATGAAAACGCTGGGCAGGATATGCAGAAAGCGCAGCGGAGCAGCATGAAGTACTCACCACCCCTGGATCCTTACAGTCGCAGCCCATATTTTCTGTGGCTCCACATCTCTCTTGTGAGATTGCGGTCTGTCACATGACAACAAACAGCGATCTGACCATAGAGATAGAGCGCCCCCCAGAGGACAGGAGGAAGAAATGCAGCGCTGAGCTGGATCCCGGAGAGGTGAGTTGGTTCTGGAGTGAGCTGCTTAATTTGGAGTTCTCTCTGGTGTGATTACTGGGGGGTTAATCAATGGGTTCACTCTCAATGCAAGCTCCTGCATTCTGCATTTTTATTTATTTTTTTGCAATTCCGTTTGTGGTTGCATTTTACCACACGGGATATTTTGAATGCTGCGTAATACTGTATAATCGGTAACACAAGCAAGCACTGTGCGGCATGCAATTGATTACAATGACCAATGCAGCAGTGCACATTATTCCATGTGCGGTAAAACATCCACAATTCAGATAACACTGCTCTATTAACTGTTTTAATGCAGCAAAATAAAACGTGGACCAGGTTCTAAAAACCTTAGTACCCATGTACCCATGTGATTTTCATCACAAAGTCTATTCACCAACCAAAAGTAAAACTGCTGTGCGCAGAGAGCTCATGCCAAACTTACCAGTTCTTAAGCCCCTAGAGTAGCACGTGGTGTGTACTTAGTGCAACCCGCAGTATGTGTCTAACGCTTGCATTGCTATGGTACTGCTTGTGACACAAGTAATACCATAGCAATGCCAGTGTTACTCATGTACCAGGGTTAACACTAATTGTGCAAGGTGCGCTACCAGTGGCGTAGCCATAGGGGGTGCAGAGGTAGCGACTGCATCGGGGCCCTTGGGCCCTCTATCAAAGTATTAGCTTTCCATTGGTCCTGTGCTCATAATGGTGGCCATACATGGTACAATTTCTTCATCCAATCTTACCAATTCTATGTAGTATAAGGGAACTGCCTGAATGATCCTTTCAGTATATTCACTTAATTTACCCTTATACTACATAGAAATGGTAAGATTGTATGAAAAAATTGTACCATGTATGGCCACCATTATAATCACTTCTATAGATGCTTTTAATGATGGTAATCATTAAGGCCTGGTGCACACCAAAAACCGCTAGCAGATCCGCAAAATGCTAGCAGATTTTGAAACGCTTTTTGTTATTTTTCTATGGCGTTTTGCTGGCGTTTTGCGGATTGCTGCAGCGGATTTCAGTATAGTAGATTTCATATATTGTTACAGTAAAGCTGTTACTGAACAGCTTCTGTAACAAAAACGCCGGCAAAACCGCTCTGAACAGGCGTTTTTCAGAGCGGTTTGCGTTTTTCCTATACTTAACATTGAGGCAGAAACGCACCCGCAATCCAAAAAATGCCTCACCCCGGCATTTTTCATTTCTGCAAAACGCCTCCTGCTCTGGTGTGCACCACCCCATTGAGATACATTGACCAAGCGGATCCGCAGCCGCAAGCGGCTGCAGAAACGCTGAAAAAGCCGCTAGGTGTGCACCAGCCCTAACAAAGTGTTCCTCATCCCCTTCTTGTACCTCTGACATTGTAGTTGCCATTGGCAGGTTTTGGTGCGCCGTATCAATTGTTATGTATAGAGTGTTTGGGGAGACCCCATGTAAAACTTGCACCGGGGCCCATTGCGCGTTAGCTACGCCACTGTGCGCTACTTTAGAGGCATTACCAGTAACATTGCCATGAGCTGTGTGCGCATGGAGGTTTTCCTGCAGGTTAATAAATTGGCCCTATGCCTCTTCAGGTATGCTTTAAAGAGACACTGAAGCGAAAAAAAAAATGATGATATTATGATTTGTATGTGTAGTACAGCTAAGAAATAAAACATTAAGATCAGATACATCAGTCTAATTGTTTCCAGTACAGGAAGAGCTAAGAAACTCCAGTTGTTATCTCTATGCAAACAAGCCATTAAGCTCTCCGACTAAGTTAGTCGTGGAGAGGGCTGTTATCTGACTTTTATTATCTCAACTGTTCCTGGACTATTTACTTTTCCTCTGCTAGAGGAGAGGTCATTACCTCACAGACTGCTCTGAAAGACTCATTTTGAATGCTCAGTGTTGTGTAATCTGCACATATTATAGAATGATGCAATGTTAGAAAAAACACTATATACCTGAAAATAAAAATATGAGAATATTTTCTTTGCTGCTAATCTTCTAGTAATTATTCATAGTACACAACCAATTCACTATATCATATTTTTTTTTCGCTTCAGTGTCTCTTTAAGGGCAACTCTAGACAAACAGCTAAATACTAGAAAATCACACAAGCGACATTTTTTTTACTTGCGAAAAGTTACATAACATAACTTACCTATCTCGTGATTCCAAAGTAGTGTGAGGAACTGCGCACATTCATTGTGATAGGATCATTAGAACGCATGCCTCACCTACAAGTGGATGATGTCACAACAAATAATCCAGTATATGCGGAAGAAGGTCAGCATCTCACATGGGTACACTTAATGAGGAATGTATTTCTTAAATCCATTAATCTGAAGACATCTCAGGTTGTGAAGGGTCCCTTTCCTAATGGGATGCAGCAGCAAACAGAAGAGAACCTGGTGCAGCCCCGAAACACCATCAGAATAATGAATTAAAGCAAATAGCGGGAAAAAATATATATGATATAATGAATTGCATGTGTAATACAGATAAGGAATAGAGCATTAGTAGCAAAGAAAAGAGTGTCATATTTTCATTTTCAGTTATATAGCTTTTTTTATAATATTGCATAATTCCATCACATTTGCCGTTTTCAAACCACACTCTGTCTTTTAAACTATAAAACAAATAAAAAATAATGGCCAATTTGAACTTTCTTGCAGTAAAACCTTATCTCATACTATCTCTCACTGTTTCTTGGCTGTTTAAGTCCTTCAGAAAACAGGACTGTATTCTACCCAGTGGGTCGGAGAGCTCAGAGAAGCTCTTTTGTATAGATAACAATGGAATTTTTTTTTAACTCTTGCTGTACTGGAAAACAGTATAAGACTTTTTTCTTTGTTACTAATATTTTATTTCTTAGCTGTACTACAGATACAATTCATTATATCATAATGATCTGCTGCATGCTTGTTCAGGGGCTATGGCTAATAGTATTAGAGGCGGAGGATTAGCAGGGCTGCCAGGAAACTGGTATTGCTTAAAAGGAAATAAACATGGCAGCCTCCATATAACTCTCTCTGCAGTTGTCCTTTAAAGAAAACCTTGTTTGCATTATTTCTCCATTCGGTACTCTCTGGCTTTCTACTCTTGTGATTTACACACACACCCCTGCAGTGCTGGTATAAAACTGAATAGCGTGGGAGGCATAAATATTGTGGCAACACTTATTGGAGTCGGCAGTTCTAAAGACTCCTAATTGCTCATTAAATCACTAGTAACATTGCATTCTTATTGGGCCCTCCCTAATTAGGCACCATAAGTACAGATATTAGAATGTATGTTAATCATTACTGTTAATTATTACTTCCTATTTAGATAAATTCCTGAAAATGGGTATGTAGCCCTGCCCTTCCAGTGATGTCACAGCTTCGGCTGTTTAGCTATGCGGAATTCTCCGCCCATCACATTCTGGGAGACCATATATTATTTCTACTAGCTTCGGAACACAGAGTAAACAAACATTCTGCAGAGAAGCACCCCTCTGATTTTACTCGGGGGAAACACTGATTAAGTGATTTATAAAGTAATAAAGAATAAGCAATTTTATAAATCATGTTATTTTCAGTACAGTTCCTTTTCAAGCTCTCTTCTCTGTTAAGAATCAAAATCATTAATAGATCCAAAGATTATTTTTTTTTTAACATATGCAGTTTCTTCCATACGGTACTCAGATATTCCGTCGACTATTAAGATCATTTTCATCCTTTAAGGACAACTGAAGTGAGAGGGACATGAAGGCTACCATATTTATTTCCTTTTAACCTCCTTAGTGGTATGCCCGACACTGTGTCGGGCATACCGCCGGCTGTCCCCAGGAGTCCCCCAGTATAATTTTTAGAGATCCCATGGCTGTAATAGCTTCAGCTAGCACTAGGCTAGCTAGCAGTGGTGGCCGGCATCCCCCAATTACTTTTGATCCCCCCGATCGCCCGCTAAATACATGAACCCCCTGGATCCAGTGATCGCGCAGCCTCCCTGCACATCTCCGGTCCTCTCTATGGGGAGGATCGGGTCTGCGCATGACGTCATGACGTCGCCAACATCATGATGTCATGTGCGATCCTCCCCATAGAAAAGAGCGGAGCTGTCCGGGGAGGCTGCGCCGATTGCTGGATCCAGGCTAGGTAATATTTTTAGCGGGCGATCGGCGGGATCAAAAGTAATCGGGGGATGCCGGCCACCACTGCTAGCTAGCCTAGTGCTAGCTGAAGCTATTACAGCTATGCGATCACTTAAAATTATACTGGGGGACTCTCGGCTGAAAACCTTCCTGAGCGGCGTAATGCTCAGGAGGTTAAGGCAAGTTGCCTGTCTGTCTGTCTCTGCCTCTAATACTTCTAGCCATAGACCATAAAGAAGCTTGCAGCAGAACAAGTGTTTCTGACATTCTTGTCAGATCTGACAAGATTAGCTGCATGCTTGTTTCTAGTGTTATTCAGACACCATTGCAGACAAATAGATCAGCAGGGCTGCTAGTCAACTGGTATTGCTTAACAGGAAATAAATATGGCAGGTTCCACATTTTTCTCACTTCAGTTGTCCTTTAAAGGGTACCTGAACTGGCACGTGACTTGATGAGGTAAATATAAGAATGCATAGTAGTAACCCTACCAAGAAATTGTCTGAAGTCCCTTTCTGTTTTCCTGTGAAGCAAAAACTAGAGCTGTTATCTATGCAAATAAAGCAGTCAAACATAAAGTTGAAATTAGCCTGATGTTCTGAAAAGTAAATAAAAGGTAAAACATTCCTATCTGGCTGAGGAAACACTGCTGATAAAGTTTTACTGCTGAAAAGTTCGAAGGGTTATCAATTCTTTCTCTTTTGCAACTGAATGAAGTAGATTTTACATCAGACTCTCTCAGCTGTTGTTCAGAATTGAGTCTTGAAAATTCAGATCTTCAGCTGAAAATAAAAGCATGAGACTCAGGCGTATGTTACGGAAGTTCTAGTGCTAATCTTACATGCATGGGTAGTGTCTGAATTACCCACCTGAAACAAGCATGCGGCAAATCCAGTCAGACTTCAGTCAAACCTCTGATCTGCATGCTTGTTCAGGGTCTCTGGCTACCAGTATTACAGGCAGTGGATCAACGGGACACTGCTGCATTGTTTAAAAGGAAATACTTATGGTAGCCTCCATATCCCACTCACTTTAGAAGAGTAACTTTTAAAGAGTAACTGTCAGGCTGCAAAAGCTAATTTAAACCTCTGTGTTAAACAGTTTAGAAGGAAGCCAAAAAGGCAATACTGAAGTTAAAAATCTCTCTTACTTTTGATGTGTGCTGAACAGCAAGGCTGTTAGACCTAAGCTCTTAAAAGGACGACAGGCCGCATACCATACTGCAAAGCATTCTGGGGCTGCTTGGGTCCTCCCCTCGGCTGCTAGTGAGAAGTTACAGTCTCATGTTACAACAGCCAGCACTGCAAAATCTCTGGGCAGAGTATACTGCATGAGTCTGCTATTGTTCCTAGCCACATGGCTAATTAATATTCACTGCACAGTAGGGTTGTATTTTTTCTGAGTGGAATCATCAGGAAGCAGGCAGGACATGACGACACATTTGGATTCATAGGAGACAGACAAACATGGAACCTGCCATGAGCTGTCAGGAGCATCATTCTCTGCAAATACTATATAAAAATTCTGTGAAATCCAAACATGGACAGTGAAATGCATATGTAATGTAAGTACAGCCAATCTTTAGCTACTGATATATGTGTTTTTTTTCTGAGACCTTATACCTAACAGCTCCTCTTTAATACACTTTATTTGACTTTATTTTTTCTTTAAGAATGGCATAAATTACAAAAAGTAATTCAATGTCCAATCAAAATGTCATGGAATCCTAACTTTAAGGATTTGGAGTCAGAGGGCGACATTCTATTGTGGTGTTATTTGCCAATATTTCAGTTCCATTTTATATAAACATGTTAATCAGGTTACCGCTCAGTCATCTTTTTTCCAAGTGAAATAAGCCCAGTTTGTCAAACCTTTTTACTTACCAAGAAAGATTGGACAAACTGGGCTTATTGAGCTTGGAAAAAAGGCGACTATCCCTAGGGTTGTACAACGGACCAGGGGACATGACCTGCCTATGGAAGAAAAATGTTTTTGCCATCTGTTTAGAAAGGGGACCTTCACAGTGAGAGTGATTCAAATCTGAAACATCTTGCTTAAGGAAGTAGTTATGGCAAACACTATGGGCTTGATTCACTAAACCGGGCAAACGCGAAAATGCGCACAAAAAGCGCCGTGATATGAGTTATCACGGTTTAGTGAATCAAGACCTATATCTGTATTTAAAGAGGGCTTAGATGCTTATATTACATTGAAGGGCTTCCATGGCTATAATTATTAGGAAATTCCTGGGAGAGTTGATCCAGGGATTTATCTGTCTGTCATTTGGAGTCAGGAAATATTTTTTTTTCTTTTAAGGCTTATTGGCCCAGGCCTTGTAAGGTTTTTCACCTTCCCCTAAATCAACTGGGAAATGTGTGGGTCAGGGCTGGATTTACTATAAGTCACTGTAGGCACGTGCCTACAGGCGCCTGATGATGGTAAGGCAGCTCACTCCCTTCCCCTAGTGCTTCCCTCCTCCCCTATGCAAAGTCCTGAGCAGAGTGTTAATGAGAGATTACTCACCCTGCTCTCGCCATTCCACTGACGAGATCTCCCTTCAGTCAGGGGCACCACTAGCTACTTAATACCGAGGATAGCTATGGCTACCTAATACTGTGCACCTGTAGCTCCCTATGATGGGCAGGGGAAGTAAGGAAGAAGTGACAGCTGGGACAGCCAGACAGCCAGCACACTTGCGGTGCAGTTTGATGGAGGTCTGTAGGTTCATCGAGGGTGAAGTCTAGGATGCCAGGAAATCTGTGCCTATACGCTCCTGTGGTGTAAATCTAAGCCTGGTGTGGGTGCAGGATGGTGGTGTTTTTTTTTTTTTTTTTTTTGTGTGGTTGAACTTGACTATGTAACAGCAGGTTTACTGTGATATTGATTTTATGTAAAGTGTGAGCTCATCTCCAGTGGCCAGGCAGCATAAAGGTAGATTTCAAATCATTGGCCGGACAGAAAATGCTTTCATAACTTTGGATGGAGGACATAAGCTGAAGGGTGTTTAGATTTATCTGCCAGGATCCGTTCTTTAATCTGGGTTAAACCATGACATAAGCTGATCGTCAGTGACCGTCAGCTCAGCGTCTTCTTGCATCTCCCATGGCACCGGCAATTATGGAAATGAATCAGACAGAGTTACATTATCAGCTGGAATGGAAAACAAGTCCATCCTTTATTGGCACGCTCCGCCGTCCCCGATCCCAGCGCTGAACTATGCTGGAAATTTGCAATAATTACTTATTTATGGCGAGCCGCTACCCGGACTCCCTCACTTTTTTTTTTCTTCTCCGGAGTTTGTTGTAGTGTTAGTAATTGATCTCCCGAACCCCCAGGCCTACTTATCGAATCCAGCACTGATGAATATTTCATGGAACCTGTTTGCTTGGATGATTCACATCCTCAAAACTCTATGAAGGGATACAGGGAGTGTTTATTCTTTCTTTCTTTTTTTTCAAGGCAAGCCGGACGTGAGAAATCAGCTACACCTCGCTCATTGCTCCGTGGTTTGGCTCCTACACCGTAAAAGTAACCACAAACTTAATTTACAGTGAACCAACATGTTATTAATAATGTAACTAACTTATTGATGATTAACTATCAGTAGGGTTAGCTGAGGTCCTAAAATGAAAATGAAACA
Source organism: Hyperolius riggenbachi (assembly GCF_040937935.1). Classification (NCBI taxonomy): domain Eukaryota; kingdom Metazoa; phylum Chordata; class Amphibia; order Anura; family Hyperoliidae; genus Hyperolius; species Hyperolius riggenbachi. The sequence goes on from NC_090651.1 coordinate 60,036,765, forward strand.
ATGACGCATTTGAGGGTCATTCAAAGTAAGATTTTTCATAGATGCAGGACAACTAAATTGTAAGTTCAGCCTTCGAAACACTGAAGAACCAAAAAATTTTTATGACACAACCTATGAAAATGGCTAGGGTTCAGAGGATCTTCGGGAGCCTGGCGCCTACCTTTTTTTACCCTTCCACCTTGGCATACACACCAGGTGGCAAGCAGGCACGTGCCTACAGGCAGCTGATGATGGAAAGGTGGCTGACTCCCCTCCCCACGTACCTTCCTCCCGCCTTGCCTGTGCAGACTGCAGAGTCCCTAGCGGTGTGTAAATGAGCGGTTACTCACCCTGGTCCCTGGATTCCACTGACCAGATCTCCCTTTAATCAGGGGCACCTCTAGCTACCAAATACTTGGGGGTACCTCTAGTTACTTAATACCGAGGATAGCTCTGTCTACCTAATACTAAGGTGCACCTGCAGCTACCTATGATGGGCAAGGGAAGTAAGGGAGAAGTGACAGCTGGGACAGCCAACACACTTGCGGTGCAGTTCAGCAGGTGTTTGTAGGTTCATGGAGGACAAAGTCTAGGGGGCCAGGACATCTGTACCTATAGGCTCCTGTGATGTAAATCAGGGTGTATATACTATGTCACGTATTGGTAAAGAGTGATCATCCATGATAACAAATGTCACCTGCATATTGAAAGATTTGATTAGAAGGAACCTAATCTGCAAGGTTACCAAAATATGAACAGGCCCATTTGATTTACAGTATATAGGGTGGTTTTAAGTCAACACGTGGTTCATATTTATTTGTTTGTTTTAGGAACAAGATGGATTTATTCAAAGTGGCTTTTCTACTGGCCATGTCGAGTTTGGACACGGTGACCACATATACCCTAGTTGGGACCAACAAAGGACTGACTGTAGGAAGAGGCCAAACTGCTTACATCACTGAAAATGAACTACAGTTTGACATCCCAAATGGGAGTGACACCTGCAGAGTAGAAGTGGTCCTAAATGAGCCCACCACCCAGCAAGTAGGAACGCTGTCTCCTCAGGTGAGTGACTGGATCATTTCAGTAAAGTTTGTAAAACATTAACATACGAGTTTTGGGGCATCACAGGGTTTTAAGTTTGAAAACAAGAATTATTGCTCGTTACTGAACCCGAAGTCAAAATAAACTGATGAGATGAACAATTGTATTTATCCTCCAACTCCTAAAAATGACTTCTTTAGATAGCCCATGGTTTTATTTTATAGTTAAACATTTACAAAGTAGATTGAATGTTTTGTTGTCTCTGCTCTGTGGCAGCCTATTAAGTGTCCCTAAATGAAAATACATGAACTATTGACCTTTTTTCTAACTCTCCTGGTCTCAGAAGTTGTATTCTGCCAGGAAACCTTTAATGGCTGTAATTTGCTTATCAGTGATCTTTACTATATTCCCGACAAGGTACCGTCAAGACAGACGCTGTCACTTCCATGTCTAGAAATTAACTCTTTCAGGCAGCAAAATAAAGCAAGTAAAATAGCCTGGTTATTAATAATGTTTGCACTGTACATACACATTTATCTCATCGTGTCGCCTCAGGCATTAGTGACTCTTTAAACCTATTTTGGGCTGTCAATTTTCAAACAAATAGAACCAAGGTAGTTTTTGATAGACCTGATTTATCAGGACAGGCAAATTACAAAAATCTGAGCCACAAGTGCAGTAGCTGACTGGAACTACCAATCAAATTTCAGCAGTACAATGAAACAAGGCTTCTGATTGGTTGCTCTAGGAAACTGCTTCATTTTTTATTCTTTAGCTTTCTCTGCGCCAATCTTGCTAATCCAGATGCGTAATTTAGAAATTACAGAAAGGCCTCAATAATTGTCATGTTAGAAACTATGCTTCGGCTGATATGCCGCACAGACATGAGTCTCGTATTGTTTCCAATATAGGAAGAGTTAAGAAACGTCAGTTGTTATCTATGCAAAACAGCTTCTCTGAGCTCTCCGACTAATTTAGTTGGTGAGCAATGCTACTCTCTGAAGCACGTATCTAAACCTGTTTTTTTTTTTTTTTTTTTTTTCTACGGAGAAGTTGAAAGGGTCATGAGCTCTACTCTGTTTCATCATTTAAATTACAGAGTCTAATTTGTAACCGGCAAATATTAGGGAATGAGGCAGTGTTATAGAAAAACCGCTATATAACAGAAAATAAAAATATGAAACTCTTTGCTTTGCTACTAATGTTCTATTCATTATCCGTACTACACATACAATGAATTATATCATAAGTTGTTTTGTTTTTTTTCCACCTCAGTGCCACTTAAATGCCATTTAATATATTTCAGTACATTTCAACAATGCACATTGTCATTACTGTTCAGTATGAACTTAGAGCAAAACCAGACATTGATACAAAACATCCTTGGCTGAGAATTCATCCAATGCCATCTCTTTGCAGGGATTTGATTGTCGCTTCTTACCAGATGAAGTACGCTATACTCACAATGGCTCTCCCATGCTGGATGTGGATGAAGTGATGCTGAGAGTGTTTAGGTAATCTTCCCTTGTAGTTCTGTGATTCTAACCATATTCAGAGAAAATATGTCGGAATCCATTCCTTTATTTATTTATTTATTTATTTATTATTGTTACTTAGTATTCATATAGTGCCGACATCCTCCGCAGCGCTGTACAGAGTATATTGTCTTGACCCCTAACTGTCCCTCAGAGGGAGTGGGATGTGGGTGTCAAAAACACCCTCTAGTGAAAAGATACAGGAGACAAAAGTGGGAGCCCAATGGTGTAGTATGTCAAAAACAATGGAACGTAATAAGAGGCTCCCTTTGCTGAATCTGTCATTTAGTTTGGCACTGTTATTGGCCTGAGGAAGCGGGCTCTGACCCGCGAAACGCGTTGCCTGTGCTACTAATAAAAACCTTTGTAAAACACAAAAGATTTTTTTCGTTACTGAGGTAAGCTACCTCAAATTTATTTCCCGTTTTTAAACTGCTTTTAGATGCTTTTATTACACCAGGGCGCCTCCTTTACCCTTATTGTCCCTCAGAGGGGCTCACAATCTAATCCCTACCATAGGGGACCCAGTGCTGCATGGCGAGAGTGCTAAGCACGGGCGCATCTAGGCATAGGCAGTACAAGCCATTGCCTAGAGTGCTATTGGTCCTGGGGGGCACCATGTTACTGGATTAAGTGGAAGCAAGGACACGGCAATGCAGGCGCAGTGGTTTTCAGACTTTAAAGTCTGAAATTCCAGAAGTGAACCGGAGGCGGGGCCGGAGCATCGGTGAGTGGCTGCGGGGGACCATTAGAAGCCCCGGGTAAGTTCAACTCATTTTCCCCCGACCCCCCTACAGTATTCCTTTAAAATGAACCTAAATAAAACCCCCCAAAAATGTTAACTTTCCTGGGGCTTCCTCCAGCCCCCTGCAGCTGCCCTGTGCCCGCCCCATCACAGAGTGATACTCTAGTCCCTTACACCACCCCTCTTTCATTCTTTTGGATGTGCAGCCCTGTTCCCCGTGTCTCCTGATTGTGCTACCATGGATGGGAGTGCTCTGTACATCTGCAGCAGTGGTGGGCCGCAATTTCGCATGTGTGAAATTTCGCATTGAAATTCGCAATTATGCATCGTAATCGTAATGTGAAATTTCAGAGAAAATCGTAATTAATTTCGTATGTAAAAGTAGTATTTCAAAATGTTGCGTAATTTTTCGCATAAATTTTGTATAATTTTGTGCCAAGTTTAGAGGTTAATAGCAAAGCCCCCACACATGTTATTGCTACCAAAATTGCTACATATGTTAAGCAGAATAGTGGGTATCAGTCACAAAAATCATTTTTCAAAAAGACCTTGTAGTTTTTGAGAAATTCGATTTTAAAAATGCAAAGAAAAATGGTTTTTAAACTCATTTTTCTAAGTTCAAAAAACATTTTTTATTTGCATATTTAAAATCGAGTTTCTCAAAAACTATAAGGTCTTTTTGCAAAATTCTTTTTTTGACTTATACCCACAATTCTCCTTAACATATGCAGCAATTTTGGTGTCAATACCATGTATGGGGACTTAAGGCTCATACACACATCAGACTATAGTCTTTGGAAAATGAAAGATCACAGACCAATCTTACCACCCTTCATGTAGTATGAGAGCCATACCTTCACAGTCTATTCTATGGAGCTGAACTCCCCATCAGATAAAAATCTTTGCAAGATGCTGCACACACAGATGCTGTACAGACACAAAAGATCAGTATCTGCAAAAGATCTGTTCCTGCCAAAAATCCATTCCTGCAAATTGCAATGATAGTCTATGAGATCTGCAGATCAGCATACACACATGATTTAACTGACATTCATCTGCAGATCAAGCAATCATCTGCAGATCTGAAAATCCATCCTGGTGGATCTGATCTGCAGATGAATGTCAGTTAAATCATGTGTGTATGATGATTTGCAGATCTCAGACTATCATTGCAATTTGCAGGAATGGATTTTTGGCAGGAACAGATCTTTTGCAGATACTGATCTTTTGTGTCTGTACAGCATCTGTGTGTGCAGCATCTTGCAAAGATTTCTGTCTGATGGGGAGTTCAGCTCCATAGAAAAGACTGTGTAGAGTATGGCTCTCATGCTACATGGAAGGGGGTAAGATTGGTCTGTGATCTTTCATTTTCAAAAGACTATGGTCTGATGTGTGTATGTGGCCTTTGCTATTCACTGCTAAAGTCAGCAATAAATTATGTGGAATTTCGTGAAATTTTATGCGAAATTACAAATGACTACACGAAATCAATTGAATTTGCAAATTGTAATTAGGTTTATAGAGACTCTGAAGCAAGAATAAATCTCGCTTCAGAGCTCATAGTTAGCAGGGGCACGTGTGCCCCTGCTAAAACGCCGCTTTCCCGCAGCTTTCCCTGCACCCGCTTTCCCTGCACCCCCAAACCCCTCACCCGGAAAAGTTGGTCGCAAACTTGGTCGTAAAATTCTCTTCCTGGAGGCAGGGCTAACGGCTGCAGCCCTGCCTCTCAGCGCCGTCTATCAGACGCACATCGCCGCCTCTCCCCCGCCCCTCTCAGTGAAGGAAGACTGAGAGGGGCGGGGGAGAGGCGGAGATACGCGCTGACAGACGCGCGTGGGGCAGGGCTGCGACGGTTAGCCCTGCCCCAACCAGGAAGCGCCCCCCCCCCCCCCCCCGCTGCACCGAGGGGATTTGGGGGTGAAGGGACCCCCGTTAAGCCGTGGGATAGCGGCGTTTTAGCAGGGGCACACATGCCCCTGCTATCTATGAGGTCTGAAGCGAGATTTATTCTCGCTTCAGACTCTCTTTAAGCGTAATTGGAAAAATGTAAGCGAAATTTAGCAAAATCGTAATTTGTTGATTGCGATCATCACTAATTCTGCAGTACGGGGAAATCTCTACTGCGCATGTGCAGAATACTACCAGCAATGGGCGTGTGATCGAGGACGCGCGCATCCTTGGCCACGCATGCGCAGTGGCCGTCGACTCGCCGAGTCACCCGGCCAAACTAGGGGCACGGCGGGGGGACTGGAGAATCGCTCAGTGACGGCGCGTACAAAGGGACTGCTATAAGCTCCAGGAAAGTTCTGCGCATGCACAGAATGCTCCCCGCAACAGGACCATGATCAAGGAGGTGCCCGGTCATGGCCGCACATGTGCAGTGTCACCCGGGTGAAAGAGGGGCACTACAGGGTTGGCGCAGGCTCAGGGCTCAGTGATGGTACGGGCACTGGGCGGTTGCAGGGGGCTGGTAGAAGCCACAGGTAAGTTAAACTCATTTTTTTGGGGAGGGTTTGATTTAGGTTCCCTTTAAGAACTTATCCAGAAAAAAAGTAAAATACAACCTGTGGCTTCAGTTCATGCAAAACCAGGCAATAATACATGTATACCACAGAAAACAAAAAAATCCAAAGCTTTTAAACTTTGTCTTCAAAAAATGACGGTTCAGTGAACTTATCTCACTTTACAGTCGGTTCAGGATGTTTAAACGAAAGTGTTTCCGTTATATCAAAGCTGTTCAATTTCCTTTAGCTTCCCCTGACCCTCTGGTGGATATGTTTGGAGAGAGAAGGGGGGTGTTTCCTAGAGATAAGAGAGTATGGATGAAATGGATCTTGTGCTGCAGAGACAGGAGTCAATGAGGCCTCTCATTTGTTTTTAAGAGAGTTTGATCTTTTTGGTGAGAAAATAAAACCATGCAGCCATAATGAATAAAGCAGTGCAAAGGAGGGTCATGATGTGTAATGTGCAGAAAAGGCATAGTCATCATATCACTCTTCTCATTAGCCATCATTTCCATGCAATGAGTTGCAACTTTGGAAGTGGTAATATAGGCCAATTACTGGCCAATCACAATATGAGGTGTGTGTGCAGCTGCGCTGTGTGCAGATATTCCTAGGGGGATTGCATTTGTGATTCCCCAGCAATTAAAATCGCTGTAGTAAACTGTACAGCGGTTCCGATTAGTGATTTGCATTTTTTTTTTTTTTTACTAAACTTTATTACACTTACTAGGTGTCTAGCTTCTGTCCGAGAGGCGCCTGTGTCTGCTTCCTTTAGGGGGCGGAGCTAAAGATGGGAGCAGGAAATCAGGACCCCTGTTAAGTATAGTAAAGTTTATTTAAATTGTAATCGGCTCCCATAGTGTTGCAAAATAGCATTTCAAAGCGATTTACCATGGCAAATGCGCTCAAAATGCGCTCAAAATGCTACATGTCCTGCGATTGCAATTACCCCTAATCGCGGCTCGTGGCTCTGTTTTGTTAACACCGACTTGCAAGTCATTGGCCACGGTGCCTGCACGGCCCTGACCACGCGTGTCCTCATTTGCGCTCCCATCACCAGGAGCGTCCTGCGCTGCCACAGGAAGATTTTCTTGTACCCGACCATGGGAGCACTAAAAATGACGCAGGCCAGAGCCACGGAGGCGCAGTGGCCATCGACTTACAAGTCGGCGATACCGAAACTTAGCTGCAGCAGGGGACTGGAGGATTGTTGAGTGACGTTGCAGGGGGGTGGCTGAAGCCCCTGGTGAGTGAAACTCTTTTTTTTTTTTTTTTTTTTTTCAAAGATCTATCAGGTTTCCTTTAAAGTGGACCCAAATTAAAAATACAAGATTTCAGAAATAAAATCTGTTTTCTAAATTATAATAATAAATAGCAGCCTTTTTTCAGCTGCATGATGACAAATATTAAATATGTTACATTTATTGGAGGAACCCCTCCCTTCCTTTCATATTGCCCGGACAGAATCCGGCAGACTGGTGGAGAAGATAAAAAACAAAAACAAAACACAGGCTGCTACTGATGATGTCACAGGGGAGGGGATCTCCGCTTGTGTGAGATTTCACATAGATGACGCCCCTGTCAGGGAGGGTAGTTGATGACAAACACACTCATGATATAAAACCTCCTACTAAGCTCAGAAGTAATGGCTGCCACCTGTACAACCCTACCTATGAAAAGAGAAGGGTGAAAAGCATGCACTGAAATGCTCATAGGCTTGAAGGAGTGTTTATTTATCTTTGTATGTTTCAGAGTGGTGCAACTAAATATTTTGAATTAAAAAAATGTTTGGTTTGGGTCCGCTTTAAGGAAAACTCTCAGGTTATTCAGCTGAAGATTAAATTAGGATGATTTTACCATGAGACCAGTTTTATCCCAGTTATTTTTTTTTCTCTCCTAGAATTGGTATTTCTAACAATATAGGCATGGGTATAGCTAAGATAAAAGGGCATCTGTTTTGTTAAAACCCAACCCCAGGGACAAATTATTGAATTCTGGATTGTGTGCAAAGGGGCTGAAACATCTTGTTTAGTTTTTATAACTGTCTGTTTCATCTGTGACAGCTTCCTTTACATCTTGTCCTAACAGGAAGTGGGTCAATCTCCAACAGAGGCTGCAGCAATTTTTTATGTTAGAGTGAGCTAAAAGTTACCATAATACTTCAAGTGCTTCCTGTTTCCAGGACCACAAAGTTCTGTGTTATTGTCCAGAAAAGTAATGGAGGTCTCAAAGACCTGAAGAAAGGGAAAATCTCTCCAATGAGAGCAAAGACAGCAGTAACACCAAATTGCTACACTATCCAAAACTAAATCATTTTGCTCTGGAATAAAGCTTTAAAATTATTTTAGTTAAAAACATGGCCAGGCATGCAAAATAACAAGTATTACAGTTAGGTCAAGATAATGCATAGGCCAGTCTGGAAGGTGAAATACCATCAGCATTATTCAGCAGATATGGCTTCCTGCAGTGCTAACCATGGTTATAAATCATCAACAATTATTTATATTGCTTTGATTTTAGTTGTCTGCCTCTTTCAGACGAGACTGCTATTCCTGTGTGGTCTATTTGAAGAACGCTCTTTCGGGTTAAAAACCGTAAAATCTGAGTACAGCCGATCCTTCCCATCGTCTGCCGGCTCATAAAAACTATTATGTCACAGTCTATAACACTTTCCTAGCTTATTATTCCATGCTTAAAATGCAGGAGATCATCATTGCTGTTGTAATTGATATTAATTAATGTTATTTTTTACTTGTGTAACACCAAATATATTTGTCAGTGCTCTGAAATAAAGTGTATTTATGTTTCAAGCCAGCTAAAGCTTTATATGCTTTATCTAACCCATGTCAGGTTGCTGTTACCGTTTGGGCCCACTCAGTGGCGGAACTACAATTTATGGGGCCCCCCAGCGAAACATGGATGGGGCCCCCCAATGTTCCATTGCCTCCCCTTAGTGCCCCTTATTATTTTGGAGACCATCTCACAAGGGTCATGAAATAACTGGGGCCATCATGATCTTCACACTCATAACAAGTGTAGCCATGAAATCACCTGATCTGATGGTTGGCCCCCTGTATTGGAGGAAGGGACGGTTAGGAGTTGGGGCCCCCACAGCTCTGTCCCCCTTGCGATCCCAGGGGCTGCTCCCCTCTATTTACGCACCTGAGCCCTCTAGTTCCCTAGCTCCCCATTGGAGAATGCTGATTGGCCATCATCACCTTGGGCTCGTTTTACTAAAGCGTGATAAATCAGTTATCACGTGTAAAGGCTTTGCACGTGCAACGTATCATTATCACGTGCTAAGTATCATTATCACGTGCTAAGTATCATTATCACGTGAAGTCACTGCAGATCACGCGAATGGAATGCAGATCATGAATTATTACTGTATACAGTACATAAAGCGACGCATGTTAAACTTTGCACGCGTCGTATTACATTAACTCACATGTTAATGTAAGCACCATTGCTGATTTTATTACCAAACTCTATCTTCTGATCGTGCGAAGCGCCATAGTTTTCAATGACCTTCTGCACTTAGCGCATGAAGCGTAACGCCATTCGTGCAATAATACTTAACACGCGAACGGTGGAAACTGTTCACACGCACAATGCTTTACAGGAGCGTTTGCACGTGCAAAGCCTTTATACGTGATAACTGAGTTATCACACTTAACCCCCTTGGCGGTATGAAAAATACCGCCAGGGGGCAGCGCAGCAGTTTTTTTTTATTTATTTATTTTTAAAATCATGTAGCGAGCCCAGGGCTCGCTACATGATAGCCGCTACTCAGCGGCATCCCCCCAGCCCCGCCGATCGCCTCCGGCGATAGGCGATCAGGAAATCCCGTTCAAAGAACGGGATTTCCTGGAGGGCTTCCCCCATCGCCATGGCGACGGGGCGGGATGACGTCACCAACGTCAGCGACGTCGGGACGTCATTGGGAGACCCGATCCACCCCTTGGCGCTGCCTGGCACTGATTGGCCAGGCAGCGCAGGGGTCTGGGGGGGGGGCCGCGCGCTGCACCGGATAGCGGCGATCGGGCGCGCGGCGGCGGCGATCGGGGTGCTGGCGCAGCTAGCAAAGTGCTAGCTGCGTCCAGCAAAAAAAAATTTATTTAAATCGGCCCAGCAGGGCCTGAGCGGCACCCTCCGGCGGCTTACCCCGTGTCACACACGGGGTTACCGCTAAGGAGGTTAAGTGAATCGAGCCCATTGTGCACGTGAACAGTTTCCATTGTTCACGTGTTAAGTTTTATCACGTGAATGGCGTTACGCTTCACGCGCTAAGTGTGGAATGCCATTGAAAACTACGACGCTTCGTTCGATCAGAAGATAGAGTTTGGTAATGAAAACAGCAACGGTGCTTACATTAACATGTGCGTTAATGTAATACGGCACGTGCAAGGTTTAACGCACCTCGCTTTATGTACTGTATACAGTAATAATTCATGATCTACATTCCGTTCGCATGATCTGCAGTGACTTCACGTGATAATGATACTTAGCACGTGATAATAATACTTAGCACATTATATCACGTGTTAGCACCCTTTAGTGAATCGAACCCTCTCTCGAGCCTTGTCTCTAATGTAAAATGTAATGGTCACCTCTAGGGTCAGCAATAAAAACCTAATGGATGCAAAATATGAATCAATTTATAATCGATCCTATAAATAATCAACATACTGTAAATCCAAAAGCTCTGCACATCCGCTGTAGCCCATTCTGGTGTTGTTACCTTGACAAAGGGGACCCCACGGGGACCCGAAGTGAATCGTTGGTCTATGGAATGGAATTGTGTCACTATCCTACCTAATAATATGCAAGTGTCCCTGCGGCCCATGTCCCTGTGTCAGTGCTTTTGCGCTACTTCGCATGTCCTGCACTGACAGGCGTTGGGTCAGGGTGCAGGACAGGCCAGGGGGCGGGCTTGTGTGTACGCGTGCGGAGGGTGGACAGGTGTGCGCGCACGGTGGGCAGGTGCGTGCACTGCATGCGGGTGCGCACACGCGGCGGTGACAGACCTAGAGCACGTTTTTAAACGGGCTTAGGTCACTAGTCTTTGAATAAAAGTGGACTTGGTCTACAGCGAATGTGCGGGTTTATGTGGACTTGTTGCTCTAATCCTGCACCTTCCAAGTGGTGTGCGATTCTCCTTCTGCTAGTATAAAATAATCAAATCTATTGGTTGATCAACCACCAAAATCGATCAGTGTATAGCCACCTACAGACATGCTCATGTACTCAAGTACAGTGAAAAATGTCAGTGCTATATAAATACATAATATACCATATTTTTCAAACCATAAGATGCAATGTTTCTCTCCTCCAAAAATGAGGAGAAAAAGGCCTCAATTCACTAAGATCATGCTGGAGATAATAAGGCAAGAGAAAACTTGCCACCACACAGTGAGAGAGTTATCTTATCTCTTCATTGCTGCTTAAGTTACCTCCTCTGTAGTTAATTTCACATGCAGTTAATAAACCCGTCTTTAATTCTGGAGTTATTTTAAGGATTGACGAGTTAACTTAAAGACAGAAGAGTTAACTTTAGGTTTGCCTGAGGTAAAATGTTTCCTGAATACGACATGACTCATCACCATGGTCGTAACTCTAGAAACGTTATTAAGACAGGAAATAAGCTTAGTGAATTGAGGCCAATGTCAGTTTGTCTTATGGACCAGATCACGCGTACCCTACTTACGAACTCCTGCTGATGCAAACGGCCACCGACCTGTCTCGATTCCTTCCTGTCCTGGTTCTCCCCCAGCGTGAAGAGTAATGCACAGGGAAGCAGCAGCGCATATCTCACCTGATCTGGGCACCTCCACACAATGAGAGACATCTTCTCTTCCTCAGAGCTTTCCCTAGTGTCTGTCAGGAGAAGCCGGTGCTCCAACGTTTTGTCCTACGCGTCGATTTTGCCTACTTTACCTTCTGCTCGTGTGCAGTACTTTCCACGCCCACTCTGCACATGCGCATTTAGGTTTTCTCATTTCACCTCATCGTTTTACCCTACGGGTGTGCGGAGTAATAGCCTGTGGTTGGAGGGAGTGCAGCGGCAAGTGTGTCCTAATGAGCAGGCCCCTTTCTAGGGGCCGTGCAGCCGCCCTGAGCACAGATTAATCATCTATAACTGCTACATTTTCAAACTTATTTCCACTATTTCTTTATTAGCAATAACATACAGTGAAACAAATATACAATCAGCCTCTTTCCATAGTAGGTTATTTCGATTCGTAGGTCTCCTCGATTGAGTTTCCATCATTCTGTCATTAGCGTAGGACATTTCGACAATGTAGGACAAAACGTTGGAGCACCTGCTGTAGTTTGAGTGGTAGCTTGCAATATCTGAATTAACATTTCTTCAGTAAAAACTGATTGGAAAACAGAGGAATCTGTTTTAACTCTCAAACGTCTAACTGGATTATGAATACATTAAAGCTGGTTTTACAGCTGGCCTGTGTGTTTGCAGTGTGATGCTCTGTCCCCGTCGCATCGCAACGCACAATATGTCTGTGCCCCCCCCCCCCACACCCAGTGATGTACTCCCTGCTGCACAGGGATTCCCTGTCATATTCCCGTTGTTCCACACTACCGCTGCCAACATGTTTAAAATCACTGATTTAAGTTACTTTTACCGACTATGCATCTCTGTGGAAGTCCACGCTGTTGACTTTATGGCGGCTTGGTGGGCGATCCAGCACAATATGACGCAATTACCATTGCTTTACCCTGCGTTAAAACGGGGTAACGCAATGCAGGCTTGCAAGGCAAGTGTTAAAGGGGCCTTACATTGATGGAATTGGTATTGATGGAAATAATAGTACAGCACAAAGGAAAGAAGACATACAATATTCATGACTATTAAGTGTTTTCTTGGGATACTCTCGTTAATGACTGTAGTCACAGGTTGTCTCTTTTCTACATTGTAGGTTTTCTGAACAGGAGACAGTGACGGAAAGTTTCAAGCTAGAAGTAAAGATCACAGAGCCAGTGAGCAGCATTGTACTGCTTGGGGAAAACTCTCTCGAAGTTCCTGAGTTTTATGGTGTGTCGTCTAAATCAGTGGACAAAAACATCCTGTTATTCAAGCAGACTTTGGAAAGACCAGGAGTAAACTGCGTGGCCCGGTCTCTGGGGTCTGAGCTGGGACTCCCTGCCTTTGGCCAAGTGGTGATAGAGGATACAAAGCGTGACATCAGACATGAAGCTGGGCCTCTTCCGCACGCTCGCATCAGGAGTTGTGAGTGCTCTGCTCACCTACTTCTAGAGTATTGTTTCTCTACAGTCTTATTGCATGCTCCCCTTTTCTAATGATAATGTTGGCCAAGTACCCCTACTGTGGGTAACACTATCTTTAAGAAAACCTGAACTGAGAAAAAAAAAAGAGTTAAATAATCTCCTAAGAAGAGGAAAAGCCTTCCTGGTCCTCTCTTCATCTCCTTATTTCACCGCCGGGCCCCCATTGAAATTATCAACTAGAATGTCGGAATACATCTTTGGTACACCTTGGAAGGCTTTGCAAGTACTTGCATACTCGAGTATTTCCAAAGACAAGCGAATCCAATCCATACTGTGCAGTGGCGAGTCCAGTCTCCCACCTACGTAGTACAGATGTGTTCATCTGTGGGAGCACCCAGAGACGCGAATGCTTTTGAAATCTTCCATGGAGTCCTGAAGGCCTGAGTAGAAAGAGAAAATATTAGGAAGGCCCTATGGGTTCAAGAGCATTCCCTCTCCTTAGACAAGTACCTTGGGCCTTCTTTTATCTCATTTCAGGTTTGCTTTTAAGTACCCCTTACACATACATGTTTCTTGGGAATGTTAGGTAAGGTCTCTGAGGAAGCAGGATCACCCTAGAAACAGCTGTTAGGCTGGTATCTCACTCTAACCCTTGATGACATGCCTTGTTCATGCTGGTTTGCTGAATAAACCCTGAAAGGCAATGCACAAATTCACAAATCTTAGAAGGCTAGCAAGAAAGAGCTTGAGGGTTGGTGTCAGGGTAACTCTGATTTAATCTGCAGTACAGCGACAAGGCTTCATTGTTCACATGACTAGGGTTTTTTTTTTAATCTACCATTTGTTTTCATTGTGAGGGAAATTGTAAGCCCAAAAGGCTTGCTTCTTGGTTAATAATGTGGAAGTGTGTATAAGACTGGTACATGCTGAGGCAGGTTGTGTGAAGGTGTACAGATACTGTATGAGTTTCCAGAACCATACAATAAATATAAAGAACATATTAGAAACTCAGAAACCAACCAGTGTGGAAAAGGTTTGACCAATGTTTCTTTTTAACTCGCTATGCTGAAGATTATTATTTTATTCCTTTCTCCTTCAGACAGACAAGATAGGTTGCGGTGTCCCGGCAACAAGGCCTGCCACTCTGGTTTTAAGGAAATGAAGCTGCTGAAGGCCAGCTGTACCGATCTTCTGCAAATGGGCATCCGATACGAACACTTAAACCCTCCTTCCCCGGATGTGGATTATATCCCCTTCCAGATAGAATATCGAAGCCAGGACAACCGGAAACTGCTGCAGGTCCATAATAGTATTGTGTTAAGACGAGCTTGCCATCATTTTCTCCTAGAATCATATTCAGTGTACCTTTCTGTCATTTAGCAGCCAATCTTTAAAGGGATACTGTAGGGGGGTCGGGGGAAAATGAGCTGAACTTACCCGGGGCTTCTAATGGTCCCCCGCAGACATCCTGTGCCCGCGCAGCCGCTCACCGATGCTCCGGCCCCGCCTCCGGTTCACTTCTGGAATTTCTGACTTTAAAGTCAGAAAACCACTGCGCCTGCGTTGCCGTGCCCTCGATCCCGCTGATGTCATCAAGAGCGCACAGCGCAGGCCCAGTATGGTCTGTGTCTGCGCAGTACACTCCTGGTGACATCAGCGGGAGTGAGGACACGGCAACGCAGGCGCAGTGGTTTTCTGACTTTAAAGTCAGAAACTCCAGAAGTGCACCGGAGGCGGGGCCGGAGCATTGGGGAGTGGCTGCGCCAACACAGGATGTCTGCAGGGGACCATTAGAAGCCCCGGGTAAGTTCAGCTCATTTTCCTCCGACACCCCTACAGTATCCCTTTAAATTACACCTATCAAGATAGAAGTATGAAGGTTCTTGCTCAGGGGTGTAACAATAGTTGGGAGGTGGGAGCAATCCTGCAACTGCAGGAGGGCTCAGAGCTCTGAGGACATGGGCCAAACTACTTGCCTGATATAGAGTTCCATCCTTCAGATCAGGTGTTGTTGTGGCTACACTTGTTATGGGTGGAGGGGACCTGTGACAGCCTAACTTGTTTTAGGATTCCCGGAAAGTGGGGCCCCTAGGCTGTGGGGGTCACCAAGATTAGAATTTGTGAATGTAGGTGGGGTCCCTCGTAGTTTTTCTAGGGGGTCCCATGCTTCCACTACTGAAGTAATTTTGAAAATGCTAGTTAACTGAAGGTCATACTGATCCTGTGGCCATAACAATGCCTTAGGGTAGGAACACACTAGGCAGAATCGCATATGCGTTTTCATTGGCACATAATGCCTAATGTGTTCCTACCCTGAAGATTCTTGTGTATTAGAAGACAATCGAATCTGCATACTGGGGAAAGTTAGGCACCAGCATTACAGCCAAGAAACTAGTATTTCTACAGGGAGTTTAACTTAATAGACAGTATCTGTCTCCAATTCTAGATTTTGGTGGCTGTGGAGCAAAACAGACTCTCCATATTTCTGATAATAAAGCCAGCTGACATGAATATTGCTCTGATTCCAGGCACAAAATATATGGATTCCAGTAAGAATCGCAAGTGCGGTTCCAAACACTCCACCCCGTGCAGCCTTCATGCCCACGTTCATCTTGGAAATTGACCAATTCATACTGACTCCTTTAACGACCGCCACTCTGGATGCTGAAGATGATGAGACTCCCAAGAGAAAGCTTGTGTTTAAGATCAGTAAGCCACCGCCTGATGGTTATATTACCCACCTGGATGACCAAACAAAAGCTATAACTTCCTTCTCCTGGCAAGACCTGCATGACCTGAAGATAGCTTACCAGCCACCCAACACATCTCAACCCGAGAGACGCAACTATGAGGTAAGCTCTAAGATTCTCAGTGTAGATCTTAAAGGCCATTCACAGTGCAGAGATGCTCACTGAGATGCAACTATAATGATACTTTTATGCAAAAGTGCAGTTGCTATTCATTTGGAGTGGTCCAGTTCCAGGCTGTTGCAGTGAAGCATATGATTCACGGTCTGTATGCTTCACCGTATGCGCTGCATCACACGTTTAAAGCATGATGTGACTTTTCTCCTCCATTACGTTTGGTCATGTTTTTACAAAGTATGCAATGCCCCAGTGTGAACCTAACAAGGGTACGTACAGACATTGAATTTTGATTGGTCAATGATTGGACAATTTTACCACTACCATGTAGCATGAGGACCAACAGATTTTGAATACTAGCAACAGATTGCATAGGTAATTCTCATTCTACTTGGAAGTGGTAAAATGTGGAAGACCGTGATCCCATTCAGTGATGAATGGGATCGCAAGCCACGCCCCCCACCCCCCGCCAGGAGTGACGACCCTTAGGCCCCTTTTACACTTAATCAGTTGATCTCAGTTATAACTGAAAGAAAGCTGATTTTCAAACTAATGCCCATATTTTCCTATGGCTCAGTTACCACTATACACGTTTTTAATTGGGAAGCTTTTTCACAATGCACTGCTATGGGAAATCTCATACCAACGCATACTAATTTACACTAACGCATACCAACGCATTAGATGTAAAAGGACCCTAACAGTCAGCTGGCTACTGTGACTGTTTGTCCTGGACATTCTAAGAAGCCTACACTGGTCTTGTAACTCTGATTGGACTATGAAGAGCAGGAACTCCTTGATGAGTCATCACTGTGGTCTCTCCTCACAGTGTGAAGCTTTGAACAATTTTGTATAACTGTTCAAAATCGATTTTAGCTCAGCTTTTAACAATAATTATTGTACATACTGCGCAGATATCTGCTAAGCAACCTGTTCTGTTCCATTGAGATGGGGAAGGGGAAGAGGAGTGGAAGATACTCACCAGCGGGGATAAAAATAGTCAACCAAGGATCTTTTGCCTTGACTGATTGCTGAAGGGAGGGGGGGGGGCATCAATGTTGGGGACTAGAGCCTTTTCTTGGACAGGGTGACCGTCCTGGGCGCAGACGGCAAGTAGAAGAAGGGGGGGGGGGGGCGCAGGCATAAGGACATAACCGCTAGGGAGCTGGTGACGGGCGGTGCAGCCAAATGGAAGATGATGATCAGTGCAATCACCTTCCTGGGCTGCCTGCGTCCGACGTCACTTCACCACCGTGTGATGACACATGATGTCCTGTAGCGGTACTGTAGGCTGTCAGTGGATAGCGCCCATGGAGGAGTCTGCTTTCCAGGCTCTCTTCGCCTTTGTGTTTTCCTGGTCCCTGCTTCCTCCTGGATGAGCGCGTGGTCACTAGGAAGTGGGTGATCTACTTGTGACCTGTGTCTGCGATAGTGTCTGTGAGTCACCAGGGTTTGTGAGTCCACGGGGGTGGGGGGTGCAATTTTTACACCCTCGCTCTGGGTGAAATTTAGTCTATTAACTACCCTGTTGGGGACACTTGTCTTCCTCTGATAGCTAACATGTTACACTATTCTGTTATTTCAGGTGGAATTTCAGGCAGTTGATGGTCATTTCCTGAGTAGTCCCCAAATAATGGTCCATTTCTCCATTAGGACTGCTGAGACAAAGGCCCCTAGGGTGTCCTGGAATATGGGTAAGTGTCCAAAACAATTTTTCCCCCAAAATGTGTTACTTCTTTTCAACCAGCTGAAAATCTGTCACACTTCCTGTGTTTAGCAATCATAGGCAGTTTTTGCACAGACGATCTGTTAAGAAAAAATTTGAACGTTTGTTCCTACTGACATTGTTAGAAAATGCTGGTTATCTTTTCATTGAAAGATAACCCAGTATAGCCTTTTTTTAAGTTATTTCATTCATCATGTAATGTTCAAAAACCTGTCCACTTAGTTCACTCTCTGTTTTTCCATTTCACTTCTATTAAAAAGTTCCAAAGACTACATTGTATTCCGGATTTTTGATGGAAAATATAGCATCAGGCATAAATTCCCAATAAAAATCATTTTGTAGTTTTTGAGATAATCGCTGTTGAAAATGAAAAGGAAAATGTTTTTAAACTGTCATTTTTTGAGTTTAAAAATCATTTTTCCTTTGCATTTTTAAAATCGATTTTCTCAAAAACTATAAGGTATTTTTAAAAAATTATTTTTGTACTTGTTTCCACTATTCCCCTTAACATACGTAGCAATTTTAGTGAAGGTAGCATCTATGAGGGCTTTGCTATTACCATATATACTTGTGTATACGCCGACCTACCTATTATCTGAAGTACCCACTTTCCCCTCAAAAAACAGTAAAAAGTAACTAACTTGTGTATAAGTCCCCTCCCCAGCACAGCCCCCTCTACAGTATAAATAGCCAGATGTGCCCCCAGTGTGAGGCATCCTCCTACCCATTACAAATAGGCAGATGTCCCGCCCAGTTCAAGGCAAGCCCCTCCTTCCTATAGCCAGATGCCCCCCCCCCCATGTTTAAGGCAGACCCTCTCCCTATAGCCAGATGTCCTCCCCCCCAGTTTAAGTCCCGCCAACGTCTGCCCTGAGTTCATCCTGCAATTGTTATTGCTACAGTATATATGTTATGGCTAGAACCTGAAGTTCAGCCACTTTGGATTCTGGTTGGCCAATACAGGAAATACTAACTTTTTTTAGCACTTTGGCCGGCCAATACACAACATGACCCCGTTGCCCACTTACCACTGCTTGCTGCCGTTTTACTGCTGCCTTCTGATCCCCAGGCTAGGCCTGATCAAGCTGCGGCTTTCTGCAGGATAACAGGAAGCCTGCCATCGGCAGCTGTGAAGGCAGCTCCACAGGGTTCTATAAGCAGAGCGGAGAGAGCGCGCCGAGTGCTACAGCCGGCAGCTGTAAAATTCAGGGTCTGTGTGTGCAGAATGGGAGGCAGCAGAGAGCTGCAGATGGCTGCTGAAGATCCTGTATGTGCAAAACGCAGGGAATGGTAAGAGGCAGTGGGGGAAGGCATTTTGGGACTTGGTAGGCCACATGTAGTCATGATGCATTCTGACCAGTCCACAAAAACTCATTTATTTCCTCAGGGGCTTAACTAGAAATCACTGGGCTCCCTGCGAAAATTTGGATGCCTCCCCTCCTGAGGCCCGCTCAGGGCCGTTTTAGAAGGCAGAAGAAGTCGCAGCATGAGGGGAGAGCAGTGGCCCATACATGGTCACTGCCCCCCTCAGCTCGGGCTCTTTATCAGGAAGTAACAGTTAGAGATCGGACTTCAGCGATGGAGCACAGAGGTTTGTAATGCTCTCCCCTCATGCTGCGACCCCTCCTTCTCCCCAGAACAGCCCCAGCAGGTGCAGGGGCTGCAGCCCATATTGTTACACCACTGTATTTCCTGTATTGACTGCATGAGCTGGCCATTTCCTGTATTCATAGGCAGGTTCAGTGGGGGGGGGGGGGGTTACAGCTGCCCAGAATCCTGTCCCTCAGACCTGGGCCGGTGCAGTGCAGTGTCTGGGGACAGGCACGAGTTGAGACACCAGAATGTCTGCAGGCATCCTGCTGCTCACAGCACTGCCCCCTTTCTTTCCCTGCTACAGTTGGCTTTGGATGTAGCAGCAGAATGTGTACAGAGCATGGAGCAGCTCTGGGGAACATGACAGAGCATAGAGCCAGGTATGAGCACAGCCTTGTGCCCCTGCTGCGTGAGCGCTGCACTTTCCCCTTCATTACCAATGTCAGTTGTCCTCATTATTATCTGTATCCAAACTGCTCCTGAGTGTTCAATCAGGAGCATATCGGACATGTCAGAAATGATCCTCAGATCCTGTCATTCTTCACGGGAAATTGCATTGTGTGTACCCAGCATGATGTCCTACCATATTATTATACTGTATTCTGCGAGGCTGAGGGAGACCTTTCAGAAAACACTCCTTGAAAATCCTGGGTTTGCCCCTGATATTGGCAGGCCAGAAGCTGAAGTGGCCAGACTTTGGGTTCTGGCAATAACATATACTGTACAGCATATCCTAATACAACACACTTTCCATGAGCTGATGGTACGTCTGCTAACTGTCTCCTCACTTTCTGTCCCACAATGACTGGACTCCTCAGGGCTGACAGTGCTGGAGGGACAATCCCGTCCTATAACGTGGGAGATCTTTCAGATCGTGGATAATGATAACATTCAAGCTGTTCGTCTGGTGACTGTAGATGGATTGCATCATGGACGCCTCACACTTAGAGGTAAGATTCATTGATGGGCTTCATTTTATTTAGAACTTGTCATAGCTGAGCAGATCTGAACCAGGCAGTTTTACATTTTTCCATAATGAAATACATTTCTTTAGTGCTATGCTGTGATTAAAGTAATTCCACAAATTATGCTGTGAGGAAAACTTCCTGGCTGCTGTAACTTTCAGGGCAGTCATGTGATCAACTGAGCAGCCAATGGTAGCATTGAGGGGAAAATGGGTGGGACCTTTAGTCGACGTCTAGTACTAGGGAAAACTTTACAGGTCCACTATTATGAAAATCCATAAAATACATGTTTACACATACTTTAGTACATTTCTCCTGCATTAAAATACACTATAAATGACTTTTATCCTAGGTTTCGGTCAATTACAGTAGGTAGTAAAAATGACATCTGAAAGGTTTTGGACTAATCAATCTCTAATGGGGGATTCTAGGTTCCATGGGAGCAGTCAGCAGGAGACCACCTGGTGGGTCTGGAGGAGCTGGGAGCCTGGGGGCTGACTTTGCTTGCTTGGGAGGGGGGGGGGGGGGGGGGGTAGGGGGCTTCAACTTTGTTTTGCTCCAGGGTCCCTGCATGATTTATACCAGCCCTGCCAACATCCTCAAAAACATAAAATGGCAAGATAATTATTGCCTCCAAAGATTGGCACTAGCCTATGGTAGGGACATTAGACTTTATCTAAGGTAGGGACGTTAAATAGTAAGCTCCTCTAAGCGTCTTTAAATTACATTTTCAGTGTACTTTGTACGGACTAAAGAAAATTGCAGCACTATATAAATGCATAACATTAACTATATTATTTACCTTTAGGATCCAAAGCTTTCATGTTCACTGTTCAGGACATCAAAGATGGCGTTGTGCGCTACCACCACGATGACAGTGACAGTTCCAAAGACTACATTGTATTCCGGATTTTTGATGGAAAACATAGCATCAGGCATAAATTCCCAATAAACATCCTCCCTAAGGACGACACCCCACCCTTCTTGGTGAACAACGTGGGGTTTGAGCTTCTCGAAGGCGCTTCGGTCCTCATAGAGAAGGATATGCTGCTGGCATCAGACATGGATTCCAGTGATGACCACATACTGTACACTGTCACCAAGCCACCAAGTGCTGGGGAGCTAGTAAAGAGATTCTCCACCGAGAGCTTTGGTAATTGCCATTTCTAGGTGTGTTTTGCCAATAGTGAGGCATAACATCTCTCTGCTAATAACTCTGTTCTAAACTTCACAATCTTTCTCTGGGCATTTTTAAAGTGTTTGTCCACCAAAATTGATATTTAATTGTTTAGTTAATTCTGGAGGCTTAAAGCACAATTACAGTCTGCCAAAATATACAATGTAAACGTGTTTTGTACTGTTTGTTGCCCATAGAGTTATTTTATCTGCATCTGTCCCACAGTAATGTCACCTGTGTAAAGAAAACAAGTTCCCCCAGCACAGAGTACAGCATTGCTATGGGCTGTCATTAAATGGATTGGCTGTATAATCAAAATCATTTCAATCTTTATGGTGAAGAAAACTCTGCCTGCTAAGCGTAGGGCTGGTTCACACGGACGGTTCCCCCATCGTTTTTGCCGAAGTTATTTTTTTTACAGTACTGCTTCCATTCAAAATGAATAGAGGCAGATTTTTTACTGGCGGTGCACACCTTAATTGTTCTTTGCCTTGTTTGTGTGATCACCATATTTGTATGCAGAGTCCGGAACCCTAATCGCTGTTGCTTTTTTAACAAAAAGCCCCAATGTTATGTTGTGGTGTTTGGTGTATACACTTCAGAGTTTTCTGATTATTAGTGATCCGCAGTATCACTAGTAATACAGATATATTTGATTATATGGTGATCTGCGGCATCACCAATAATACAAATATTTATGCGTACTCTGGAAAACAAGGTACAGATAACTTGTGGAAAACCCACCACACTGACGTTAACTCAGAGGGATGGAGACCTCTGGAAGGAAGGGCAGTGTGTGCGATTCTGCGACTAGGATAAGAACGCAGAATTGCGTTCCTCAACAGTAATGATATGCTGAGGAGTTACTGAGTTCCCCGCAAGAAGAACTCAGCAGAGTTAACCCTTTAGTGGAAAACCCACTAAAGGGGGCAAAGTCAAACGGAAAAACGGTTCGGTATCAGAACTGGCAAAGAAGTACCGAATCGACAGACAGAAATCAAGATCAGAGGTCAAGCCAAGGTCAGCAACGGGAAATCAGATGAGCAGAGGTACAGAATCGAGAAACACAAGGGTAGTCAGAAGCCAAGCCAATAGTCGGTAACGGTACGGGCTGGCGAAGTACAAAATCAGGAGACAAGAGCATAAAGAGGTAACAGGCAAAAGGTCATACACAATATAATGCAATAGTACTTTAGGCTATCAACAGAATCTGGCTAAGTGTGGATCCCCAGCTCCAGCTGGTTCTAGCACACTTTGGGATCTGACTAGGGTCTGAGTGCTAACACACAAGTATTCGCTGACTGCAGACAACTTGCAACTGACAGAATGCCTGCTTTTATACTGTGCTGGACTCAAACAGCCCGCCCAGCCATTCAACCAATCACAACGTGGCTCAAGGACCTTGCAGTACAGCTCAAGGACCTTGCTGAGGTCAGCTGACCAGCTGGTCAGCTGACTCTCTTTCTAAGAGTATAAAAGGCTCTGCTGCACACGCGCGTGGCCCCTACGGGGTCCAGACTGTCATGAGAGGTGTCTCGGCGAGCAGCATGCCATGAGGCCTGTGAAGGTGTTCCAGGAGTGCAGCCTCGACGTGGAGTACGCTGAGAGGTCTGCGACTGAACGGTGGATCGTGCTACCGCTGCGGACGTGGACGTTTCTCCGCGTTCCGCATGCGGCCATGCGGGCGGTTGCGCTGCTGATGCGGATGCGGACACACGTCCGCGTTCAGCCTGCTGTTGCCTCATTACAGTACCCCCCCTTTCAGGCATGACCTCCGGGCATGCCTCACCCGGTTTCCCAGGATACAACTCATGAAATCTCCTCCTTTTCTCCTCAGCATGAAGATCTCGAAGGGGAACCCATGACCTCTCTTCTGGCCCGTACCCCTTCCAGTGCACCAGATACTGGAGCTTGTTGCGTGAGAAACGGGAATCTAAAATGTCCTGGACTTCATATTCCAATTCCCCATCCACTACCACAGGAGCAGGGGGAGTAGAATCTACCCTTACCGCAGGCTTCAATAAAGAAACATGATAAGTCCTGCCACATCTCATATTAGTAGGTAATTTTACTTTGTAAGTGACCTCATTGATCTTACTCTCTATAGGGAAAGGCCCGATAAAGCGAGGACCTAATTTTGCTGATGGTTGCCTGAGAGGAATGTGTCTAGTAGAGACCCAAACATAATCCCCTGGAATAAAGTTCCACTCCGTGGAACGTCTTCTATCAGCAAATTTCTTTTGAACAGAAAAAGCTTTGTCCAAATTATCTCTGACCTTCCCCCAGATCTCTCTGAAAGTCCCCTGCCATTCCTGGAGAGCTGGAAGAGGTGACTCCTTGACTGGAAGTGACGTAAACTTGGGACACTTCCCATTGACAATCTGAAAGGGAGAATAACCAGAGGATGCGTTTTTCAAGTTATTGTGGGCAAATTCAGCAAATGGGAGGAATCTTGTCCAGAGATGTTGTGCATCTGCTATGTAACATCTAAGAAACTGCTCCATGGACTGATTGATCCTCTCTGTCTGCCCATTAGTCTGGGGATGGTAACCTGAAGAGAATGATAAAGAAATCCCCAGATCTTTACAAAAGGCCCTCCAGAACTTTGACACAAATTGTACCCCCCTATCAGATACAATATCCACCGGAATTCCATGTAACTTAAAGATGTTATTAATAAATAAATCTGCCAATTTACGGGCAGATGGAAACCCAGACAGAGCAACGAAATGTGCCATTTTACTAAATCTGTCCGTAACAACCCAGATGACAGTGTTACCTTCAGATTCAGGCAGCTCCCCCACAAAATCCATGGAAATGTGGGACCATGGAACCTGTGGAGAAGGCAGGGGCTGAAGAGAGCCTGCTGGAGCTTTTCTGGAGGACTTACTCCTGGCACAGACAGAGCAGGACTTAACAAATTCCTCACAATCAGACATGTAAGAAGGCCACCAGACTGCCCTATTCAAGAGTTCCTGGGTTCTGGCAATACCTGGATGTCCCACATTCTTATGTTCATGAAACATCTGGAGCACCCGTTCCCGAAAACGAATAGGGACGTACAGAAGTCCCTCAGGTTTTCCATTGGGAACATTGGACTGGCATGCAATAAGCGATTTTGACAAGTCTTCGGAGATCTCAGTGGCTGCCAGAAAATACCTCTCAGGTAGAATATTGACAGGAGTGGCTGGTGGGGCAGATTCAGATTCAAAACACCTGGATAAGGCGTCAGCCTTAACATTCTTATCCCCAGGCTTATAGGTTATGATAAAATCAAACCGGGAAAAAAAAAGTGCCCATCTCGCCTGCCTGGGTGTTAATCTCTTGGCCTTCTCAATGTATTCGAGGTTCTTATGGTCAGTATAAACAGTAAAGGGAAATTCTGCCCCCTCTAACCAATGACGCCACTCCTCTAGAGCTAACTTAACAGCCAACAATTCCCGGTTCCCCACATCATAATTCCTCTCTGCCGGTGCAAACTTTCTTGAAAAAAATGCACAAGGATGAACCTTATTATCAGGTCCAAAAGCTTGCGAGAGGACTGCCCCAACCCCAACCTCCGATGCATCTACCTCTACTATGAAGGGGCGGGTGACGTCAACATGACGCAATATGGGGGCGGAACAAAAAGATTTTTTTAATGATTGAAAGGCCTCAATGGCTTCTGGTGACCAGTTAGTCGCATCAGCGCCTTTCTTGGTCAACTGGGTCATGGGGGCAACAACTGAAGAGTACCCCCTAATAAACCGCCTATAATAGTTAGCAAAGCCTAAAAATCTCTGCAGGGCTTTGAGGCCTGAAGGTTGCGGCCAATCCAACACTGCTGAGACTTTGCTTGGATCCATTGCCAGTCCAGAGGTGGATATAATATACCCTAAAAATGCCACCTCTTTCACCTCGAAGAGGCATTTCTCCAGCTTAGCATATAACTGGTTCTCCCTGAGCTTCTGTAACACAAATTTTACATGCTTCCTGTGTTCCTGTAAATTTTTTGAAAAAATTAAAATATCATCAAGATAGACCACTGTAAACCTGCCAGACACATCTCTGAAAATATCGTTTACAAACTCCTGAAAGACAGCTGGGGCATTGCACAATCCAAAGGGCATAACTAAATACTCATAGTGACCGTCAGGAGTGTTAAATGCGGTCTTCCACTCGTCGCCCTCTCTGATCCGAATAAGATTGTATGCCCCCCTCAAGTCTAACTTTGAAAAAACACAGGCCTCAGTAATCTGAGTAAACAGGTCATCAATGAGTGGAAGAGGGTATCGATTTTTTATGGTGATTTTGTTTAGCTGCCTGTAGTCTATGCAGGGGCGAAGACCACCATCCTTCTTTTTAACAAAAAAGAAACCTGCACCAGCAGGAGACTTGCAGGCACGGATAAATCCCTTCTCCAAGTTCTCCTTGATGTAATCTTTCATTGCCACCTTTTCAGGGCTGGAGAGGTTGTACAAACGACCCCTAGGAGGCAGTGTACCCGGTCTCAATTCAATGGGGCAGTCATAGGGTCTATGTGGAGGCAACCTGTCAGCAGATCGAGGACAAAATACGTCGGAAAAATCAGTGTACTGAGGTGGGACCCCCTGGACCTGGACCTCTGAAGCACACACAGAAATGGATTTAAGACAATTCTCCTGACAATAGGAGGACCAGGCAGATAATTGTCCCTCTTTCCAGTCTATTTGAGGGGAATGCTTCTTCAACCATGGTAGCCCCAATATGACGGATGAGGTGGCCATCTTTAAAACATAGAACTGGATGACCTCAGTGTGCAATACTCCAACCTGAAGTGTGAGCGGCGGAGTTTGACAAAGAGGTGTCTTGTTCTGTAAAGGAGAGTCATCGATTGCTGTAACATAGATGTGTCTTTGTATGGGAAGAATGGGAATGTTAAAGTTTAAAGCCAGGTCTCTGTCAATGAAGTTGGCAGCTGACCCAGAGTCAACAAATGCAGAGGTTAGGAAGTCACTGTTCTCCCAATGAAGAGAACAGGGCAGCAAGATTTTATTCTGACATGGAGGTAGAACTGGCTCGCTTAGGGTGGTACCTCCAACCATCCCTAAGCGGACAAGTTTTCCGCCTTCTTACTGCAGTTCTGCACTCGATGACCCTTTTCCCCACAATATAGACACAGACCCTCCTTCCTTCTCCTAGCTTTCTCAGCGACTGAGAGTCGTCCGTGCCCCAACTGCATTGGCTCCTCCTCTGGAACCTCAGGGGAACCAACAGTAGAGGGCGCTCTAACTAGCACAGATGACCTGCCCTTTTTATGATAGCGAATGCGTCTATCGATCTTAACCGATAAGGCAATAGCTGCATCTACATCTTTGGGCTCAGGGTGGCTTATCATGACATCAATAATGGACTCGGAGAGACCGGTCATGTATGTGTCTAGAAGAGTGAACTGATCCCACCTCACTGAGACCGCCCACCTTCTAAACTCGGCAGCGTACTCCTCAACCATACGATTGCCTTGCTTTAGGCATCGGAGTTTACGCTCGGCAGTGCCGGCTAAATCAGGATCCTCATATATGATGGCCATGTTCTTGAAAAACTCGGACACTGAAGATAAGGCAGAGTGACCCTCAGGTAAGCTGAAAGCCCATGTCTGAGAATCCCCTTGTAACAAAGTTTTAATAAAAATTACTCTCTGTACCTCAGAACCAGATGATATGGGCCTCATCTGAAAATAGGCTAAACAACGATTTTTGAAATTACTGAAGTCGGACCGAGAACCAGAAAATCTTTCAGGAAGAGCCATCTTAGGCTCGCTACTGGCTGGGGAGGGTAGAACATTAAGTGGTGCCGGCAGTTTCTGAAAGGCCTCAGTCAGCTGGTTGATCTGGACCTGCTGAGCAGCAACGGTGTTTCTAAGCTCATCGACTGCCGCAGTTAAAGTCTGCAACTGCTCGGCAACTCCCTCCATGTTACTTTTACTGGTCTGCAGTACTGTTATGTTGTGGTGTTTGGTGTATACACTTCAGAGTTTTCTGATTATTAGTGATCCGCAGTATCACTAGTAATACAGATATATTTGATTATATGGTGATCTGCGGCATCACCAATAATACAAATATTTATGCGTACTCTGGAAAACAAGGTACAGATAACTTGTGGAAAACCCACCACACTGACGTTAACTCAGAGGGATGGAGACCTCTGGAAGGAAGGGCAGTGTGTGCGATTCTGCGACTAGGATAAGAACGCAGAATTGCGTTCCTCAACAGTAATGATATGCTGAGGAGTTACTGAGTTCCCCGCAAGAAGAACTCAGCAGAGTTAACCCTTTAGTGGAAAACCCACTAAAGGGGGCAAAGTCAAACGGAAAAACGGTTCGGTATCAGAACTGGCAAAGAAGTACCGAATCGACAGACAGAAATCAAGATCAGAGGTCAAGCCAAGGTCAGCAACGGGAAATCAGATGAGCAGAGGTACAGAATCGAGAAACACAAGGGTAGTCAGAAGCCAAGCCAATAGTCGGTAACGGTACGGGCTGGCGAAGTACAAAATCAGGAGACAAGAGCATAAAGAGGTAACAGGCAAAAGGTCATACACAATATAATGCAATAGTACTTTAGGCTATCAACAGAATCTGGCTAAGTGTGGATCCCCAGCTCCAGCTGGTTCTAGCACACTTTGGGATCTGACTAGGGTCTGAGTGCTAACACACAAGTATTCGCTGACTGCAGACAACTTGCAACTGACAGAATGCCTGCTTTTATACTGTGCTGGACTCAAACAGCCCGCCCAGCCATTCAACCAATCACAACGTGGCTCAAGGACCTTGCAGTACAGCTCAAGGACCTTGCTGAGGTCAGCTGACCAGCTGGTCAGCTGACTCTCTTTCTAAGAGTATAAAAGGCTCTGCTGCACACGCGCGTGGCCCCTACGGGGTCCAGACTGTCATGAGAGGTGTCTCGGCGAGCAGCATGCCATGAGGCCTGTGAAGGTGTTCCAGGAGTGCAGCCTCGACGTGGAGTACGCTGAGAGGTCTGCGACTGAACGGTGGATCGTGCTACCGCTGCGGACGTGGACGTTTCTCCGCGTTCCGCATGCGGCCATGCGGGCGGTTGCGCTGCTGATGCGGATGCGGACACACGTCCGCGTTCAGCCTGCTGTTGCCTCATTACACCCAATGTGAAAGAACGAAGTGCAAAGCAACAATAGTAAACAATGCACCTGTTGGCATGTGGTTTCTGAACTTCCAGGAGTGAGCACCGGAAATGACGCGAGCCACCCTCCGCCAGAGGAGGCCCATATAAACTGGGCCTTACACAGCTGTTCAGATTCACTGAATCCTACAGTAATAAAAACCAATGTGCTGTGCTGTGCTTGCTCAGTCTTTTCAACTACAAATAGTGTTCAAAGAACAATCTGGAGGCGTCCATCTAAAAATGGCGCAGGGAGAAAAGTGGCGCACCGTTCTGCCGATAAATGTATAATAAAACGCTGTTTATGATACATTTATTGCAGAACGGTGCGCCATTAAAAAATGCAGGGGGGCTGCTAGTACAGGCAGCGGGGGTTGGGGTGAGAGAGGCAGCGGGACACTGGAGGGAATAGGCATTGGAGGAGGATGTGTGCAATATGCATACATTACCTTGCCCCTGCTGGTGATCGCTCCTTCCCTCCGCTCCTTCACTTCCTAGTTTGCTGTAGTCCTGCAGCCAGCCAATCACCATGCGCGGACTAAAACCACATGGCGATTGGCTGGCTGCCTGCAGGACTACAGCAAACTAACGGAAGAAGTGAAGGAGCAGAGTGAAGGAGCGATCGGCGGCCCGGGACAAGGTAATGTATGCATATTGCACATATCCTCCACCGATGCCTATTCCCTCCAGTGTCCGCTGCCTCTCTCCCCCCGACTCTCGCTGCCCTCTGCGTTTGTTAACACTTATAATGCTATTTAGCGTTAAAAGTGTAAGGCACACTGCCTGCGCCATTTTTTAACACTTATAACGCTAAATAGTGTTATATAATGTAAGTCTATGTGGCGCCATTATCATTCCCCTGGCGCTGTGCACCATTATTACCTGTCACGATCTGGCGAGCAGCAGTGATAAGCTTAGTGAGGAGGTTTCTAGCAGAGTGAAACACAGTCTATATTTTCAGTCATTATATGAACTTACAGGCTTTTATTGTGTGGCTAATCTTGTATAGCAGAGGGGAAAATTTGGGCAGGGAGGTAGGGAACATACTTTTTTGAATCATGCACCTTTTGCGGGGGCATGGCAAAATCCGCACTGCCACACTCGTCATTGAAGTCAATGGCCATTGGAATCTGAGATTGTGGACAGCATGAGCACTCCAGAATGAGAGTGGCCTTATCGTAGCTCCCTTTCTCACCCTCATGATAAAATTATGTGGAACCAACAATCTCTGCTTTATTGGAGCTATATGGGGGAACGCATCCGCATGCCCAGGATTACCCCGGACTGCACAAGTGTGGTCCACTTACTGCAACGGATCCATCGCTAAGTGACAAGTGCGAACAGATCCTATTTACTGATCACTGTCAGTTTATTGATGAGCAGAGCATGGACAAAAATATGGGAATACAGCATATTGTCACATCACTCACTAGTATATGTTAGCGCCATCATTTTCTCTCCTCAGTTCTGGTTAGAAAAGTAATTTGGATATCCATTCAATCTGGAATACTGACTTGAATTTCCTGAGAAATTCATGATTTTGCAGCACTCAGAGCTTTTGGTCTCTCATGTTCTTAATCTGTCACTATTTTCACAGGAGCTAACCCATGCATTGCTATCCATGGTGCTGACTTTACATTAACAGAATTAACCCTGAGAGTGTTTTTTTCCCCTTTATTGTTTTAGATTTTTGTTAAAAGGAACCTGATGTGGGAGACATAAGGAGGCTGCCATATTTATTTCATTTCAAACAATGCCAATTGCCTGGCTATTCCGCTGATCCCTTTGGCTGCAATAGTGTCTGTATCACGCACCTGAAACAAGCATGCAGCTAATCCAGTCAGACTTAGGCCAGAGACATCTGATCCGCATGCTTGTTTAGGGTTTATAGCTAAAAGTACTAAAGGCAGAGGATCAGCAGGACACTAGGCATTATTTAAAATGGAATAAATATGGCAGCTTTCACATGTCCCTCACCTCGGGTTCCCTTTAAGGACGATAGACTGCATTTCCTGTTGCAGGTCTGAAGAGAATCGCTTAACCAGTTGAGTAGCTATTGGGAACATTGAAAAGGGGAACATTTTAAAAGGGGATAATTTTAAAAATATGGCGACTGCTTTATAGCCTCAACACAAGTAACTTGTGTTTTGATTGGCTTATTATGTCATTTTTGTGGACTAACCATTGCTCTTACTGTATATACAAGTTTTTTTATGTTATGTTATGTATGCTGACTATTAACTGAGAAACAGAACATTTTATCATATTTTTTTCTTGTAGTTAAAGTTTACATTTTTTAGGAGTCGGGAACATTTTTTACTACTCCAGATACCCAAAAATTGCTCCAACTCTGACTCAATCCCTACTCTGCCTCCAACTCCACAGCCCTGGCTCGATGGCCAGGAGCATGGAGCCAGTGAGCACTGGTTTCCACTACCTGACCAATATCAACTCATATGACTTTTAGCATTTGGGATACCTTGGAAAATGAGGGGACAGCAAAATCTCCCCTCCTCCAAAGAACCCTTATCTTACCGGTTTTATTAATGAAGCCTCAAGGCTCCATGGAGGAAGTGTCTGTCCCTGTTGAGAAGGTAAATAAGACTTTTCAGAGATGCAGTAACAGCAAATGAGGAGAAGACATTGGCCTCAATTCACTAAGCTTATCTCCTGTCTTTAATAACTCTTCTAGAGTTGTTACCATGGTGATAAGGCATGTAGTATTCAGGAAACATTTTACCTCAGGCAAGCCTAAAGTTAACTCTTCAGTCTTTAAATTAACTCTCCAATCCTTAAAATAACTCCAGAGTTAAAGAGAGGCTGTTAATTAGCTGCATGTGAAAATAACTACAGAGGAGGTAAATTAACTACAGAGGAGGTAAATTAACTACAGAGGAGGTAACTTAAGGAATGAAGAGGTAAGATAACTCTCTCACGTGTGGAGGTAAGTTTTCTCTTGCCTTATCTCTAGCATAATCTTAGTGAATTGAGGCCATAGTCAGTGATAAAACCCCAAAAAGAGTGTTTTTCCTAAATCATTTTCCAAGCTACCCAGAACTTAAAATAAAGTTTCCTGGGTCTGGATAAGACCTGTATTTTTGATCAAATGACATTTAAAGTGTAACTGTCGGGCAAAAAATCAAGAATCGATTCTTTAGTTTTATCTGGTAAACAAGTAATACGGATGCTAACCAGGCAGTCCAACAGTTAAAATCTCTATTACTTTTCTTGTTGATGAATGATCATTCCCCAGTTTACAAGACTCTTGTTTGGTACACACAAAATTTGGTACACAAAAAGGAAGTCGCAGGGCATGCTGTGTTGTCCTTTTTTGCTTCTCTAGTAGAGAAGTAGAAGTAGAGAAGCAATAGATGACAACCCAGCATGCCCTGCAACTTCCTTTTTGTGTCCCAAATTTTGTGTGTACCAAATAAGAGTCAGGTAAACTGGGGAATTATCATTTATCAACAAGAAAAGTAATAGTGATTTTAACTTTTGGATTGCCTGGTTAGCATCCTTATTACTTGTTTACCAGATAAAAGTAAAGAATTGATTTTTGAGTTTATGCCTAAAAGTTACACTTTAAACAGTGTACAATTCTGAAAATATACATGGTTTATTCGTTGGCATGACATTGAATAAGAGATGTCACTATATACTGTAGGTATTTCAGTAAAGACATTCCTACAGAGGGATCTCTTCCGTGGACTCATCTATTACCGACACTTTGGAGGGGAGATCTTCCAGGACACCTTCGAATTTGTTTTGTCAGACAGTCATCAGCCACCCAACTACTCAGACAAACATGTGAGTGGACCATACCAATGGAAATTTCCGAATGTTCTAATTAATTTCTACACAGTGTATGCTCCTTAATAATGTATATCGGTCTTCGGTGGTGTGGACACAATTATTAAAACTAATAATATCCTTTGGTTATTTGCCTAGGTGGTTGTAATCCACATTACGTCAGTAAAGGATCAGCTGCCTAGAGAAGCCCTTGGAACGACAAGACAGCTGTCTTTGAAAGAGAATGAGGTTTCCAGAATCACTAGGAAGCACCTTCATTTCACCAACGCGGAGTCTCCAGATAGTCAGCTCCTGTACACCATCACCAAGCCATGCTACTCTCTGCTGTCTCCTCGGTACGAGCAACATATTCAAAGCATGAGAGAATTAACAACTCTAGTCAGGGAGGACTAAGAGATTTTAAAAAAATTGGGAATGAGTTGAAAGGCTCAGTTCACTCTGCAACAGACACAGATGGAGCAGTAGTAATGTATCTGGTAATGTATCCGACTACTATGGATACAGTGGACAAGCCCAGAGCTCCGAAAAGCAGAGGTGTGGCATTTTATGAAATGAATAGCAGTGCATTGGTAAAAATAATGCAGGTTGGGTTCGTCCATTGCGGTACTGGTATGGATGAATCTACAGACAAGCATGGGTCCATTCTGGAGGTCTACTTGTCTGTTGCTGTCCCAAGAAGTTACTTACCATATTTTTCAGACTATGAGACGCTCCTGGCCATAAGATGCACCTAGGTTTAGAGGACAAAATCCAGGGAAAAAAAAAAAATATATATATATACATACTGTACATACATACTGTACATACATACATACATACATACATACATACATATACATACATACATACATATACATACATATACATACATATATATATATATATATATATATATATATATATATATATATATATATATATATATATATATATTAAACCTGGTGCATCCATGGTGAAGTGGCATCTTGTGAATTATGCACCCTTGTACCTTGTGTCTCCCTGTGTCCTCATCTGTCCCCCTTGTGTCCCCCCATGTTTCTGCCTCTGTCCCCCTTGTGTCCTCTATGTCCTTTTTTGTCCCCCGTGTCCTCTTCTGCATGCACACGGTATAGGGAGTCCCCGACATTGCGATTGGTTGGAGGTTCATATTGGCAGGTGTTCACAAGTCAGGAACTCCCTGCATTTGGCCTATAAGACGCAGTGACTTTTTTCCACCACTTTTGGGGGAGAAAAAGTGAGTCTTATAATCCAAAAAATACAGTAAATACTATTTCAGTTTAAATGGAAACCAGAATGAGAGAAATATGGAGCCTTTCATCTTCCTTCTCTAAATAATCAATGCTGGTTGCCTGACTTCTGTACTCAAAATCTAATACTTTAACCACTTTAGCCCACTGGTTGTTTTCACCTTAAAGGAAAGGTCCGAGCACATTAAAAATAAAAAAATCCACTTGCCTGGGGCTTCCTCCAGCCTCCTGCATCCATCCTGTGCCCTCGCCGCACAGTGGCTCCTGGTGGCCCAGTGGCTCCCCAGCCCAGTGGCTCCCAGTCCCCTCCGGTGGAGATGCCGACCTCACCAGGTCGGCTTCCAGGTCGGCTTCTCCTGCGCTCCAGCATGCGGCTCACTGGTTGCGCTGTCATCATCCTGACTGTACTTCGCAAGCGCAGAACTGCTGCGCCTGCGCAGTACAGTCCGGATGATGTCAGTGTGACTGAGAGCCATTTACGCAAGCGCAGTGGACATCCTGCTGCAGAGGGGACAAGACGGCTGGCAGGGGCTGGAGGGAGCCCCAGGTAAGTGGATTTTTTATTTTTTTAGAGATCGTATGTGGCCTTTAAGGATGAAAGCAATTTTCACATTTCAGCACTCCTCCCATTTATTCACTAATAACATTATCACTACTTATCAAACCTAAATCATCTATATCTGGGGGGGGGTGGGGGTTGCCACAAATTAGGCTTTTTGGTGTGATACTTGTTTTCAGCAATTACTTTATTTTCTATGCATTTTCAAGGGAAAAACAAGGAACAATAAAGAAAAAATACACTAGTTCTCAATTCTATCACCTATATTTTTAAAATAAACAATGCTACTGTACATAAAACCCACACGTTGTCTTTGCCCATGTGTCCTGGCTATCACAACATTTAAAATTATGTTCCTAGAACAATGTATGGCAACAACATATTATTTGTAAATAAAGGTTTATTTTTTTGCTTTCTGACTGTACCCTGTCAATTACAAGCCATTATTTGCAAAAAATAACAGTAATATGCCATACATATTAAAAAAGCTGAGTCCCTAAGGAAACTATGTTTTTTTTTTAATTGTCACTTTGTTTTGGTCATTGACCCAGAATAAGCATGCAGATCTAGTACACTGGCTGCATGCATGCTTGTTGCAGGTGTGTCACAAAAAGCAGCTTAAACGGGTTCTGAGGAGTGCGAAATAAACAAAAACTGAGACTTACCTGGGGCTTCTATCAGCCCCCTGTAGCTGTCATGTCCCGCGCCGTCCTCCTCCAATCACCCGTTCCACGTCAGAAACAGTCAATTATTCGTCTAACAAGATGAAAAGTGCGCACTCCCACTCACGTCTCCGGGGGCTTACTGCGCAGGAGCAGTACAAGGTTTTCTTTTACTGCACCTGCGCAGTAAGCTCCTGGAGACGCGAGCGGGAGCGAGCACGCGTGCGGCCATGGCCACGCAGCCGCGTTAGACGCGTGATTAGACCAGGACCGGCGGCAGGGAACGAGTGATCGGAGGAGGACAGCGCGGGACATGACAGCTACAGGGTGCTGATAGAAGCCCCAGGTAAGTGTCAGTTTTTGTTTATTTCAGCACTCCACAGAACTCCTTTAAGCCTAAAGCTCAGTGTGACAGTCAGGCAACTGGCATTGTTCGATTTTAGAATAGGCGTACATTATATCTAACGTCATACAACTTCTAGTTTCCAGGACGCTGGGAAGCTGATTTTTGTGGACACAGCAAGCTCCTTAGAAAAACAACCACTAATTCCCGCCCTGACTGCTTTCACACAGGTACGTGCAATAAGTGTTTTCCTCCTCCTCTTTCTTTTTCACTCTTTTTTTCCACACTTTTTTTCTGCATCTCCCTATCTTCCTCCAATCACTGCATGTTATAGATGCCTGTCGATACAGGTGCCCAAATTACCTGATCCATTGTAAATCAACTGCATAGTAATTTAATTCTGATAATGCCCATCCCAATGAATGGGCTCATCAGCATGTTTTGAATCATAATGATACTACTTCTTTTAAGTTAGCCAATAAATGGCATCACCCTGATTCAAAACTCGCTGCTGTAACCAATGGTTAACACAGTAAAATACTCTACTCCAAGAGGCATTTGTACCACATGTTTGTATTTTATCAGTGTGGATGATGCTATGTTTTTATAATATATAGGGTTTTTAGTCAGTAGACACCAGGGTTTTGGTAGCAGGAAAAAAGGGCGCCGGCTGAGGGTGGACAAAAAGGACGCCGCCATAGACTTTAATGCAACTTTCGTTAATACGGTGAAAAAAGCAGAAAAAAGGACGCTGCAAAAATTCTCGTTAATAATATTAGATATGTTTTCAAAGGTACTATCGTTAATATATGTAAATATATGTGTGTTTCTGCAAAGGGAGTGGGTAGGGTTAGGCACCACCAGGGTGTGTGGTTAGGGTTAGGCACCACCTAGGCAGTGGTTAGTTTCAGGCAACAACAGGGGTGGTGGTTAGGGTTAGGCACCACCAGGGGGGTGGTTAGGGTTAGGCACCACCAGGGGGGTGGTTAGGGTTAGGCACCACCAGGGGGGTTAGTGTTAGGCGCCACTAGGGGAGTGGTTAGTTTCAGGTACCACCAGGGGAGAGTTCTGGGTGAGGGTAGGGTTGGGTTAAGCAGTATTGACGAAAAATGCAACATTTAACGTTAATATTTTTTCGTTATTATATCTCGTTTGTTTGTTGCAACAGTAAATATCGTTGATAAAGCTTGACAACAATGGTTCTCGCTATCAAATTTCGTTAATACCCGGCGCCAAATTCGTTAATAAGTCGGGCCCTTTTTTCATGGCGCCCTTTTTTCATGCACGCAGGGTTTTCCTTTGTTTTGGTCTTATATGTAAATTAGAACTACTGTTTTGGCTGTTGATGGCATCTCCAAATCTCCTCTTTCCAGGATGCAGTAACCCACCTAAAAGTGGCATACATGCCCCCCATGCAGGACATCGGGTCAGACCCCATGTATGTGCAGTTTGAGTTCTCTATGAGCGATGAACATGGTGGGAGACTTACCGGACTTCTGTTCAATATAACAGTCCTGCCGGTGGATGACCAGGCGCCGAAGGTATGGACATAAAAACAACACAAGCTAATCATTTATGCTTCATAACTGCATAATGCATTATGTGACACTGGGGGACAAGGCCATACTGGCTTGCATTGCTAGAAATGAGGGGTGGACAAAAATGTCAATTTCCCATTCCATGGAAATTCAGATTACCGAATATGGCGATACCGATTCCGTGGATTTTCGAAATCTAATTTCCGAGGAATGTCTTTTTTTGGTCATGTTCTTAACCACCTAAGGACCACGGCGGTCTTAACCACCCCGGCGTTCTATTGAGATCGCCAGGGCGGCTGCGGGAGGGTTTTTTTTTAATAGAAAAAAAACTATTTCATGCAGCCAACTGCTGACGTCAGCCGCCTCCGATCCAGCCCTTAGCGCTGGCCGGAACTATTTGTTCTGGCTGCGCAGGGCTCGGGCGGCTGGGGGGACCCTCTTTCGCCGCTGCTCAGGCAGCACACGCGGCTGGCAAAGTGCCGGCTGCGTGTGCTGCTTTTTATTTGATGAAAATCGGCCCAGCAGGGCCTGAGCGGCACCCTCTGGCGGTAATGGACGAGCTGAGCTCGTCCATACCGCTAAGGTGGTTAAACCCCCTTTAGTCACCAGGCTATTTTTTACAATTAAGGCCACTGCAGCTTTAAGGACTCGCTGCAGGGCCCCACAACTCAGCACACAAGTAATTCCCGCCCTCCCCTTTTCTGCCCACCAACAGAACTTTCTGTTGGTGGGCTATGATCGTTCCCAGGATGTTTATTTTTTTATATAAATATTTATCTCTTTATTTTAATAACAAATTTGCCTATTTTTTTTTTATTCCCCCCCCCCCCACCAGCCAATCAGCGCAATCGGCTGTCATAGGCTTCAGTCTATGACAGCAGATCGCTTCCCTGCCGCTCAGGGGGACAGACACGGCTGTCCCCAGTACAGCGCTGCGGTAGATCGCAGTGCTGTACCATGTAAATAGATGGCAGTTTCACCGTCTAACGGTGATCGCAGCTGGGAGGCTGATGATGGAGCGGAGCTCCATCATGTAAGTAGGGATGCGTGCGCATTGGCTAACCTGATCCCCCGGATCTCCACCCCTAGGACTTGACGCCAATTGGCGTGGAGTGGTCCTGCGGCTGCCATTCCGCTCACGCCAATCGGCGTGGAGCAGATGTTAAGAAGTTAAAAAAGTTAGTTTATTATAATACTTCCGAGTATTGGACCAATCAGAGAATGCTGAATTTCACCGCAGCAATTAGAATACCACAGACATTTTAAGCCAATCACAAGACTCAAAAATACTTGGTTGTATTCAAGTCTTGTGATTGGTCTAAAATTAAGGTAGTCATCTGATTTTTGCAGAAAAATCCCACATTCTCTGATTGGTCCAATGATTCCGAGTTGTGTGATTGGGCTAAAATTACCGACTTGCGGTAATGCTGTATTTTCCTGGAAATCCGATTTCTAAGATTAATTTCTGATTACCGTTGCGGTAAACCCATTTCCGGTAATGCGCAAATTTCAATTCCGCGGAAGCTGAATGAACATCCCTACTGTGAATGAGCAAAAAGGCACACATTTCCTTTTGATAAATTGTTTAGCTACACGGAGAGAAGTTTTGCTTTCAATGTTTTACACCTGCAGAAATCACTGTAAGAGTAGCTGACAATGGGGGCCATGTTCACAGTGGTGCATTGTGGTGTTATGTCCTCTTTGTAACGTGGCTTACCGCACTGCAATGCACCACCTATGCGACATTCACAGTGCGGCGGGTGTGTGGTGGTATAGCAGGTTGCGGTATGGCATGCAGTGCATTACTGTTAAATACACGTTAATAGTAAGAGAAAAGTATACTTTTCATTGACTGTATGCGTCACTATACGCAGGTAATGTGCGGCCCCGCTGTCCTGATCCATTGAATTGCATTCCTGCTGTCACAGGAAACGCAATAGCCACTGTGAACGTGACCTTAGACACCTGTGAAGGTTCACAATATTGGCCCTTTTACCTGGGCCGGAAACCAAAACCAGAAACCAAAACCATCTATTCTGCCTCCTCATTCAAAAACCAAAGCACTTTCTTTGTCTTAGAAAAAAAATAAGCTTTTTTGTAGGAAATGGAAAAGTTTTTATATTTTAAGCTCTAGTTCATGTTCCATTTTTACATTTCATTGAAATGCAATAATGACTTGCTGTAAAAATCCAGGTTTAGGCTGCAAGTAAACATTGTACAGCCTCTCTCTCTCTCTCTCTCTCTCTCTCTCCTCCTACCTCTTAAAGAAAATCTACCTATTACCATGTACTAACCACACAATTTGCTCCACAGTGGTGGCACCAACTGCAAACCTTAACTCTTCATACCTTCCTAGGGGTTGACAACCTGGCCACTGGGAGGCTTGGCTGCACTAGGGAAGCCCAACCAATCCCCAATCTGGAATATGGCATTGCAGTACCATTATATTCTGCTGGGTTCGGCTGGACTTTGCTTTAGTTTTGTTTACCAACTGTTGACATCAAATAGATGCCCCATATATGAACTTCCACTACAACCATCCAATTTGAATCAGCCGAGATTTGAGTCTCTATATTTGAGCCTTATCATCAGGGGTGTATGGGCATGTGCAGATGTTGGTATGAGTGGGTGGTGTGTTGATAGCTAGTGGACTGCTTGTTGTTTTTAATGTGCTAATTCATTTTACTGTGTATTCTATTTTGATAATTAATAAAACCATTTTGATAAATTTTCTAAAAACAATTGTCTTTGTTGCTTGGAGTATATGCCCGTACATAATTCTCAGCCATGGCCGTTAGCAACGTCTGAATTTCACGAAATGTCTCATGCAGGTAGAAGACATATTGTTAGACTTGGATTCCAAAGATGGGGTCCCTACATCTCTGCAAACCAGAGTTACAGGGGTGCAAAATTGGTAAAATCCCCCATAGGCTTTCATTGCCTCCCTATTTCACTTTCCAAAATCTCACATCTTTTCAAAGGGCAATGGCTCAGCAGTACCAAATTTTCTAGCATTGTAGGGACTCTTAGGGGGATCATGACTGGTGAGTTTTGCCACTGCTGAGCAATTGCCCTTTGAAAAGATGTGAGATTTTGGAACTGTAAATAGGAGGCCCAATGAAAGCCTATGGGGGATTTTACCAAATTTGGAGCCCTGTAACTCTGGTTTGCAGAGATGTAGGGAACCCATCTTTGGAGCCCAAGTCTAACAATATGTCTTCTACCTGCATGAGACATTTCGTGAGATTCAGACGTTGCTAACGGCCATTGCTGCGATTTATGTACGTCAGACTCGCCACCATTGAAATTGCCCAAATAAACAGGTTTTTGTGACCCTAGGCTAGTGTTGGGCGAACAGTGTTCGCCACTGTTCGGGTTCTGCAGAACATCACCCTGTTCGGGTGATGTTCGAGTTCGGCCGAACACCTGGTGGTGTTCGGCCAAACTGTTCGGGGTTCGCCCGAACTGCAGAATGCATGGCCGAACATGGCCGAACAGGGCCCCTGTTCGGCCGAACAGGGCCCTGTTCGGCCGAATACTGCCCCCCTATGCCCCCTATGGGGTCGCAGGCATAAGGGGGGAGCATGCCCCGATCGCGGGGGGGGTCGGAAATTCCCCCCACCCCCTCCGCTAGCGCTCCCCCCTCTGCCCACTTCCCCATACAAAAAGTTTGAAACAAGTTCAATAGTACCTGGGCTGGTGGCACTGGCTGGCAGTGGAGTGAGGAGGAGTCCGAGTAGCAGAGTGACGTTGAGGCCGGGCAGCGGGCGGTTCAGCGCTAGTACCCTTGTGGTACTTCCGCCCTTTCTCTGACCTCACGTCCTCTGCATACGAGGGTACGCATCACGCGTACCCTCGTATGCGTCATCACGCAGAGGACGTGAGGTCAGAGAAAGGGCGGAAGTACCACAAGGGTACTAGCGCTGAACCGCCCGCTGCCCGGCCTCAACGTCACTCTGCTACTCGGACTCCTCCTCCTCCTCACTCCACTGCCAGCCAGTGCCACCAGCCCAGGTACTATTGAACTTGTTTCAAACTATTTGTATGGAGAAGCGGGCAGAGGGGGGAGCGCTAGCGGAGGGGGTGGGGGGAATTTCCGACCCCCCCCCCCGCGACCGGGGCATGCTCCCCCCTTATGCCTGCGACCCCATAGGGCCCCCAAAATGGGCATGTTCGGGGGTCCCATTGACTCCCATTGAGTTCGGCGTTCGGGCCGAACATGCCGAACATCTGGCCCATGTTCGGCCTGTTCGGCCCGAACCCGAACATCCAGGTGTTCGCCCAACACTACCCTAGGCTATGACCTCTTCGGCCTAGGACTGCATTGAACGCGACCCACGCATTGTGCGCATTCTGGACAACACCAATTACTGTTTATTGTTTATTGAACCTCTCATCTGTATTACATTTATGACTGCATGGCGACAAAATGCAAATTGCTATCCGCACGCTTCTTGTCCTCATGCAAGGCCTGGGTTGTTGTGTCTCAAAGCGTGGCCTTCTCCTCCTGCGCCGCCCTCCTCCTGTTCCATCACGTGTGCTGCTGCTGGGTTAGCGTTACCGGTCCCTTTTCCTGGAACCTCTTATCTGTATTACATTTATGACTGCATGCCGACAAAAAGCATGTTACCTGTGCAAAGAAAACAGACATTTCCCGCATTTAAAAGACAGTTTTCCCTTTGAAACTTTAAAATCGATTTTCTCAAAAACTATAAGCTCTTTTTGCTAAAAAATGTTTCCTCTTGTACCCACTCCCAAGGTGCACATACCCTGTAAATTTGGGGTATGTAGCATGTAAGGAGGCTTTACAAAGCACGAAAGTTCGGGTCCCCATTGACTTCCATTATCAGGGCCGGCCCTAGACTTTTTGCCGCCTGAGGCAAATTTTTAAAAAATTGCCACCGCCGCCCCTCCCCCCCCCCTCGGGGGGGGGGGGGGGCGCTCTGGGGGGCCGCCGAGCTGGAGGGGTAGCTGGCAGGACGGGGGTATTGGGCCAGCGGCGGGGAGGGGGGTCGGACCCCCCCCTCCCTCGCCTGGGTCCCCCGTCCTCCGCTCCCCTCCAGCCTAAATAGACGCAGCCGTATGTGTAAGAGGCACGGGCGGGGAGGACACTCACCTCTTCCCAGCATGCGCTCCACTGACATCACTTCCTGCAGCGTTGCAGGAAGTGATGTCAGTGGAGCGCACGCTGGAGCGAGGAGGAGGTGAGTGTCTCCCCGCCCGTGCCTCTTACACATACGGCTGCTTCTATTTAGGCTGGAGGGGAGCGGAGGACGGGGGACCCAG
The DNA here is from genome assembly GCF_040937935.1 of Hyperolius riggenbachi. Taxonomy (NCBI): domain Eukaryota; kingdom Metazoa; phylum Chordata; class Amphibia; order Anura; family Hyperoliidae; genus Hyperolius; species Hyperolius riggenbachi. The sequence continues at coordinate 60,078,747 of NC_090651.1, forward strand.
GCGAGGGAGGGGGGGGGTCCAACCTCCCTCCCCGCCGCTGGCCCAATACCCCCGTCCTGCCAGCTACCCCTCCAGCTCGGCGGGCCGGCTCCCCGCACCCACGGACGGGCGGGTGCCGCCCCTGGAAATTTGCCGCCTGAGGCAAAAGTTTCACCCCGCCTCATGAGCGGGCCGGCCCTGTCCATTATGTTCGGAGTTCGGCTCGAACACCCGAACATCGCGGCCATGTTCGGCCTGTTCGGCCCGAACATCTACATGTTCGCCCAACACTATTCAAGACAAATTGTTTAGACAGAAATTTCTAATTTCGTGTTGATAGCAAAGCCCCCATAAATTCTATTGACACCAAAATTGCTACGTATGTTAAGGGTAATAGTGGGAACAAGTTAAAAAAAAATATTTCAAAAAAACCTTGTCGTTTTTGAGATACTGTAATTGATTTTGAAAATACAAAAATGTTTTTTAACCACTTCACCACTGAGGGGTTTTACCCCCTGAGCACCAGAGCAATTTTCACCTTTCAGCACTCCTTCCATTCATTCGTCTATAACTTTATTATTACTTATCGCAATGAAATGAACTATATCTTGTTTTTTTCACCACCAATTAGGCTTTCTTTAGGTGGGACATTATGCCAAGAATTATTTTTTTCTAAATGTGTTTTAATGGGAAAATAGGAAAAATGTGGGGAAAAAAATAATTATTTTCGGCCATTATAGTTTTTAAATAATGCATGCTACTGTAATTAAAACCCATGAAACGTATTTGCCCTTTTGTCCCGGTTATAAAACCATTTAAATTATGTCCCTATCACAATGTTTGGCGCCAATATTTTATTTGGAAATAAAGGTGCATTTTTTTCAGTTTTGCGTCCATCCCTAATTACAAGCCCATAGTTTATAAAGTAACAGTGTTATACCCTCTTGACATAAATATTTAAAAAGTTCAGTCCCTAAGGTAACTATTTATGTATTTTTTTTAATTGTAAATTTTTTAATTTTTTTTTAATTACAAAAAAAAAAAAAATGGGGAGTGTGGGAGGTAATGAGTTAATTTTATGTGTAAAAGTCATTTATTTGTATGTGAAAAATGTGTAGGGTGTAGTTTACTATTTGGCCACAAGATGGCCACAGTAACTTTTTGTTTTAATGCGACCTCCAAGCTTCCTTCCGGAAGCTTGGAGGAAGAATAAGGAGACTGGACACGTGAGTTTTTTCTCACAATGATCGCGCTGCCCATAGGAGAGCAGCTGATCATTGTGGGGCTTAGATCAACGAACGGGAATGGATTTTCCCGTTCATTGATCTCTGGGCGAGCGGGCGGCGGCGTGTTTACTAGCGGCGGGCGGCGTGTTTACGAGCGGGAGCGCGGGCAGCGTCGGGAACGCGGAAAGTACGTGTTTCCCCGTCCCTGGTTTTTAAAGGATGGAAAAAGGGGCGGAGAAATACGTACGCGCGGGGGTAAAGTGGTTAAACTGTCATTTTTGTGAGTTTAAAAAAAAAACATTTTTCCATTACATTTTTTAAAACAATTTTCTCAAAAAATGAATAAAGTTCTTTTTTGAAAAATGTTTGGTTTTTTTTGCTTTGTTTCCACTATTCCTCTTAACATGCTTACTACATACATGCTTTGCAATTAACCGCTTAGGTTGGCACAAACTTACACAATGTAACTATGTGAAATTATGAATGGATTACACAGAATCAATTGAATGTCCAAATTGTAATTAAATATGGGTGTAATTGCAAAAAAAATATGCAAAATATTTCAAGTTAAAGAGTTCATATTTACAGTGTTGACCCGTCTGCTTCATAACGTCTGCAATTCAGAATGGCTATCAGCTTTTGTGCTTAATCCTGATGGCTGGTGATCCATTTTTTCCTTATTCCCCCCATGTCACATATTATTCTGTGTCCATCATATGTCTCTTAAAAGCATTTTTGGGGGGGTTCCCATTATTCACCTCCATTTCCTATACAGAGTAAAGACTCATCAGCCCTTCTGTCATGGGTCACCATAGCTAGAGAGGAGAAGGGGCACCTTGGGTGGCCTCCACAGGTTTTGGGGTACTGGGGCAATTGCCTTCTTTGCCTCTATGGAAGCGCCTGTCCAGTAAAAATGTCAATGGGCTAATCTAGTTAGCACGCCTAAAGACTTTTGGGAGTGATAAGCATTGCACTAAGTAGGTTAGCACCGCTTTGAGGGAAAAACTCTCGCACAAAGTTTTGCGCGCAAAGTCCTGTGCGCACAAAATGTCGCATAGGGTTTAATGGCGTTGTGCACGTAAACTTTGCGTGCGAGTTTATTTTATCACGCCTAAACTGAGTTTAGGCGTGATAATGGGCTTTTCACCAGCGTTCTAACAGTTAGCACGGCTTTGTGAATCAGGCCCAATGTTAGATCTCTGATTCACTTTGACATCACGTTGCCTTGTGACATGGTGCTCCTTTGTAAATACACAGATTATTACAAATTGTGCCTAAATCATTAGGTTGCACTCAGAGAATGTTGTGGTGCCATTCTTTATTCATGTTCTTGTGAAGAATTGTAAGTGAGCCCGTTCTTTGGATGAGAAGCTGCTTCACACGCAAATTCTCTCTGGCACCCCACAGTACTAGTGGTGGCATTCTCCTTTTCTTCCCAGGGCAATCAATTTTCCAAAAGTTACAAACAATCAGAAGGAGGATTGCTCAGAGAAAATAATTTTACATCAGTCTTCTGCTGCTCAATCCTTGTAGTTCGTGCAGAATTTCAGTCCTTGATATTTGGAAAGAGGCTTCCTTACTGCTCTTATCTACACATGGCCATTCTCGAAAGGTTTTCCCCTAACTGTGTGTTGCATATGAACTCAGACCAACCTGCTGCCAATACTGAGCAAGCTCTGCAATAGTTGCAACAAGATTCTCTAGCTGAATCCACAGGAGAAGATGGTCCTGGTGCTTACTGAACACTCTTGTACATTCTGAAGCCTTCTTCACCACAGTTGAACCTCTCACTTGGCGCCCAGTGGTGCATGTACAGGTACAGGAAGGTATAACTGAGTCCTACCTTCAAGAAGGACTCACTTCACACTTCAAAATGGGAACTTTATTTCAGCACTAGACGAGTTCCTATTTTGAAGTTTGAAGTGAGTCCTTCTTGATGGGCCATCCACTGTTTCCTATGATCAGCCATCAGGGGGGGGACAATTGACACTGCAGTGAGGGGCCCAGGGCTTCTGGGGGCCCTGCCCCCCCCCCCCCCCCCCAAAGTGCTGGAATGGCCGCATGTGCTAGCAACGAACCTGTGGTTTACTAACAAGCACACCGCGTTCCAGCACTGAGAGAAGAGTGGCATCAGCGCTTGAACGTGGGGAGCAGATGAGTGAGCCCGCTACAGCAGATTTTCTATACTGGGGCACCACCTATATCTGGCTACAGGCTACCTATACTGGGCCACCACCTATACCTGGCTACCTATACTGGGGCTGGAACCACCTATACCTAGCTACCTATACTGGGGCACCACCTATACCTGGCTGCCTATAGTGGGGCACCACCTATACTTGGCTACCTATACTGGGGCACCACCTATACCTGGCTACAGGCTACCTATACTGGGCCACCACCTATATATGGCTATCTATACTGGGGCACCACCTACACTTGGCTGCTTATATCCAGTATAAGCAGCCAAGTGTAGGTGGTGCCCCAGTATAGGTAGCCATATATAGGTGGTGGCCCAGTATAGGTAGCCTGTAGCCAGGTATAGGTGGTGCCCCAGTATAGGTAGCCAAGTATAGGTGATGCCCTATAGCTTTCTACCTATACTGGGAGCACCTGTATCTGGCTAACCTATACTGGTGCACCACCCATACCAGGCTACCTATACTGGGGGAAACTACACCAGGTTACCTATACCGGGGCACCACTTATAGTTGAATATCTATACTGGGGCACCTGTATCTTGCTGGCCTATACTGGGGCACCAGCTATACCAGGCTACCTACACCAGGCTACCTATACTGGGGCACCACCTATAGCTGGCTTCTTATACTGGGGGAACCTATACCTGGCTACCTATACTGGGGGCACCTATGCCTTGATACCTATACTGGGGGCACGTATACCTGGCTAAGGCAGGGGGACGAGCTGAGACAGAAGGGGACAAGAGGTAACACGGGGATAAAAGAGGCACAGGGGGAACAGAGGTGGACAAAAGAGGCACAGGGAGAAAAGCGTTAAGATGGAAACATGAGATCACACAGAGGGACACAAAAGAGGCACAAACTGAGGTGAGACAGAGGGGGAGAAAAGAGGAACAGAAAGAAAAGGGGGGGACAAAAGAGAACTGGTAAAGGATAAGAATGGACCTACAAGTTCCTATCTCATTTGTTAACTGGGGACTACCTGTATTTTGCTAGTATTTGGCTCCACCCACAACATGCCATGGTCACGCCCACTTTTTGCCGCATCACGCTGTGCATGCTGCTTTCTTCAGTGTTGGAGCCATGCACATTTTTCGCCACAGCGCACTTCGCGTACGGATACGCGGGGGTGGGGTGGTTATTGGGTGGGCACAGCAACCAGTGGGTCGGCCCGGGGGGGGTTGGACATGCCTGATGATGCGTGAGGGGCCCCAAAAGTCTGGTGGCGGCCCCGCCTATGATTTACCCCTTACCGAAGGGATACCTGCTATTGTATTCCTCCTCTTAGCTGTTTTTTTTTCTGGAGTAGCAACGAACCAGACTTACAACAAAGGCTAAGAGGGGATGGTACTTCTCCTCATGCAAATTAAGTGGTTGCTTTCCTAGCAACCCTGTTTTGTGAGTATAACAATTCAACAACTATTTGCTATATTGACATATTACACCATATTGGGCTACCGGTGTCTTTGTCTTTAGGTTTTTTTCTCCCTCTCCCAACTCTCACTTGGAAGTTATTATTATTTTTATTATTATTATTTATTGTATTTATAAAGCGCCAAGTTCTTGATGGTCCAGTAAATGGTTCTTTCAGATGCAATATTCTTAGTAACATTTTCCCTGCGTTTGAGGCCAAAGCAATGATGGCCACATGTGTAACCATTACTAACAAAAGAAGACAACAATTTCAAGCACATCTGCCCTTATTTCGTAGCAATCAGTCTACCTTTAGAATTCAATCAGAATGACAGAGTGATTTCAGCTGTACTCGTTTCACCTGTACCAATGATATGACTGGAACGGACTGAAATACAGTTAGCTGATCAAAAAAATACAGTGAAATGAGTTTTTTGATAAAGTTTTACTGTTTATGCTAATTTATATGCTAATTTATCGTCTATGATCTTCCTTTTCAGGTTTTTACCAGCCCTGTAAGAACAGAGGAAGGGGCAAGCTGTCTTATTACTGGGGAGAGTCTTGTTATTTCCGATGTGGACACCAAAGAGGATCAGATAAGAATTGTAATGAAAAGCCGCCCTACACATGGAAACCTTGAACTTCACGGAGTTACTCTGTCTGAGGGCGGATCATTTAAGGTGGAGGACTTACGGACATTGAAAGTCAGGTAGGAATTAAAGAGTAACTGACCCAATCAGTAGCTGATAAACACCTTTCCCATGAGAAATCCTTACCTTTTCTTAAATCGATCATCAGGGAGGTCAGTATGGCTGATATTGTGGTGAACCCCTCCCACAGTGTGATGTCAGGACCTAGGTCCTGACAGTTTCCTGTCTATAAACAGTGTTGCATTGTGGAAAATAATAGCTGTTCCCAACTGCTAAGCAACCAGTATCTCCCTCTGTGCATATTTATTTTTATTAAAAAAAAACAACCTTTTAGCGTATTGCATTGTTAGGGAGTATGGCTATAGATGATGGCAGTTGGTGCTTTTTTCATGTCTGCCAGTAGTAAAGATGATGATGTGCAGGCTGGTTGTGGATCAAACAATATGTACAAATTACATGGCGAATATCAATCATTTCTTGATCTCCTTTTTTTTAACTTCTCACATTTTAATTTACTGATTTATTTTTTCCCTATTCGCAAAAGTCCCTCTTTAAGTGACTTTTCACATTTAAATAGGAGAAATGTATTTTAATGTATGCACTCACGTTCATAATTATAGTGACTGCCACCTTGACTTCCTTATAAAAAATGATGTAAGGTTGATTGTCTTGCTGTAATGGTGTCTGAGTCTCCATGGGACAAGTATGCTCATCAGGAGAGGCAGAGGACCTCGTGAACACCGGATCTGTGTAGTGCATACTTGTTACATCTGAGTAATTTAGAATGCATTCTCTAATGACAGGTGCAATTCAAGTGCATGGCTGTCCATAAATGACTAATGGTGATTACAATTGGCCTCAATTCACCAAGATCATGCTAGAGATAATAAGGCAAGAGAAAACTTGCCACCACACAGTGAGGGAGTTATCTTATTTCTCCATTCCTTAACCACTTGAGGACCTAGGGCTTTACCCCCCTTAAGGACCAGACCCTTTTTTCCATTCAGACCACTGCAGCTTTCACGGTTTATTGCTCGCTTATACAACCTACCACCTAAATGAATTTTGACTCCTTTTCTTGTCACTAATAAAGCTTTGATTTGGTGCTATTTGATTGCTGCTGCGATTTTTACTTTTTATTATATTCATCAAAAAAGACATGAATTTTGTCAAAAAAATGATTTTTTTTTAACTTTCTGTGCTGACATTTTTCAAATAAAGTAAAATTTCTGTATACATGCAGCACGAAAAAATGTGGACAAACATGTTTTTGATTAAAAAAAACCCATTCAGCCTATATTTATTGGTTTGGGTAAAAGTTATAGCGTTTACAAACTATGGTGCAAAAAGTGAATTTTCCCATTTTCAAGCATCTCTGACTTTTCTGACCACCTGTCATGTTTCATGAGGGGCTAGAATTCCAGGATAGTATAAATACCCCCCAAATGACCCCATTTTGGAAAGAAGACATCCCAAATTATTCACTCAGAGGCAGAGTGAGTTCATAGAAGATATTATTTTTTGTCACAAGGTAGCGGAAAATGACAGTTTGTGACAAGAAAAAAAAAAGTTTCCATTTCTGCTAACTTGTGACAAAAAAAAAAATGAAATTTGCCACGGACTCACCATGCCCCTCTCTTAATACCTTGAAGTGTCTACTTTCCAAAATGGGGTCATTTGTGGGGTGTGTTTACTGTCCTCGCATTTTGGGGGGTGCTAATTTGTAAGCACCCCTGTAAAGCCTAAAGGTGCTCATTGGACTTTGGGCCCCTTAGCGCAGTTAGGCTGCAAAAAAGTGCTACACATGTGGTATTGCCGTACTCAGGAGAAGTAGTATAATGTGTTTTGAGGTGTATTTTTACACATACCCATGCTGGGTAGGAGAAATATCTCTGTAAATGACAATTGTTTTTTTTTTTTTTTACACACAATTGTCCATTTACAGAGATATTTCTCCCACTCAGCATGGGTATGTGTAAAAATACACCCCAAAACACATTATACTACTTCTCCTGAGTACGGCGATACCACATGTGTGGCACTTTTTTGCACCCTAATTGCGCTAAGGGGCCCAAAGTCCAATGAGTACCTTTAGGATTTCACAGGTCATTTTTGTTTCAAGACTACTCCTCACGGTCTAGGGCCCCTAAAATGCCAGGGCAGTATAGGAACCCCACTAATGACCCTATTTTAGAAAGAAGACACCCCAAGGTATTCCGTTAGGAGTATGGTGAGTTCATAGAAGATTTTATTTTTTGTCACAAGTTAGCAGAAATTGAATTTAATTGTTTTTTTTCACAAAGTGTCATTTTCCGCTAATTTGTGACGAAAAATAAAATCTTCTATGAACTCACCATACTCCTAACGGAATACCTTTGGGTGTCTTCTTTCTAGAACGGGGTCATTTGTGGGGTTTCTATACTGCCCTGGCATTTTAGGGGCCCTAAACCGTGAGGAGTAGTCTTGAAACCAAATGTCGCAAAATGACCTGTGAAATCCTAAAGGTACTCATTGGACTTTGGGCCCCTTAGCGTACTTAGGGTGTAAAAAAGTGCCACACATGTGGTACCGCAGAAGTAGTATAATGTGTTTTGTGGTGTATTTTTACACATACCCATGCTGGGTGGGAGAAATATCTCTGTAAATGACAATTGTTTGATTTTTTTTACACACAAGTGTCCATTTACAGAGAGATTTCTCCCACCCAGCATTGGTATGTGTAAAAATACACCCCAAAACACATTATAGTACTTCTCCTGAGTACGGCGATACCACATGTGTGACACTTTTTTGCAGCCTAGGTGCGCTAAGGGGCCCAACGTCCGTCCTATTCACACAGGTCATTTTGAGGCATTTGTTTTCTAGACTACTCCTCACGGTTTAGGGCCCCTAAAATGCCAGGGCAGTATAGGAACCCCACAAGTGACCCCATTTTAGAAAGAAGACACCCCAAGGTATTCCGTTAGGTGTATGATGAGTTCATAGAAGATTTTATTTCTTGTCAAAAGTTAGTGAAAAATGACACTTTGTAAAAAAAAACAATAAAAATTAATTTCCGCTAACTTTTGACAAGAAATAAAATCTTCTATGAACTCATCATACACCTAACAGAATACCTTGGGGTGTCTTTTTTCTAAAATGGGGTCACTTGTGGGGTTCCTATACCGCCCTAGCATTTTACGGGCCCAAAACCGTGAGTAGTCTGGAAACTAAATGTCTCAAAATGACTGTTCAGGGGTATAAGCATCTGCAAATTTTGATGACAGGTGTATGAGGGGGCGAATTTTGTGGAACCGGTCATAAGCAGGGTGGCCTTTTAGATTGTATTGGGCCTGATCTAATGGATAGGAGTGCTAGGGGGGTGACAGGAGGTGATTGATGGGTGTCTCAGGGGGTGGTTAGAGGGGAAAATAGATGCAATCAATGCACTGGGGAGGTGATCGGAAGTGGGTCTGAGGGGGATCTGAGGGTTTGGCCGAGTGATCAGGAGCCCACACGGGGCAAATTAGGGCCTGATCTGATGGGTAGGTGTGCTAGGGGGTGACAGGAGGTGATTGATGGGTGTCTCAAGGTGTGATTAGAGGGGGGAATAGATGCAAGCAATGCACTGTCGAGGTGATCAGGGCTGGGGCCTGAGGGCGTTCTGAGGGTGTGGGCGGGTGATTGAGTGCCCTAGGGGCAGATAGGGGTCTAATCTGATGGGTAGAAGTGACAGGGGGTGATTGATGGGTGGCAGTGACAGGGGGTGATTGATGGGTGATTGACAGGTGATCAGTGGGTTATTACAGGGAAGAACAGATGTAAATAATGCACTGGCGAATTGATAAGGGGGGGTCTGAGGGCAATCTGAGCGTGTAGGCGGGTAATTGGGTGCCCGCAAGGGGCAGATTAGGGTCTGATCTGATGGGTAACAGTGACAGGTGGTGATAGGGGGTGATTGATGGGTGATTGATGGGTGTTTAGGGCAGAGAACAGATGTAAACACTGCACTTGGGAGGTGATCTGACGTCGGATCTGCGGGCGATCTATTGGTGTGGGTGGGTGATCAGATTGCCCGCAAGGGGCAGGTTAGGGGCTGACTGATGGGTGGCAGTGCCAGGGGGTGATTGATGGGTGATTGACAGGTGATTGACAGGTGATCAGGGGGATAGATGCATACAGTACACAGGGGGGGGGGGTCTGGGGAGAATCTGAGGGGTGGGGGGTGATCAGGAGGGAGCAGGGGGCAGTTTAGGGCATAAAAAAAATAGCGTTTACAGATAGTGACAGAGAGTGATTGATGAGTGATTAGGGGGGTGATTGGGTGCAAACGGTGGTCTGGGGGGTGGGCAGGGGGGGGTATGAGGGGTGCTGTGGGCGATCAGGGGGCAGGGGGGGGGGATCAGTGTGCTTGGGTGCAGACTAGGGTGGCTGCAGCCTGCCCTGGTGGTCCCTCGGACACTGGGACCACCAGGGCAGGAGGCAGCCTGTATAATACACTTTGTATACATTACAAAGTGTATTATACACTTTGTATGCGGCGATCCGGGTGCTAGTAACTCGCCGGCGATTCCGAACGGCCGGCGGATTACAGCGTGAGGGGGGCGGAGCCAGTCGCCGGTGGCTGATCGCGTCACGAATGACACGATCGCTCCGCCCATGCCCGTACAAGGACCGCCGCCAATTGTACATGCGGCGGTCCTTGCGGGATCCACTTTCTGGCCGCCCCTGTGCAGTGGGCGGTTGGGAAGTGGTTAAAGAAAACCTGAACTGAAAATTAAAAGTCAAAATAACCATACACAAGTCATACTTACCTCCCGTGTAGTCTACTCCTCAATCACTTTCTCCTCTCCCACGTCTGTTTGTCCACTGTGATCAAGGGAATTCTCAATCCTCCATTTTGAAAATGACCATTACCTCATAACAGATTTCTGGTCAGCACACTGTTAAACTGTAACATCGTCCACTTGAGCCATAGGGAATCATGGACATTACCAGGCACATCAGTTGTCCACTCAGCTCTAACCGACAGCAACTGATATATACCTGACAGCAACTGATATATTTCAGTTCTGACAAAATGTTGTCAGAACTGGAAGGGATCATTGTCAGTAGAAAATGGTGAGCTTCTGAGAGGAACTGATGGCAAGGTAACTATTTAATGTTCATTTGAAGTTACCTCATGTGTTTATTTTAAATAATTTTACTCAGTACAGGTTCCCTTTAAGTTACCTCCGCTGTAGCTTAGTTCCCTCCTCTGTAGTTATTTTCACATGCAGTTAATTAACAGCCTGTCTTTAATTTTAGAATTCTGGAGTTATTTTAAGGATTGAAGAGTTAACTTAAAGGACTTACGAGGCCAAAATCTGCCCCCAAAACGTAAAAAAAGTTAACTACCTGCATGACTTTGTAAGGCACGGAGGACGCCGTCCGCGCCCTCCGTGCCGTTCCGCCTGGTCCCCTCTGCTCAAGGCTTCGACCCCACGGTCCGGGTCGGTATCTGCAGCCTGCATAAAGATGGCCGCCGGAGCTGGCCACGGATGCGCAGTCCGCATAGCCGCTACTGCGGCTGCGCAGCTCTAGGGCCAACCCTCCGATCCACGCTGCCTGTTACGTGGATCGGGGGGTTGGCCCTAGAGCTGCGCAGCCGCAGTAGCGGCTATGCGGACTGCACAGCCGTGGCCAGCACCAGCGGCCATCTTTATGCAGGCTGCAGATACCGACCCGGACAGCGGAGTCGCAGCCTTTCAGGGGGCTATTGAGCAGAGGGGACCAGGTAGAACGGCACGGGGGGCGCGGACGGCGTCCTCCGTGCCTTACAAAGTCATGCAGGTAGTTCACTTTTTTACGTTTTGGGGGCAGATTTTGGCCTCATAAGTCCTTTAAGGACCGAAGAGTTAACTTTAGGTTTGTCTGAGGTAAAATAGGAGATAAGCTTAGTGAATTGAGGCCATTAACTGTTGCCAGGACAACAGATGCGGACATGAGAGTGAACAGACATGTCGTTTGACTACAATTGAGTAACGTGTACTGTTTCTATGGAGGGCGGGTGGAAAGAAGAGGGCATGATGGAGAAGCTTCTGGTGGGTGGGTTAATGAGGGGAAGAATGCTTTCAGTCGCTGCTATTGTTTAAACATCCGATGTGCTAAAAGCAGATGCATGCTGGCAAAACATATCTGTGACCGCCTCACAAACTCTCCAGCATGCTGAAGGTTTTTCACCAATTTTGTCAGGGTCAAACAGGGTCTGTTTATTGGTGCTACATACAGTACAGTATGTATATCATTAGGGAATAGACGTTACATAACCTATTTCAGAGGCATATGCGTTTCTTACAATAACTCTTTTGGAGTGACTTTTTTATTACAAAAACATACAGACAAGTTAATCAAAATACTGCGAGAGGCGCCCAAAGAAAAAAAAAACGCTAATAAAAGATACGTACAAATACGTGCAAATAAGTCTTGACTTACCTTGAATGATTCATTGGACAAAAGATTCAGACTTTTTGTTCAGCACAAAAAATTGACAGTGCGTTTCACAGGCAACTGCCACTTCATCAGGTCAGTAAACCATACAATATCTGTAGCTGTATCCAGTACTGAGCGCTTAGCAATCAATACAGACAAGTTGTTTGGTTACCCCCAAATTGATCTTAGTCTACAGTGGGGACATAAGACTATGGTACAGATTAGATTGTCAACTCCTCTGAGTACCAGTTAAAGAGATACTGAAGCGAACATAAATTGCTATTTTTACTACCTCCTAGTTCGCTTCAGTACTCTCATTAGATGTAAACTGCTGCATCCCCGCCGCAAAACGAGGGATTTAGACCCCCCAAATCCTCGGGGGACAATCCGGCCGGCGCTTCCTGAAAGAGGCAGAGCTTTCAGCTGCAGCTCTGCCTCTACTGATGTCAATTGCTGTGGATCACCAGAGAGGCGGAGATCCACACGGCAATTGACGTCAGGAGAGGCAGAGCTACAGCAGAAAGCTCTGCCTCTCAGGGCAGCACACTCCACGACCATCTCCTGACGTCAATTGCCGTGCGGATTTCCGCCTCTTTCCGGTGATCCGCGGCGATTGACATTAGTAGAGGCAGAGCTGCAGCTGAAAGCTCTGCCTCTTTCAGGAAGCGCTGGGCGGATTGTCCCCTGAGGATTTGGAGGGTCTAAAGCCCTCGTTTTGCAGCGGGGATGCGGCGGTTTACATCTAATGGAACTACAAAAGAGAACTAGAAGGTAAAAATAGCAATTTTTGATCGCTTCAGAGTCTCTTTAAGGATGTAAAATGCATAAAATTGTAAAATACATACAGTACAGTACATACAGTACAATGTACTAAATGTACATTTTTCCCAATGCAATATAAATTGCTTTTTTTCTTATATTATTGCCATTTACAGTAGCTAACAAAAAGCTAAAAGATCTGTCAGGTTTTGGAATGCGCTATCTACTCACAGGGAATTCTCATTAACTTTATTCTTTACAAAACCCTTCTTGGAAAGGATCTATACAAAGATGTCAGCGGTCTTCCCTACTTACTTGCACGCTATTTTGGCAGTTGGACTGATCAACTGCAGTTCAGTAAGTGGTTATGTAAATTAAGAAATAACTGAGAATCCCCCATGAGGAGATGGACTGGTCCAAAACCTGACAGATCTGTCAGATTTTCACAACCTACTGTAAGTGACAACAACTTAAAAAAAAAAGTAATTCATAGTGCATTTTACTCTGGGGGAAAATGTGCTTTTATATGTATGCATTTTTATTTGCATTTTACTCTGGGGAAAAATGTACTTTAATATGTATGTATTTTAAACTTTACAATTATTTGCGCTATATGTCTTTTAATGGCATGACTGTATAGTCTGTAAAGCACTTAGACAAATGGCATCACTATATGAATACACATTAATAACACTTACTATTTATGTTCCCATACACACAAACATTATTGTGCTTAACTAGAAATAAAGCTACGGCTTCCACAAAAAGGAGTTTCAAAATTTTAACTTGAAAACTGTTTTTCTAGATAAACGAGAGATTTGCTTGATGGAACATAATGTTGACAGACGGTATCCTTGATTAACAAGGACCCTTATTTTTTGTTTAATTAATCCTCCTCTGTAGAGTGTGGCGCTTTCCATTTCAATGATCAAACAACTTTATCGCTTCACAGACAATACAGCACGTCATAAAGTACTGCGGCGCAGATGTGTGACAATAAAAGAAATTCACAAAAAAATAAAACCCTTCGCCCTCCAGCAAGGAGTAGGTGGGGGGAATTGCGCTAGACAGAATCCTATTATCAGAGACCACCAGAAAAGCCAGAGACACAGTGCAATGGAGGAGTGGGGATTCCCATAGGCCATTTGACTTTATGGTGAAGGGGGAAATTGATTTAAGCCCCCTGAGAACCAGACAGACAAGTTTAAAAAAACAGAGAGCATCCCCGGAGCTCGCAAGTCTTGTGAGCCTCTGCTGAAGAGTGATAGGCCTCACCTATGACCCTTATTCATTGAGAATTGAAAGCCAGGCATGTAATGGAGGAGCAGGGGTGACAAATTCCGATTGGCATATAATGGCGCACTTTGTGTCATTGACAACCAGCAGCAAAGTTAAATTGGATTGTAATTCTTCTTGTTGATAAAGTTCACACAATCTTGTTGTCAAATAGTGAAATACGTCTAACTTTACTAATACGGTAACAAATTAAAGGGTCTTGTTTTGGAAAAAAAGAGGAACTTTACTGAAAGATAGACGTGGGGTGGGGAATAAATCAATACAAAGTGGGAAGTTAAAAAAATAGAAGGTAGATCAAGAATTGATTGCTGTACATCGTGTAATTTGTTCAAGGTGTTTGATGCACCATGAGCTTCAGGAGCATAGCAATAGGGGTTGGAGAGGTAGCCACCGCATTGGGGCCCTTGGGCCAAAGGGGCCCCAAAGGGCCCTCCCTAAACTACAGTATTAGCTCTCTATTGGTCCTGTGTTCATATAATCACTTATATAGACACTTTGAATAGTGGTAATTATTAACAATCTGTTCCCCATCCCCTTCTTGCACCTCAGACACTGCAGTTGCCATTGGAAGGTTTTGGTGCGCCGTATCAATTGCTATGTATAGAGTGCTTGGGGGGCCCCATTGTAAAACTTGCATCGGAGCCCACAACTCTTTAGCTACGCCACTGATGAGCTTACTATTTAAAATGTTAATTTTTGATAGTAAAATATCAGTAATTGTTACTAATATTTTACTATAGCTAAACCTAACACTACTCTCATACAGAACTCTCCACTACCGATGCCTAACCCTAAGACCCCCCCTCCCGGTGGTGTCTAACCCTAAGACCCCCACCTCCCCACTGGTGCCTCCCCCTAAGATCCCCCGTGTTGTGCCTAACCTTAAGACCCCCCTGGTGGTGCCTAACCCTAAGAACCCCCCTGCACAAACCCCCTTCCTGACGCCTAGTCTAACCGCCCCTCGAACAAACCCCATTCCTAACGCCTAACCCTAACCATCCTCCCGGCACCAAGAATGATAATTACTGGGCACCCGAATGTCCCCTTTGTTGCCAGCTTCAAAAAAGAGAAACCCCCTGCAAAAAAGATAATTATTTGGTGTTGCCTGGAGCCCGAATTTCCCTTTTGGCGCCGGCTTGCCGATACGTTCAATTGAAGTCTATGGTGGCGTCCAATTAGTCCAGAAGCTGCGTGCGCCCGATTTGCCTGATACCCACAAAGGGAGATACTGCTTGCTTGGCAGAAACAGTTGTTTTTTACCACAATACAATAAGGTTCACAGACAGGAAACTGTCAGGGCCATGGCCCTGACATCACACTGTTTCACCTCAATATCAGCCATACAGATGTCCCTGATGATCTATTCGAGAAAAGTTAAATATTTCTCATGGGAAAAGAGGGTATCGGCTACTGATTGGGATGAAGTTCAATCATCAGTTAAAGTTCCTCTTCATAGTGTTGAGCGTGAGAAACAGTATCACTATCTCTGATGTGGGCTTTGACAATGCTTCTTTCCTCTAATATATGGATGTGGTAAGTGTGACTCTTGTGTCCTTTATATGTTTACTAACTAGTTTCTGTGAAGAATAAGTTAAAGTTTTCCTTTGAAATGTAATTAATGAGACTATGTATGGACCTCAACATGGTCAAGAATTGAGTGACTGTCAATGACTTAGTGGAAACCGTTCCTTGTGTTGTTGCCTGCAGGTATCAGCATGATGACTCAGAATTCACTGAAGATAGGATTGTTTTCATGGTAACAGATGGAGTAAACAGTGCAGAAGCCGTGCTTGGCATTCAGGTAATCTAATGTGAGAGACGAAAAAATAAATTAAATAAAACCACTTACTTAAAAGCCTGCATAGACTGTATGAATGGATTTGGGAACAGCTATTAAGCCAAGTGCAATGTTAACATCTTACTCCTCTTAACAGAACAACAAAGTCTTTACAGTGTGTTTATTCAAGCAAATGGCAATAGCAAGATCTGTGTTCCAGTTTAAAGTCAATGGGAATCAGGAAAAAAATCAAAAAACAAATACTTACCCAAGTAGAGGGAAGGCTCTGGGTCCTATAGAGCCTTCCCGCTCCTCTCACGTTCCAGCACTGGCTCCCCTCATAGCAGTATTCATCTGATTGATCGAATACTTCTCTCTGCTTCTGCAGAAGTCTTCAGGAGCCCGAGTGCTCTCAAAGACGGACGGCTCTGTACTGCGCTAACACGCATTCACACATGCTCAGTACAAAGCCACCTGTCTTCTTCCAAAGCCTCGTGCTGTGGGAGATTCAAAAGGAGGAGCTAGCACTGGAACGAGGGGACCATGAGAGGAACAGGATTGCTCTATAGGACCCAGAGCCTCCCTCTCCTTAGGTGAGTATCTGTTTTTTTCCTGCTTCCCATTAGCTTTAAAACGTACTTTATTGTTTAGTTTGTTGGATGTTCTGCTGTGTTCTTCTCTCCTCCATACACATTGAAAAGTGTCCTTGTTTTCAGGGTCAGCACAATTTGACATCAACAAAAGGGCCCCTAATGCTGTTTTAGAGAAGCTGGTGTTAGGTCTGTTAGGGATCTGTCAGGGGGCCCCAGATAAATTTTGCCTCAGGGCTCCATTGTAGTTAGAACGCGCCATGGTTTTCCACCAGTACCTGTCAATGATACTGATGGAGTGTACAAAGAGCATTGTCACTTCCTCTTATCCGATTTGTAAACAGGCTTTCTTTGGAATTTAACTTAAGAAAGGGGTTACAGCTTTTCTTCAAGGTTCTTCGGTTCGGGATGGGGGTGGGGGGTGTTGGGGGGATCGGGTTGGGCTCAGTGGGGCTGTTGGGGTTGCAGAAGCCCAGTGGGAGCAGGAGTCATGATATTGGGGTCACACTATGTATCCTGTACCCATTTCAGTTTCTGTAAAATATTCACACAATGAAACAGAAAAGGTAATATTGTCCAATAATGTCCGTGGCCCTGCACCGCTATTTAGCAGCCGGCCAAATTTCCCTCAGGGGTTAAAGCTAGGGGAGGACTGGGGATGGAAGGGGCAAGGTTAGGTGGTCTCAGGGGTTAGGTTAGTTGCCCATCGGGGCAGGGTTAATGTTAGGGGCCCACTGAGGGGGGAGGGGTTTGGTGGTTAAGGTTAGGCACCCACCAGGGGAGGGGGGGTTAAGGTTAGGCACCACCAATGGGGGTTCTGTATGAGAGTAGGGAGAGGTTAGGTCATAGTGAAATATCAGCAAATATTACAGATATCTCACTATATCAATTTATTCGTAGAATATCAGTAAATGTATCTATATTCTATAAGCACTATTTCCTGCATCCTTAAAGGACAACTATCAAAGTTAACTAAAACTGTAAATGCCACATATATTTCCAGTAATTACTATCAAATAGCAATACAAGGGCTTTTTTCATCTTTTCATGTTTTATACGGTGAAAATTACATTTACAGAAAACAGTTTTCACTGTGGGCATTATTATGGAGGACTGTGCCCATCATCAGCTGAAGTTATCTTTTTATGTCTGTGTGTCTCTCTCTGCCATGCAGTGTTAAGTAAACAGTTTACAGACAGATTACAGTTCAGCTCTGCCTCCCCCTCCCCCCTGATGCCGACACAGAATTGTTACAAAACAGCTGGCAAACAAGGCTTTTTTTTTTACACAGGCTGTGCTGAGAGACCTCTGAAAAGCATTCTAGTGTTGATGGCTTAAAGCTCTATAGATATGTGAGGTTTACAGAAAAACAGTTTATTTGATAGTTGTTCTTAAAAAACGATTTTTGTAATTTTTTTATCACTGCGCTCAGATTTGCTTGCGGTACTTTTAAATGTAGGCCATGATAAGAACAGTGAATTACAGCTATCACGCGCTATGATTTGGAGTCTGTATGTGTCATGAGCATGTATGGCAGCTTAAATATACTGTATATCCCTGTTTATTAAACAGTTGGGATGCTATAAAATGTAAATAAAAACAGAATGCAATGATCTGCAAATTATGTAAACCCTATATTTGATTGAGAATGGTGCAAAGACAATGAAATGTGTTAGTGGCATCAAGCTGCAAATGAGCATATGTCTTTTCAAAAACAATAATATTTCTTAGATTCAGCATTTGCTATTTTGTCTTTGTATTGTTTGCAATTAAATACAGGATTTAAATGGTTTGCAGATCATCACATTCTGTTTTTATGTACATCTTACACAGCATCCCAACAGTTTTGGAAATGGGGTTGTGCATATACTTTTTATAGCATTTATTTCCTGCACTCATTTCTTTCAAAGGAGCAAACAGCAACATACCGGTCTGACTGGCTCCTGTAGCTCCTTCCTACTAGTAGAACGGGATTTGCCTCCTCTTCACCTGACTCCACCCACTTCCTCCCTGTGCTAAGAGAGAGTGATTCTTTGTAGTCATCACTGTGTATTTTATGAATACACCTGTACTTCAAGCAACACCTTATGGATGGTAGACAGTGTGGCCGGGGAAGGAATGGCATGGCACATGGCCCAGACCTCTATGTTCCCTGAGAGTAGGATGTGCTGGAGTCCGCCATGGACTCGGCTATGGACTCTGTAAAAATGGAATTCGGCTGCCAACAATTGCTGACAGCCGAATTGCACCTTTTTTTTTTATTTTTGGCCTTGAGTGGCGCTATAGTCATAATTCACATTACAGCATATGGCGGCGCCCAAATGTCCAGTGCCCTTTTTACCTGCGTTGCCTATATGTATATATTGTTGTTTGTTGGCATGTATCTCCACCCACCCCCCCCCCCCCCCCCCCACCGAGGCTTGTCCTAGGCTGCTTATTATGCAGAATCCCCCCG
Organism: Hyperolius riggenbachi; assembly: GCF_040937935.1. Lineage (NCBI taxonomy): Eukaryota > Metazoa > Chordata > Amphibia > Anura > Hyperoliidae > Hyperolius > Hyperolius riggenbachi. Next base: position 60,097,543 of record NC_090651.1, read on the forward strand.
AGCATTCTGGGAGACCAGAGGTCTTTTCTACTTCATTTAAAAGTCCCGGTAAACAAACATTCCACAGAGATCACCTGCCAGTACTAAAGAGGTTGCTGCTTGTGATAAATTTCAGAAAGTAAAACGGTGTGAGGAGAGTGTTTACAATGGGCAAACACTGACTAAATAATTAATGTATAAGTATTGTAAAAAAAAAAATCTATTATATTCATGATGAAATTTTGACTGCAGCCCCTCTTGAATATCGCTGTAATCCTACAGAAAAGAGCAAGAAAAACGTTTTATAAAGCAGAGATGTATATGGACATTCATACATTGAATACAGTAATTAGCCTAACAAAAATCATTTTAAGGACACGTTCCATGGTAATGTAGCGCCACAAATAATGATAGAAGCGGCTCTCATTACTCCTGCAAATGGCGCTCTCTCTGGGCTCTCCCTCATCCTGTTAAACACGCGCTTCCATTAACCTCTGAGTGGAGTGTGTAATTAGGAGAGTAATGAGGCATCGGCTCTGTCACTTACACCTGCAATATCACTGACAACAGGAATGGTTCACAGCAGCTGCGCGTGGAAATCTGTGCGTTATGTCACACGCAAATGCCTCCCCGCAACAGACGGGACTCACGTCTTCTCACTTCCACAACAAATCACAATTAAAGCCCAACTCTGGGCACAGATTTATATAGGAAAAGGGGAAAAATAAATCAGTACATTGCAAAGTAGGAAGCTAAAAAATACAATCGAGATCAAGAAATGATTAATATTCACCATGCAATTTGTTAAAGAGACACTGAAGCGAAAAAAACATTATGATATTATGATTTGTATGTGTAGTACAGCTAAGAAATAAAACATTAAGATCAGATATATTAGTCTAATTGTTTCCAGTAAAGGAAGAGTTAAAAAACTCCAGTTGTTATCTCTATGCAAAAAAGCCATTAAGCTCTACGACTTTCAAAGTTGTGGAGAGGGCTGTTTTCTGACTTTTATTATCTCAACTGTTCCTGAACTGTTTACTTTTCCTCTGGCAGAGGAGAGGTCATTGGTTCACAAACTGCTCTGAAAGAATCATTTTGAATGCTGAGTGTTGTGTAATCTGCACATATTATAGAATGATGCAATGTTAGAAAAAACACTATATACCTGAAAATAAAAATATGAGAATATTTTCTTTCTGCTAATCTTCTAGTAATTATTCATAGTACACAACCAATTCACTATATCATATTTTTTTTTTTTTGCTTCAGTGTCTCTTTAATATTGTTTGATCCACAATCAGCCTGCATGTAATCATCTTTACTACTGGCAGACAAAAAGGTTTTTTTTTTTTATAGATATACATATACATATGTACAGAGGGAGATACTGGTTGCTTGCCAGTTGGAAACAGCTGATATTTCCCACAATGCAACAAGGCTCACAGACAGAAAAATTTCAGGACCTAGGTCCTGACATCACACTGTGGAAGGGGTTTACCACAAAAGCCATACAGACCCCCCTGATGAGCTATTTGAGAAAAGGTAAAGATTTCTCGTGGGAAAGTGGTTATCGGCTACTGATTGGAATGAAGTTCAAATCAATTCTGGGTTACAGTTCTTATTTAAATGCTAATACAGAGTGGCCACTCATGCTGTCATGAACAGGCTTACAGGGCCTAGAATGCTTCACTGTAAGGCAGATGCACTTCCTGGAAAACAAGGTGCCAAAACCCCTAGTAAATGCTATAGTGAGTGCTGGTAACAGTACTCATGTTTAGAGGTAGGAAATTGTCCACTAATTTTGCATCTTTTTTTGCTACATTTTTTTTTTAAATTTTACATTTCACAAAAATGATTCAGGATTTGCAGGATTGTTCCTAATTGGAAGGTGATTATTGATTGTTTCCATAAAGGGGTCCATTAGGGCTCTTTCTTTTTTCAGATACGATCGTAAAATCCAAAATTCCGATCCACCAAATTCTCTATTCTATTCCAGCATAATATCGTTTTGTGTCGATTTTGTCCACATGTGTGGTTTACTTTACAATTTGATCGTAAAAATCTGAATCAAATCATCACATTTGAGAAAAATATTGTACCATTAATGGGCACCTTTAGGTCAGTTTTACACTTTTTTTGGCGGGGTTGCAGTGGGGATGCCACGCCACATCCCACCACAATGCAAAAAATGGTAAACATAAGACCATGCGGTAGAGTGTGCCAACAGGATCATATGCATAGTGCCCCCCCCCCCCCCCCCCCCCCCCCACACTCAGTGACGTACTTGCTGCTGGGCAGGAAATATGCCACTGGGATTTACTGGGATTCTCGTCGGTCCGCGCATGTGCGACACACTGTGCTTCTGTCGATTAAATTTCTGCTTCGCCCATTGACTTCAATGTCTTCTGCCACCCAAGCGTCACCGCAGAAGTCATAGGGTAAAGCGATGTAGACTTTGAGTCGACTCTGCGGCAATTAGGAAGCTTCCGGTACAATGCGACATGGCAAGTGCGCAAGACCCCATACACAGTGGCATAACTAAGGAGCTTGGAGCCTCAGTGCAAGTTTCACATGGGGACTCAAGCACTGTATTGATATGGTGCCCCAAAACTAACCAAGGACAGCTGAAGTGTCCAAGATGTGTAAACAGCATAAGGAAACAGTTTGTTAAGGATTATCACTATTCAAGCAAATAGATGGCGCAGGGTGCAGGGTGGCTGGGGAAGAGTGGCTGAGTCTGGGCACAGGGTGGGTGGGGCAGAGTGGCTGGGACAGGGTGCAGGGAGGCTGGGACAGGGTGCAGAGTGGCTGGGTCTGGGCGCAGGGTGGCTGGGACAGGGACAGGGTGGCTTTGACAGGTTGCAGAGAGGCTGGGTCTGTGCGTGGGGTGGCTGGGACAGGGTGGCTGGGGCAGAGTGGCTGGGTCTGTGCGCAGAATGGCTGACAGCCACTGCCTGGGACAGAGTGGCTGGTGCAAAGTGTCTGGATGAAGGGTGGCTGAGTCTGGGTGCAGGCTGCTTGCCATCACAGACCTGAATCCTGGTGCCACTCGCTCCCCCACCGCTGCCTTAGTAGCGTCAGTCACCATCGGCGTCATGGTAACAGACATCATATCAGCAAGACACAGAGGGCGCACACACTACCTGCGTCCAGCGAACTCCAAATGCAGGCGTTGATATCTCTTTCGCATTTGGAGTACAGCGGGTGGCGGGTAACTTGAGTGCCCTCTGTGTCTCGCTGATATGATGTCTGCTACCATGATGCCAGCGGTGACGCGACTAAGGCAGGAGCGAGCGGCTGAGTGGGGGAGCAAGCCGCACCGGGAGGGGATGCAGACAGTGGTGAAGTGGCTGGTGGCATGGAGGCAGGCATGGTGCCCATGGTGTAATAGCGCCATGGCTCTAGCCATGCCTGCACCCCTGTAGATACACATCTGGCCCATACACTTGCATTGCTGTGTTAAAACAGGGTAATACAACACTGGTGGCTGGATGATAGTGTACTGGTCAAGGGCACTGCCTTTGACATGGGTGACCAGGGTTCAAATCCTGGCTATATTCAGTACAAAGGAACTGACTATAAGGCCACCCTGCAGTGTAAGGAGTTCAAGGCAAGACTCCCTAACACTGCACGGTGGCCTCTTGAGCACGTCCTTAGTGGCTGCAGCTCTTGAGCGCTTTGAGTCCAACAGGATAAAAGTGCTATACAAATGTTCAGATTATTATTATAACACAAACTTGCAACGAAAGTGTGAAAGTGGCTTTAGGGTGACTTCTAAATGCGTTCAGTCTAGTTGTAACAAAATTATGTAAAAACATCTATATTTACATATCTATAATGGAGCCAATTAGAACGGGTTAAAAAATGTTTTTTGATACATGGAGGAAAGTGGGGTCTAGTGCTGCGAGGAAACCTGGGAAGGGACCGAGAAAGAAAGAAAAAAATAGATTTTCCTCTTTTGCTTTAAATAGAAATTAATCAAAACAATAATTTAATATTGACTTAAAACTGATTTTGCCAGACTTGACAACCTCTCCTTATTGATGTAGCTGTGAAATCCTGCTCTGTCTTGGAGGTTCTTCTGTTGCATAATCCCTACAAAACTTGTCTGAGATTAAGTCAATTTTATTGCAAAGATAATAAAATTTTATGCCGACCGTTTGTGAAATAATATTTCTGAGATAATGATGTTCTTCTGAGTGTTGAAAATGGTCCCCCAATGTTTCGCTCTGTAGATTACGCCGGTGAATGATGAGCCTCCAGAGTTACAGTCTGGCCTGAAATCGAGCCTGGACTGTGCAGAGGGTGGTCAAGTCTACTTCACGGCTGAGAACCTCTACGCCACTGACCCGGACAGCGACGATGCCAAGCTCACGTACATTGTGGCCCGCATGCCCTTGTATGGCATGATCCAGAGACAAGGAATAGTGGTGGAGAAGTTCACCCAGCTGGACATTATCCAGAGGTTCATTTCATACATCCATACAGGTCAGATATTACACCTTTTCTTGAACTTTTTTAAATTTAAAGTCTAAATAAGAATTTCACGTTCAAGAGACTATCATTGCTCTGCACATTACATCCACTCCCTTACCTTTAATTGATACGACTGCATTTCATACATCTCCTGTTTCTTTCTCATCACATTCTTAACCCTTCTAATAGAAGCAGCAGTTTTGTATGGAGTGGGGATTGTTGAACCCTTTTTTTTGCTTTTACAGTCATCAGTGTCCCTCATGGTTTTTTTCCTCTTTTCATAAACCTGAGACACTTTTCAGTGGGACAAAAAGGAGTTGGAGATAAATCTCCTTTTGGAGGAATGTGTTTTGGGAATCACAGCCATAGGTGATGTTTCCTCAAACATCCATTTGTGAACCTGTAAAAGAAAGACAGCACTAAAGCCTGGTACACACATTCTTTAATTTTGATTGGCCAATCACTGCTTCCATGTAGTAGGAGTATTATGTTGAATACTATGTTGAATACTAGGTCAATACTATGAACAGATCGTGTAGGTAAGCTTTCATACTATATGGAAGTGGTAAAGTTGGCCAACCATTAGCCAATCAAAATTTGATGTTTGCACCCTAGGTAAAAGCTGTAAACCACCCATAAGGTGCCCATACATACATGAATCGGATGAGAATTGATTCCTATAAATGTTAGAACAATTGCAATTTGATCGATTTTGACAAAAAATGTATCAAAAGTTTCAAACACGCACGACAGAATATCTAGGTTGATGGGGGGCGCGGCAGGAGCGGTGGTAAATTGATCGCCTATAGGATTGAGCACAGAGTTTGTATGTTCTCCCCGTGTCTGCATGGGTTTACGCCGGTTTCTTCCCACATCCCCTAAAAATTCAGATAAGTTAATTGACTTGCAAAAAAAAGGTACCAACAAACATGTGCTGAGCCCTCCAGAGACAACAAACACATCTTGAATCCAAAAACAGAAGTTCTACATTTGTAATATTGCAAACTATCATATGGGGGCGCCTGACTATAGAATAAACTTACAGTTTTGTACTGTAAAGGCAGCATTACTTAAGACAAACTGCTTCCAAATGGCTAGCTGCATGAGTGTGTAGAGCCTACTTATAGACAACATGCACACCCTGCATTTAATTGGCCCTAGACTACAATGGATAATAACTAGGGATTAGTTAGACTGTGAGCTCATCTGAGCAAATCAAAAATCGATCAAACGTTTTGATCAGACAGGACAGAAAATCTAGGTTGATGTGGGAGCGTGGCAGGAGCATTGGTAGATAGGATTGCGCTGCATTGAACAGTGCAATGCTGTGAATTAATCGATTATCAATAGAGTCCCTTCTGAAATCCATTAAAAATCGATATACTGTGTATAGGAATCAATTCCTTCTGAATCGATCCCTTTCAGAAAGAATCATTTTGGAACATTGAGTGAAACTCTATGTGTTCCTGGCCAGTGATTGACTGTCCGATCTGATCATTGCAAATTGAAATGATAAGCAATCTGATCAGAGTCTTCAGAAATTTGATAGAACAATCATTTGTTGGCGATTAACACCATTAATGGTACCCAATCCGTATGATTGTTCGTTTGGTCAATTGTTAATTCAGGAGATTGTACCATACAAGGTCAGATTTATACTTTTCTCACCCCTAGGTCAAGTATGCTGGGACCTCCATGCGCATCAGTGTCCCTCCCATTCCATGTACAGCCCCCTCTTCCACGTATATCATCAATGTACTGCTGTTACTCTCTTTCATGTACAACTTCCTTGAGCATCAGCTTCCATTTTCATCTGTTGCTCCTTTTAAGCCTTCTCTTTCATTATGTAACAACCCTTATTTCATGTCCAGGTGCTCCCTGTGGCTGCAGCAGCCTAAGACCCGGGCATTCGTGGCCTTTTCAGAAATCCGGTCCTGCCCATTGATGGGCACCTTAACTCTATATAAAGCTCATTTTCAGTCTGTATTAAAACTTATTTTGCTCACTTTTTGTGCTATACAATAATGCTCGGAAAAGATTGAGGAACCAGCCTGACGACGAGCATACACTGTCTGGCAGTGTTCACTTGGAAGTGTTAATTACCAGCAAGTTGCAGTCTGTATTATGTTCTTGTTTTGAGACAACTGGTGTTACCATACAAACTGCCAAAGCCAATCAGGCGCCTTTAATGTATTCTACTGGTATTATTAACCACCTTTTTAAAATTCCGATTTGCGAACACAACAGGCTGACGTCCTTCCTGCCGATGCACCTGTCAAAGCCTTGCTTTCTGAAATGTTTTTCCCCGAAATCATTATTTTCCTGTGTAAAAAAAAACATTCTTCCTTCCCCAAATGAAACAACACACCAGATGCTCCCGATACTCGACTTCATACAGAAATAAAAGAATATTTGAAGTTTAATATAATTAAATACAATATTAACAACTAAGGAGGATATAACGCGTAAAAAAACAAGCTAGATATTGGCATAACTTCAATTCAACAAAAGAACTTCTCAGGGTTTTTCAGCATTTGTAAATTGACTTAAAGAGGAACTGTCAGCCAGAAAAAAATACACATATATAAGTAGATAAATACTTGCTCTACTTATATATGTATTGCACTGTCCATTTTGATTTTAGTGATTTTTCTACAGAAAAAAAAGAGAAAATCCTTCTTAACATTTCCCATTTAACTGTGGCTATTTTTAAAGAGATCCTGTGACAAAAAAAAGTTCCCCTTGGGGGTACTCACTTCGGGAGGGGGAAGCCTCAGGGTCCCAATGAGGCGTCCCCCTCCCCTGTAGCTGAAGGCAGTCCAGCGCTGGCTCCCCCGAAGTGTCCCGGAATCCTCCCTCGACAAGCCTGAAGAGCGTTGATAAGCGCTGATTTATTTACCTTTCCTGGCTCCAGCGGGGGCGCTGTTGCGGCTTTCCGCATGGACATAGGCGAAAATAGCCCATCTCCTTCGGGTCCTCTCTACTGCGCAGGAGAATTGCGCCTGCGCAGTAGAGCAGCCCGACAGTGATCGGCTATTTCCGCCTATCTCCGAGGCAGAGAGCCGATATTGCGCCTGCGCTGGAGCCGGGAAGGTAAATATTTACATCCCCGCTGTTCGGGGAGCTTGATCTCCGCCACCGTGGGACCGATGGGGACGGGGGAAGCCTCAGTAGAATCCGGAGGCTTCCCCCACCCCAGGTGAGTACCCCCCAGGGGAGGTTTTTCTCAGTACAGGTTTTCTTTAAGCCAATTCTGATGTCATTTCTAGAGATGGCCCGAACCTCTGATTTTAGGTTCGCGAACCTCCGCAAACGTTTGCAAACTTGCGAACGTTCGCGAAACGCAATAGACTTCAATGGGGAGGCGAACTTTGAAAGCTAGAAACATTTATGCTGGCCACAAAAGTGATGGAAAAGATGTTTCAAGGGGTCTAACATCTGAGTTTTTGCATGGATGAGTGGGATAGACGCCAAAAGTCCCGGGGAAAAATCTGGATTTGAGCCTGAGGCACAGCGCCGTTTTAAGGGCAGAAATTATATTGAATCCTAAATTGCAGGCCTAAAGTGCTTTAAAACATCTTGCATGTGTATACATCAATCAGGGAGTGTAATTAGAGCACTGCTTCACACTGACACACCAAAATCACTGTGTAACGCACCGCAAACAGCTGTTTGTATGGTGACGGCCGTGCTGGACTAATGCGCACCATGACGAGATTGCTCTTCCTCTGTGATATCAGGTAATGTCTGACTGCCTTATCAACTTTCGATGGTTATTTCTCTACCATTGTTAAAGCTTACATCTATTTTTTTTAATTACTTCTGCTTGCTGTTCAGTACCTTCAACGAGAATCTATTATGGAGGGCAAGTCTGCCACTGTGACCACAGGTAATGACCAGGGAATCAGGGTTCGATTCCGGTCCGGAGTGGGAGCCTGAGAAACGGCTACCACCACACATCCAAGTAAGGACCCATTTTCTGTATATGCAATGTACCTGCCCTGACCGTGCTTTGCAGACCAGGCATCTGTGGTCAGATGGACGCTTGACCCAGCGCTAGACGAACCAAATCGAAAGCATTTGCCAATAATGTGTTATGGAGGGCAAGTGTGCCATTCATTCAACTGTGTGAAACTTTCGATGGTACTTTCTGAGTACCATGGTGACCACGGCGGGTAATCCTGGTTCGATTCCAGTCCGGAGTGGGAACCTAAGAAACAGCTACCACCACCACACATCCAAGGAAGTCAGCAGGCACGCTGTGGGCAAAGGAGCAGGAACAGCTACCACACATCCAAAGAAGGCAGCAGGCATGGCATGCAAGTCCCGAGGTAGTGACCAAAAATAACAATACAGGAGGACTTTCGAAGCCCTGCTGTATACTGTATGAGACGAATCAACTTTAAATCCTTTAGAATCTGTTATGGAGGACAAATCTGCCATCCATTCAAGTGAAAGATATGCACTGACTGCCAGGTATAAAACAATGTGCAGTCACAGATGCAGTGAAAGGTATGCAGTGACTGCAAACAGCTGTTTGTGTAGTGACGGCCGTGCTGGACTGGTGCACACCATGACGAGAGTGCAGGGGATGGCGGGTTTCCAGTCCATATGGTCGCCGGGCTGAGGTAGCTGAATGACAGAACAGTGACCAGCTGATCAAATTTGGTCTGTCCACAATGAAGCAACAACATTATTATCTTTGGTGTGCCACCCCCCGAGACACTCATATAGCCAGTGGTCATTGCTTCATTGTGATACGCAAGCCACTTCAAAGTAACGATCACGAAGGGGAATTGACACATGTACATGCCTTTTGTTTTGTTGTTGCAGCCGCAGTGCAGCCAGAAAAATTAGGAAGGCATGTACACTCACCAGAAAAATTATTATTGCGGCCACTGCTAGCAGTGGCCTTAAACATTCAGAAATCCACCTGGAGTCCTGGTGGACCCTGTTGGTGGTGGCGGAGAAGGCAGTCAAGCGGCCTGCAGGCAGAGATGCTGTGTGGGGACCGACTTAGTCTTGGGGCAGGCAGTCACACGGCGTGCAGGCAGAGATGCTGTGTGTGGGGACTGACTTAGTCTTCGGGCAGGCCTGAGCGTGCTTTGCAGACCAGGCATCCATGGTCAGATGGACCCTTGACCCAACGCTGTGTGCCAGAGATGTCATCCACTTGCCTTTCAATATCACGGTACAGTCTAGGTATCGCCTTTTTTGAGAAAAAATTGCGGCCTGGTGTCTTCCACTGCGGTGTGTGGCTTTGCTTTTGTGTGCTGCTTTTTCTCAGGTAGTCATCCCATTGCAGTTTGTGCTTTGTAATCATGTGCCTTCGTAAGGTAGTTGTCCCTACGCGGGTCTTAGTCTTTCAACGGCTCAATTTTCGGTGGCAGAGAGTACAGATGGCATTGCTCTCATCTGAGGCAGACACACAAAAAAATGTCCACACCACTGAGCCCTGGGGTTATGGCACTTTGGTGGTGGCGGCTGACTGAGTGTTAAGTGGGGTGCCAGAATCAGAGCAGGAGGAGGAAGATATGTCACGCTTCCGTGAGGAAGCTGAGAAAGATGAGGTGTTCTGTATTAAATAGTCAACTACTTCCTGACAATATTGGGGGTTGATGGCACGTGCCTTCTTCTGAACACTGTGCTTTGGTCGAGGGCCGCACAAAATCACAACAGCGCGACCTCTAACAGACCTGCCAGGTGGCCTGCCTCTGGCTCTGCCTTTTGTTTTGCCCATATTGGGGGGGATGAAGTGAAAGGTATGCACTGACTTGACTAATACAATGTACGGTTACACAGGTGTAGTGAAAAGGTATGCAGTGACTGCTGGTACAACTATGTGCAGTTACACAGGTGCAATGAACAGGTTGCAGTGACTGGTATTACAAATGTGCAGCTGCCTGTCACACACACACACACACACACACAGGTACCCTGAATAGGTGCAATGACTGCTGGTATTAACAATGCGTGCGCTTACGTAGGTATAGGTAGTAGGTGCACTGAACAGTGAACAGGTGCAGTGATTGGGATTACAAATGTGCAGCTGCCTGTCACATACACACACACGGACTGCAATGACAGGTGCAATGACTGGTGGTATTAACAATGCGTGCGCTCACGTAGGTATAGGTAGGTAGGTGCACTGAACAGTGAACAGGTGCAGTGATTGGGATTACAAATGTGCAGCTGCCTGTCACACACACACACACGGACTGCAATGACAGATGCAATGACTGGTGGTATTAACAATGCGTGCGCTCCCGTAGGTATAGGTAGGAAGGTGCACTGAACAGTGAACAGGTGCAGTGATTGGGATTACAAATGTGCAGCTGCCTGTCACACACACAGGTAGTCACTGAATGTGCTGGGCCTGGCAGTGGCACAGTAGGAATTAAGGTGCCAAAGGCCAGCTGCGACTGACTGACAGGGCTGTATATAATGCAAGTGGGCCACACACACACAAAAAAAAAAAAGATCACAAGAACAAGATTAGATCTCAAAAGAGCTGTTGAGGGGTGCTTTTTAGCAATAAGAATCAGCAAGCTAACAAGCCTTCAAGAGCCTAACTAAGCTTTCCCTATAGCTCTCTCTGCAGCTGTTCTCCTTTCTCTAATTACTGCAGGCACACGAGTGAGTCAAATAGGTGACGCTGCCTGCCTTTTATAAGGGGGGTGGGGCTCCAGGAGGGAGTGTAGCCTGATTGGCTACAATGTGCCTGCTGACTGTGATGTATTGTAGAGGGTCAAAGTTGACCCTAATGATGCACTATGGGGGCAAATCGAACTTCCACAAAAGTTTGCGGTTCTCCGCGATCGCGAACCATGGAAGTTCGACGGTTCCCGTTCGCCGGCGAACAGTTCGGGCCATCTCTAGTCATTTCCTCCTTTACTATCCTCTGCCTGATTGTGTATGCATTGCCCGCCCTTCACTATAGAAAGTGCATTGTCTCAGCATGAGAAATATTGGCCAATCAGAGAGGAACAGAGATGTGGGAGGGGAAAACAGGATGGTAAAAGGCTTCAGCCAATCAGGCTGCATTAGTTAAGTCTAAGGGGAAAGTAGAGAAGCAAAAAAGGACAACCCAGCATGCCCTGCAACTTCCTTTTTGTGTACCAAATTTTATGTGTACCAAAAATGAGTCAGATAAACTGGGGAATGATCTTTTATCAACAAGAAAAGTAATAGTGATTTTAACTTTTGGATTGCCTGGTTAGCATCCTTATTACTTGTTTACCTTGGTTGTCCTTTTTTGCTTCTCTATTTTCCCTCAGACTCTTTTTCTCTTCTTTTACTGTACAAAAATCACTAAAATCAAAACGTGGACAGTGCAATACATATGTTATGTTTTTTTCTGAGATAGTATGGCTGACAGCTCGTCTTTAAGACACACTACATGTTACAGGACAGCTGACCCTTCCTCAGGTGTCTTTTCCCCTGAGGAAGGGTCAGCTGACCCATAACATGTAGTGTGTCTTTTAAGCTCAATAAACTACAAAAGCAAGTTTGAGCTAGTGGAGTGCCTTTTTCTTCTTATTAAAGTTAATTGACCTACCCCTATATTGGCCCTAGACTACAATGGACAAATAGGGATTAGTTAGATTGTGAGCTCCTCTGAGGGGCAGTTAGTTTTTTGTTTCAATGATCTTGCTTTGCAACTCTAGGGTCTCGGGTTCAAACTGTAACGATTGGTGTCAGCACACAGAGAGAATCGGATTATTGGTGATCTGCAGTATCACCAAGAATACAGATGTATACCTGATTATTGATGATCTGCAGAATCACCAATAATACAAGTATGACTAACCTCTGGACACTTAATAATGTGTAAGTGTTTGGGTGCAACAGTAGGAGGTTATCTCCCGTGGAGCGGGAGATACAAACACCACTGCAGCCAGTGGCCACCTGAGGGGCAGGTGACCTATGGCCGAGCAGGAGCTATCTCTAGAGATGAGATAGAGCAGCAGCCAGTGATTCCCTGATGGAATGGAATCAGACTGTACTGCAGCCAATGGACTCCTAATAGGAAGAGACCACTGACTGCACTGCAGGAAGGCCTCTCTGAGATACAGGAGGTCCTTGCAGCTAACTGACACCTGGTGGATTAGTGCCAAGGAAGTACAGACAGACTAATCACTCGGGGAACGAGTGACAGCCAGGAAGGTCAGACAGGCCAGGTCGGCAACACACGAGCATATTAGGTACAAAGACAGAAGACTGATTCGGTAACCGGATACAAGCAGGGTCAGCAACTGGTAGACAGATGGGCAGAGGTACCGAATCAGAAGGCAAGAGAGAGGTCAGCAAAGCAGAAGGTCATAACAGATATACATAAGCACAATTCTAATCTGAGGTGTGAGGTCCTTGGTCTCTACACCCGGGAACTGGTCTAAAGTATAACAGAGTAATGACACAGCAATCCTAAGCTTGGGTGTGAGGTCCTTGGTCTCTACACCCGGGAACTGGTCTAAAGAATAACAGAGTAATGACACAGCAATCCTAAGCTTGGGTGTGAGGTCCTTGGTTTCAACACCCTGGATCTGGTCTAGAGTATAACACAGCAATCCTAAGCTTGGGTGTGAGGTCCTTGGTTTCGGCACCCTGGAACTGGTCTAGAGTATAACAGAGAAATTACACAGCAATCCTAAGCTTGGGTGCGAGGTCCTTGGTCTCAACACCCTGGAACTAGTCTAGAGTATAACAGAGTAATGACACAGCAATCCTAAGCTTGGGTGTGAGGTCCTTGGTCTCAACACCCTGGAACTGGTCTAGAGTATAACAGAGTAATGACACAGCAATCCTAAGCTTGGGTGTGAGGTCCTTGGTCTCAACACCCTGGAACTGGTCTAGAATATAACAGAGTAATGCAAAGGTAATCTGGCTAAGTGTGAATTCACAGCTCCTGCTGGTTCTAACACACTGTACGATCTGACTGAGGTCTAAGTTCTCCCACGTAAGTATTCGCAACGGCAGACAACCAGCAACTGCAAGGCAAGATCTATATATACTCTAGCGCTGCTCAGCGCCGCTCAGCCAATCAGGAGTTCCGATGGAATCAGCTGATCATCCGGATCAGCTGATCCTTCTCCTGTTGGCATAAAGGTCCTGTCCTCTGGCATACAGGTCCTGTAACTCTCCCTCCGTGTGCACTAGAAGTCCCAGACAAACCAGACATATGTTGCTGTGCGGAAACCGCCGGTCTGAACGCGCAGACAGCCGCCCCGCCGCCAGACCGCGCGGCGGCATCTCCGCCATTCATTACACAAACCTTGACCAGCAAATTATCTGCCTGGAGTTTGTATGTTCTCCCCATGCTTGCTTGTGTTTTAAGCACGGTGGTTTCTGCTCACATTTCAAAAAACACTGCTGCTAAATTAACTGGTTTCTCCCCAAATCAGCCTTACACTATGGTAGATATATTATTATGTTATGACTATAGTAGGAATCAAACTTTAAGCTCTTCTGCAGGACAGTTAGGACATAAATTGTTGAATCTAGTGTGTTAGGTGCTGAAGGAGTGGAGACGTCAGCACTATATTATTATGTAGTAGTAGTATTTATATAGCGCCAACATCTTCCGCAGTGCTGTACAGAGTATATTGTCTTGTCACTTAACTGTCCCTTAAAGGCTCACAATCTAAGCCCTACCATAGTCATATGTCTATGCGTGTATCATAGTCTATGGCCAACTTAGGGGGAACCCAATTAACTTATTTGTAAGTTTTTGGGACATGGGAGGAAACCAGAGTGTGCGGAGGCAACCTACATAGACACAGGGAGTACATACAAATTCTGTGCAGATAGTGCCATGGAACCGGGGACCCAGCGCTGCAAGGTGAGAGTACACAATTTCCAGTGAAGGAGATTATTTGTGAGTTGACCATAGTTTTACTGTGGTCTGTGTCCCTGTTGGGGAGATTTATTTCACCAGTAACAGGAAGTAACTGAATGTCTCCAATGCTAAAGCAGGTGAATGTAAAAAACAGGTAAAAGTTCTAACTTCTTTCTGTCCATGTTGCCATTGGAGAGCTTGTTTCCTGTCATGAGTCCTTGAACAGGAAGTAAAGGAAACCTATATGACAGAGTTTCAGACACCAAATCAAATGTAGTGGGATGCAAAAGTTTGGGCAATCGTGTTAATCGTCGTGATTTTCCTGTGTAAATCGTTGGTTGCTACGATAAAAAATGTCAGTTAAATATATCATATAGGAGACACACAAAGTGATATTTGAGAAGTGAAATGAAGTTTATTGGATTTACAGAGAGTGTGCAATAATTGTTTAAACAAAATTAGGCAGGTTCATAAATTTGGGCACCACAAAAAGGAAATGAAATAAATATTTAGAAGACCCTCCTTTTGCAGAAATTACAGCCTCTAAACGCTTCCTGTAGGTTCCAATGAGAGTCTGGATTCTGGTTGAAGGTATTTTGGACCATTCCTCTTTACAAAACATCTCTAGTTCATTTAGGTTTGATGGCTTCCGAGCATGGACACCTCTCTTTAAATCACACCACAGATTTTCAATTATATTCTGGTCTGGGGACTGAGATGGCCATTCCGGAACATTTTACTTGTTCCTAAGGCATGAATGCCTTAGTGCATTTTGAGCAGTGTTTAGGGTCGTTGTCTTGTTAAAAGATCCAGCCCCGGTGCAGCTTAAACCTTTGTCACTGATTCCTGGACATTGGTCTTCAGAATCTGCTGATATTGGGCTCGATTCACAAAGCGGTGCTAACCCAGTTAGAGACTTTAGGCATGATAACCATTGCACCACGCTGGTGAAAAGCCAGTTTAGGCGTGATAAGTTTAGGCATGATAAGTTTAGATAAGTTTAGATCGCGCGCAAAGTCCCGCACGCAAAGCAGCGCCATTAAACTCTATGCGAAGTGCACCAGACTTTGCTAACGCAAAACTTTTGATCAGCTGTGCACTGCGGTGCTAACCCAGTTGGTGCTTAAACTTATCACGCCTATACTTATCACACCTAAACTTATCACACCTAAACTTGTCACGCCTAAACTTATCACACCTAAACTTATCATGCCTAAACTGAGTTTAGGCATGATAAAGGGCTTTTCACCAGCGTGCTAACTGTTAGCACCGCTTTGTGAATCAGGCCCATTGAGTGGAAACCATGCGTCCCTCAACTTTGACAATATTCCCAGTCCCTGCACTGGCCACACAGCCCCAAAGCATGATGGAACCACCACCATATTTTACTGCAGGTAGCAAGTGTTTTTCTTGGAATGCTGTGTTGTTTTTCCTCCATACATAACGTCCCTTGTTATGCCCAAATAACTCAATTTTAGTTTCATTAGTCCACAGCACCTTATTTTAAAATTAAGCTGGCTTGTCCAAATGTGCTTCAGCATGCCTCAAGTGGCTTTGTTTGTGCTGTGGGCAGAGAAAAGGCTTCCTCTGCATCACTCTCGCATACAGCATCTTCTTGCGTAAAGTGCGCTTAATGGTTGAACGATGCACAGTAACTCCATCTGCAGTAAGATGATGTTGTAAGTCTTTGGTGCTGGTCTGTGCGTTGACTCTGACTGTTCTCACCATTCGTCGCTTCTGTTTATCCAAGATTTTTCTTGGTCTTCCACTTTAAGCTTTTACTTGAACTGAGCATTTGGTATTCCATTTCCACAATATGTTCCTAACTGTGGAAACAGACAGCTGAAATCTCTGAGACAGTTTTCTGTATCCTTCCTCTAAACCATGATGGTGATCAATCTTTGTCTTCAGGTCATTTGCGAGGTGTTTTGAGATCCCCATGTTGCTACTCTTCAGAGAAAATTAAAAGAGGAAGGAAACTTACAATTGACCCCCTTAAACACTCTTTCTCATAGTTGGATTCAACTTTGTATGTAGGTAAAGGGTCACTGAGCTTACCAAGCCAATTTGAGTTCTAAGAATTAGTTCTAAAGGTTTTGGAATCAATAAAATGACAACAGTGCCCACATTTATGCGCCAGTCTAATTTTATTTGAAGAGTAACTGTCAGGCTGCAAAAGCTAATTTAAACCTCTATTCTCCTGTGTTAAACAGTTTAGAAGGAAGCCAAAAAGGCAATACTGAAGTTAAAAATCTCTCTTAGTTTTGATGTGTGCTGAACTGCAAGGATGTTAGACCCAAGCTCTTAAGAAGCCGAGAGCCGCATACCATACAGCAAAGCATTCTGGGGCCCTCCCCTCGGCTGCTAGTGATAAGTTACAGGGCTCGTGTTACAACAGCAGCAGCTCACAGCACTGAAAAAACTCCCGGCAGAGTACACTGCAGGAGTCCGTATTGTTCCTAGCCACATGGCTAATTAATATTCACTGCACAGTAGTGTTTTACATTACCGATCTTTTGTGTGAGTCTAATCATCAGGAAGCAGGCAGGACATGACGACACATTTGGCTTCATAGGAGACAGACAAACATGGAACCTGCCTTGAGCTGTCAGGAGCATCATTCTCTGCAAATACTATATAAAGATTCTGTGAAATCCAAACGTGGACAGTGAAATGCATATGTAATGTAAGTACAGCCAATGTCTAGCTACTGATATATGTGTTTATTTTCTCTGAGACCCTATACCTAACAGCTCCTCTTTAAACAATTATTATGTACTTTCGATAAATCCAATAAACTTAATTTCTCTTCTTAAACATCACTGTGTGTCTCTCCTATATGATATATTTCACTGACATTTTATATTGTAACAACCAACGGTTTATACAGTAAAACCATGACGATTAACAAGGTTGCCCAAACTTTCGCACCCCACTGTATGAGGTTGTAAATATCCTTTACCCGCTCTATTCAAAACTAAAGAGACATTTGGCTAGAGTTCTACTTTAATATGCCAATGCAATCCAATGCAACTTAGAAATTCAGACTCTTTAAATCCTCCTTTTTAACAAACAGCCCACAATGAACGTTTTTTTTTTTGGGGGGGGGGGGGGGGGGGACTTGGCAGGATTTCATGGTGCTTAACATGTTTTTCTGCACTTTAAGGAGGCGAGATCGGTGCCCATCCCCGGGTGGATACGGTTACGCTAATAGTCTCTGATGGCGAGTCCACTACAGCTGACACCTGTTGCTTTGATGGTCCACTGCCCCCGCCGATTCCACTTCACGCCAGCCTTCCAGTCTACGATCTGAATATCACTATTACACCCATCAATAATCAGCAGCCTATAATACACATTGGTGAGTACGATGCAGCTAACGAGGTCACAGTTCCGCTATGGAGCCGCTGGAGTGGAAGGTAATTAAGCATCCATCAAAAGCATCTCAAAGACTAGCGTGATTCACCATATGTTATAGCCGGGATGTAGGTGGCTAAAAATATCCGTACGACGGAAGACTCTGTGGCAGCCAGCCGCAGAATGCTTCACCATGTCACAACTGTGCTTTTTCTGATGCCTGCTCTCACAAGCAGGGCTGTACAGCAGCAGCAGGCACGCATGGGCTCTTCACAGGTGTTGCTGTTTACATTCAGGTGAAAGGAAAATCGGTCATTGGGTTTGGAACTGTCTGAACCAAATAGTAGCGCCGTAGGCTTTATCTTTAAAGAGACACTGAAGTGAAAAAAATGATGATATAATGATTTGTATGTATAGTACAGCTAAGAAATAAAACATTCAGAGCAGAGACATGAGTCTAATATTGTTTCCAGTGCAGGAAAAGTTAAGAAACTCCAGTTGTTATCTATGCAAAAGAGCCACTGAGCTGCACTTTCAAAGTCGCAGAGAGCTCTGTCTTCTGAAACTTATTATCTCAACTGTCTGGCACTGTATTGTTTGTTTTTATGCAGAGGACAGTTCAAAAGTTTTCTTGCCTGCTCTGTAAAATCATGTAGAATGCTGAGTGTAGTGTGTAAATTGCAAATATTACAGTATGATGCAATGTTATAAAAAAAACTATATACATTAAAATAAAAATATGAGAATATTTTCTTTGCTACTATTGTTCTAGTAATTATCCGTACTACACAACCAATTCATTATATCATAATTTGTTTTTTGCGTCAGTGTCGCTTACGACCGGCTAACGCCAATAGGCGGCGGCAGGTTGTAAGTAGAATTACATTTCTATGTCAGTTCACGGAGGGTGTCTCCGTGAACAGCCTGCGAGCCTCCGATCGCGGCTTGCAGGCTAATTGTAAACACGCGGGGAAGAAATCCCCGCTGTTTACATCATACGGCGCTGCTGCGCAGCAGCGCCGTAAAGGAGATCGGCGATCCCCGGCCTCTGATTGGCCGGGGATCGCCGGCATCTGATAGGCTGAAGCCTATCAGAGGCGGCGCAGGACGGATCGCTGTCCTGTGCCGCCCACAGCAAGGAGGGGAGGGAGGGAAAGGGAGCGAGGCCTGAAATCACTGCGGAGGGGGGCTTTGAGGAGCCCCCCCCCTGCAACACGCAGGTAGCTGGCGGCGATCAGACCCCCCCAGCAGGACATCCCCCTAGTGGGGAAAAAAGGGGGGAAGTCTGGTCGCCCTGCTGCAAATACGATCTGTGCTGTGCGCTGAATAGCCCACCCAGCACAGATCCTTCCAAAATAGCCTGGTCCTTAAGTGGTTACTAAATCTTTATCAAGGTCTGAGGGGAATCTCTATTAAAAAAAATAAAAACAAAAATATTGCAAGGCTATTCCTAACGTAATCAAAAAATGGTCCCTCAAGCTCTGTTATATAAACAAGAAAAACTAAAAAAGCTTGCACATACAAAAATTGGTGTGTATATAATAAAGGCTCTGGTTAAAAAGGGCGACAGATGTAAACGATATTGAAGTTATTGTTTAGTAAAATGGGCGCCAGGATGCCGTAAAATAGTTTATGATACTGAATTTCTGCTATTCCCCACTGTAACCTCTGTTTTTATGTTTACTGAAATAAACACCAGTAAAAGTGATAAAATATTGGTTAATCTACCAATATTGTACTACTTTATTCATATAGTAATAGTATCTTTAATACTTACTGATATTTTACTATAACCTAATCTCTCCCTACTGTTACACAGAACCCTCCCCTCCTGGTGCCTAACCCGAGACCCACCTGGTTGTGCCTAACGCTCAGAACCCCCTTGGTGGTGCCTAAGCCTAAGATCCCCCTAGTAGTAGCTAACCCTAAGATCCCCCTGATGGTACCTAACCCTAAGATCTCCCTGATGGTACCTAACCCTAAGATCGCCCTGGTGGTACCTAACCCTAAGATCTCCCTGGTGGTGCCTAACCCTAAGAACTCCCCTGGTGGTACCTAAGCCCAAGACACCCCCCCCCCTGGTATTAGCTAACCCCAAGACCCCCCTGGTGGTGCTTAACCCTAAGATCCCCCTGGTGGTGCCTAACCCTAACCACCCCCCAATGGTGCCCCCCGGGAAAGTGCCTAAACTTAATCCCCTGTTTTGTTTGTGTAATATCAAGAAGTATATGATTGTTTATGGTTTTATTTAACATAAAATAAAAAAATTATAATAATTGAGCAGTCAAAACTAAACTTATTAAAATAAACTTTTTTTTGTAACAAATAAGTTTTATTGATTTTGTACAGTACAACCATTCACATATACATAATACGTAGTACAATAATATCCACAACCCGCCCAGGGAGTACACCCGGTCAAGAAGAGCCAACCAGTTTCTATAGAAATATTTTGGGAACAACTTCAGTCACCAAATACAGATTTACTATGTGTCGGGGTAGTTAGAGAAGGCTTTAGGTAACTGGAGAAGTGGGAGGGTAATCAGAACATAATCAGTGGGTGGTGCTCTCTGGCCCCTGTCTTATTAGAGTGGATCCCTAATTCACATTAATGTGTAGCTGTGTATCTAAATTCTATCTCTGGGATGTATTGTGGTTAGAAACTGAGATAGCAGCTACCAGGTTGGCAGCATCAATTGGAAAATAAAATAAATATATTTAAAATGTATTAATAATTTGCTAGTTCTATAACAATATTAATATATATCACTAGAGGGGTCCATGGATCGCTTAGTGATATAGACTGGGATCCTATAGGAGACTACTACTATTTGAAGGATTGCAGTAGTCTCCCCATCCAGCCATTATAATGCTGTTAGCCTATAGCCTTATTTACAGAACCAATGTTCTATTGATAAAATTCTAGCCCTGAGGCTGGGTCTTCAGAGGAAAACCTTGCTTCTGACTGGCCATTTTGTTCACAGAAAAATCACTAATTGGTCAGGAAGTCATCATGACCAGTCAGTACCTTCGCTATAGAGGAGTTGGCCAATCAATTGCTTGGGTTAATCAGAAGGTCCATGTCTAGGGTTAGATAGGTGATAAAACTTGCCAACGTGGCAGACATTGCTTTATCAGACTGGATCGGGAAGATGCGACATGCAAAGGATCCAGAAAAATCACTTCATACACCATCGAAAAACACTGTATTGTATTCTTAAAACATCATGGCAGGTAAAAGCATTCCAATGACGTGCGCTGGGTCTCCATAGTGACACATGGCATTTTGAACATATAGTTCTTCATCAATCTGCCACGGCAGTGTGTGTTTCCTTCCCCCAGTATAGGTAGCCAGGCATATGTGTTCCAGAATAGGTAGCTAGGCATAAGTGCATCAGTACAGGTAGCCAGGCATATGTGCACCAGAATAGGTAGCCAGGCAGATGTGCAGCACTATAGGTAGCCAGGCATATGTGCTCCAGAATAGGTAGCCAGGCATATGTGCTCCAGAATAGGTAGCCAGGCAAATGTGCACCAGAATAGGTAGCCAGGCAGATGTGCAGCACTATAGGTAGCCAGGCATATGTGCTCCAGAATAGGTAGCAAGGCATATGTGAACCAGTACAAGTGGCCAGGCATATGTGCACCAGTATAGGTAGCCAGGCAAATGTGCACCAGTATAGGTAGCCAGGCAAATGTGCACCAGTATAGGTAGCCAGGCATATGTGCACCAGTATAGGTAGCCAGGCATATGTGCACCAGTATAGGTAGCCAGACATAAGTGCACCAGTATAGGTAGCTAGGCATATGTGCACCATTATAGGTAGCCAGGCATATGTGCACCAGTATAGGTAGCCAGGCATATGTGCACCAGTATAGGTAGCCAAGCATATGTGCACCAGTATAGGTAGCCAGACATAAGTGCACCAGTATAGGTAGCTAGGCATATGTGCACCATTATAGGTAGCCAGGCATATGTGCACCAGTATAGGTAGCCAGGCATATGTACACCAGTACAGGTAGCCAGGCATATGTGCACCCGTATAGGTAGCCAGGCATATGTGCACCAGTACAGGTAGCTAGGCATATGTGCACCAGTATAGGTAGCCAGGCATATGTGCACCAGTATAGGTAGCTAGGCATATGTGCTCCAGTACAGGTAGCCAAGCATATGTGCACCAGTATAGGTAGCCAGGCATATGTGCTCCAGTATAGGTAGCCAGGCATATGTGCACCAGTATATTTAGCCAGGCATATGTGCACCAATATAGATAGCAAGGCATATGTGCACCAGTACATTTAGCCAGGCATATGTGCACCAATATAGATAGCCAGGCATATGTGCACCAGTATAGGTAGCCAGGCATATGTGCACCAGTATAGGTAGCAGCACCCATATGTGCACCAGTACAGGTAGCCAGTCATATGTGCTCCAGTATAGGTAGCACCCATATGTGCACCAGTACAGGTAGCCAGTCATATGTGCTCCAGTATAGGTAGCACCCATATGTGCACCAGTACAGGTAGCCAGTCATATGTGCTCCAGTATAGGTAGCCAGGCATATGTGCCATAGTACTGGTAGCCAGGCATATGTGAACCAGTACAAGTAGCCAGGCATATGTGAACCAGTACAAGTGGCCAGGCATATGTATTAGGTAGCTAGAGGAACCTCAGTATTAACTAGCTAGAGGTGCCCCTGACTGAAGGGAGATCTCCTCAGTGGAATGCCAAGAGTTGGGTGAGTAACATCTAACTTACACTCTCATCAAGACTGCGTAGGGAAGGAGGGAGGGAGGTGCTCAAGGAGGGGAGTGAGCCGCCTTTCCATCTTTAGGTGCCTGTAGGTACATGCCTACAGTGCCTTATTGTCAATCCGGCCCTGGTTACAATTACCATACTTGGGAACAGCGTGAAACTGGGTTCGTTAGACTTTATATTGTGTTACAACAATTATTCCAAATTGACTCTTCATAATTTACTATATTTAACTTCATGTTGTCTTTTGTATTCACAGGAGATATATTTGTGGTAGACGAAGGTTCCTCTCACGTCATCACCATAAACCACCTGAATGCCTCTGATATGGATACTTTGGCTGAGGGTTTAACACTTTACATGGAGACGCAGCCACAGTTCGGTTACCTGCTGAACACGTTACCTCTGCCTGGATCAGAGAAGAGCACCACTGAGATTCGAATAAGTAAATTCCATTTCCTGGATTTCTTTGTTTAAAGCGATCCCCTAGCCAAAGCTCAGGATCAAAATAATATACTCACCTGTTGAGAGGGAAGCCTCACCACCCTTGGTTGTCTGATGTACCTCGTTTCTGAGCGTGGCCCCTCTCCACATCAGGGCCACGCAGCTCCTGTTCTTGCAGCATGGCCGCGCATTAGACACGTGAGCACAGCCACACATATGCAGCAGCACAGAGCCCGCGGCTCCGCCTTACTGTGCATATGCAGACTGGCTTGTGCGGCCAAGCTTCAAGAAAAGGAGTTGCATGGCCCCGATATGATTAGCAACAATGCCTTGTCGCTAGTATTCCGGTGATCCTCGCTCATCGACGGGGGACATCAGAGTACCGAGGGAAGCCTCAATAGGATCCTGAGGCTTCCCTCTCTTTAACCACTTAAGTACCAGTGGTCTCTGCCCCCTTAAGGACCAGAGACCGCTGGTACCAGAAACGGTGGAACACTGGCGAATAACGACGAATCGCCGCGCATACTCGCCGCAATTGCCGTCACTGCTGCACGTCAGGAACCTGGGCCACCCACTCTGCCATTATAGACGTCTCTATGACTGCAGAGTTCCTGTGAGCTGGTCAGGGGCCGCTTTCATTGGCTCCTGGCCCTGTCTTTCAATGTAAGACAATGGTAGCTGTCACATTGATAGACAGGGTCAAGGCTCTGCCGTTATAGAGACGGAGAGACAGCGGTGAGATGGTCGGGAGAGACAAAAGCAGCGAGAACGTGCGGCATCCACAATTTTCTAAGGAAACGGATGATTATACGATCTTCCAATAAAAATTGTACCTTTAATGGGCATCTTTAGCCATATATTGTTAAACAGTATCTGCAGTTGAAAACAGCTGGTTCACAGGAGACCTGAAGATGCCCCTTAACAGCGTGGCTGGATTCACAGCGGTCAGTTGTATAACACAAGTGTTAAAATGCATGTGAACTGCAATTGATATTGGACATAGACTTAAATACAAAGCCTGCATGCAGGGATGGATTTCTGGCAAGGCTACATAGGCCCAGGCCTTGGGCGACTGCTGTCAATTGAGACACCTGGTGAACTTAGTGCAATTTCCACCTCGTGCTACACTCCAGGCAGGGGTGTAGCAATAGGGGGAGCAGAGGTTGTGACTGCATCGGGGCCCTTGGGCCATATGGGCCCCGAGGGGCCCTCCCTCAACTGCATTGTTAGCTCTCTATTGGTCCTGTGCTCATAATAATCACTTCTATAGATACTTTAAATAGTGGTAATCATTAACAAACTGTTCCCCATCCCCTTCTTGCACCTCCGACACTGTTATTGCCATTGGCAGGTTTTGGTGCGCTGTATCAATTGTTATGCATAGAGTGCTTAGGGGGCCCCAATGTAAAACTTGCATCGGGGCCCACAGATCTTTAGCTACACCGCTGACTCCAGGTGGATATGCCTTTTCCACTGGGATTAGATGCAACGTTCCCCCCTCGTGAATCCACTCGCCGGATGGCAGCTTGATACTTGGCACGTAGTGATATGCAGTAATCCACGCTCCTCAAACCGGTCTCCACTTAAAACTTCTTTATTAAATGCAATAAAGGCAATCCAGCGTACATCGGACATCAAAGGAACCCTGGCCGCGGATACAGGGCACTCAGTCCTTGCTTGGTTTGCCTGCACTTCCGGAATGTCAGCGTGCTGCCTGGCTCCGCCCTAACATTTATATTGCACTTTTCTCCTGGCAGACTCAAAGCGCCAGAGCTGCAGCCACTAGGACGCTCTCTATAGGCAGTAGCAGTGTTAGGGAGTCTTGCCCAATGTCTCCTACTGAATAGGTGCAGCTTACTGAACAGGCAGAGACGAGAGTGGAACTCAGGTGTCCTGTGTCAGAAGCAGAGTCCTTAACCAGGGGCGGAGCCAGGCAGCACGCTGACATTCCGGAATTGCAGGCAAACCAAGCGAGGACTGAGTGCCCTGTATCCACGGCCAGGGTTGCTTTGATGTCCGATGTACGCTGGATTGCCTTTTTTTGCTTTTAATAAAGAAGTTTTAAGTGGAGACTGGTTTGAGGAGCGTGGATTACTGCATATCACTACGTGCCAAGTATCAAGCTGCCATCCGGCGAGTGGATTCACAAGGGGTGAACGTTGTATCTAATCCCAGTGGTGAAGGCACTTCCCCCTGGAGTGCAGCACGAGGTGAACATTGCACTAAGTTCAAACAGTGCTGAGCACTATGTGCGCTCTCTTTATTCTGTTTTCATTATAGGGGTCACATCTCTGCTGGAGATTAGGACTAAGTATGCGCAACATGTGACTTGTGGCCTTGCATAGAATTGTATGGGCAGTGAGTTGACATGCAGAATTATCCTGCAACACAACTGAGCACTGTGAACCTAGCCTGTGATCAAATAGGTATGAAAACAAGGATAATGCCATCGTTCAGGATTGATTGGGCCCACCAAATACAATATATAATATTGTATATAATACAATACAATTGGTATAATCAGACTGAAAATAAGATTGCAGATGAAGATGGCAAGGCAGTCTGCTATCTGTACAAAAGGGTGCAGCACTGGGACCCCTGAACCAGAGGGGCCCACCAGGGGCCCTCTTTAAACCCGTTTATTAGATCATTATTGGTGCTAAGCTGATAATGATCACCTCTATGGGCTTGATTCACAAAGCCGTGCTAACTGTTTAGCACGGGTGTGCTAAACAGTTAGCACGTGAAGTGCCGTTCGTGGACTTTTGCGCGCACAAAAAAAAACCAGTACCCTCTGTATACTGTATTTTAAGTTAATTGGTCTTGGAACTTCTCCTATAAAGTTAGAGACATGCTTATTATAGCTGTCAAAGAGGAAGCCTTTCTATCAGTGGTGCTCAGCAAGATTTCGGATATCCGAACTACCCAGATAATCCAAACTTTTTCCACTATACGAACTTTCCACTATACGAGAGAGAGAGAGAGAGAGAGAGAGAGAGAGAGCTTTCTATGAGGGTCATCTGGAAATAGTGTTTTACCTTGTCTGTAATCCCGAGTTTAGCTCGATCTAGCCGCCGGGGGCTCAATGCAGAGTATAGCGCGCAGCGGGCGCTTTTACTCACCTCCTGGGGAATCCAGACATCGGTAGCCGTTCTCCTTCCTGTCCTCCGAGGCTCTAAATCCCTCTGGTGGGATCGCTGTCATCGATCTCACTACAGAGTGACAGCGCCACCCAGAGGACAGAGGTAAAGTTGTAGCGCTGGAGCCCAGGGAGGTGAGTGAGAGCAGGGGCTGCTGCAGAGACTCTAGCGGCATGATTTTTTCCCTATTTGAGGGTCTGAAACGTTTTAAGAACACCCTAAAATCTGGGAAATAATCATACCGCCGGGGAGGTTAAGAAAACATTTTATTTATTTTACTTTAGACACACGGGCCCATATGCAATTCACTTTTTCACCTGCGTTTTCTCCTAAGTGAAATTTTCGAACTTGTCAATAAAATGCCTTTTAAACCACCAACAAGAAAACAAATACTCAAAATAATTTTTATAGTACCTTTTCACATACTTTTTGGTACTTTTTTTCCATTGCAAAATCCTAAAAAGTTATTATAAATCGAAGATGAAAAATTATCTCCTAGGAAAAAACTCAGGTGGAAAAAATGAATTGCATATGGCCCCTGGCCCTTTCAATTCACTTTTTCTCCTTAGTTTTCTCCTAGGAGATAATTCTTCATCTTATGTTTAACCACTTCCCGACCGCCCACTACACAGGGGCGGCGGGGAAGTGAAGCCCTGCAGGACGGCCTCACCCACAGAGGCGGCGGTCCATTTAAGGGCATGGGCGGAGCGATCGCGTCATCCGTGACGCGATCCTCCGCCGGCGCCTGTCACCGCTCGCTCGCCGCAACATCCCGCCGGCTATACGGAAGCGCCGGCGGGATGTTAACCCCGCGATCGCCGCATACAAAGTGTATAATACACTTTGTAATGTTTACAAAGTGTATTATACAGGCTGCCTCCTGCCCTGGTGGTCCCAGTGTCCGAGGGACCACCAGGGCAGGCTGCAGCCACCCTAGTCTGCACCCAAGCACACTGATTTCTCCCCCCCCTGCCCCAGATCGCCCACAGCACCCATCAGACCCCCCCCTGCCCACCCCCCAGACCCCTGTTTGCACCCAATCACCCCCCTAATCACCCATCAATCACTCCCTGTCACTATCTGTCAACGCTATTTTTTTTTTATTCCCCCCCCCTGCTCCCTGCCCCCTCCTGATCACCCCCCACCCCTCAGATTCTCCCCAGACCCCCCCCCAGACCACCCCCCCCCCTGTTTACTGTATGCATCTATCCCCCTGATCACCTGTCAATCACCTGTCAATCACCCGTCAATCACCCATCAATCACCCGTCAATCACCCCCTGTCACTGCCACCCATCAATCAGCCCCTAACCTGCCCCTTGCGGGCAATCTGATCACCCACCCACACCAATAGATCGCCCACAGATCCGACATCAGATCACCTCCCAAATCCATTGTTTACATCTATTCTCTCCTCTAAACACCCACTAATTACCCATCAATCACCCATCAATCACCCCCTATCACCACTTGTCACTTTTACCTATCAGATCAGACCCTAATCTGCCCCTTGCGGGCACCCAATCACCCGCCCACACGCTCAGATTGCCCTCTGACCCCCCCTTATCAATTCACCAGTGCATTAATTACATCTGTTCTTCCCTGTAATAACCCACTGATCACCTGTCAATCACCTGCCAATCACCTATCACCCCCTGTCACCCCCTGTCACTGCCACCCATCAATCAGCCCCTAACCTGCCCCTTGCGGGCAATCTGATCACCCACCCACACCATTAGATCGCCCGCAAACCCGCCGTCAGATTACCTCCCAAATGTATCGTTTACATCTGTTATCTTCTCTAAACACCCACTAATTACCCATCAATCACCCCCTATCACCACCTGTCACTGTTACCTATCAGATCAGACCCTAATCTGCCCCTTGCGGGCACCCAATCACCCGCCCACACGCTCAGATTGCCCTCAGACCCCCCCCCCCCTTATCAATTCGCCAGTGCATTAATTACATCTGTCCTTCCCTGTAATAACCCACTGATCACCTGTCAATCACCTGCCAATCACCTATCACCCATCAATCACCCCCTGTCACTGCCACCCAACAATCAGCCCCTAACCTGCCCCTTGCGGGCAATCTGATCACCCACCCACACCAATAGATCGCCCGCAGATCCGACATCAGATCACCACCCAAGCGCAGTGTTTCCATCTATTCTCTCCTCTAAACACCCACTAATTACCCATCAATCACCCATCAATCACTCCCTATCACCACCTGTCACTGTTACCTATCAGATCAGACCCTAATCTGCCCCTTGCGGGCACCCAATCGACCGCCTACACGCTCAGATTGCCCTCAGACCCCCCTTATCAATTCGCCAGTGCAATATTTACATCTGTTCTCCCCTGTAATAACCCACTGATTACTTGTCAATCACCTATCAATCACCCATCAATCACCCCCTGTCACTGCCACCCATCAATCACCCCCTGTCACTGCCACCCATCAATCACCCGCTGTCACTGCCACCCATCAATCAGCCCCTAACCTGCCCCTTGCGGGCAAACTGATCACCCACCCACACCAATAGATCGCCCGCAGATCCGACATCAGATCACCACCCAAGCGCAGTGTTTCCATCTATTCTCTACCCTAAACACCCACTAATTACCCATCAATCACCCCCTGTCACTGCTACCTATCAGATTAGACCCCTATCTGCCCCTAGGGCACTCAATCACCCGCCCACACCCTCAGAATGCCCTCAGACCCCAGCCCTGATCACCTCGCCAGTGCATTGCTTGCATCCATTCCCCCCTCTAATCACACCTTGAGACACCCATCAATCACCTCCTGTCACCCCCTAGCACACCTACCCATCAGATCAGGCCCCAATTTGCCCCGTGTGGGCTCCTGATCACTCGGCCAAACCCTCAGACCCCCTTCCGATCACCTCCCCAGTGCATGGATTGCATCTATTTTCCCCTCTAACCACCCCCTGAGACACCCATCAATCACCTCCTGTCACCCCCCTAGCACTCCTATCCATCAGATCAGGCCCAATACAACCTGTCATCTAAAAGGCCACCCTGCTTATGACCGGTTCCACAAAATTCGCCCCCTCATAGACCACCTGTCATCAAAATTTGCAGATGCTTATACCCCTGAACAGTCATTTTGAGACATTTGGTTTCCAGACTACTCACGGTTTTGGGCCTGTAAAATGCCAGGGCGGTATAGGAACCCCACAAGTGACCCCATTTTAGAAAAAAAAGACACCCCAAGGTATTATGTTAGGTGTATGACGAGTTCATAGAAGATTTAATTTTTTGTCAAAAGTTAGCGGAAATTAATTTTTATTGGTTTTTTTTCACAAAGTGTCATTTTTCACTAACTTGTGACAAAAAATAAAATCTTCTATGAACTCGCCATACACCTAACGGAATACCTTGGGGTGTCTTCTTTCTAAAATGGGGTCACTTGTGGGGTTCCTATACTGCCCTGGCATTTTAGGGGCCCTAAACCGCGAGGAGTAGTCTAGAAAACAAATGCTTCAAAATGACCTGTGAATAGGACGTTGGGCCCCTTAGCGCACCTAGGCTGCAAAAAAGTGTCACACATGTGGTACCGCCGTACTCAGGAAAAGTAGTATAATGTGTTTTGGGGTGTATTTTTACACATACCCATGCTGGGTGGGAGAAATTTCTATGTAAATGGACAATTGTGTGTAAAAAAATCAAACAATTGTCATTTACAGAGATATTTCTCCCACTTAGCATGGGTATGTGTAAAAATACACCCCAAAACGCATTATACTACTTCTCCTGAGTACAGCGGTACCACATGTGTGGCACTTTTTTACACCCTAAGTACGCTAAGGGGCCCAAAGTCCAATTTAGGATTTCACAGGTCATTTTGCGACATTTGGTTTCAAGACTACTCCTCACGGTTTAGGGCCCCTAAAATGCCAGGGCAGTATAGGAACCCCACAAATGACCCCATTCTAGAAAGAAGACACCCAAAGGTATTCCGTACGGAGTATGGTGAGTTCATAGAAGATTTTATTTTTTGTCACAAGTTAGCGGAAAATGACACTTTGTGAAAAAAAACAATTAAAATCAATTTCCGCTAACTTGTGACAAAAAAATAAAAACTTCTATGAACTCACCATACTCCTAACGGAATACCTTGGGGTGTCTTCTTTCTAAAATGGGGTCATTAGTGGGGTTCCTATACTGCCCTGGCATTTTAGGGGCCCTAAACCGTGAGGAGTAGTCTTGAAACAAAAATGACCTGTGAAATCCTAAAGGTACTCATTGGACTTTGGGCCCCTTAGTGCAGTTAGGGTGCAAAAAAGTGCCACACATGTGGTATCGCCGTACTCGGGAGAAGTAGTACAATGTGTTTTGGGGTGTATTTTTACACATACCCATGCTGGGTGGGAGAAATACCTCTGTAAATGACAATCTTTTGATTTTTTTACACACAATTGTCCATTTACAGAGGTATTTCTCCCACCCAGCATGGGTATGTGTAAAAATACACCCCAAAACACATTGTACTACTTCTCCCGAGTATGGCGATACCACATGTGTGGCACTTTTTTGCACCCTAACTGCGCTAAAGGGCCCAAAGTCCAATGAGTACCTTTAGGATTTCACAGGTCATTTTGAGAAATTTCGTTTCAAGACTACTCCTCACGGTTTAGGGCCCCTAAAATGCCAGGGCAGTATAGGAACCCCACAAATGACCCCATTTTAGAAAGAAGACACCCCAAGGTATTCCGTTAGGAGTATGGTGAGTTCATAGAAGATTTTATTTTTTGTCAAAAGTTAGCGGAAATTGATTTTAATTGTGTTTTTTCACAAAGTGTCATTTTCCGCTAACTTGTGACAAAAAATAAAATCTTCTATGAACTAGCCATACTACTAACGGAATACCTTGGGGTGTCTTCTTTCTAAAATGGGGTCATTTGTGGGGTTCCTATACTGCCCTGGCATTTTAGGGGCCCTAAACCGTGAGGAGTAGTCTTGAAACGAAATTTCTCAAAATGACCTGTGAAATCCTAAAGGTACTCATTGGACTTTGGGCCCTTTAGCTCAGTTAGGGTGCAAAAAAGTGCCACACATGTGGTATCGCCGTACTCAGGAGAAGTAGTATAATGTGTTTTGTGGTGTATTTTTACACATACCCATGCTGAGTGGGAGAAATATCTCTGTAAATGGACAATTGTGTGTAAAAAAAATTAACAAATTGTCATTTACAGAGATATTTCTCCCACCCAGCATGGGTATGTGTAAAAATACACCCCAAAACACATTATACTACTTCTCCTGAGTACGGCAATACCACATGTGTGGCACTTTTTTGCAGCCTAACTGCGCTAAGGGGTCCAAAGTCCAATGAGCACCTTTAGGCTTTACAGGGGTGCTTACAATTTAGCACCCCCCAAAATGTCAGGACAGTAAACACACCCCACAAATGATCCATTTTGGAAAGTAGACCCTTCAAGGTATTCAGAGAGGGGCATGGTGAGTCCGTGGCAGATTTCATTTTTTTTTGTCGCAAGTTAGAATAAATGGAAACTTTTTTTTTTTTTTTTTTTCCTCACAAAGTGTCATTTTCCGCTTACTTGTGACAAAAAATAATATCTTCTATGAACTCACTATGCCTCTCAGTGAATACTTTGGGATGTCTTCTTTCCAAAATGGGGTCATTTGGGGGGTATTTATACTATCCTGGAATTCTAGCCCCTCATGAAACATGACAGGGGGTCAGAAAAGTCAGAGATGCTTGAAAATGGGAAAATTCACTTTTGGCACCATAGTTTGTAAACGCTATAACTTTTACCCAAACCAATAAATATACACTGAATGGGTTTTTTTTTATCAAAAACATGTTTGTCCACATTTTTCGCGCTGCATGTATACAGAAATTTTACTTTATTTGAAAAATGTCAGCACAGAAAGTTAAAAAAATCATTTTTTTGCCAAAATTCATGTCTTTTTTGATGAATATAATAAAAAGTAAAAATCGCAGGAGCAATCAAATAGCATCAAAAGAAAGCTTTATTAGTGACAAGAAAAGGAGCCAAAATTCATTTAGGTGGTAGGTTGTATGAGCGAGCAATAAACCGTGAAAGCTGCAGTGGTCTGAATGGAAAAAAAGTGGCCGGTCCTTAAGGGGTAGAAAGCCCTAGGTCCTCAAGTGGTTAAAACACCTTTTCAGCACTCTGCAACATAAAAAGTACCAAAAAAGTAGGTGAAAAAGTACTGCTAAAATTATTCTGAGTATTGTTTTGCTTGCTGGTGACAGCACGGTGGCGTAGTGGTTAGCTCTCTCGCCTTGCAGCGCTGGGTCCCTGGTTCGAATCCCAGCCAGGGCACTATCTGCAAAGAGTTTGTATGTTCTCTCCGTGTCTGCGTGGGTTTCCTCCGGGCACTCCGGTTTCCTCCCACATTCCAAAAACATACAGATAAGTTAATTGGCTCCCCCTAAAATTGACCCTAGACTACAGTACTTACACTACATAATATAGACATATGGCAATGGTAGGGATTAGATTGTGAGCTCCTTTGAGGGACAGTTAGTGATAAGATATATATATACTGTACAGCGCTGCGTAATATGTCGGCGCTATATAAATACTAAATAATAATAATAATAATTTAAACATTTTTGATAAGGTTTTAAAATATCTCCGAGGAGATAACTTAGGAGAAAAGGTGAATTGAATTTCATCTTCTGATTATTTCTCCACATAATCACTGTGATGAAAACTTTAACATCTAAAATATATATGTATACATAGATAGAGGATGTACATTTTTTTCAGAGTACAATGCATTGTGAATTACTTTATTTCTATGTAGCGGTCACTCACAGTAAGGGCCTGATTCACAAAGCGGTGCTAACCCAGTTAGCATGCCTAAAAGACTTTAGGCGTGATAACCATTGCACCATGCGGGTGAAAAGCCAGTTTAGGTGTGATAAGTTTAGGTGTGATAAGTTTAGGCATGATAAGTTTAGGCATGCTAAGTTTAGATAAGTTTAGATCGCACTCAAAGTCCCGCACGCAAAGCAGCGCCATTAAACTCTATGTGAAGTGCACCAGACTTTGCTATCACAAAACTTTTGATCAGCTGTGCACTGCGGTGCTAACCCAGTTGGTGCTTAAACTTATCATGCCTAAACTTATCACACCTAAACTTAACATGCCTAAACTTATCACACCTAAACTTATCACACCTAAACTTATCATGCCTAAACTGAGTTTAGGCATGATAAAGGGCTTTTCACCAGTGTGCTAACTGTTAGCACCGCTTTGTGAATCAGGCCCAAAGTGTTTTTATTTGGTGGTCCTTACCTGTTGCCGACAGGTTTTAGATCATTCCTCCTTATTGGGGAACATACTGTAAAAGTTTCCTTTATTCTTTTAAAGCACTCTATGGCAAGGGTCTGTGCAGCCTGCTCGCTCATACACTATTCTGGCGGTTGGACTGAGTGCCTGCCATTCGGTAAGTGCTGTTGATAAAGAACCCCCCTTGAGGAAATGGGATAGTGCAAAACCTCTGCTCAGGGTAGCCGCTGGAGGGTGTGTGCAGAGCAATACGCGCAGCGGGCATTTGTACATACATCCCAGGGGATCCCGATCTCGTCGGCAGCTATTCTTCTTCCTCTCCTTCGGGGCTCTGCTTCCTCCTGGTGAGATCGCCGGCTGTCCTCATGACGACAGCCAGCAATTTCACTTTAGAATTGCAGCGCCACCCGGAGGATGGAGGCATAACTGCAGCGCTGGACCCAGGGAGGTGAGTGATTTTCAAAACTGCTGCAGATCTCCCTGGCAGCATGATTTTTTCCAGGTTTTAGGGTCTGAAAGGGTGCAAAAAAATTGCACCGCTTTTAGCCCCTAAAATCTGGAAAGAATCATAACGCCAAGGGAATTAAGCAAGTTACTTAGTTACCATTGCGCAAATAGCGCAACCCATGTTACCTAGGTACCTTGTGCGTTGCTAGTGCACTGTGTGTTACAGTAGAAGTGCAGCCATTACATAGGTAATGCGGGTTGCACTATTTGTGCAACTGGCGTAAATAGCGGTAAAATTGCTGTGCACTACAATATTAAGTTGTTGTGTAAATATGCGCCATTGTTCTATTCAAAATTCTGTGAATGAAACTTAAAGGGAAATAGTTGTAGAGCAAATAGGGAAAGTTTAGAAGTGAGCTGTGATTTGTAGAATTGTACTAAACGCTGTGTTCTATTCAAGGTTCTTTCAGCTTGCTGCAAGTCACCTCTGGGTGCATCCTGTATGTCCAGTCCCATCATCAAGGCATTGAACCCACAGCTGACTTCTTCATGGTCTCTGTCAGTGACTCTATTCATAAATCCATGAGTGTTCCGTTCTACGTCATCATTAAACCGACTAACGATGAAAAGCCTCAACTTCACATCAAGAACATCACGGTAAACTCACTCAGATAAACGTAATGGTCCGCTATCATGAAAAAGTGTAACATTTAAAATGCGTCAGTAAATATATATATAAGGTACATTTTTCTCAGATTAAAATTCACTAGAAATGACCTAATTACTATGACGCAGTCACTGTAATTGATTCTGATAGCTCTGAACCTTTTTCTGACAGGGTTTGGACTAGGGTTGCTCAAATTCGGATCCGGGAGATACCCGGATAGTTGCTATCCGGATGTCTCCCAGTAAACCTGTGCGGGGGGGGGGGGGGGGTTGCAATCTTACCTGTCTGACATCTTCTTCGTCCGTCCCTGGCACCTCCCACGATGCGGTCCACGCGCATCACGTGGCTACAAACACTTCTTCCTTCAACCCGGAAGGAGGAAGTGTTTGTAGTCATGTGACCGCTGCATGGACCGCATCGCGGGAGGCGCCAGGGACGGACGAAGAAGACGTCAGACAGGTAAGCTTGGTCCCTCCGCCCACTCCGCACAGGTTTACTGGGATAGCAACTATCCGGGTATCTCCCAGATCCGGATTTGAGCAACCTTAGTTTGGACTAGTCTATCTCCTCATGGGAGATTCTCATGGGTTTTCTTTATTTTCAAAAGGACCCCCTGAAAGCCAAAGGCACAGTCCAACTGTCAGAACTGAGCGCATGCCGGTAGGGAGGCCCCCTGGCATCTTTACAAAGGTCCCTTCCAAGGAGTACTTCGGCAAAGAAAGAAATATGGAATATTGTTATTTATATAGTACCGACATCCTCCGCAGCGCTGTACAGAGTATACATTGTCTAGTCACTTACTGTCAATCAGAAGGGCTCACAATCTAATCCCTACCATAGTCATATGTCTATGTATGTATTGAAGTCTAGGACCAATTTTATGTATAGGCTAGTCTATGTATCATAGTCCAGGGCCAATTTAGGGGGAAGCCAATTAACCATTTCAGCCCGCGGGGATTTTTCACCTTATGCATCGGAGCAATTTTCACCTCCCATTCATTCGCTAATAACTTTATCACCACTTATCACAATTTATTGATCTATATCTTGTTTTTTCCACCACTAATTAGGCTTTCTGTGGGTGGTACATTTTGCTAAGAGCCACTTTTCCGTAAATGCATTTTAACCGGATTAATAAGAAAAAAATGGAAAAAATGCATTATTTCTCAGTTTTCGGCCATTATAGCTTTAAAATAATCCATGCTACCATAATTAAAACCTATGTATTTTATTTGCCCGTATGTCGTGGTTATTATACCATTTCAATTTTGACCCTATCACAATGTATGGCGCCAATATTTTATTTGGAAATAAAGGTGCATTGTTTCCGTTTTGCGCCCATCACTATTTACAAGCGTGTAATTTAAAAAATGTTTGTAGTATACCCCCTTCAAAAGCATATTTAAAAAGTTCAGACCCTCAGGTAACTATTTATGTCCTTTTTTTTTTTTAATTGTAATTTTTTTTTCCCATTAAACAATTTGTTTGGGGAATATTTTGGTGTGGGACATAAACAGTTAATTTTTAATGTTGCCATGTGTGTAAATTGTAATGTAAAAAATGTGTAGCTGTAGTTTTACTATTTGGCCACAAGATGGTCACCTTCATTTTTGTTTACCCTTCTTGTACTTCTCACTAAGCGGAAGTACAAGGGGGATGCGGAAATCTGTTCGGGCAGAAGAACTGAAGCCTCACAGGTGAGCGCTTCGGTTTTTCTGCGGGGTAGAGGGATCGGTGATCGGGAACCATGTTCCCTTTCACTGATCCCAGGGCTACCGGGGGACACAACGCGGATACCGGGGCGCGATCGCGGGCGGGAGCGCGCCCAAGCGCGGGAGCGCTGCAGAGCTGTCGCCCGGACGTGAGCTTCACGTCCGGGCGGCGGAAATGGTTAACTAATCTGTATGT
This sequence comes from Hyperolius riggenbachi, assembly GCF_040937935.1. NCBI lineage: Eukaryota > Metazoa > Chordata > Amphibia > Anura > Hyperoliidae > Hyperolius > Hyperolius riggenbachi. The sequence goes on from NC_090651.1 coordinate 60,133,875, forward strand.
TTTTGGGATGTGGGAGGAAACCCTCGCAGACACGGGAAGAACATACAAAATCTGGGCAGATAGTGCCCTTGCTTGGATTCATTTATTATTATCATCATTATTTATTATGGTGTACCACACAGGCTGTTCCTATGGTATCTACCATTCAGCTGCAGAAACCTTTAAAGAGACTCTGTAACAAAATGTTCAGCCTTAAATCTTCTATTATATAAGTTCCTATGCCTGTTCTAATGTGTTCTGGCTTACTGCAGCCTTTTCTAGTTGCACTGTCTCTGTAATATATCTAATCTTCTTTTCTTTGTCAACCTTTGTCGACCCAGAGAGGAAGGAGCTGCCTCTGCTGTGATAGGGACAAATTATGCATGCCCCCTGCACGCCCCCTCCAGGCTCACTTCTGTGTGCTGTGTTTATATTCTCACTCACAGACAGGTCCCTGCTCTCAGTCTCGGCTGTGTCTGTGAGGCTGTGGGAAGAGGGAGCTGCCTGTAACATGCTGTCAATTTGTTACCCAGACACACATGCAGAGCCCAGATTTCTGGCTCAGAAGAAACAGCTGAGTTTATAAAGGAGTCTGAGGATTCTTGTCACGATTCAGTGGCACAGAGCCGCAGAGGCAGAAGGTAAAACTCTTTCTAAACTTGCACATAACATCTGAAGGCTACATTCACTGTGTAATAATAAAAACTTGTCATACAAACATAAGGCAGTATACATCCGTTTTTTTTCAGTATACTTCCTATTTTGGTGGCCATCTTTACTGTTTACAAAACAGTTTATAAAACTGTTATTTTAGCGCCAATATTGCGGAAGAGAGCAGTGAAAATGTCACAGAGGGGGCTAGGAGATGCCCCCGAACAGGCTCATATGTTTATTTATACAACATTTTTTCAATACAGATTCTCTTTAAGGCAGCATTCACCCTTATCCAAGGGTGTAGCAATAGCCATAGCAGCCATAGAAACTGCCATGGGGCCCTGAAGCAGAGGGGGGCCCAGATGGTACTTGAGGCATTTACTATTAACTTTGCTCTGTTGCTCCCCCTCTGACTTTGTCTCAGTGCTTGTGGACTATGCAAGAACAGGCTCATCCACCAGGCAGCCTAGGCAGGTGCTTGGGGCCTAGTGGGTGTCAAAGTGCCCACCTGCCTCCTTCTTAAACCTCTCTCCACTTCAGCTTACCAAAAGGACCACAAGTGGACCCCAAATCTACTACCTTGCCTAGGGCCCCATTACATCTTACTTCATATCTGGACTATATACACTCATCTAAAGGATTATTAGGAACTCCTGTTCAAATGTCTCATGAATGCATTTATCTAATGAACCAATCACATGGCAGTTGCTTCAATGCATTTAGGGGTGTGGTCCTGGTCAAGACAATCTCCTAAATTCCAACCTATAATGTCAGAATGGAAAATAAAGATGATTTAAGCTATTTTGAGTGTGGCATGGTTGTTGGTGCCAGACGACCAGTCTGAGTATTTCACAATCTGCTCAGTTACTGGGATTTTCACACACAACCATTTCTTGGATTTATAAAAAATGGTGTGAAAAAGGAAAAACATTTAGTATGCGGCAGTCCTGTAGGTGAAAATGCCTTGTTGATGCTAGAGGTCAGAGGAGAATGGGCCGACTGATTCAAAGCGATAGAAGAGCAACGTTGACTGAAATAACCACTTGTTACAACCGAGGTATGCAGCAAAGCATTTGTGAAGCCACAACATGCACAACCCTGAGGCGGATGGGCTACAACAGCAGAAGACCCCAGCGGGTACCACTCATCTCCACTACAAATAGGAAAAAGAGGCTACTATTTGCACGAGCTCACCAAAATTGGACAGTTGAAGACTGTAAAAATGTTGCCTGGTCTGATGAGACTAAATAGAGCCAGAATTTGGTGTAAACAGAATGAGAACATAGATCCATCATGACTTGTTACCACTGTGCAGGCTGGTGGTGGTGTCATGGTGTGGGGGATGTTTTCTTGGCACACTTTAGGCCCCTTAGTGCCAATTGGGCATCGTTTAAATGCCACGGGCTACCTTAGCATTGTTTCTGACCATGTCCATCCCTTCACGACCACCATGTACCCCTTCCTCTGATGGCTTCTTCCAGCAGGATAATGCACCATGTCACAAAGCTCGAATCATTTCAAATTGGTTTCTTGAACATGACAATGAGTTCACTGTACTAAAATGGCCCCACAGTCATCAGATCTCAACCCAAGAGAGCATCTTTGGGATGTGATGGAACGGGAGCTTCATGCCCTGGATGTGCATCCCCCAAATCTCCATCAACTGCAAGATGCTATCCTATCAATATGGGCCAACATTTCTAAAGAATGGTTTCAGCACCTTGTGGAATCAATGCCACATAGAATTAAGGCCGCTCAGCCTCTTAAGGCAAAAGGGGGTCAAACACCGTATTAGTATGGTGTTCCTAATAATCCTTTAGGTGAGTTTACAGTGTGCATTGTATAAGAATGTAAATTGCTCATTCAAATCATATTCACAGGTAGGATTGCTCAAGAGTGCCTAGATATGATGTCCCTATAAAAATGTTGCTATGGGACCCTATTATGTCTAGCTATGCCACTGGTGTACAGGTATTGGGGGGAAGGTCCAGGAGGCTGGGGGGCCCATAAAAAAATTTGCTACGGGGCCTGGTCATTTCTAGCTATGCCCCTGCCCTTATGCCTGTGAGTTCCGCTAGTTATTCTCCACGTTTTTCTGCACATTGGACTCTGCATTTTGTGATTTTTCTATTTTGTCCTTTGATTTTTTTTTTTCCCCCCTCCGCGATTTCACATTTTTGTGCTCTTTTTTTTGTGATTTTCAAAATGGGATTTTTCCATGCAGACCCTTGAAGCTAATTGACACAAGACTGTATAAAATTACGTAAAAATAGAATGCAATTTTCAAGTATCAAATGCGATTTTTCAGAGTTTCCATTGACTTATACTACATACAAATTTCACATAAAAAAAGCTGCACTGCAGCATGATTTAAAAAAAGGAGAAATACATGAGATGTGCAATGAACGCAAAGGCCCATATGCAAGTAACCATTTCACATGAGTGATAATCCTAAGTGATAATTTTCATCTTCTCTTTAAACTTACTTTTCAGGATTTTACAAATTGAAAATGTACCCAAATGTTGGTGAAAGGTAGTATCACATTTATTCTGAGTATTTATTTGCTTGCTGGTGGCTTAACCACCCTGGCGTTCTGATAAGATCGCCAGGGAGGCTGCGGGAGGGTTTTTTTTAAATAAAAAAAAAACTATTTCATGCAGCCAACTGAAAGTTGGCTGCATGAAAGCCCACTAGAGGGCGCTCCGGAGGCGTTCTTCCGATCGCCTCCGGCGCCCAGAATAAACAAGGAAGGCCGCAATGAGCGGCCTTCCTTGTTTTGCTTACACCGTCGCCATAGCGACGAGCGGAGTGACGTCATGGACGTCAGCCGACGTCCTGACGTCAGACGCCTCCGATCCAGCCCTTAGCGCTGGCCGGAACTTTTTGTTCCGGCTGCGCAGGGCTCAGGCGGCTAGGGGGACCCTCTTTCGCCGCTGCTCGCGGCGAATCGCCGCAGAGCGGCGGCGATCGGGCAGCACACGCGGCTGGCAAAGTGCCGGCTGCGTGTGCTGCTCTTTATTTGGCACAAATCGGCCCAGCAGGGCCTGAGCGGCAGCCTCCGGCGGTGATGGACGAGCTGAGCTCGTCCATACCGCCCAAGATCTGGGGTAAAATAATAAAAAAAAAAAAATTCAAATCCACTTACCTGGGGCTTCCTCCAGCCCGTGGCAGGCAGGACGTGCCCTCGGAGCCGTTCCGCAGGCTCTCGGTGTTCTTCGGTGGCCGACCCGACCTGACCAGGCCGGCTGCCAGGTCGGGCTCTTATGCACTCCAACGTGCTGACGTCATCGGACGTCCTCCAGGCTGTACTGCGCAGGCGCAGTAGTTCTGCTCCTGCGCAGTACAGCCCGGAGAATGTCTGATGACAACAGCGCGCCCGCGTGAGGCGCATTTTGGAGCGCAGAAGAGCCCGACCTGGCAGCCGGCCTGGTCGGGTCGGCCACCGAAGAACACCGGGAGCCTGGCGAGCGGCGCCGAGGGCACATCCTGCCTGCCAAGGGCTGGAGGAAGCCCCAGGTAAGTGGATTTGAATTTTTTTAACTGCATGAACCTTCCCTTTAAAAGCTTTTGTAAGACAAGTTGTGAAAATATCACCTAGGAGAAAACGCAGGAGAAAAGGTAATTGCATATGGGCCAAAGACACAAACCAATACAATGCTCGCGAATAACATCCGGATGTACAGGTGCAATTATAAAAATTCGAATATCATACAAAAGTCCATTTATTTCAGTATTTCAACTTAAAAGGTGAAACTAATACACTATATGAAATAGACTCATTACATGCAAAGCGAGATATTTCACGCCTTTATGTGTTATAATTTTGATGATTATGGGCGGCTTACAGCTGATGGAAACCCCAAAATCTAAATCTCAGCCCATTAGAATATTGTGGAAATGTTCAATATTCCAGGCTTAGGGCCTGATTCACAAAGCGGTGCTAACCCAGTTAGCACGCCTAAAAGACTTTAGGCGTGATAACCATTGCACCATGCTGGTGAAAAGCCAGTTTAGGTGTGATAAGTTTAGGCATGATAAGTTTAGGCATGATAAGTTTAGGCATGATAAGTTTAGGCATGATAAGTTTAGGCATGATAAGTTTAGATCGCACGCAAAGTCCCGCACGCAAAGCAGCGCCATTAAACTCTATGCGACGTGCACCAGACTTTGCTACCGTAAAACTTTTGATCAGTTGTGCACTGCGGTGCTAACCCAGTTGGTGCTTAAACTTATCATGCCTAAACTTATCACACTTAAACTTAACATGCCTAAACTTATCACACCTAAACTTATCACACCTAAACTTATCATGCCTAAACTGAGTTTAGGCATGATAAAGGGCTTTTCACCAGTGTGCTAACTGTTAGCACCGCTTTGTGAATCAGGCCCTTAGACTGTCAGACTCCAGTCAGCTAATTCATCCAAAACACCTGCAAAGGGTTCCTATTTCATATGTTAGTTTCTCATTTTAAAGTGAAACTGAGGTGAAAGTGATATGGAGGCTGCCATATTTATTTCCATTTAAGCAATACCAGTCGCTTGGCTATCCTGCTGATCCTCTGCCTCTAATTCTGTTAGCCACAGACCCTGAACAAGCATGCGACAGATCAGATGTCTATGACATTATTGTCAGAACTGACAAGATTAGCTGCATGCTTGTTTCTGGTGTAATTCAGACACTACTGCAGCCAAATAGATCAGCAGGGCTGCCAGGCAACTAGTATTGTTTAAAAGGAAATATCATTCTTACCTTGGGTTCACTTTAAGTTGAATTACTGAAATAAATGGACTTTTGCATGATATTCTATTTTTTTCTAATTTCACCTGTATACTGCTAAAGGCATTTCAAAATCCACTGAATCCTTCATCAGGCACCAATGCTCTCTTTTACATGCCTTTCTTTTTCCATTTCCTGTTTCACTTTCTGTTCCCGTTAACACTTCCTTTTTCCTCTAGCCTAAAACTTATAATAAAACAACTAAATATGCCAAACAATATTTATGTACTAACACCCTCCAGGATATTATCAGGCACAAAACTCACAAGTTCAGAAATCCCAACCCTACAGTTTGCCTTTAAAGAGAATCTGTACTCTAAAATTCTAACAATAAAAAGCATACCATTCTATTCATTATGTTCTCCTGGGCCCCTTTGTGCTGTTTCTGCCACTCCCTGCTGCAATCCTGGCTTGTAATTGCAATTTTTATTCAGTGTTTACAAACAAAAGACATATCTCAGTGTGTGAGTCATACAGAGTGTGCAGGGGGCCTGGAGAGGGTGTGTATAGCTTCTATCAAATCACAGGCAGCACAGCACATTCCAGCCTGACTGTCTCAGCCCGACAGAGCCGACAGAGGAGAGAAGATTAGATCATACAACAGAGATAATACAGCCACTGTGCAAATAGGAAAGTCTGCAGTTAGACAGAGCACATTAGAACAGGTATAGGAACTTATAAGATAGAAGAAATAAGGATGAAAATTTTGTTACAGAGTCTCTTTAAGCGCTGGGAGCAGCGAGCGTTAGAGAGTGAGCGTCCTCGCTGTGCAGGTTTGGCGATGGGCATGCATTTGATCATCCCATGTCCCCCGTGCACCGCGCAGACCACGAAGTGTAAACACAGCACATTAAAATAGAACACATCTCCTGCCAGAGATCCGTGGCAGAGGATAAAGGAATATTAAATCCTTGCTTCCATGTGTGGCTGTCAGCTGGTGTAAATCCCAGCATCGACTGCAAATGAAGAAGTCCGTGCCACACACATAGAAACTAAATTTAGTCCACGGCGTGTTTATAAAGCAACAGAACGTTTTGCCGCAAAACAGAGGATCCGGGAAGAAACAGGCCTTTTTTTTTTCTTTTTCGAACGTATCCTGTTTTTCTTTCCATGAGTAATGCGGCTCCATCTGAGAGAATGATTGTTTTGTTTCAGCAAGGTTAGTAATCAAGGCCTATTTTGTATTAGCCACACGTTACCATATTACCAATCTGCCACACTGTCTGCCCGGCCTGGCAGTGGGTTCTTGTTTCAGCCCAGAATCTTGTGTCTTGTTCCAGCAGCAGCCCAGCGTGATCCAGGCTGCAATCCCATCCAAATCCTGGGGTTCAGACAAAGGTCAGGCAACCGTATGATTTCAGTGTTCCGAGATAACAAAGAGGGACACCCTTTTCCACAAGAATATTTTAAAGTGACACTGTAGCGGAAAAAAAACATATGATATAATGAATTGTATGTGTAGTATGGATAATATATAGAACATAAGTAGCAAAGAAAAAAGTCTCATATTTTCATTTTCAGTTATATGGCTTTTTTTTTCTTTATAACATTGCATCATTCTCTAATATTTGCAGTATACAAACTACACTCTGTATTTTAAACTATGAAACAGAGCAGAGCTAATGACCCTTGACCTTTCCTGCAGTAAAACCTTAAACAAACAAGGAACAGCGAGAGACAGGTTGAGATAAGTGCTTCTGAAAACAGCACTACAGCCGACCAAATTTGGTCAAGAGCTCAGAGAAACTTTTTTGCATAGATAACAACTGAAGTTTTTTTTACTCTTCCTGTACTGGAAACAATATTAAACTCATCTTTGCTATTAATGTTCTATTTCTTAGCTGTACTACACATGCAAATCATTATATCATAAGTTTATTTTCACTTCAGATTCCCTTTAAGGAGAAAAGCACAGCCTTGCTGCAACCCCAGAAAACACTGACTATTAAAGTGACCCTACTGTGGATCTATGCAAATGAATCCACTGGGATATCCGGCAACAGAAGTTTTTAATAAGACCACCGATGCTGTTTCTACTCTGAACATCTAAACTTCTATCTCATCCAACCACTTAAAAATCCTGAAAAAGTTGAACTCAAGTCAGAACTAAACTTGCTACACTCCTTGCCCCTCCCTCCTGCTGACTCATGCTGTCTAGTCTACTTGGAAAACAACAGCATGACTTTTCACAAGACAGGGTGTGAGGGAAAATGTATGTAAAAGTCAGCCAGTAAGCTTAAAGAGTAACTGTCAGGCTGCAGAAGCTAATTTAAACCTCTATTCTCCTGTGTTAAACAGTTTAGAAGGAAGCCAAAAAGGCATTACTGAAGATAAAAATCTCTCTTACCTTTGATGTGTGCTTATCAGCAAAGCTGTTAGACCCAAGCAGGACGCAAGCCGCATACTATACTGCAAAGCATTCTGGGGCCCTCCCCTCGGCTGCTAATGAGACGTTACAGCAGCTTGTAATCAGTCCAGCGCGTAGCACTGATAAATCTCCGGGCAGAGTACACTGCAGGAGTCCGCTATTGTTCCTAGCCACATGGCTAATTAATATTCACTGCACACTGTGTTATTCAGTACGAGCTTTTCTGTGATCAGGAAGCAGGCAGGACATGACGACACAATTGGCTTCATAGAAGACAGAAAAACATGGAACCTGCCATGAGCTGTCAGGAGCATCATTCTCTGCATATACTATATAAAAATTCTGTGAAATCCAAACGTGGACAGTGAAATGCATATGTAATGTAAGTACAGCCAATCTTTAGCTACTGATATATGTGTTTATTTTCTCTGAGACCCTTTACCTAACAGCTCCTCTTTAAGTGATCTGCAAGTTTTTTTTCTTTTGCATGACTGAATAAAACAAAAGAAAAGTTGCTTAGGATTAAAAAAAATAAAAATAAAAAAATAACAGGATTATTATTATTGATTTATTAAGCGCCCACATATTCTGTGGTGTTGTACAAAGTAAGAAACAAACATAATAATACAGACAATGGAATACACCAATATACAAAATACAGAATTGGTACAAAATACAGAACTGGTAATTTCAGTGACAAAAGTAACATAATAAATAAAACGTATAACAAACTCCAAGACACAAAAGGGTGAGAGAGCCCTGCTCTTGCGAGCTTACAATCTAACGGAATGGGGGGGGGGGGGGGCAGGATGTGTTCTTTTATTAAATATTCCTGTTTCAGCATATAACAATATATGTATATCAAATGCATGGATCTAAGCTCCATTCTTCCTCCACAGATGTTGATAAATCAAAAAATCGTGACTATTAGTATGGGTGTCTATGGCAGCGCCCAAACTTTCTATTTAGTGGCAAGTTGGTGCCGATATTAGGGGATTGGTTAGGGGTGGGTTAGGGATAGGCATCAGCTGGGGAAGATTGGTTAGGGCTAGGCATCGGTAGAGGAAGAGCTTGTGTGACCATAGTAAGAGATTAGTAAAAAATTATAGATATATTTTACTATCATAATTAGCCACCGTTTCATAGTATTATAGCAATACTGTTCGGAGGCTGCGCCGATCGCTGGATCCAGGCTGGGTAATGTATAAACGGGGGAGCGGCGGGAAGCCGGACACCTGTACTAGCTAGCCTAGTGCTAGTTAAACATTTTACACCCATTTGATTGCATTAATTAACTTGGTGACACAAACTGGCAAAACCTCCTGAGCGGCATAACGCTCAGGAGGTTAATAGCAAAGGGCCAGGCCCCATACATGCCATCTTCAGCTATCTTGCTATGTAACAAGTCAAAAAATGTAAACTCAGAAAAATGACAGTTTAAAAAACATTTTTCCTTTGCATTTTAAATCGATTTTCTAAAAAAACGACAAGGTCTTTTTAAGAAAAAGTATTCACCTTAACATATGTAGCAATCTTGGTGATGACAGCATGTATGGCGGTTTTGCTAATAGCTGCTAAATTCTGTACAAAATTACATGGAAATTATGCAAAATTACGAGTTATTGTAAAATGATGGATCCTAATTACGGCTACAGTCGAAATTAACTACGATTTTCCCTGAAACCTTGCATTACAACTTTGCTTCATAATTGCGCATTACGGTGCAAAATTACGATAATACTCATCACTATAAGTGACCTTTTGAGAGAACCAGCCCTGACCCCAATCTTACAAGAGGAACACAAACGAGAGACATCAGAAAGCGAACACCGGCTCTGCTTTTTCCGTTTGCAAAAAGTGATTTTGTCTTTTTTCTTTCCACCCAGGTAATTGAAGGGGGGAGCTGCGAGATTGGGCCAGCCACACTAAATGCAGAAGACCTAGATGTCCCTCCGGACGCACTGCGATTCACGGTTATAATCCCCCCTGCACATGGGCTGTTATTAAACGGCGCAGATGGTGGAAACATCACTGGCGACAGATACGTGAATTCGGGAGAGCCGAGGAAAGGCCGGCAGATTGACAGCTTCACCTTGGATGAACTGAAGCAAGGTTTGTATCAAGCTTTTATTGCTTCCATTACTTTTCTTACATATGGCCCCCGCGCCTGCGTTTCCACAGATCGCGGTGTCTCTGCGGTGTCTTAATCTGTCTACACTGCTGCAAGGCCCTAGATCTGCACAAACTTACTATATCCTGTTGGGCTTTCGGGGGGGACTGGTTTTTGTTTTTGTGCTTTTTTTTTCTTGTTTCATTCACCAGATGAGACTTTTGGCCGCTGTAGGATCTGTTTTGTGTTTTTGAATGCCTTGTAATTCTGACTTGTTTGAGATCCAGTGGACGTGCAGGGGCCTCGTTTGGCAGTCTGTGGAGGTCCTCTGCTGGAGCCTCAGGGCAACTGCACTACAAACAGCTCCTAGCAAATATTAGGCTGTTAACCCCTCTGTGGCCAGATCTAGCTTATGCATTTGTGGGTAAAATAACTCCTGTAAATAAACAAATCCTTTTTTAATTCACATACAGAGTTTTCCCATCTTCCTCTTTTGAGCCTGGGGCATTTATCTTGTAAAGACACAACAAAATCAGGGATGTACGCCCTAGATTATGATGGACACATCAGGGACATAGCTAAAAATCATGGGTGCCACCAGCAAAACTTTGATGTGGCCCCCTAGTGGTCACATCCTTTCCCTTGCCTGGCTCTTGTGATCCTCACAGCCAGGGGGCCCATTTTGTAAGCATCATAAAACAATTGTGGGCAACATAATTTTCACACCCATAATAAGTGTAGCCACATAAACGTCTGATCTGAAGGATGGGCCCCTTTATTGGAGGGAGTGAAGTAGTAGTTGGGGCCCCTTATAGGTCTGGGACCTCATGTGGTCCCAGGGGCTGCTCCCCTGTAGTTACACCCCTGGGACACATCACTATGGTAGGGAATAGGTTGTGAGCCCCTCTGAGGGACAGTCATGTGACAAGACAAACAAAAGTTTACTTTCTTAAAACAGGAAGTATTTGCGATAATTCAGGTTGGAGTAAGCATATGATGTCTCCTGCAATGCATGACGGAGGGGCTCACAACCCATTCCCTACCATAGTCATGTGTAACTACAGGGGGCTTTTTGGACCATTGTAGTCCTTTACACACTCCAATGAGTGCTGGTTCACCATGAGCTTGTTGGGTAGTCTGTAACTCTGGGTGTTTCAAGTCTTCCCCATAGAGCCGCATTAGTCCATGCCATGCACTGATGAGGATCAATCAATCCAAAACAGTCTGAATGCGTGTTGGATTATTGTGGCTCTGCGCAATTAACAAGCTGACACATCATTGCATTCCAGCGGTTCTGGAGGTGTGTTTAGCTTCTAGGGATGACAATGGTTGATTTGCATATTTCAGCAGCAATGCATTGTGGGAGACATCTCAGAGCTAACGCCATCCTGAATTATTGCAAATACTTTCTGTGACAAGATAATATACTCTGTACAACGCTGCGGAAGATGTCAGCGCTATGTAAATACTAAATAATCATATGTCGTGCAAATTAACAACAATTACTGCAAATATTCTTTTTTTTTTCTTCATTTCACATATTTTTACAAATTACAGAACACTTGAAGCCTGGGACTCACTACAGCATTTTCAGCAGAAATGTATGCTTTCTACGAATTGCCTACGATTCCAAAAGCATTTGGCTGCTGAAAGTGAATGGCCATAATCCCACAAGAGCGATTTGCCGGAATCACAATCACCCTGCATGCAGCACTTTGGGAGCAACTTCATAGGGGAAATCAGGGCTTTCCCTGAAATCATTCCTTTAAGGCTGCTTTCACAGTGGAACGTTACAGGTGCACGTTAGTGCAGCCTGTAACGCTCCCCCAAGGCACAGCAATGTAACACAAGTGGGCTGTTCACACTGCCCACGTTGCGTTACATGTAACGCTGCACGTTGTAGTAACAGTGAAGCATGCTGTGCGTTCTAGCGGCTTTAGCCGTGTTAGACTGTTAGCACATGCTCAGTGGGGGGCGAGAGGAGGCGGGGAGATGCCGCTACAGTAGTCGCGCACATGGCTACTTAATATGCACTGCACTGGCGGCCGCTGATTGGCCGGCCACGTAAATGCGTAGTGTCTTGCTCCGCATCACGTGGTCCCGCCGGCCAATCAGCGCCACCCTGGGAGACCTTATGCGGATAGAGCCGCCTAACGTGGCTCACTTTACCGTCCTCTCCCGCACCACCATGCGTTGCGTTAGGGGCACGTTATGCGACCATAACGTCCCCTAAAACGCAACGTCTTGGTGTGTAAGTAGCCTTAAGTGGCAAAATCACGCTTAAAAATGTTAGCGCTTTTGAGAGCGTTTTGTAATCACAAATATGATCCAGGGTTTAAGTAAAGAACTATTCCAATTAGCATACACATTTTACATTACCCTGTTTCTCCTCTTTTGCACACCAACACTATATATACTGTATGTCAATGGAATGACACAGAGTCCCAAAACTTGTTTTTGAAATGGTTTTGAAAGGCCATAGGCCTGGTGGACACATAAATCTGCACATTTCCAGTCCGGTCCAGCACTGTCCGGTCCTCTCAGTGTCGCATCAGTTTGGGCTGGGACACATTTTATGTGTGAACACAGCCATAGAAATACATACAAAACTGATGCCAACTGTCAAAAACGGACCTTTTTATGTGTGAACCCTAGGGTTAGGTAACACACCAAGAAGGGATTATGGTTGGAGGTTCTAAGAGAGTTTAGACTAGAGTGTGAATACATGAATAGTAGATTATTATCGTTATTGATGAGAAAAGTCTTTTGAGAATCAGTGGTGTATCAATAAGGGATGCAGATATTGCATGTGCAACCTTCGAAAGGTGGCCACACACCATACAATTTTTTTAAATATCTGCTCAATTTAAGAATCACAATCAATTTTTCTGACTGATTGTAACATTTCAAAAATATGACCAATGTACCACACACCTATGTTAAATTTTTCCCCAATTATGATAAAAATGATTGGAAACATTTATTAATATCCATATTAATAAATTGACAATCTAACACACATCATGCAGTCTTTAGAAAAATTGATTAAAGATTTCCAGCATTCCAGATCGATTAAAAAAAAAACAAAAAAAACGGGAAATCCTATCGGATTTTTCAGTCGAATGAAAAAAAAAGGCTTGCAATGTATTCAGGAGATCCAATCATGTTTATTGAATTTTCCATAAAATCGGATCATTTTATTGCATCATGTGTGGGTTTTCCCTCCTGCCTAACTCTGGTAGGCTATAGTTAGATAACATTTAGCATTTAAAGAGGAACTCCAGTGAAAATAATGTAATAAAAAAAGTGCTTCATTTTTACAATAATTACCCTCTCGCCCCAAAATTTAGACATCCGCCAAAAGTAAGCCCTAGCAAGAATTTCATGCATAGTTAAAATATAAGCCCGACCCTGAAAGTAAGCCCGAGCGGCAGAAAGGGGAAAAGTATGACAACTTGTGTTATTACTGGAGCCCAGAAACACAAGTTGCTGTTACTTCTTTTCCATAGGCTGAAGCTCGGGGACACAACGGCATGGAGCTGGGGGAAAGGAGAGGATGCAGGGGATATCGGAGGACAGCAGAAGACACAGTGCAGGACACAAGAATACAGGGGATAGAGGACGACACATGGACAGCAGAGGACACAGGAGGACAGGGAACAGAGGGGGACACCAAAGGTACAAGGGGGACACTGGGGCCCACAAGAGGTGGATCCAGCAGAGGAAGAGTCAGCACAGTAGGGAAGGCAGGAGGACACACAGCACAGGAACCTGTGTGTTTATAGAAATATAAAAAATTCCCTGAAAATAAGCCCTAGCCCACATCTTTTGGTGCAAAAATGAATATAAGGCACTGTCTAATTTTCAGGGAAACACGGTATGTATAAATGATTTAGTCAGTGTTTGCCCATTGTAAAATCTTTTAAATCCCTGATTTACATTCTGACATTTATTACATGGTGACATTTTTACGGTTGGCAGGTGATGTAGCAGCTGCATGTTTTTTTGGCAATTGGAAACAGCTGTAAACAGCTATTTCCCACAATGCAGCAAGGTTCACAGACGGGAAACTGCCAAGAGTACTTACTCAGAATTTCTTTGTGGGAGGGGTTTCACCACAATATCAGTCATACAGCTCCCCCTGATGGTCTGTTTGTGAAAAGGAATAGATTTCTCATGTGAAAGGGGGGGGGGGGGTATCAGCTACTCATTGGGATAAAGTTCAATTCTTGGTCAGAGTTTAACTTTAAGGACAACTAGCCTGACAGATATGGAGTCCGACATTTTTGTTTTCTTTTATGCAATACCAGTTGCCTGGTTGTCCTGCTCATCCTCTGCCTCTGATACTTTTATCCAAGACCCTGAACAAGCATATGCAGATCAGATGTTTCTGACATTATTGTCAGATCTAACAAGATTAGAGACATGCTCGTTTCTGGTGTGATTTAGACACTACAGCAACCATATAGATCAGTAGGATTGCCAGGCAACTGGTATTGTTTAAAAGGGAATAATAAAGGCATCCTCCATATTCTTCTTACTTTAGTTTTCCTTTAAAGGACATTTGAAGTGAGAGGAATATGGAGGCTGCCATATTTATTTATCTTTAAATGATACCAGTTGCCTGGCAGTCCAGCTGATCCTCTTCCTCTAATACTTTTAGCCGTAGACCCTGAACAAGCATGCAGCAGATCAGGTATTTCTCTGACATCTGACAGAGATTGTTTTTTAACACTTTGTCAAGCAAACCTGTGACAAAAACATTAAAAAACAGAAACTTAACTAAGTAGTGGACAGCCTCTCAGATGCTACAGATGCTTCCCAAATCCCCCTTGGCCCTTAACCTGACCTCTGCTGCCCGGGACCCTCATCTTAATTATTGCTGTGCTTCCCTTCCGTGCAGTAGCACAAAGCCGCTCATGGAGGAAAACCCATGCACAAGCGGATTCATGCTACTGGGCATTTGCCTACCGTACTTGTGCAGGTGCAGCACAGCCACACTCATTCACGGAGGGTAGTATGGCCACGAGAACTTATTTGACAAAGTACATATCTATTTTTTACTATTGTTTTTGCTTTAGGTTCTCTTTAAGCAGGCCTCCCATCTGTCCGGATTCTCCCAGGACTGCCCCAGTTTGCAGGGTCTAGTCCCGAGTCCCGCATGGTCCTTTCTGTATCTCAGCACGTGACCCTGGCTCTCCCCGCCCAGCATACAGAGTATTGCGCAATGGAAGCCTTGCATCTCCCACCTCTCCAGGCATTATTGTAAATCCTCCTGTCATCACTTCCCCTAGTGGCCAGCATCTCCTTCTCCACCATCCTGATGTAGATGGAGAAGCCAGTCTCTGGCAACAGCAGTGACAGAATGATTCACAGCGATGTCTGGAGAGGTGAGAGATACAAGGCTTCTGCTGCAAGATATTCTGCACTTATACCACAGGGTGGGGAGGGGGGGAGGTGCATAGGACTGAGGGAAGAGGGGGACTGACATGTCAGAGGTTAAAAGTAAAATAAACAGATTGCTTTACCGAACAGCTCAGCCATGAGCAGTTTACTTTACAGTGGTCTAAATAATACTAAACATTACTAAACATACTAAACATTTATTTCCAAGGATATGTCCTGCTGGCCTGGTCTGTCCCTGCTGGCCTGGTCTGTCCCCATCTCCCTTCTGGCCTGGTCTGGTGTAGTGATTGAAAGGGAGTAGCTTTTTTCTTCTTCTGTTGATAGCATCCAGGGAAAGTCAGAATCAAAAATCGGATTTACGATTTGCAGTGTGCAAAAGGCCTAAAAGAGTTAAAAATCAGGTATGCAAGTGACAGTTTCTGTCCAGGTCAGGACAGGGTCGGATTATAGCGTACCCTTATTGATAAGGAAATACAGCCACAAACCACTTTCCTGGCAGAAAACTGCTTCTTAATGCAGGAAAAAGATTATAGACTTTAGCACTGGCATACTTCAATGCATGTGCCATTGAGCAGAGACAGCGAAACAGCAAAAACTTTAAACGTAAATTTAAAAAAAAAAGTATAAATCTGGGATATCTAAAAACGTCATTTTTAGTAGAAGGAGGATAGATACAAGTATTTATTTCATCAATTTATTTGCAGCTCGTGTTACCTTTAAGTGACAGGGACGGCTTGAACTTGTGAGAAAACGCGGAAAAGCCGCTGCGTCTGTCAAGAGCAAGGCGGCTGACTCCGCGTCCAGCGCGGCGGTTTGCACGCATAGACACGTGTCTGGTAGTATGGTGGAATGCGTGCGCTTGGTGTGGCTGGGTCTGTTAGTGCACATAGGCAGATGGAGAGCTACGCGCGCGCGGGCCTGAACTCAGGACCTTTATACCAGCAGGGGAAGTGTCAGCTGATCAGGAAGATCAGCTGATTCCTGCAGGACTCATGATTGGCTGAGTGGCTCGGGCGGGGCAGCAGAGTTCAGCTACTATATATTCTGCTGCTTGTCAGTTGCTGGTTGTCTGTCATTGCAAACACTTTGTGGAAGCATTCAGACCATAGTCAGATCCTTACAGTGTGTTTGAACCAAGAGGACTTGGGAATTCACACTGAGTCAGATTACCTTGTACTGTTTATTTGTTAGACCAGTTCCAGGGTGTTGAGATCAAGGCCCTCACACCCAAGATTAGGGAACTGTATTGTCTTTGTGTTATATTCCAGACTAGTTCCAGGGTGTTGATGATCACGGAACTCACACCCAAGACTAGGGAATTGTATTATCATTTGTTATACTCCAGACTAGTTCCAGGGTGTTGATGATCACGGAACTCACACCCAAGACTATGGAATTGTATTATCATTTATGTTATGCTCCAGACTAGTTCCAGGGTGTTGATGATCACGGAACTCACACCCAAGACTAGGGAATTTTATTATCATTTATGTTATGCTCCAGACTAGTTCCAGGGTGTTGTGACTACGGACCTCACACCCAGACTAGGATTGTGCTATTTCCGTACTACGTTAGCCCAGTTCAGGGCAAAACCTTACATATTAGCAGCAGGGCTTCCTGCATCCCAGCCTTGGTCCCTCGC